>NC_086447.1:864863343-866063343 GCF_028390025.1 Pseudophryne corroboree
TGCCTGCACAGTAACACCACCCCCTTCCCCAACACACACACGCACTGCCTGCACAGTAACACCCCCCTTCCCCAACACACAGACGCACTGCCTGCACAGTAACACACCCCTTCCCCAACACACAGACACACTGCCTGCACAGTAACATCACCCCAACACAGACACGTTGCCTGCACAGTAACACCCCAAATCACACACACACAGACACACACACACAAACACAAACTTTTCTTGCCCCACACCCATTTGCAGCTGAGCAGCTGTGATATGTGGAGTCCGCAGTGGAGCGGAGGAGGCGTGCACTGTGCAGTTAGTGACACGCAGAGGACCATTGTAGGTGAGCTGCCTGCTCTCCTGCTGCCCTGCCCGGCAAACGCTGTAGCTGTGTGAGGGAGCAGCAGCTGTAGCTCAGAGTCCGAGCTGCTGGGGAAAAGGTGTGCTGTGGCGCTGGATCGGCTGGCGGGTGTGGTGGGTGAAACTCTGTACAAACTCCATGCAACTCCGGTGGCGGGGGATAGGGAGGGGGGGCAGGGAGGGGGGGCAGGAGGGGGGGGGGGGCGGGCACCGCTGCTCAATGTATTCTGGGGGGGGGGGAGGAGGATAGGTTTCGGGCTGCAATGTGAACTCCGTTGATGGGGGTTAGGAGGAGGGGTGGGGGGATCGGGCATAGCTGGCCGCGGCTCAGTGTATCCTGGGTGGTGGATGTCAGGCCACAGTATAAACTCCGGCGGCAGATTGCGGTCATTACTGGCCACGGCTGCACAGTAACCTGGGAGAAAGGGAGGCAGGCACCTGATTTGTTTTGTCAGCCGGGTCCGATCTGTGACTCATGCTGCTTTCACATCGCAAAACCTGCTTTTGAAATGGTATTTGAAATAGTGATGAGCGGGTTCGGTTTCTCGGAAACCGAACCCCCCCGAACTTCACGCTTTTTACACGGGTCCGAGGCAGACTCGGATCTTCCCGCCTTGCTCGGCCAACCCGAGCGCGCCCGAACGTCATCATCCCACTGTCGTATTCTATCACGAGACTCGGATTCTATATAAGGAGCCGCGCGTCGCCGCCATTTTCACACGTGCATTGAGATTGATAGGGAGAGGACGTGGCTGGCGTCCTCTCCGTTTAGAGTAGACTAGAGAGTAGAGACACTTGATTTACTAATTTTGGGGAGCATATTAGGATGGAGTACTACTTGCTGATAGTGTGACCAGTGACCACCAGTTTAATTAATCCGTTCTCTGCCTGAAAAAAAAACGATACACAGTGACACAGTCACATACCATATCTGTGCTCGGCCTCAGTGTGCCCTCAGTGTGCTGCATCATCTATGTAATACTGTATATCTGACTGTGCTGAGTGCTCACTGCTCACACAGCTTAATTGTGGGGGAGACTGGGGAGCAGTTATAGCAGGAGTACATATTTTAACAGTGCACACTTTTGCTGCCAGAGTGCCACTGCCAGTGCCAGTGTGACTGACCAGTGACCACTGACCACCAGTATATTGTGATTGTCTGCCTGAAAAAGTTAAACACTCGTCGTGTGGTGTTTTTATTCTATAAACGCATTCTGCTGACAGTGTCCAGCAGGTCCGTCATTATATAATATATACCTGTCCGGCTGCAGTAGTGATATATATACCGTATATACTCGAGTATAAGTCGACCCGAATATAAGCCGAGATACCTAATTTTACCACAAAAAAATGGGAAAAATGACTGACTCGAGTATAAGCCTAGGGTGGGAAATGTACGGTGCCAGGGGTGTTCATGCTCAGGGTGTCATGCTCGTTGCCAGGGGTTTCATGCGGTAGGTGTTATGCTTGTTGCCAGGGGGTAATGCTTGTTGCTAGGGTTGTGCCCCCAGTGCCACATATACCCCCAGTAACAGATATCCCCCCACAGTGCCAGATAAAAACATGCTGCCGTTGCTTTGCCCCCAGTAGTTATGCCCCTTCTTTGCCCCCAGTAGTTGTGCCCCTCTTTCTTTGCCCCCAGTAGTTGTGCCCCCTTTCATTGCCCCCAGTAGTTGTGCCCCCTTTCATTGCCCCCAGTAGTTGTGCCTCCTTCTTTCTTTGCCCCCTGTTGCAGTGCCCCCTTCTTTCTTTGCCCCCTGTTGCAGTGCCCCCTTCTTTCTTTGCCCCCCTGTTGCAGTGCCCCCTTCTTTCTTTGCCCCCTGTTGCAGTGCCCCCTTCTTTCTTTGCCCCCTGTTGCAGTGCCCCCTTCTTTCTTTGCCCCCTGTTGCAGTGCCCCCGTCGCCGCTTACAAACACACAAACACACACAAAAACAATACTTACCACTGCCCCGCTCCTGCTTCCCGACCGCTTCTTCTGCTGCTGCGCTGCTCCGCTCCGTCCGTCCGCTCGCTCCATCCGGCCGCACGCTCCGTCCGGCCGCCGCTCTGTGCGGCCGCCCGCTCCCCGGCACCCGATCATCTCTATGGGAGAGACGTCATGACGTCTCTCCCATAGCAACGCGCACAGACACTAGAGGTCAATAATGACCTCTAGTGTCTGTCCTGGAGCCGGCTGCAGCGGACGCCCACACAGCCCACGGCGTCTGCTGCAGCCATTGACTCGAGTATAAGCCGAGGGGGGCTTTTTCAGCACAGAAAAATGTGCTGAAAAAGTCGGCTTATACTCGAGTATATACGGTATATTTTTTATATCATTATCATCCAGTCTATATTAGCACTGCAGCAGACGCAGTACGGTAGTCCACGGCTGTAGCTACCTCTGTGTCGGCAGTCGCTCGTCCATCCATAATTGTATACCACCTACCCGTGGTGTTTTTTTTTTTTTCTATCTTCTTGATACTAGTAGCTTACTTTAGGAGTCTGCAGTGCTGAGCTGACAGTGTCCAGTAGGTCCGTCATTATATAATATATACCTGTCCGGCTGCAGTAGTGATATATATATATATATATATTATATCATTATCATCCAGTCTATATTAGCAGCAGACGCAGTACGGTAGTCCACGGCTGTAGCTACCTCTGTGTCGGCAGTCGCTCGTCCATCCATAATTGTATACCACCTACCCGTGGTGTTTTTTTTTTTTTCTATCTTCTTGATACTAGTAGCTTACTTTAGGAGTCTGCAGTGCTGAGCTGACAGTGTCCAGCAGGTCCGTCATTATATAATATATACCTGTCCGGCTGCAGTAGTGATATATATATATTTTATATCTCATTATCATCCAGTCTATATTAGCAGCAGACGCAGTATGGTAGTCCACGGCTGTAGCTACCTCTGTGTCGGCAGTCGCTAGTCCATCCATAATTGTATACCACCTACCTGTGGTGTTTTTTTTTTCTATCTTCTTGATACTACTAGTAGCTTACTTTAGGAGTCTGCAGTGCTGAGCTGACAGTGTCCAGCAGGTCCGTCATTATATAATATATACCTGTCCGGCTGCAGTAGTGATATATATATATTTTATATCTCATTATCATCCAGTCTATATTAGCAGCAGACGCAGTACGGTAGTCCACGGCTGTAGCTACCTCTGTGTCGGCAGTCGCTAGTCCATCCATAATTGTATACCACCTACCTGTGGTGTTTTTTTTTTTTTTCTATCTTCTTGATACTACTAGTAGCTTACTTTAGGAGTCTGCAGTGCTGAGCTGACAGTGTCCAGCAGGTCCGTCATTATATAATATATACCTGTCCGGCTGCAGTAGTGATATATATATATTTTTTTTATATCATTATCATCCAGTCTATATTAGCAGCAGACGCAGTACGGTAGTCCACGGCTGTAGCTACCTCTGTGTCGGCAGTCGCTCGTCCATCCATAATTGTATACCACCTACCTGTGGTGTTTTTTTTTTTTCTATCTTCTTGATACTAGTAGCTTACTTTAGGAGTCTGCAGTGCTGAGCTGACAGTGTCCAGCGGGTCCGTCATTATATAATATATACCTGTCCGGCTGCAGTAGTGATATATATATATTTTATATCTCATTATCATCCAGTCTATATTAGCAGCAGACGCAGTACGGTAGTCCACGGCTGTAGCTACCTCTGTGTCGGCAGTCGCTAGTCCATCCATAATTGTATACCACCTACCTGTGGTGTTTTTTTTTTTCTATCTTCTTGATACTACTAGTAGCTTACTTTAGGAGTCTGCAGTGCTGAGCTGACAGTGTCCAGCAGGTCCGTCATTATATAATATATACCTGTCCGGCTGCAGTAGTGATATATATATATTTTATATCTCATTATCATCCAGTGTATATTAGCAGCAGACGCAGTACGGTAGTCCACGGCTGTAGCTACCTCTGTGTCGGCAGTCGCTAGTCCATCCATAATTGTATACCACCTACCTGTGGTGTTTTTTTTTTCTATCTTCTTGATACTACTAGTAGCTTACTTTAGGAGTCTGCAGTGCTGAGCTGACAGTGTCCAGCAGGTCCGTCATTATATAATATATACCTGTCCGGCTTCAGTAGTGATATATATATATATTTTTTATATCATTATCATCCAGTCTATGGCCCTCATTCCGAGTTGTTCGCTCGGTATTTTTCATCGCATCGCAGTGAAAATCCGCTTAGTACGCATGCGCAATGTTCGCACTGCGACTGCGCCAAGTAACTTTACTATGAAGAAAGTAATTTTACTCACGGCTTTTTCTTCGCTCCGGCGATCGTAATGTGATTGACAGGAAATGGGTGTTACTGGGCGGAAACACGGCGTTTCAGGGGCGTGTGGCTGAAAACGCTACCGTTTCCGGAAAAAACGCAGGAGTGGCCGGGGAAACGGTGGGAGTGCCTGGGCGAACGCTGGGTGTGTTTGTGACGTCAACCAGGAACGACAAGCACTGAAATGATCGCACAGGCAGAGTAAGTCTGAAGCTACTCTGAAACTGCTAAGTAGTTAGTAATCGCAATATTGCGAATACATCGGTCGCAATTTTAAGAAGCTAAGATTCACTCCCAGTAGGCGGCGGCTTAGCGTGTGTAACTCTGCTAAATTCGCCTTGCGACCGATCAACTCGGAATGAGGGCCTATATTAGCAGCAGACGCAGTACGGTAGTCCACGGCTGTAGCTACCTCTGTGTCGGCAGTCGCTCGTCAATCCATAAGTATACTAGTATCCATCCATCTCCATTGTTTACCTGAGGTGCCTTTTAGTTGTGCCTATTAAAATATGGAGAACAAAAATGTTGAGGTTCCAAAAATAGGGAAAGATCAAGATCCACTTCCACCTCGTGCTGAAGCTGCTGCCACTAGTCATGGCCGAGACGATGAAATGCCAGCAACGTCGTCTGCCAAGGCCGATGCCCAATGTCATAGTACAGAGCATGTAAAATCCAAAACACCAAATATCAGTAAAAAAAGGACTCAAAAATCTAAAATAAAATTGTCGGAGGAGAAGCGTAAACTTGCCAATATGCCATTTACCACACGGAGTGGCAAGGAACGGCTGAGGCCCTGGCCTATGTTCATGGTTAGTGGTTCAGCTTCACATGAGGATGGAAGCACTCAGCCTCTCGCTAGAAAAATGAAAAGACTCAAGCTGGCAAAAGCACAGCAAAGAACTGTGCGTTCTTCGAAATCACAAATCCACAAGGAGAGTCCAATTGTGTCATTTGCGATGCCTGACCTTCCCAACACTGGACGTGAAGAGCATGCGCCTTCCACCATTTGCACACCCCCTGCAAGTGCTGGAAGGAGCACCCGCAGTCCAGTTCCTGATAGTCAGATTGAAGATGTCAGTGTTGAAGTACACCAGGATGAGGAGGATATGGGTGTTGCTGGCGCTGGGGAGGAAATTGACCAGGAGGATTCTGATGATGAGGTGGTTTGTTTAAGTCAGGCACCCGGGGAGACACCTGTTGTCCGTGGGAGGAATAGGGCCATTGACATGCCTGGTGAAAATACCAAAAAAATCAGCTCTTCGGTGTGGAAGTATTTCAACAGAAATGCGGACAACATTTGTCAAGCCGTGTGTTGCCTTTGTCAAGCTGTAATAAGTAGGGGTAAGGACGTTAACCACCTCGGAACATCCTCCCTTATACGTCACCTGCAGCGCATTCATCATAAGTCAGTGACAAGTTCAAAAACTTTGGGCGACAGCGGAAGCAGTCCACTGACCAGTAAATCCCTTCCTCTTGTAACCAAGCTCACGCAAACCACCCCACCAACTCCCTCAGTGTCAATTTCCTCCTTCCCCAGGAATGCCAATAGTCCTGCAGGCCATGTCACTGGCAATTCTGACGAGTCCTCTCCTGCCTGGGATTCCTCCGATGCATCCTTGCGTGTAACGCCTACTGCTGCTGGCGCTGCTGTTGTTGCTGCTGGGAGTCGATGGTCATCCCAGAGGGGAAGTCGTACTCGTAAGACCACTTTTACTACTTCCACCAAGCAATTGACTGTCCAACAGTCCTTTGCAAGGAAGATGAAATATCACAGCAGTCATCCTGCTGCAAAGCGGATAACTGAGGCCTTGGCATCCTGGGCGGTGAGAAACGTGGTTCCGGTATCCATCATTACTGCAGAGGCAACTAGAGACTTGTTGGAGGTACTGTGTCCCCGGTACCAAATACCATCTAGGTTCCATTTCTCTAGGCAGGCGATACCGAAAATGTACACAGACCTCAGAAAAAGACTCACCAGTGTCCTAAAAAATGCAGTTGTACCCAATGTCCACTTAACCACGGACATGTGGACAAGTGGAGCAGGGCAGACTCAGGACTATATGACTGTGACAGCCCACTGGGTAGATGTATGGACTCCCGCCGCAACAACAGCAGCGGCGGCACCAGTAGCAGCATCTCGCAAACGCCAACTCTTTCCTAGGCAGGCTACGCTTTGTATCACCGCTTTCCAGAATACGCACACAGCTGAAAACCTCTTACGGCAACTGAGGAAGATCATCGCGGAATGGCTTACCCCAATTGGACTCTCCTGTGGATTTGTGGCATCGGACAACGCCAGCAATATTGTGTGTGCATTAAATCTGGGCAAATTCCAGCACGTCCCATGTTTTGCACATACCTTGAATTTGGTGGTGCAGAATTATTTAAAAAACGACAGGGGCGTGCAAGAGATGCTGTCGGTGGCCAGAAGAATTGCGGGACACTTTCGGCGTACAGGCACCACGTACAGAAGACTGGAGCACCACCAAAAACGCCTGAACCTGCCCTGCCATCATCTGAAGCAAGAAGTGGTAACGAGGTGGAATTCAACCCTCTATATGCTTCAGAGGTTGGAGGAGCAGCAAAAGGCCATTCAAGCCTATACAACTGAGCACGATATAGGAGGTGGAATGCACCTGTCTCAAGCGCAGTGGAGAATGATTTCAACGTTGTGCAAGGTTCTGCAACCTTTTGAACTTGCCACACGTGAAGTCAGTTCAGACATTGCCAGCCTGAGTCAGGTCATTCCCCTCATCAGGCTTTTGCAGAAGAAGCATGAGACATTGAAGGAGGAGCTAACACAGAGCGAGTCCGCTAGGCATGTGGGACTTGTGGATGGAGCCCTTAATTCGCTTAACAAGGATTCACGGGTGGTCAATCTGTTGAAATCAGAGCACTACATTTTGGCCACCGTGCTCGATCCTAGATTTAAAACCTACCTTGGATCTCTCTTTCCGGCAGACACAAGTCTGCTGGGGTTCAAAGAACTGTTGGTGACAAAATTGTCAAGTCAAGCGGAACGCGACCTGTCAACATCTCCTCCTTCACATTCTCCCGCAACTGGGGGTGCGAGGAAAAGGCTCAGAATTCCGAGCCCACCCGCTGGCGGTGATGCAGGGCAGTCTGGAGCGACTGCTGATGCTGACATCTGGTCCGGACTGAAGGACCTGCCAACGATTACGGACATGTCGTCTACTGTCACTGCATATGATTCTCTCCCCATTGAAAGAATGGTGGAGGATTATATGAGTGACCGCATCCAAGTAGGCACGTCAGACAGTCCGTACTTATACTGGCAGGAAAAAGAGGCAATTTGGAGGCCCTTGCACAAACTGGCTTTATTCTACCTAAGTTGCCCTCCCACAAGTGTGTACTCCGAAAGAGTGTTTAGTGCCGCCGCTCACCTTGTCAGCAATCGGCGTACGAGGTTACATCCAGAAAATGTGGAGAAGATGATGTTCATTAAAATTAATTATAATCAATTCCTCCGTGGAGACATTGACCAGCAGCAATTGCCTCCACAAAGTACACAGGGAGCTGAGATGGTGGATTCCAGTGGGGACGAATTGATAATCTGTGAGGAGGGGGATGTACACGGTGATATATCGGAGGATGATGATGAGGTGGACATCTTGCTTCTGTAGAGCCAGTTTGTGCAAGGAGAGATTAATTGCTTCTTTTTTGGTGGGGGTCCAAACCAACCCGTCATTTCAGTCACAGTCGTGTGGCAGACCCTGTCACTGAAATGATGGGTTGGTTAAAGTGTGCATGTCCTGTTTATACAACATAAGGGTGGGTGGGAGGGCCCAAGGACAATTCCATCTTGCACCTCTTTTTTCTTTCATTTTTCTTTGCGTCATGTGCTGTTTGGGGGGTGTTTTTTGGAAGGGCCATCCTGCGTGACACTGCAGTGCCACTCCTAGATGGGCCAGGTGTTTGTGTCGGCCACTAGGGTCGCTTAGCTTACTCACACAGCTACCTCATTGCGCCTCTTTTTTTCTTTGCGTCATGTGCTGTTTGGAGAGTGTTTTTTGGAAGGGCCATCCTGCGTGACACTGCAGTGCCACTCCTAGATGGGCCAGGTGTTTGTGTCGGCCACTTGGGTCGCTTAGCTTAGCCATCCAGCGACCTCGGTGCAAATTTTAGGACTAAAAATAATATTGTGAGGTGTGAGGTGTTCAGAATAGACTGAAAATGAGTGGAAATTATGGTTACTGAGGTTAATAATACTTTGGGATCAAAATGACCCCCAAATTCTATGATTTAAGCTGTTTTTTAGGGTTTTTTGAAAAAAACACCCAAATCCAAAACACACCCGAATCCGACAAAAAAAATTCGGTGAGGTTTTGCCAAAACGCGTTCGAACCCAAAACACGGCCGCGGAACCGAACCCAAAACCAAAACACAAAACCCGAAAAATTTCCGGTGCTCATCACTAATTTGAAACGGTTCTTAAAACGGGTCTGAGCAGTTAAACCCCTTTCACATCTCATGTTGTAACCAGTAAATTACCATTTCATTACCGTTTTGGTACCTTTCACACTGAACCCGTTTCACCCATAGAAAACAGTGGTTGTCATTATAAATGGACTTTTCTGGCCCACACATTATTAATAATTATTAATTAATTCATTATTAATAATTTGGATAGTCGTACGATGGAACCCAGCAGCTTGAAGCATTTTTGCTATGTTTTTATATATGAGGGTATCCTTGACTGTCCCAGTAATTTGGCAGCAGATTTCCTCATCCCCTCTGATCCTAAAGCAGCTCCCTCACCTCTTCATCACTCCAATTAGACATTTTATAATGGCTTTGCAGTCTAAACGTTTATAAAGCCACTCTCATATGTGTCTCCTGTGTTTTCCAAGCTGTTTCCTGGTTGTGGCTGCTGACATCACACATGGAGACAGCCTATGACCTGCTGGGGCTTGCAAATACCGTTTCAGACCCTTTCACACTGCACAGTGAAATGGGACTGAAACGGGTAGGACCCTTCTTTTTTACCGTTTCAAAATACAGGTATTTTGAAAACGGTAAATTGAAGGGGACCCTTTCACATCGCAGCTTGACCCGTTTAGGAAGCCAGTTAAAACGGCAAAATACCGGGTACAAGCTGCGGTGTGAAAGGGGTATCAGACTCCGGCCAGCGATGTGACTCCGCCCAGCGTTAGAGGCCCAGGCACAGAATCACCTGGGCTAATATATAGGAGATGTGGGATAATGTGGGAAGGGGCATCATAGCATGGGCTTTCTCTGGGATTATTTTTGTCATGCCCATTGCCCACGAGGCATGTGCCTTATGTCTGTATTGGAAAAATGGGGGGAAGGGGGTAAAAGTCTAGTGACGGCTCTTCTGGTATGCACTGGAGCAGACTCTGGAGTATGCTTAATGGCATACAGAAATTGGAGAGAAAAACTGCACAAACCCAGACAGTAGGAACTCAGATGAAAACGTGGAGAGACAAATACCAGGAACGAAGCAGGAACTATAATGGAGCATAGCAGACTGAAATCCGGAACAACGCAGGCAAACAGGAATCAGGAATGCGAAGAACTCAATAACACAAGGCTGACGCTGGAGTAAAGATAGGGAGTTCTGGCACAGGAGTATTCCCAGGAACTTCCTTAAGTAGGTGGAGTTTCAAATTAGGTGCATTTTTCAGCGCGCCTGGCCGTATAAGTTCAGTGCTGAGCGCATCGCGTGTCTCTATGGGAGCTGCATACCTGGAAGTCACTGCTGCACAGCCGGAGGGAAAACCAGATCAGAGCAGCGGGAGGCGGGGATCTCCCATCCCTGAAGCAGGAGACCAGCTCTGCCAGCGCCGGGGTATGGTGCGCTGAGATAGTTTAAAAAATCACAGTTAGGAGCTGGCTGGTTGGTACTTTATCTCTCTCCAGGCCTTAGTACAAAGACTCCTCAGTCCTAGTCTTATGTTTTTATATGTAGGACAAGCTACAATGTCAGTTATCCAGAGAAAGCATTATAATATATTTATTGCAATATGTCCCCATTTATGAGTGTCAGACATTTTCTTGTAGTATCGGAAATAGGAAAATTAATAAATACGCTGCTAAGATATACTGCAGCCAACTTCACAATATAGGAACCTTCACAAAAATTCCACAAGATCACGGGACTCTAGAACACAGAACTCACTATATCTGGAACTTGTCCTATCAACTACATAAGGACATTTCATGTAAGGTTCTCTATTGGTTACGAGATGAGCGCCGGAAATTTTTCGGGTTTTGTGTTTTGGTTTTGGGTTCGGTTCCGCGGCCGTGTTTTGGGTTCGACCGCGTTTTGGCAAAACCTCACCGAATTTTTTTTGTCGGATTCGGGTGTGTTTTGGATTCGGGTGTTTTTTTTCAAAAAACCCTAAAAAACAGCTTAAATCATAGAATTTGGGGGTCATTTTGATCCCAAAGTATTATTAACCTCAAAAACCATAATTTACACTCATTTTCAGTCTATTCTGAATACCTCACACCTCACAATATTATTTTTAGTCCTAAAATTTGCACCGAGGTCGCTGTGTGAGTAAGATAAGCGACCCTAGTGGCCGACACAAACACCGGGCCCATCTAGGAGTGGCACTGCAGTGTCACGCAGGATGGCCCTTCCAAAAAACCCTCCCCAAACAGCACATGACGCAAAGAAAAAAAGAGGCGCAATGAGGTAGCTGACTGTGTGAGTAAGATAAGCGACCCTAGTGGCCGACACAAACACCGGGCCCATCTAGGAGTGTCACTGCAGTGTCACGCAGGATGGCCCTTCCAAAAAACCCTCCCCAAACAGCACATGACGCAAAGAAAAAAAGAGGCGCAATGAGGTAGCTGACTGTGTGAGTAAGATAAGCGACCCTAGTGGCCGACACAAACACCGGGCCCATCTAGGAGTGGCACTGCAGTGTCACGCAGGATGGCCCTTCCAAAAAACCCTCCCCAAACAGCACATGACGCAAAGAAAAAAAGAGGCGCAATGAGGTAGCTGACTGTGTGAGTAAGATAAGCGACCCTAGTGGCCGACACAAACACCGGGCCCATCTAGGAGTGGCACTGCAGTGTCACGCAGGATGGCCCTTCCAAAAAACCCTCCCCAAACAGCACATGACGCAAAGAAAAAAAGAGGCGCAATGAGGTAGCTGACTGTGTGAGTAAGATAAGCGACCCTAGTGGCCGACACAAACACCGGGCCCATCTAGGAGTGGCACTGCAGTGTCACGCAGGATGGCCCTTCCAAAAAACCCTCCCCAAACAGCACATGACGCAAAGAAAAAAAGAGGCGCAATGAGGTAGCTGACTGTGTGAGTAAGATAAGCGACCCTAGTGGCCGACACAAACACCGGGCCCATCTAGGAGTGGCACTGCAGTGTCACGCAGGATGGCCCTTCCAAAAAACCCTCCCCAAACAGCACATGACGCAAAGAAAAAGAAAAGAAAAAAGAGGTGCAAGATGGAATTGTCCTTGGGCCCTCCCACCCACCCTTATGTTGTATAAACAGGACATGCACACTTTAACCAACCCATCATTTCAGTGACAGGGTCTGCCACACGACTGTGACTGATATGACGGGTTGGTTTGGACCCCCCCCAAAAAAGAAGCAATTAATCTCTCCTTGCACAAACTGGCTCTACAGAGGCAAGATGTCCACCTCATCATCATCCTCCGATATATCACCGTGTACATCCCCCTCCTCACAGATTATCAATTCGTCCCCACTGGAATCCACCATCTCAGCACCCTGTGTACTTTGTGGAGGCAATTGCTGCTGGTGAATGTCTCCACGGAGGAATTGATTATAATTCATTTTAATGAACATCATCTTCTCCACATTTTCTGGATGTAACCTCGTACGCCGATTGCTGACAAGGTGAGCGGCGGCACTAAACACTCTTTCGGAGTACACACTTGTGGGAGGGCAACTTAGGTAGAATAAAGCCAGTTTGTGCAAGGGCCTCCAAATTTCCTCTTTTTCCTGCCAGTATAAGTACGGACTGTGTGACGTGCCTACTTGGATGCAGTCACTCATATAATCCTCCACCATTCTTTCAATGGTGAGAGAATCATATGCAGTGACAGTAGACGACATGTCCGTAATCGTTGTCAGGTCCTTCAGTCCGGACCAGATGTCAGCATCAGCAGTCGCTCCAGACTGCCCTGCATCACCGCCAGCGGGTGGGCTCGGAATTCTGAGCCTTTTCCTCGCACCCCCAGTTGCGGGAGAATGTGAAGGAGGAGATGTTGTTGACAGGTCGCGTTCCGCTTGACTTGACAATTTTCTCACCAGCAGGTCTTTCAACCCCAGCAGACTTGTGTCTGCCGGAAAGAGAGATCCAAGGTAGGCTTTAAATCTAGGATCGAGCACGGTGGCCAAAATGTAGTGCTCTGATTTCAACAGATTGACCACCCGTGAATCCTTGTTAAGCGAATTAAGGGCTCCATCCACAAGTCCCACATGCCTAGCGGAATCGCTCCGTGTTAGCTCCTCCTTCAATGTCTCCAGCTTCTTCTGCAAAAGCCTGATGAGGGGAATGACCTGACTCAGGCTGGCAGTGTCTGAACTGACTTCACGTGTGGCAAGTTCAAAGGGCATCAGAACCTTGCACAACGTTGAAATCATTCTCCACTGCGCTTGAGACAGGTGCATTCCACCTCCTATATCGTGCTCAATTGTATAGGCTTGAATGGCCTTTTGCTGCTCCTCCAACCTCTGAAGCATATAGAGGGTTGAATTCCACCTCGTTACCACTTCTTGCTTCAGATGATGGCAGGGCAGGTTCAGTAGTTTTTGGTGGTGCTCCAGTTTTCTGTACGTGGTGCCTGTACGCCGAAAGTGTCCCGCAATTCTTCTGGCCACCGACAGCATCTCTTGCACGCCCCTGTCGTTTTTTAAAAAATTCTGCACCACCAAATTCAAGGTATGTGCAAAACATGGGACGTGCTGGAATTTGCCCAGATTTAATGCACACACAATATTGCTGGCGTTGTCCGATGCCACAAATCCACAGGAGAGTCCAATTGGGGTAAGCCATTCCGCGATGATCTTCCTCAGTTGCCGTAAGAGGTTTTCAGCTGTGTGCGTATTCTGGAAACCGGTGATACAAAGCGTAGCCTGCCTAGGAAAGAGTTGGCGTTTGCGAGATGCTGCTACTGGTGCCGCCGCTGCTGTTGTTGCGGCGGGAGTCCATACATCTACCCAGTGGGCTGTCACAGTCATATAGTCCTGACCCTGCCCTGCTCCACTTGTCCACATGTCCGTGGTTAAGTGGACATTGGGTACAGCTGCATTTTTTAGTACACTGGTGACTCTTTTTCTGAGGTCTGTGTACATTTTCGGTATCGCCTGCCTAGAGAAATGGAACCTAGATGGTATTTGGTACCGGGGACACAGTACCTCCAACAAGTCTCTAGTTGGCTCTGCAGTAATGATGGATACCGGAACCACGTTTCTCACCACCCAGGATGTCAAGGCCTCAGTTATCCGCTTTGCAGTAGGATGACTGCTGTGATATTTCATCTTCCTCGCAAAGGACTGTTGGACAGTCAATTGCTTGGTGGAAGTAGTACAAGTGGTCTTACGACTTCCCCTCTGGGATGACCATCGACTCCCAGCAGCAACAACAGCAGCGCCAGCAGCAGTAGGCGTTACACGCAAGGATGCATCGGAGGAATCCCAGGCAGGAGAGGAATCATCAGAATTGCCAGTGACATGGCCTGCAGGACTATTGGCATTCCTGGGGAAGGAGGAAATTGACACTGAGGGAGTTGGTGGGGTGGTTTGCGTGAGCTTGGTTACAAGAGGAAGGGATTTACTGGTCAGTGGACTGCTTCCGCTGTCGGCCCAAGTTTTTGAACTTGTCACTGACTTATTATGAATGCGCTGCAGGTGACGTATAAGGGAGGATGTTCCGAGGTGCTTAACGTCCTTACCCCTACTTATTACAGCTTGACAAAGGGAACACACGGCTTGACACCTGTTGTCCGCATTTCTGGTGAAATACTTCCACACCGAAGAGCTGATTTTTTTGGTATTTTCACCAGGCATGTCAACGGCCATATTCCTCCCACGGACAACAGGTGTCTCCCCGGGTGCCTGACTTAAACAAACCACCTCACCATCAGAATCCTCCTGGTCAATTTCCTCCCCAGCGCCAGCAACACCCATATCCTCCTCATCCTGGTGTACTTCAACACTGACATCTTCAATCTGACTATCAGGAACTGGACTGCGGGTGCTCCTTCCATCACTTGCAGGGGGCGTGCAAATGGTGGAAGGCGCATGCTCTTCACGTCCACTGTTGGGAAGGTCAGGCATCGCAACCGACACAATTGGAGTCGGACTCTCCTTGTGGATTTGGGATTTCGAAGAACGCACAGTTCTTTGCGGTGCTACTGCTTTTGCCAGCTTGAGTCTTTTCATTTTTCTAGCGAGAGGCTGAGTGCTTCCATCCTCATGTGAAGCTGAACCACTAGCCATGAACATAGGCCAGGGCCTCAGCCGTTCCTTGCCACTCCGTGTGGTAAATGGCATATTGGCAAGTTTACGCTTCTCCTCCGACAATTTTATTTTAGGTTTTGGAGTCCTTTTTTTACTGATATTTGGTGTTTTGGATTTGACATGCTCTGTACTATGACATTGGGCATCGGCCTTGGCAGACGACGTTGCTGGCATTTCATCGTCTCGGCCATGACTAGTGGCAGCAGCTTCAGCACGAGGTGGAAGTGGATCTTGATCTTTCCCTAATTTTGGAACCTCAACATTTTTGTTCTCCATATTTTAATAGGCACAACTAAAAGGCACCTCAGGTAAACAATGGAGATGGATGGATACTAGTATACAATTATGGATGGACTGCCGAGTGCCGACACAGAGGTAGCTACAGCCGTGGACTACTGTACTGTGTCTGCTGCTAATATAGACTGGTTGATAAAGAGATGTAGTATGTATGTATAAAGAAGAAAGGAAAAAAAACCACGGGTAGGTGGTATACAATTATGGACGGACTGCCGAGTGCCGACACAGAGGTAGCTACAGCCGTGGACTACCGTACTGTACTGTGTCTGCTGCTAATATAGACTGGTTGATAAAGAGATGTAGTATGTATGTATAAAGAAGAAAGAAAAAAAAACCACGGGTAGGTGGTATACAATTATGGATGGACTGCCGAGTGCCGACACAGAGGTAGCTACAGCCATGGACTACTGTACTGTGTCTGCTGCTAATATAGACTGGTTAATAAAGAGATGTAGTATGTATGTATAAAGAAGAAAGAAAAAAAAACCACGGGTAGGTGGTATACAATTATGGATGGACTGCCGAGTGCCGACACAGAGGTAGCTACAGCCGTGGACTACTGTACTGTGTCTGCTGCTAATATAGACTGGTTGATAAAGAGATGTAGTATGTATGTATAAAGAAGAAAGAAAAAAAAACCACGGGTAGGTGGTATACAATTATGGACGGACTGCCGAGTGCCGACACAGAGGTAGCTACAGCCGTGGACTACCGTACTGTACTGTGTCTGCTGCTAATATAGACTGGTTGATAAAGAGATGTAGTATGTATGTATAAAGAAGAAAGAAAAAAAAACCACGGGTAGGTGGTATACAATTATGGATGGACTGCCGAGTGCCGACACAGAGGTAGCTACAGCCGTGGACTACTGTACTGTGTCTGCTGCTAATATAGACTGGTTAATAAAGAGATGTAGTATGTATGTATAAAGAAGAAAGAAAAAAAAACCACGGGTAGGTGGTATACAATTATGGATGGACTGCCGAGTGCCGACACAGAGGTAGCTACAGCCGTGGACTACTGTACTGTGTCTGCTGCTAATATAGACTGGTTGATAAAGAGATGTAGTATGTATGTATAAAGAAGAAAGAAAAAAAAACCACGGGTAGGTGGTATACAATTATGGACGGACTGCCGAGTGCCGACACAGAGGTAGCTACAGCCGTGGACTACCGTACTGTACTGTGTCTGCTGCTAATATAGACTGGTTGATAAAGAGATGTAGTATGTATGTATAAAGAAGAAAGAAAAAAAAACCACGGGTAGGTGGTATACAATTATGGATGGACTGCCGAGTGCCGACACAGAGGTAGCTACAGCCGTGGACTACTGTACTGTGTCTGCTGCTAATATAGACTGGTTGATAAAGAGATGTAGTATGTATGTATAAAGAAGAAAGAAAAAAAAACCACGGGTAGGTGGTATACAATTATGGGTGGACTGCCGAGTGCCGACACAGAGGTAGCTACAGCCGTGGACTACTGTACTGTGTCTGCTGCTAATATAGACTGGTTGATAAAGAGATGTAGTATGTATGTATAAAGAAGAAAGAAAAAAAAACCACGGGTAGGTGGTATACAATTATGGACGGACTGCCGAGTGCCGACACAGAGGTAGCTACAGCCGTGGACTACTGTACTGTGTCTGCTGCTAATATAGACTGGTTGATAAAGAGATGTAGTATGTATGTATAAAGAAGAAAGAAAAAAAAACCACGGGTAGGTGGTATACAATTATGGATGGACTGCCGAGTGCCGACACAGAGGTAGCTACAGCCGTGGACTACTGTACTGTGTCTGCTGCTAATATAGACTAGTTGATAAAGAGATGTAGTATGTATGTATAAAGAAGAAAGAAAAAAAAACCACGGGTAGGTGGTATACAATTATGGACGGACTGCCGAGTGCCGACACAGAGGTAGCTACAGCCGTGGACTACCGTACTGTACTGTGTCTGCTGCTAATATAGACTGGTTGATAATGAGATGTAGTATGTATGTATAAAGAAGAAAGAAAAAAAAACCACGGGTAGGTGGTATACAATTATGGATGGACTGCCGAGTGCCGACACAGAGGTAGCTACAGCCGTGAACTACCGTACTGTGTCTGCTGCGACTGGATGATAAATAATGATATAAAAAATATATATATATCACTACTGCAGCCGTCATTATATTATATAATGACGGACCTGCTGGACACTGTCTGTCAGCAGAATGAGTTTTTTATAGAATAAAAAAAAAAACACCACACAAGTCACACGACGAGTGTTTAACTTTTTCTGGCAATCACAATATAGTATACTACTAACTATACTGGTGGTCAGTGTGGTCAGGTCACTGGTCAGTCACACTGGCAGTGGCACTCCTGCAGCAAAAGTGTGCACTGTTTAATTTTAATAATATGTACTCCTGGCTCCTGCTATAACCTATAACTGGCACTGCTCCCCAGTCTCCCCCACAATTATAAGCTGTGTGAGCACAGTCAGATATATACATAGATGATGCAGCACACTGGGCTGAGCAGTGCACACAGATATGGTATGTGACTGAGTCACTGTGTATCATTTTTTTCAGGCAGAGAACGGATTATATTAAATAAAACTGCACTGTCTGGTGGTCACTGTGGTCAGTCACTACTAAACTCTGCACTCTCTACAGTACTCCTAAGCTCCAGTAAATCAAGTGTCTCTGTCTCAAATCAATCTCACTCTCTCTCTTCTAATCTAAATGGAGAGGACGCCAGCCACGTCCTCTCCCTATCAATCTCAATGCACGTGTGAAAATGGCGGCGACGCGCGGCTCCTTATATAGAATCCGAGTCTCGCGAGAATCCGACAGCGTCATGATGAAGTTCGGGCGCGCTCGGGTTAACCGAGCAAGGCGGGAAGATCCGAGTCGCTCGGACCCGTGAAAAAAAACATGAAGTTCGGGCGGGTTCGGATTCCGAGGAACCGAACCCGCTCATCTCTATATTGGTATTTGCGCCGACTTTTCAATCCCTCTTGTACTTCCTATTTTCTTGTAGTATTGAAGATACAGTTGATCCAAGAGGTAAGCCTACTTTAAAGTGAATCCGGAGGGTCTCCCAGTATCCTGGGAGTCTCCCGGACATTTTGGGAAGGCAGGCAACTAGGCATAATCAGACACAATGTGATTTACTGGTACTAATGGTGATTTCACGGACTACTCCCTAAGGAATATAATTAATTTAGGAAACTGAAAGTGCACTGTATCCGTGGCTCGACACTTACCTCTTAGTAGTAATTATAGACTAGGTGATTCATCGCGCCCTGCGGGCGCTCTTCACACCATCGTAAGGGGCTACGCCCCCTTAACCCTTGCACTCCCTTGTGGCGTGCAATATTTGTATTATATGGAGTATTACCTCCAATCATAATTGTGTGAGTGGTTCAATATTGCATGGACAAAGGGTGTGCAATGGTTATGGGGTTGTAGCCCCTTGCAACGGTGTGAACAGTGCACGTAGGGCCTGATAAATCACCTAGTAGGGGCTGTGGTTGGGGGAGTGGCGGGTGCAGGTGAGACGCGGGTGGGGTAGGGGTGGTTGCAGGGGTGCTGCGGGTGGGGAAGGGGCTGGTGCGGGGGTGCCGTGGGTGGGGGAGGAGATGGTGTGGTGGTGTTGCGGGTGGGGGAGGGGCTGGTGCGGGGGTGCCGTGGATGGGGGAGGGGATGGTGTGGTGGTGTTGTGGGTGGGGGAGGGGCGGGTGCATGGGTGCCGCGAGTGGGGGTCCAGAGCCAACACAGGTGCGGGGGTGCTGCGGGTGGGGGTCTGGAGCCACCGCAGGCAGTGGTGTGGGGGTGCCGTGTATGGGGCCCGGAGGTACTGCGAGTGGGGGAGGGGCGGGTAATGCTTCTCCTGCTTCTCCTCCTGGAAGCAGCTAAGCTCACTGCAAGTGGCATCACAGAGGTACTTTGGCTCAAGCGCACTGCGATTGCGTTTCATGTACAGTCTGCCGATAATCGCTAGGTTGCTTGAACATCGGTATTACGTGCAAACATGAATTAGGCCCTATGTGTATTAGGTGTATGTGGGGCAGATGTATTTAGCCTGGAGAAGTGATAAAGCAGTGATAAAGCCGTGATAAGTGGAAGGTGATAACTCACCAGCCAATCAGCTCTGTCAATTTACATATTGGAGCTGATTGGCTGTTGCGTTATCACCTTGCACTTATCACTGCTTTATCACTTCTCCAGACTTAATACATCTGTATGTAACATAAATGCATTTTGTGCTTAGACTTGACTTGGGTCCCATCCCCAAGATTTCTCAGAATGTATATGCAAAAATAAAAAAAATTGAAAAAATACAAAATCCAAAATACTTCTGGTCCCAGATATGGGAGACTCAGCCTGTAATGTGTATTTCTGTTCCAGTGTGTAATGGAATCTAGAACACCAATACTCATACTAAGGTGAAGTGATGATTAAAGTAAAGGAGTCAATCTGTCACACAGAGGATGGATTGTAGGACAAACAATTTATATTCCCGAGAAGAAATTAACCAAATGGCCTACTGCGCTAATAAAGAGCGAGGATTGGAATTTATCGGTGACAAATGCCGATAGATGACAACACGCCATGAATTTAAATGACAACAGGCCGTGATATTTGTAAAAATACAAATTCTAGCACCAGGATATTGTAAAGGAGATTGCAAATAATAACATAAATATACATGCACGATATAAAACAAAGATGAATGAATTATGCTAGAACATTTCTTACCTAAATATCTACTCAGCAGTATAATATGTTATATAGTTTACCAACAATAGTGGATTAAGGGCCTAAGGGGTACATTTACTAAGCAGTGATAAGAGCGGAGAAGTGAGCCAGTGGAGAAATTTCCCCATCAACCAATCAGCAGCTCTGTATCATTTGTCAAAGTCGAAAAATATTGCAGTACACACATCACGTACAAACCACACACAGATGGCCTCCGCGCGTGTACTTGTTCTGCTGTGCGTGCGCATATCCGCAATTTGCGTATGGTCGCTCCCGCGGTCCTGTGCATTAGCGCGTGGTATGAGTATTTACGGTAGAGTTTGTGAACGCATGGAAGGCTATCAAAACACATTACATATTTAATCCAAATAGTGCACAATGTACACATAGTCTCCCTGCACCACACCAGCAAGTTACAACAGTTTAAATGGTAACAGAACAAAGGGATTCACCTTTACAGAACAAGGTTATAAGGTGGTGTTTGGTATCCAGCTGTAGGGTATTTTAAGGGTAACATTCCGGTGTTGGTTTGAGGAAGATCGCATGTTCCTGCGGATAGTTATGTGCAGGAGCAGAATATAGATATAAACTGTATTTACTGTACATTATGTATGCAGCGGGAATCCAGAGGAGACCACCCGCAAGAGCAGTTTGAACAGACATCGCCTACCTATTCAAACCGACCTATGACCTCTCCTGTACTGTAAATGTGCATCCCTGTGTCCAATGGACAAAGAGATTACAGTATCCATTGTGTTAAGTTTTGGATGAATTGTATAAAGAGAACCTGCTGCAAGCCTGGTCAGACACAAGACTCACAACGTTATCTATCAGATGACGGAGGACCAGACTGGGTAGCGCGGCGAATCCACTCACGTATGTAACATTGACTGTAGCCATTTACTCTATTATATTGTATAGTATTGTTTGTATTGTAACCCCCTTTCAGCAATAATACGCTGCGGTGTCGGAACCCAGCGGTAAATTCAAACCGGTGTTGTGTCTTCCTTTCCCTGCTAAGGTTTAAAGGTGAATTGCTATCGCATTGCATTGCTGTATAAGGTTTAAAGTGTATTAGTAACGCATCACATTGCTGTATAATGTTTAAAGTGTGTTCATTGGGTGTGTAAGCGCTGTGTGTACTTTGTACCATCAGCGCGGCGTTTGTATGCTAAGTCCGTACACAGCACGGGACTTTGTACACTAATAGCGTACAAAGTACGTAGAGTGTATATTAAGTACAGCGGCCGCAGCGGCTCCATGGTAAGGTGTGTTTAAGGTATAGCTTTCATTCCTAAGGATAAATCAGCATTATCAATTGGGGGCTCCTCCGGTTTTCCACATACTTACTACCTAACAGGTCACAGCAGACTTAATCTATCAGCAAAGGGTGGACAGAAAGTATCCTACGTATCCTTTTCCTGGTCGATGGATGCACTGAAAACCCTACTTGATTGCTGATTAGATGGCGTCTGCTCTGTATGGTTTGTAGAGATGCTGGTAGAACTCGTAAGGTAAACAGGAAAAAAGCTATTTAAAATCTGTTACATTTTTTTGGCGCCAAAAGCGTACACGGCACCCATACTTTGCATACTCTCTCACATTGTTGCCATAACATTCAGATTGCTAGATTCATTTAGACCTGCGTGAAACCGGAGACATTTGATGCTATATAGTTAAAAATAAAATAATTATTTAAGGAAGTAAGAGTAAAATCACAAAACGCAGTTCTGGCCCAGTAGTAAGAGGGTTAAAACGGAACAAGTGTGGATTGTGTTTAGTGGGCAATAGTGGTTTTATTGCTCACATTTATAGAATTGTATGATTTGTGCTATTGCAGACGTACGGTTTTGTACACGTGTCTCTGACACAGTACGGAACTGCACACGCGGCGTAAGAGACACGCACGATCGCGTGTTTACGCAAATTGCGTAAAAGTACGGGCGCTAAGTACAAATTACACAATAGTTCGTTTAGTTTAAAGGTGGGACAGTAGCCACGCTACAATAACACAAAACTACCCAGTTTCTAAAAAAGAAAATTTTTAGTATAAAAACAAAATTTTGTATAAATAATTTTTTTTTTTAATTGCCTCTGGGGGTAAAGCTGCCAGCTTGAATGAATCCAAATTTTCTGTACAGAAAAAAACAAAGTGTATTTGAGTGAGCGAACGCAGGAGTGAGTGGATACTGAATCCAAGAACTGAAGTGGTCTGAAGTGGTAACACTGGGTTAGTAGAGGCCCGGTGGCGTAGGGTTCGCTACCCTGCGTTATTAGGAACTGATGTGGTCTGAAGTGGTCTGAAGTGATCCCATACAACTGAAGTGGTCTAAAGTGGTCTGGAGTGGTCTAGGCTAAAGTGGTCTACAGCAATTGTAGGGCATATAGATAACTAGTATCTATAGGCTGTGCTATTGCATCGCATGTCCGTGTGTTCTGCACAGCACAACGTGATACCATTGTGTCATATGCGCTGTGGAAGAGCATACGCAGATGTGATTGTATAGACAAAGGGGGTTTTCTTTGATAACGTCGGGAAATCTCCCTGGTGGGCTTCACTGGAAAGGGTGAAGAATAGTTATCTAATTTCTCTGTTTTTCACCCTACAAACAATTCCAGTTGAAAGATACCGAAAAGGAATTTTTCGCTGCCTCTCTCAGGAAAATATTCCAAATAGAACTTCCACCGAAAGAAATTACGGTGTTGTAAGGTCTGATAGGAGCCCTAAGTTGGGTACATTGCGATCCGCTACCAACAGTGTATCGTTGTACTGGCCAGCGTGGGCGAGAGCGAGTGGAAGGCGCTCAGGGATACTTCCACCGCCTACTTATATTGAGTATTTTGGTGTTTGTGGGAATTTTTTAAAGTTATTAGAAGAGACCCACAAATATGGGAGCCAGTTGCTCAAGTAAGAGACGTTTAGACAGGGTTCAGGCAGAATTGTGGCCAAAAGGCTCAGCAAGGTTTATAATGTGTGAAAAATATGGGCCCTCATTCCGAGTTGATCGCTAAGAGTCATCGCATCGCAAATGTACGAAATGTAAGTATCTGCGCATGCGCAAATGCGTGATTACGCATGCGCGAGTACATACGTACGACAACTGTGCAAAATTACTCAGAAAAAATAAAGCCGTAACTGCCAAACGAAAACGAGGAGTGGCGTGGGCGTGGCGGAGGCGAGACTTCGCAATGCTCCGACAAGGGCGTGAAAGTGGGCGTACAGTGTGGGAGTATTCAACTCGCAATGGGCGTGTTTTTCGCAAATAAACATTGTCGCTGTTAAAACTAACATAGGAAACCGTAGCAACATTCACGCAGCAGCAGAGTAGGTCTGCAGTTACTCTACATTTGCGAAGTACTGGTACAAGTGTGTATGCAGTTAATTGGATATCACATTCATCTGATGTCCAATTACTTGTTAATTAATGAGCAGATGAAAGTTACCAACCAGCAATTGTCTGAACACACATTACATGTTTATTCTACTCACATATAAATCTCACACACTGCCAAATAAGGGTGTGTTTTTTGTTGAATTTGTTGTGTAAGCATTTTTTAAACTTGTTTTAATGTGTGTAAGACTCCCAAATACAAGCAAGTGAAAATATTTGTGAAAGTGTTTGAAATCTGCAACATTTGTTACAAATAAACCAACACCCACATAATGCAGCATACACTTTAATTTAGTCTTCAAAGTCACAATAATATTTGCTTATAATATCTCACAATGTTTGAAATGATGTCCTGTTGACCATAGATATTTATAAAAAGCGTCGTGTCTGTTTACTTAATATGGACATTAAAGTGTGGTGCAAAGCATACCTTTTTTTTTTTTTGAATTTTCAATTTTTAAGGAGAATTAGCAGATTGGTCTACAAGTGTCTATATGCTGACCTAATCTTTCTGGAACTGCATTACCTTGAAGAAACTGCTCAAATTTTTACAATATATTTTTTATTACTATCATAATATTTCACAACCTTTAAACAACATGGCTCCACGTGAGTCGCACAGGCAGAGATGGACCAAGCAGCAAGCAGATGGCACTGACAATCATTAGATAGCAGAACTCAGTACTCTGCAAACTTCTGCTTCTGACAAAAGTATATTTTTAAAGCATAAATAAAACATGACACACCCTGCCACACACAAATTTTAAACCAAATGAGAAAGAATTAGGATCCACCACACAAACACAACAATACATAGCACACTAGTAAGAGGAAGATGGCTCTGGTGTTTATACACATAAACTCACAGGCTACAATACATCCAAACAGAAAGAATACATTTCACTAAGAGGGAGTTATCCATTCTGGTCACACAAGCCAGCTCCAAAAATACATAGAGGCAACATCAAAAACATGGGTGCTGGCCATCTGGAGAGACATCACTTTCTTCTTTTTCTCCCCGCCTGAGGCTGTTCTTCTTTGGAAGGTCTGCGGAGCGACCTTCGTTGGGCCTGCCCAGTGGGCTGTTCTTCCTGGGCAGGGGCAGGGGAGGTAGCCGATGTGGGTGGCTCTCTGCCACTGTGGGCAAGGGAGACAGCGATGGCCTGGAGCCCTTGCAAGATGTTATTTGCAAGGGTTTGGAATGAGGAGGCAAGTTGTTCTTGGCCCTGCCTGATCTCTGCCAGACGTTGGCAGAGTTGAGCAACACCTTGCTCAACACAGGTTCGGTGCTCAGTGAGCCGGACAGCTATCTGGCTTACCTCCCGGATGACCCCGTCTTGAAACCGATTTAGGCTCTCACCATACCTAGCGATTTCAAGCAGGATCTCCGGGATAGCAGAGGGTTGGGTGGGGGGGCCAGTAGGAACCTGCAGAGGTGGGATTTGTTGGCCCACACTGCCAGACTCACTAGGTCCCTCCACCTCAGCCTCAACCACATAACCGTCCTGTGACTCAAACGGATCACCCCCCTGTGCTGTGTTTTGTGGCAAGCAAATAGAAGAATGTGTGGGAAAAAAGTAGGATACAAAATTAGTTTGTTATTAGAAATACTGTCAAAATTACAGCCAACTAAATGTGTAAACTTACCTTCCAAGTCATGTCCCGTCAGGATCTCAGGCAGGTCCGTGTCCATATGAGACACCCCTTGGCCCTCCTCATAACTGACACAGGGCATCGCCATCTCCTCCAAGTCAGTATACTCCACAGCGACAGGTGCTCCTCCACCTGTAGCCCTTGAGGCAGGGGCGTATCTATTGTTTGGCGAGGATGGCACTCGCCAGGGGCGCTGCCCAGCGGGGGGGGCGCCGCCCAGCGGTGCCACCCGCGATCAGTTATGAATGTTAGCAATGTTTCTCTCTGCTCAGCTCAGCGCTGCTGCTGATTGAGAGAAAGGGGCAGCAGAGAGCACTGTCAGTGTCTGCCAGCGAGGAGAGAGGGGGTGGGGGGAATGTCCGGGGGCCGTGAAAGGATTGCCCCTATATTCTTTAACCCTCGATGTGATGGCCTCTCAGACGTCCGTGAGTGTAAACCTTTAGCCACAAGTTACATGCACAACACAAGCAGTAAAGATTCACACTGTTTATTGTTCGTTTAACAAAAGTATATAAAAGAAAGGATTTAGGGCGTGTATATCCCAAGTCAATAACTAATTGGACAGAACACAAAAAGGGGCTAACATAACATGATTGGCTAGGAACTGCCGCAGTGGAAGGATATGCATATATGGGCAAGTTTGTATTTCAAATAGGGAGGTTGTTCACACGGTATATAAAAAAAGATAAGAGACAAGGACAGTAGCAAGGAATGTGCTGGAACATTAAGTTCTATAACACAAGCAATTCTATGACATTGAAGCAGAGACGAGCTTTAACCCTTTCAATCCCCTCTTAGAATCATGATTGTTATATGACATGATTCTTGAGTGAGGCTCCTTTCTTGTTCCTCCAGTTCTTGAGATATTGGACATAATCGTCGGGTCCCTTACTATCAGAGGAGGTGACAGGACTGGTGGTTATATCATAGTACATCAGGGCCTTATCAATGCCTTTGGAGGTAAGTTTCTTTCCACAGGGAATTACACAATAAACTATAATGCCTACAAGAATTAAAGTTACAAGTATGAATATGCTTATTTGCACAAGAGCCTGTTTCCAATTTTCAAACCACCCAAAATATTGGCTCCATGGGTTATCAATACCTGAATTTTTCTTAAGTTCTATGGATAAGGTTTCTAACTTGTTTATGGCTAAAGTAACCTTACCATTGGGACCAGTGTTGTCAGGAATATATGTACAACAGCCTTCCACCTTACTAATGTAAACACATGTACCGCCTTTTTCTGCTAGAATCATGTCAAGGGCCATTCTATTTTGGAATGTCATTTGGGAAGTGGCTTCTAGCTGTTCAGCTATACCTTTAAGAGCATCTTTGGTATCATTAACAAATCTTTGTTGATTATAATATATATAATTAATCCAGGCTACGTTTTTATTTACAGTTACTATAGGAAACAATGGCTCAAAACCCGCAGCCACCTCATCTCTAGCTTTGAACTCATTTGGAACACCTCTTGGGACCCCTATAGCATCAATGTATACGTGGGGGTCAAAGCTACCTCCTGGGAGTGCTCTTTTCTTTCGATTAGCAGGAGTATTAGAGGGAGGAGTGGGGTCATCGGTGATCATTAGGAGTGGCATTATGACTTTGGCCAGGGCACACTCACCATACCATGGTGTGTCTAATTTAATTCTAAGCTTCATATCCCCACATATGTAATAAATGTCGCCTAATGATCTAGTTTGGTTGACTAAACAGTTGTTCTTTTATTTGCACAATACCCTGGTGGGAAGGTTTTTAAATTTCTTCCTGTGGTGGTGTTAGATGTATAACAGGTATAGTTTCCAGGATATATGGTTATGGTGCTTCCTGGGTTGGGATTTTTTGACAATATGGGATATTCCCTTTTCCACATTTCACACTGACTGTCATTTGTTTTGGTGTCATTAAAAAGGCTGAAAAAACAATTTTCCTGTTCTAGGGGTATATTAAGGGGCACTGTACCTAGGTGGGGCCTAGATTTGCCACAGACATAACAGTTGCTTTTATTGTGTTTGTTAGCACTATACTTCATCCATTCCAACCAAAAATTAATGTCAGAGAAACCAGTTTCAATAGCTAGGGTGTCTTCAAAGGTAGGGTTAGTAATAGCCACCATATCTTTAGAAGTGGCAATATGGGGCTTTAAAGGTTTGTTTTGGGGAGCAATTTTAGGCTGGTATTTTGGGTTTTTATACATGTCCCACAAATAAAACATTTGCCTTGCACTATAGTACCCTGCTTGCCACCATATACCAAGTACATAAGTCTCATTGTCGCTTCTGCTAGGGTTCACTATGTTTAGTCTAAACCTGTATGAATTTGGGCCTTCATCCATCTTATGAATGGATAGTCTAGAAAGTAGGGGTACTCCATATTTGCTCCATCTATTTTTTGCAAATGATGGGCCATATTTCCAATCTGCTCCTGTATTCCACCCCACAGATTCCCAGTAATCACAGTTGGATCCATGATAGGATATGTCCATCCACCATTCATCAGTGACACAAATGTACATTGTCTCAGACATCCCTGATTTTCTTTTCTGCTGTATGAAATGTTTGTTGTCAGCAAGTTTAGGGAACATGAAATAATCAAGGATGTATGTGGCTACGTGTGTATTGGAGGAATTGTACCACAAGGTGGGGACCCCATCTGTTTGTGTGATGTCGACTTCACATATTGTGAGGTGAATGAGGGCCAGTAGGGCTATCGAGATAGTCCCCAGGATAGAGATAGGGGGCAGGTTCTTCATCGTTTTCTGTTCTTCTGTCTTCGCTAGGTGGGAGGTCAGGGCTGTCTGCCCCGGTTCGTACCTCACTGGAATCACTTGCTTCCCTCTCTAGGTCTGGTCTAGGAACCTTTTTTACTCGGGATGCATGGATCCAGGTAGGACTTTCCTCTGTCAGGACTGCTGTTCGGGTAACTGCTACGACCTCTGTCTCTGGACCATAGGTGAAGTCTCCTGGGCTCTTGTTCCTGGGGAGCACCTTCACCACGACTCTGTCTCTGACTTTAAAGGGGTGTGTAGGTTCCTGTGGATTCAAAGGGTTTTTACAAACAACCTCATGTTCAATTTCATTCAGTTTTGTTATCAGGGACCTGACATACTCTTCTCTGATGAGTTCTAGATCTCCTTCCTGTATTACTAGTGGTTTCTTAGCCCAGGGTGTAGGAAAAGGGTCTACCCATTAGTATTTCAAAGGGTGAGTATCCTAGAGTTTTCTGTGGGGTATTCAAGATGCTGGTGTTTAGCTTTATTAGGGTTGTTCCTGAGGCAAGTGATGCATCTGCTAACATACTGGTCCACAAGTGATTTGGCATTAGTAACATAAAAATCATTGGTTAGTAGGAGGAGTGTTGTGGCTTCACCACGGTGACCAACACCACGGCAATGGGCAACGAGCAAAGGGGCACTGGACTGGGGTATACAGGGTTTCCCCTCTTTGCAGATTAATCCTGATTTAGGATTTTTTCTGCAGAATTGGGTAAGTTCAGTCGGAGAGATCAGCATTAGTCGCAGCAGCTTGAAGTTGAGTGAGCAGATGGACGTTGTCAAGGGAGGGACATGCTCTAGTGAGTGCAATGAGTTCTGCAGCTTGCGCGGACTGATAAGGTATTGGTAGGGCTTCCAACACAGTGTCAGGGAGGGTGACAATGGCATAGCCAGCCTGGTATGTATTGTCATTGGGCCTACTACAGGAGCCGTCAACAAAAACTATGTCTGCGCCTGGTATGGGAACGGGAGACATGTCAAGTCTGAGAGAAGTTTCAGCTTCAATGGAAGCAGCACAGTCATGTAGGTCGGGTGGTTCATCCTCGGGACCTTTCAAGCCTAAAAGGGCATTGAGAATGGGTGCAGGGCCAGAAGAACTAGCAGTGTACTTAATGGTAAGGGTAGGGTTACTCAAAAGGAGTACTTCATATCCACTAAGGCGTTGTGCTGACATGTGCTGTGTGTGTAAGCCTTTAAGTATTGCCAGGACATCATGTGTGGTGTGGAGTACTGTGATGTGGCCTAAAGTGAGGGTAGTGGCCATTTCTGCAACCATTGCACAGGCTGCCAAAGCCCTGAGGCAGGCAGGCATACCTTGCACAGACACTGGCATGACTTTGGAAAAAAAAATGCCACGGGGCGCAACTTCCCTCCATGAAACTGTGTGAGCACCCCCGCCATGGTTTTACAATTGTCCCTTGCATATAGATGGAAAGGTAGTACATAATTGGGGAGGCCAAGTGCCGGACTTTTCATCAACATACATTTTAAACTTTCATATGCAGTTAACATTTCTTGTGACCATTGTACAGTTTTAGGTTTGTCCTTCAGTGTGGCTTGTCTCAAAATGTTATCATAATAAGAGCAATCAGATATCCACTGTCTGCAGTAATTTACCATACCCAGGAAGGACAGTAGTTCCTTCTGGGTAGTTGGGGTGACCAGGCCCAATACAGACTGTATGCGTTGTGGACTGATTTTCCTCTCTCCCTGAGTGAGCACAAAACCTAAGTAATCAACATGCTTTTTTACACCATTGCATTTTTGTTTTGGACACCTTGTGTCCACATTCACAAAGCCAGTTTAGTAATGAAACACCATCCTCTCGGCAGGCCTCCTCAGTTTTACTACAGAGCAGCAGATCATCTGCATACTGTAGCAGGACTGAACCATGGTGAGGTTGCCAGGGCCTCAATGTGGCCTGGAGACAACAGGTGCGTCAATAATCTGCACCAGGTAAGTTGTTTACCCTCAAAAGAAAAGGCAAAAAGTAATTGTGTCTGTGAATCTACAGGTATGCTGAAAAAGGCATTCTTCAAATCAATTACAGAGAAGAACGCAGCATCTGCAGGGATTGCAGAAATGAGTGAGTTTACATCTGGGACAATTAACTGATTGATCGCTCTGAGATCCTGTACAAATCTTATACTGCTATCAGCTTTGGCAACAGGGTTCACAGGAGTACAGTATGGTGATACAATATGTCTGAGAATACCCTGTTATAAGAATTGCTGTATGAGACCTTCTATAAACAGGTTGTGAGTCGGGTTTGAGATTGGCCTTATGTGGTGTGCATGAGATTAGGCCAGTGTCATATGGACCTTCTGACCAAAGAGCGGGGTTTACTTGAGCTAAGTCAGGCATTGGTGGGTAGGTTGTTAATGAAGGTGGAAATGAGTAAGCTTTCTGAGTTAAGCAAAGGTAAGCCAGCGTCATCTGTCCAGCAGTCCTTAAACCTTTTCCAAAACTCAGTAACAGACTCCGAAGGTTTCTGTTTACAAGCTACAGCGACAGGCAAAAAAACACAGGCAAAGGAGCACGGGTTTTAAAGACTTCCTCCATATGTGTATCGCTGCGTCCTTTGCAAGCTTTGCGCAAATAAGATATACAGCCATCGAGGGTAATAGTGGGCTTGGGACAGTGTTTTACTATTATCTAAACTCTGGGTTACTGGTGCGTTAGGGATAGAGCTAGTGGACGCACCCTCCAGCAGTGGAGTTGGAGGCGATCCCATCTGGTGTGAAATGGTTACTGCTGCCAAGAGATCTGTGTCTCCGAGCGCAGGATATATTGGAATGTAAGGGGGAGGGAGAGGGTTTTCAAAGATTTACAGTTTCTCATTTCTTCGCTTCTGTGCTGTTGGGAACTGACATTTTTGTAATCCTCCATATAGAAAGGGTAATTACTGCCTTCCCGTAGGAATGGGTCCTGTCCTGCTTTCTCTGTCCATCCCTGCTAAATTATCCACCCATGGGTTAACTAAGTAATACTCTGAGGTAGAGTTGCGGGCGACATACATCTTGCATGTCTCACCAGGGAGGGGCGGGGGATATGTAGTTTTTTTTTACTCTGACTAGAGCCCATTGTCAGACAGTAATATAAATCAACAGTACAACTTTAAAAGAAAATATCTAAAATTTACAACACTCTACTTACTATATGCATCAGCTAACCAGTTAATTAGTCATTGACAATATCACAATATTATCTGTATAGTGAGAACATGAAATCTTTTGACGTGTACGATACTTACCATTCGTACAAGATGTCAGAAAAATACAGCGTTTTAAACAGGAAGCAGGAAAAGTGTTTGAGTAAAGATATCTGGCAGACGAAAACTTACCAGCCGTCTGATCAAATATAAGAACTTATCTCACTACAAACATACAAGAATATATAGACGATCAAATCGAGGTATTCTCTACGTTACGTATAGACCCCAGGTCTATTTTAAGTATCCCAGATACTAACGTCACGTTATGTATAGACTCCCAGGTCTATTTTAAGTATCCCAGATACTAACGTCTTTGGAGAATTGCGCTTGGACCCCTGGTCCCTTCTCAGACGTATCTTTAAGTCCCAGACATTAAAGATGTTTGGTCACGTGTTCCCAGAACACTGACACGGATTCAGCTTCAGTGTATGACCGCAATCCCGTATGGCAAAGACAGACAATAAATTCTCTATCTTACCATCTGGGGACGATCACTGAATCGCGGACGTAGCCCCCACTTGAAAGGATAGCCCCTATATTCTTTAACCCTCGATGTGATGGCCTCTCAGACGTCCGTGAGTGTAAACCTTTAGCCACAAGTTACATGCACAACACAAGCAGTAAAGATTCACACTGTTTATTGTTCGTTTAACAAAAGTATATAAAAGAAAGGATTTAGGGCGTGTATATCCCAAGTCAATAACTAATTGGACAGAACACAAAAAGGGGCTAACATAACATGATTGGCTAGGAACTGCCGCAGTGGAAGGATATGCATATATGGGCAAGTTTGTATTTCAAATAGGGAGGTTGTTCACACGGTATATAAAAAAAGATAAGAGACAAGGACAGTAGCAAGGAATGTGCTGGAACATTAAGTTCTATAACACAAGCAATTCTATGACATTGAAGCAGAGACGAGCTTTAACCCTTTCAGGCCGGCACTCTTTATCATAAAATACACTGTCAGGCAGAAATGGATCAGATGCAGCATCAGACAGCCTGTGTTGTATAATAACAAAATACATGCTGCAGTGCAAGGACTGAGTTTTAACTATGTGTGCTCCCTCTGCTCCCCCTCCACCCCCCCATCCGTAGGTGCACTTGTGGATATGAAGGGGGGGGGGGCACCAGCGGGGGGGAAGGGGGGGGGAGAGGGGTTGTTCTGGGGCCGGGGTCACTGTTTATCATAAAATACACTGTCAGGCAGAAGTGGATCAGATGCAGCATCAGACAGCCTGTGCTGTATAATCACAAAATACATGCTGCAGTGCAAGGATTGAGTTTTAACTATGTGTGCTCCCTCTGCTCCCCCTCCACCCCCCCATCCGTGGGTTCACTTTTGGATATGAAGGGGGGTGGGGGGCGGGCAGCTCACACATGGCTAAAACTGAATCCTTGCAGCATGCATGTTGTGATTATACAGCACAGGCTGTCCAATGCTGCATCTGATCCCCTGCTGCCTGACAGTATATTGTATGATAAAGAGTGGAGCAGCGAGTCCCGAATGAAGTGCTGGCTGCAGCCATTTCTGCTACAGCATAACTCTCAGCTTCAGCTCCTGCACCTCCCTCCTCAGTCCTCTGTCACTGAAAGGAAATAGCCCCGCACACTGCACGCGTAGATCCACAGGCCCATGCTCAGCACGGCAGCGGTGGGAGGAGGATTGCTGGAGGTGCCTGCAAAGAATAACACCGCGCCGCGGGCGGAGAGACTTTGGCTGGATGCTGATGGACATCCTCCTGTGAGACACAATGTGAGCCCATATTCCAAGAAGTTTGTGGCAGCTATCTGTATGGACTGTGGGAGAGAGAATTTGTGTATTTGTGCTGTTAGTGTGGGTTGTAAGGGGGTGAGAGAGATGTGTATGGGTGGGTGGGCTATGGATGTGTGTGAGGGAATTGTTGGTCAGCAGGGGAGGAAAGGGGGATTTGTATATTTGTGCTGTTAGTGTGGGTGGGAAGGGGGGGATGTGGTGAGAGAATTGTCAGTATGTGAAGAGGGGCATGTGTATGAGGGAGCTGTCGGTTTGGAGGGGAGGAAGGGGTGATTGGTGTGACAGAGTTGACAGTGGAGGGGGATGTGTGTGCGCTAGATTTGGGAGTATAAAGGTAATTGTGAGAGTTTCCAGGAGGGGGGCAGGGCAGTGTTTATAATAGAGGGGAATATTCAATTAAAGTCGGATCCATTCCGACATGTATTTGTCGGAATGGATCCGGCAACCCCTATTCAATCCCCATCTTAATTTGACTTTTTGAAGTCGAATTTAAGATGGGACGCACAGGAGGCGAGGGGGGCGAGCCGCGGGGGGACAGCCGGCGGGCATACAGGAGATTTAATGTAGGGTATAGAGGGCTCAGTGATGTAGTGTAGGTTATAGAGCGGTCAGTGAGGTAGTGTAGGGTGTAGAGAAGTCAGTGATGTAGCGTAGGGTGTAGAGGGGTCAGTGATGTAGTGTAGGGTATAGAACGGTCAGTGAGGTAGTGTAGGGTGTAGAGAAGTCAGTGATGTAGCGTAGGGTGTAGAGGGGTCAGTGATGTAGTGTAGGGTATAGAACGGTCAGTGAGGTAGTGTAGGGTGTAGAGAGGTCAGTGATGTAGCGTAGGGTGTAGAGGGGTCAGTGATGTAGCGTAGGGTGTAGAGGGGTCAGGGATGTAGTGTAGGGTATAGAGGGGTCAGTGATGCAGCATAGGGTATAGAGGGGTCAGTGATGCAGCCTAGGGTATAGAGGGGTCAGTGATGTAGTGTGGGGTATAGAGGGGTCAGTGATGTAGTGTGGGGTATAGAGGGGTCAGTGATGTAGTGTGGGGTATAGAGGGGTCAGTGAAGATACTAAACCCAAGTACTTGCTACACTTATTGAATTAAAACACAAAATGCAGCAAAAAGTATACAATTTGGGTAAAAGCAAAAAGGCAAAGGCTAGAGGTAGATACGAGAGACCAGCGCCATGCCTTATGCACATATCATTATGTTCATTTTCAATATGGAGGGGAAGCGTGGTACACCAAAGGTAAATTTTGCCCTGGAGAACAAGCCCCGATCAGATAGTCTGGGGCAGGCGGGACACCAACCATGACACCTAGTCTAGGGCAGGCAGGTTAGCTAGCCTATGGAAATCTGTTGTCAGCGGAGGTTGGGGGGTGGGCTGATTCAGTGAAGTGCAGTAAGAGTAGTCAGGGGAGGCAGGGCCTCTCCTGTTATACTCCTGTGTGCTCAGTTTCCTGTCTCCTTATGCTGCTACTGGCCAGTTCTCATTGGCTTCACCCTAACAGTGAGTCCTTGCCAACAATGTTTTCCAGCAATTGGGGGGACAGTTTCTGTGGCTCCTTATTTCAAATTCCGTGTCTACTGCAGCCGCCACTGGTCTGCAGTGCTCTCTCTGGGGGGGGCGCCAGTCCCTTATTTTGCCAGGGGCGCTCGGACCCCTAGATACACCCCTGCCTTGAGGCATTCCACTCCGCAGCCCTCTTTGCCTTCAGGCGGGATTTGAAGTCGGCCCACCTACATATGTATTGTGAAAGAGGGACAAAGTAGAGTCTTATTATTTGTCTAAGCTAATATATAGGACACGTGTTCTGCTTGTGTTTGCTAGACATAACATCACATGTAACTACATTTTTTAGTCAACTTAGCACAGAAAAAGGACTGTCAATATGCACTTACCGTCGTCTCACTTCCTGTGATGTTCTGACGACAGAGCCAACGTCATTCACAGATTTTGTGATGTCTCTCCAGATGCGAGCTTTTGAAGCTGCCCCCATGTTTTTTGGGCCTCTATGGATTTTGGACATGGCCTGCGTGACCAAGACACGCAACTCCCTCTTAGTGAATGCAGGCTGTCTTTTCTTCCGTCTGGAGGTAGCCTGTGAGGTTTCTTCTTGTTGGTCATCACCATCTTCCTCCTCACTAGCAGCTTCTGCCTGTTGTGTTTGTGTGGCTAAAGCCAATTCTTCCTCAGTTTGGTCACTTTGTGTGTGTGGCAGGGTATCCCCACTCAATTGTTGTGGTTCAGAAGCAGACATTTGCAGAGTACTTGGTCCTGCCTCTTCAACATCCGCAGAGGCGTATTCCAGCATGCGCCTTTGGCAATCTAGGCGTCTTTTCCGCAATGCCATCTCCTGCTCTGCAATGCGGTCCATCTCTGCTGCGATTTGCTCACGAGAAGCCATGTTTGTGATGACGTGTACGGCGAGGTGTGTGCGCTTATATACCTACGTGCGAAGCGTTAATTCACACAGGTGTACACAATCTGGTTGATTGCACTGCTTATTTAAGGGCCTACTTTGCACGCTGTGAGTGTAGGTAGTTTGGAGTTTCACTTGAGTTTGTTGGCTTGTGCGTGAAGGTGCTATAGGAATTTGCAGAGTGAGTAATTGTCAAGCATACATTTGTCCTTTCGTTTGCGTTTTGAATATAGACATTTTTTTGTTGCGTTTTTTCGTTTGTGAGTATTCAGGAAATCTTCTTGGTAATTTTTTGAATTAAAAGTTGTTTTTTTTGGGTTTTTTTTAATTTTTATTAAAAAACACAGATATATTTTGCAAGTCCATTTTTGTAAATAAACCTGTGCTTCTTTGATTTGACTGTCATTTTTGTTCTCTTGTAGGAGTTGTTTTTTGGGTGAGGAAACCCTTGTATATTTTGAGTTTTTGGTGTGTAAGAAAACACAAAAACTTTATTGATTTTGGATCAGGTAAGTGCCCTTTGCCTGTGTTGTTGTTTGTTTGTTTGAATGGTCTGTATGTTGTTTTTGACTGTCATTTTTGTTCTCTTGTAGGAGTTGTTTTTTGGGTGAGGAAACCCTTGTATATTTTGAGTTTTTGGTGTGCAAGAAAACACAAAAACTTTATTGATTTTGGATCAGGTAAGTGCCCTTTGCCTGTGTTGGTGCCTGTTTGTGTTTGTTCAAAGTGTTGTTATTATGTTTCTTTGCCATTTTGTAAAGACAAGTATTTTTTCTTACCTGGATTGATCTGCAAAGTAGTGTTTTTCTTGCCTGGCCTAGCTACTAAATGGTTTTTTTTTGTTACTTGATTGAATTTTTTCCTTTATTTTATTTTTATTTATATTTGTTTTATGGTGTTTGTGATGTGTTTGATGCTCAGAAATCTAGAAACTTACATTTTTGGTTTTTCTGAAATTAACATATGTAGTTTTTTTTAATATTTTTTTTTTTTTTTTTTTTTTTTCATTTTGATCCTGAATTGAACCCAGAAATAATGTCGTACGCTCCTGCAGTAAGTTGACTCCACCTTTTTTTATACATTTATTGTTTGTATATTTTTTAATAAATAATTTTGGAGTATTAAACATTTTTTTGTTTTTATCTCAAAAAAGTGTGTTATGTCGATATTTATCGCAGCAGAAGCCCTACCTCCCCAACCCACGCCAGCACTCCCACCCCAACCGCCAGCCCCACAACCACAACCGGCTCCTCATCAACCAAGGCAACGGAGGCGTGCTAGGCCACCAATTTTCAGAACCCGTGTCCTACTTTTTGGGATGCCAGATGATGTGGTGGTGCGTAGATACAGGCTGCCACCACATCTAATCCTAGACACTCTCTCCATAATAGAGAGTGATCTGGAGTCTGAAATTCGGTATCCTACAGCAATACCACCATTGACACAATTCCTTGCTGTGTTACATTTTTTGGCTACAGCCTCATATCAACATGTTGTGGGAGACCTGGTTGGCATGTCGCAGGGCCAGTTCAGTAAGGTCCTGCGGCGTGTCTGCCAGGCTTTCCTAAAGCGGGTGAAGCAATTCATTGATATGCCTTTGGATGTTGGTGCCCTAGATGTGGTGAAGCGGCAATTTGAGGAAGGTGGTAGTCACTTCCCACATGTTATTGGGGTTGTGGATGGCACACATGTTGCTATTCAGCCACCAAGACATAATGAAGAAATTTATAGAAACAGGAAACTGTTTCATTCTCTGAATGTAATGGTTGTTTGTGGGCCATCCCTCCAGATCCTTTCCCTGAATGCCAAGTTTACTGGAAGTTCACATGATGCATATGTCATTAGACAATCAGGGATATGGCAGAGATTAAGAGCAAGTCAACGAGCAGACATGTGGTTATTGGGTGAGTTTGAAGATATTTTTTATCTTAAAAATAAATGAAATTTTATAATATACTCTTTTTAATTTAAGGTTTTTCCTCAAACAGGAGACCGTGGATATCCTTGCACCCCCTGGCTCATGACTCCTTACCGTAATCCCAGGCCAGGACCACAGATGGCATTTAACTCCGCGCTTACTGCCACTAGGCAGCTGGTGGCGCGCACAATTGGTGTCCTTAAAGGGCGGTTTCGTGTGCTCCACCGCACTGGTGGCGACATCATGTATTCGCCGGAGATGGCAAGTAAAATAGTGGTCCTGTGCGCAATACTACATAATATCGCGGTAAGGAGTAGTGTAGAGCTTCCTCAGGCAGAGGAATTGCCTGATGAGGAGCCAGGGGTTGTTCGACACTTCGGTGGTGGGAGTGTTACACGGAGGGGGAGCCAAGTGAGGGCAAGGATTGTTGCCGAATATTTCAGGTATAGTGTTTTTATATTATTTTTATGTTAAAAAAACAAAGCACAGTATGCTTATGTTTTGTTTGTAATGTTGACATTTTGTTTGAGATTGTAAGGTCATTGTGTAATGGTTTTGGAGTTTTTGTTTATTTGTCATTTTAAAAAAAGTAAAAATCCGTTAACACGTTAAGCTTACAATTTGAGATTAGTACAAAATATAATGTGATGTGGCTAAATAGTGTCCTTATTTGTTTTATATCCTAAAATCTTGATTATTTAAACAAACACAAAAACAAATGAAATTGAATGTTGCCCACTTTGTGACTGTCCAGCTGAATGATCACACAAACTGTGGTGAGTACACAGATATGTTTACAATTTTATTCAAAACTGTGTGTCTCTGTGTCTGTTTGTGTTATGGTTTTTTTTGTTTTTGTTTATTTTTATGCAAAAATTTACTTCTGCGGATGCGTTTTTCCGCTCGTGCGAAATAACACTGCTCTTCACAGCATTGCAAAGATCAATAAAGTTATTAGAAATGACAACAGATTTATGACCAATCACATGCTAACAGACGCTATAAATATATGCCCAAATAAGGAAAACGCCATTGCCAAGATGCGTGCTGCACCGTTCACCAGGCGTGAGCTCCGCGTCCTGGTTGCGGTGATGGACCGCCGCGTAGGCCGCGTTGGGCGCTTCATCCCAAATCGGGTGAAGCGCGAGGCCTACGCGGAGGTCCGCCGCCTGCTGCGGACTCGCGTCCGCAGCAGGCGGTCAATCATTCAACTTGAGAGGAGATGGAGTGATCTCCGCAGGAGGACTCCCGAGCTGTTGGCGGAGATCCGCCAGCAAATACGTTCTATGCATACACGAAGTAAGTTACATTACATAAGAATATTAGCAAACATTGTGCAAATTTACACTAAGTGGTAGGCTAATTGCAACGCTGAGTGTGTTTTTTTACAAAATAGGACAGTGTGTGTGGTTAGGGCAAACAGTACTGACTGTAGCAAACTGTCACCAAACAAGTGCATGTTTTCAAGAATTAATAACCAGCCAGGAAACTGTTCCCAAATACTTGATCATTGCTGCCTATATAATAAGGTGCCTTGAATAGTGATCTGGTGATGTTGCCTAGACCAATCAATATGACTCAATGGACTAGATTACGGAATGAGCTTCAAAGTAAAAGTTAGGACTCATTTTGTTTGCTGTGGCCAACATGAATAGGATTTATACATGTTTGATTTTCATTTCTAAAAAACACTGTATTTTACATGGAACAGAACATTGAAAATTGAAATTGTTTACTATGTAATTTCACATGTAAACTAAATGTTGTCAAAAATATCATTATAGGACAACAACAACGGCAGACCTCTCCGCCCCCTTCCCCTTCCCAGTCCCCCTCCCCTTCTCACTCCCCCTCCCCTTCTCACTCCCCCTCCCCTTCCCAGTCCCCCTCATCTTCCCAGTCCCCCTCATCTTCCCAGTCCCCCTCATCTTCCCAGTCCCCCTCAGCTTCCCTGGCCCACACCACTTTACACTCCCCTTCTCACCACACCTCTCCATCTCTTTCTGGGACCCCTTCTCCTCCTTCCCATACCCCTTCTCCTTCAACTTCTAAATCACCATCTCTGCCCCCCTCACCCTCTATTGGCTTAACTTTCTCTCCGCCCCCCTCGCCCTCTCAATCAGACCCCCCCTCTGAAATTCCAGCACCAATCCAGCCTCCTTCCCCCATCCAGCCTCCTTCCCCAATCCCTCCTCCTTCCCCAATCCCTCCTCCTTCCCCAATCCCTCCTCCTTCCCCCATCCAGCCGCCTTCCCCCATCCAGCCGCCTTCACCCATCCAGCCAACATCCCCACCCAGTGAATGGGCAGAGGAAGCCCCTGAAGCCAGTTCAGGGAGTGTTCATGTTGCCGTGGAAAGTAAGTTTTTTTTTTTTTTTTTTAAATGATTACCTACTTACACTTACAATGACAAAACATGCAGTGTTGTACTGTTTGAAATCTTGTACCAAGGACAAAAATTTGTGTTTTTCTTCATGGTGTACATGTTGCATTTACATATTTGTGAGTGTCATTATATGTACAGTGTTTATGTGTGCAATGTTTTGTGTGTCCACTCTAGGTTGACACTCATTAGGTAGCCAGGGTTGCCAGGACAACAGGGTTTATATGTGGTTTTTTTTCTGGGAAACAGTTAGACCTGAGTGGAGTTTAGTATGTTGTTGGTCTTTTACACTTGTGCCTGTGTAGTCTTAATATTTGCACTTACAAAACACATGCTTCACTTTGTTATGCAGCCTAATGACACAGTGATTTGTGTTGTGAAAGTTACACTCACAAAATGACTATTTGTTAAAGTCAAACCTGTTTGCAATTATTTAGTAAGGGCAGCTTTCAGGGAGTGTGGGAATGCTAGGATATGTTGGCCTTCTGAAGATGTTGATATGCAGTGTGATGATGCAGCACCAAACCCCTTAAAAATATTAAAAAAACACTCCAGATGTGAATGAATGCCAACATGGTGTAACAGTGACGAAGATGGTAGTTATCTTTAACATGGGATGTCGCCCATAGCAACCAATACAAATAAACTTTACAATTGGGGAACCACTTCTACAAGATAATCATCTTATTTTGGCTTGTTTGCTATGGGCAACGCTCCATCTTAAAATGAACTCACATAGTAGTAAATGTAGCCCATGGTCTAGAATACTGTAAAAAGTATCCAAAAAAGCCTGAGCAGGCTTGTGTGTTTTTCTGCTAATGATTGTACCATAAAACAGCCATGATGTATAAACTTTGCCATTAAGCATGCCTGTCCAAACTGCGCAACTGCAACTGTAGAGAAACTACACATCCCAGCATGCCCTGACACAGGTTTGGCATTCCCTGGCCCCAAAACTGAGTTAACGCATGCTGGTATATGTAGTTTCACACCAGCTTGAGGGATGCAGTTTGGACATGCCTGCATTAAAGTGTGCTTTGTGCCTTGCTTGTATAATAAGCAATGTGAGTAAGTTAGTAATGTTTATGTTATCTTTTAATTTCAGATGTTGCCGTTGGAGATCCCACATCGTTGCGGGAGATTGTGGGAAACATGAGGCGACATCTCCAGGCCTTGCTGGGTCTGCTAGATGATATGGAAAATTTTTGTTAATTTTTTTATGTTTTTTAAAACCAAAACTTATCTTATCATTTCAAAAAATCTAAAAAAAAAAATAAAAGAAAATTATTATACTTAAGCGGGTGTTTATTATTTAATAATGCAATAAAGGAACAGCAGATTGCAGAACAAACATTTCTTACATTAAACATTTCATACAGCTAACGTAAGTTATTTTAAAAATCTAAAACAAACATGTTATTGGCTAAATAAACATGCAAAAACCTTCATTCACATACAAAAACTCTACTTTAATAAATACACAAAACACATTAGACCAAGCACATTGCAAACATCTATATTTATATTAAACATGTAAATAGAAATAGGTTCTTTTATGGCTACAAAGTGTTCTTCAGGTATTTATAAAATACTTAATTGATCATGAACATTACAATTCAGTCACTAATTGGATTTGTAATTGAGGAGGGCTTGTGGACTTTTAATTGGAAGGTGTTATTCCACTTAATAGTAAAAAAAAACAATGTGGTGCATTTCTCCGCAAAAGTGAGCACTTTAACTGATAAATGTGTAAATCTACGACTACCTAGTATTTTTACGAATAAGTATGTGTTAATGCGATGGGTTCGCATTGCTGCGATGTTTTTGCATTGCTGCGATGTCATTTGGCGTACGCCCACTTTGTGTAATAATGCGTGCGAATGAGCAAAAATACGTTGGGGGCGGATGTTCGCAAAATTACTACATTAACGCAACTTTACTAATAGGTTGTGCGAACGAAAAACTTAGCGATCAACTCGGAATGAGGGCCATGGTTCACACACAGAAGTTTTATGCAATGAGTGGGTATGTATGACTAACAATGATAGGGTACCATTCCCTAGGGTGGGCAGCTTTGAACCAGAGGTATTACAGAACTTAAGGTTAAGGATATGTCTGATAAAATCCAAGAAACAAAGGATTAAACATACAGATTGTTTAAATTTATGGCAACAGGAGGGGGATATGCAAAGGGAATTAGCTCGCGCAGCAGGTTCCAAACCTAGCGGGAAAGCAATGGCGACCGCACCACCACCACCATATATTGTTGGGGAGAAAGTGGCTACAGACAATGGTACATTGGTACAGGATAGGAGAGTAATTGATAAATGTACTAATGCTAACCCTTGCCAGTTGCATCCCATTTTAAATTTTCCCCAGGACTGCGAGCAGGAAGATGAGCCCAGCACGATATCGGCACTCTCTCTAGCAGCCACCATACAAGACACTCAGGTGGGCACGGCCCAACCAACAAGAGCAGTAGTCAGGCCCCCTAGCGGAGGCATAAGTGAGGTCGTGTCCACAGGTAAGTACGGTACCATACATTATGCAGAGACAATAGCACCTCACATTGTAGAATCAAACCAGAATGATGTAATTGAGTTAAATCCTGTCAGGGTGATTGCAGTCCCCAATGGGAAGACTGACGCTCAGGGAGTCACTCCCATCAGGAACATTGCCATGCATTGTCCTTGGTCCCGGGCAGAGTTAAGGTCAATTATGTCAGAATTTCCAGATCCCGGAAAAGATCTAGTCGCATGCCAGAGGTTCATTAAACAGTTAGGTAACGCCAACGAACCCACGAACAAAGATTGGCAAACCGTGCTACGGGTATGTTTACCCTCAAATATTGACCCCGCGAAATTCATAACCGATTGTAAGTTAGACGCAGAAGTACCTCTCACTGATGAATACAATCAGGAGAATGTACGGCAAATCAATCTGCAATTAGGAGTATATTTCCCTACTGTTGTCAAATGGAATAAAATCTTTTCCATAAGACAAAAGGAAGGTGAAACGGCATCCGAATATTTCCATCGAGCACTGCAGGAAATGGCTAGATACACTGGGATCGAGGACATTAGAGACAATGTACATCACAGGGAAGTAGCTGTTTCAGTATTAATGGACGGGTTGAAGGAGGCACTGAGAACAAGGGTACAGACCTCTCTACCAAACTGGAGAGGTATCTCGGTGGCTGCATTAAGAGAGTCCGCCATGATAGGAACATCATTAAGCACAGAGAGTCACAGGGGGAAAAGCTGATGACGGTAAGTATACAGGCCCTTACGGCAAAACCCCATCAGCCGAAAACCCAGACCCCTGTTGATTGGAAAAGACCTAGAGTATGCTACGCTTGTAAAAAGGAAGGACATTTTGCCCAGGATTGTAGGAATAAAGGTACACATAACGTAAACCGACCCCCTAGACCAGAATACGGACCTCACTACAATTCACATAATTGGGATCAGGGACCATATAGGAGAGGTTATAAGCCACATGCAGGGGAAACAAGGAGGTACCCACCAAGGAGAGACTGGCAGGCCTCCGAAAACTCACAGCTACCCCCCTCACATATTGTAGCTGCCAATGCGCTGCGGGAGGGTCTCACCACACAATAGGGGTTGGGCCACACCTGTAGTCTGCAGTCAGGGAAGTTAATTGCTAGCCTTGGTAGTGATCCTGAGGTCACGGTTGATGTAGCTGGTGTACCATTACCTTTTCTCGTAGACACAGGGGCAGCCAGGTCAGTGTTAAATTCGACAGTAGGTATAAAAACCACGGGTAAAACAATTTCGGCAATGGGAGTAACAGGAACTGTGCAACAATACCCTTTGAGTAGACCTGCAGAGATTACGATAGGGCCCTTGCAAACCAAACATTCTTTCCTGTTGGCTGCATTGGCTCCGACTAATCTACTCGGGAGAGATTTATTGTGTAAAATGCGGTGTGTCATATACTGTACTCCTGAGGGTGTCTTCTTGGATATACCTGGGAACCACGCTCAAGAAGTACAAGATATACTAGACACCCCTCAAAGGCTAATGTCACATTCTACTGTTATAGACAAGTGTCCATCAAAGGTAGAGGAAATGATCTCACAAATACCGGGTTCCCTTTGGACCAAAGATGGACAAGACACTGGATTGATGGCGAATGTAGCTCCAGTAGCAGTGCAAGTAAAAGATGTTAGGATAGCTACAAAAATCCCTCAGTATCCTCTGAAGCCAGAGGTAGAATTAGGAGTGTACCCCGTCATAGAGCGGTTGCTACAACAGGGCATCTTAGTCAGGACGTCCAGCACTGCCAATAGTCCCATCTTCCCTGTGAAAAAGAGTGGGGGGAGGGGTTACAGGCTAGTGCAGGATCTAAGGGGGATAAACAAGACAGTTGAGAGCCAATTCCCCGTAGTGCCCAATCCAGCTGTTATCCTCATGCAAATTCCCTCTACTGCAAAATTCTTCACTGTCATCGACCTCTGTTCTGCCTTCTTTTCTGTCCCTCTGCACCCTGACAGCCAATATCTTTTTGCTTTTACATACAGGGGAGTACAGTACACCTGGACTCGTCTCCCCCAAGGTTTCATTGACAGCCCGAGTATTTTCTCCCATGCTTTGCATGACTGTTTACAATCCTTTCAACCTGAGAGTGGATCAGTGCTAATACAGTATGTCGATGACTTATTGTTGTGTTCTGACTCACTCGAATTGTCCTTGAAAGACACGAAACAGCTTCTGTTTCATCTTTCCCAAACGGGACACAAGGTTTCAAAGGATAAGTTGCAGTTGTGCCAGACCAGGGTAAAATATTTGGGACATTGCTTGACTCAAGGACTTAGACACCTCACCGCTGATAAAATACAGGCGATTCGCGACATGACTCTGCCACAAACGCAGCAACAGATCCGCACTTTCCTTGGAATGTGTGGGTACTGCCAAAACTGGATTCCAGGGTTCTCTATACTGGCTTTACCTTTGCAAGAAATGGTCTCTTCAAACAAACCAGAACGGGTCTCGCACACAGATGAGTCCGAACTGGCCTTTGAGAGACTCAAACAGTGCCTATCACAGGCACCTGCATTAGGTATGCCAGATTATGGGAAGCCCTTTGAATTATACGGTACAGAAAGTGCAGGGTGCGCAGCAGGAGTTTTAACCTAGAGACATGGTGATGCCAGCAGGCCGGTAGCTTACTACAGTGCACAGTTGGACACCGTAGCGCGGTCTCTCCCCATTTGCTTGCGAAGTGTTGCAGCGATAGCTTTGCTAGTAAGTAAAAGTGAGGACGTAGTGTTAGGACACAACCTGACCATCCATACACCTCATGCAGTATCAGCCTTACTGAACTCCGCCCAAACCAGACATGTCTCATCTGCTCGGTTTACAAAGTGGGAATTATCACTGATGGCCCCTGTAAACATCACCATTAAGAGATGCAGCGCACTAAATCCTGCAACTTACTTGCCAAGTGTGCCTGGACAGGCACAAAGGGTGGAGGATGAGAATGATGGTGAAGGAGGATTTAGTGCAGACACTGATACGCATGATTGTATGGAATACCTGAATCAGACTTTCACCGCGAGACCTGACATCAGTGACAGCCCACTGGAAGGGGTAGACTTTACCTTCTACACTGATGGTAGTTGCCACAGACAAACGGACTCGGGGGACCTGTGTACTGGATATGCAGTTGTAGACAACAGAGGTATCATAGAAGCTGAACCCCTGGGCCCACCGCACTCAGCACAAGTTGCTGAGTTGGTTGCCCTAACCAGAGCGTGTGAATTGGCCAAGGGTAAGTCAGCTAATATATACACGAATTCCAGGTACGCCTTTGGAGTAGTGCATGATTTCGGGGCCCTATGGCGCCTCAGAAATTTCATGACGGCAGCTGGCACACCTGTAGCACATGCGTCCCACATAAAAAGGCTTCTAACAGCGATACAGGAACCAGACAGAGTGGCTGTTATCAAGTGCAAAGCACATACTTACAACCAAGACCCAATTTCACTTGGTAACAGCCGGGCAGACGAAGCTGCTAAATCAGCAGCCAGCACCCCTATACAAACGAACATCACACCACTGATGACATTTAACACGATCAACACACAACAATTAATTGAAATGCAAGATTTGTGTTCATTACAGGAAAAGGCAGTCTGGAGGTCAAAGGGATATGGCCAGGAATCCTCGGGACTGTGGAAAGGTGGACAAGGTAAGCCAGTGGCCCCCAGAGCATATCTTCCAAGCTTAGCTGAGGCGGCACACGGTCTGACTCATCTGGGTAAAGAGGGTATGTGTAAGCTGGTGAGAGCCTACTGGTGTGCGCCAGGATTCTCTTCTCATGCAGGTAAGAGAGCAATGACATGTTTTACTTGCTTGAGGAAGAATATTGGAAAGTCAATACCAACAGAGCCATCCCATATCCCTCCAACAGACGGACCTTTTCAGGTAATACAAATCGATTTCATACAGTTACCACCCTGTAGGAATTTAAAATATGTGTTAGTTTGTATTGACGTATTTTCTAACTGGGTAGAAGCGTTCCCTGCTGCCACAAATATTGCTACGTTCACTGCAAAGCAAATTGTGCAGGAATTTGTGTGTAGATATGGTATCCCTAGAATAATTGAAAGTGATAGGGGTACCCATTTTACAGGTGAAGTCTTTCAGGTCATGTGCAAGCTGATGGGAATTAATAGCAAGCTGCATACTCCGTACCGTCCACATGCGAGTGCAAAGGTGGAGAGAGTGAATAGCACTATTAAGAACAAGCTGAGCAAATTAATGGTTGAAACTGGATTGTCGTGGCCAGAAGCTTTGCCACTAGTGTTGTACAGCATCAGAACCACTCCCAGGTCTCCCCTTAACCTATCACCCTTTGAAATTCTTTTTGGTCGACAACCTCATGTAATGATAGACCCCCAGGATGATTTGAAATGTAATAATGAAGTGACTGTGAAATATTTGGTTGGGATGAGCCAGCAGCTGAGAAATCAACAAAGAAATTTAAAGCTGGTGATTCCTGACCTACTGAACAGTAATTGTCATGACATTGAACCTGGGGATTATGTGATGATTCGAAATTTCTTACGCTCAGGTTGCCTCATAGACAGGTGGGAAGGACCATATCAAGTCTTGTTAACCAGCACAACAGCATTGAAGGTCGCTGAAAGAGAGACTTGGATCCACTCGTCCCACTGCAAGAAGGTCGCTGACCCGGAGAGAACTCATGACAAAGAGCAGAGTGTAGAGAATCTCGTATCACTGGAGTGTCTGTTCCGGGAAAGTTGAGAGGCAGGACTGTTGAAGGGCATCTGAGCAGAGAGAGTAACAAGAGCTAGAACGGTTGTCGTACCACTTTCTTTTTTTCACCTCCCCCTGCATTTTTCCTTTTCTCCTTCTTATTTTCCTCCTTTCCCCTAACGAAATGGATCGATCACAAGAGAATGCGTTTCGGGTTCTATTAGTAATTCTGGTTTTGATAAGGACAGTGTGTTTTGGTGAGGGTCCCAGAGAGGTCGAGCAGGGATCTGGAATGGGTTCTGATGGCAAGTATGAATTTGTAGGATCTCAGGATCAGCACATCATTTTGGTAAAGGCTGGCATCAGTAAGCGCTCTGGTAGTCAGGGAGCTCGGAGGCACTGTGAGGGGTTATTGTCTGATGAATATTGTATTTGTAGGAATTGTGAGAATATAGTTGAGGATGGGTGCATCCAGAGATGTCAGTCTAACCTTAATATCGACATGGACCGTCATCCGTTGAGTGATTACCACTCACTAGTGGGTAAGGTCTTAAACCAGACAGAATGCTGGGTGTGCTCACAGGTACCTCAAAGTCAGAGCAAGTCAGGATTAGTACCATACCCTTTAGCAATAGATGAGGTACTCGAATTACGGGGTGGGAGACCGGTGGACAAGAAATTCAATATTTCTAGGCCCCCTAGTTTGAAGCTCCACCAGTATCATGTAGACAGATCCTTATTATGTTTTAATATTTCCAATTACCGAAAACCGGGAAATTGGGAAGTGACGTGGAATAACCAGACAATGACCTTTTCACACAGAGCTGATAGGATACCCATAGACTCTGAACTTGTACGCCAAATAGCCAACAGTGGGAGGTATTTTCGGTATAGGTATACTTGTGGAAGCAAGACCATGTGGGTTGGAAAAGTATCGCCAGGGTATTGTGTAGAGATGAGCGGGTTCGGTTCCTCGGAATCCGAACCCCCCCGAACTTCAGCCTTTTTACTAGTGATGAGCGAGGTTCGGTTTTACTCGGTTTTACTCGGTTCTCAAAACGGCATCTTATTGGCTATCCAAAACACGTGACATCCGTGAGCCAATAAGATGCCGTTTTGAGAACCGAGTAAAACCGAGTAAAACCGAATCCGCTCATCACTACTTTTTACACGGGTCCGAGGCAGACTCGGATCTTCCCGCCTTGCTCGGTTAACCCGAGCGCGCCCGAACGTCATCATCCCGCTGTCGGATTCTCGCGAGGCTTGTATTCTATCGCGAGACTCGGATTCTATATAAGGAGCCGCGCGTCGCCGCCATTTTCACACGTGCATTGAGATTGATAGGGAGAGGACGTGGCTGGCGTCCTCTCCGTTAGGATAGAGACACTTGAGTTGATTTACTACTAACTTAGTAATTTTGGGGAGCATTAGGAGTACTCAGAGTGCAGAGTTTTGCTGATAGTTACTAGTGACCACCACCAGTTTTATTTATTATTTAATATAATCCGTTCTCTGCCTGAAAAAAAACGATACACAGTCACATACCATATCTGTGCTCAGCCTCAGTGTGCTGCATGATAATATCATCTTGTATATCTGACTGTGCTGAGTGCTCACTGCTCACACAGCTGAATTGTGGGGGAGACTGGGGTGCAGTTATAGCAGGAGTACAGTGCACACTTTTGCTGCCAGTGTGACTGACCAGTGACCACCAGTATATTGTCTGCCTGAAAAAGTTAAACACTCCTGTGGTGTTTTTTTTTTTTATTCTATAAACGCATTCTGCTGACAGTGTCCAGCAGGTCCGTCATTCATTATATTATATAAATATTTACCTGCAGTAGTGTTATATTTTTTTTGTTCATCTTTATCATCTCTATATTAGCAGACGCAGTACGGTAGTCCACGGCTGTGGCTACCTCTGTGTCGTCAGTGCTCGTCCATAATTGTATACCTACCTGTGGTGGGGTTTATTTTTCTATCTTCTTCATACTAGTAGTTTAGGAGTCTGCTGACAGTGTCCAGCAGGTCCGTCATTATATTATATATACCTGCAGTAGTGATATATATATATTTTTTATATCATTATCATCTCTATACTAGCAGACGCAGTACGGTAGTCCACGGCTGTAGCTACCTCTGTGTCGTCAGTGCTCGTCCATAATTGTATACCTACCTGTGGTGGGGTTTTTTTTTCTATCTTCTTCATACTAGTAGTTTAGGAGTCTGCTGACAGTGTCCAGCAGGTCCGTCATTATATTATATATACCTGCAGTAGTGATATATATATATTTTTTTTTAATATCATTATCATCTCTATACTAGCAGACGCAGTACGGTAGTCCACGGCTGTAGCTACCTCTGTGTCGTCAGTGCTCGTCCATAATTGTATACCTACCTGTGGTGGGGTTTTTTTTTCTATCTTCTTCATACTAGTAGTTTAGGAGTCTGCTGACAGTGTCCAGCAGGTCCGTCATTATATTATATATACCTGCAGTAGTGATATATATTTTTTATATCATTATCATCTCTATACTAGCAGACGCAGTACGGTAGTCCACGGCTGTAGCTACCTCTGTGTTGTCAGTGCTCGTCCATAATTGTATACCTACCTGTGGTGGGGTTTTTTTTTCTATCTTCTTCATACTAGTAGTTTAGGAGTCTGCTGACAGTGTCCAGCAGGTCCGTCATTATATTATATATACCTGCAGCAGTGATATATATATATATATTTTTTTAATATCATTATCATCTCTATACTAGCAGACGCAGTACGGTAGTCCACGGCTGTAGCTTCCTCTGTGTCGTCAGTGCTCGTCCATAATTGTATACCTACCTGTGGTGGGGTTTTTTTTTCTATCTTCTTCATACTAGTAGTTTAGGAGTCTGCTGACAGTGTCCAGCAGGTCCGTCATTATATTATATATACCTGCAGTAGTGATATATATATATTTTTTATATCATTATCATCTCTATACTAGCAGACGCAGTACGGTAGTCCATGGCTGTAGCTACCTCTGTGTCGTCAGTGCTCGTCCATAATTGTATACCTACCTGTGGTGGGGTTTTTTTTTCTATCTTCTTCATACTAGTAGTTTAGGAGTCTGCTGACAGTGTCCAGCAGGTCCGTCATTATATTATATATACCTGCAGTAGTGATATATATATATTTTTTATATCATTATCATCTCTATACTAGCAGACGCAGTACGGTAGTCCACAGCTGTAGCTACCTCTGTGTCGTCAGTGCTCGTCCATAATTGTATACCTACCTGTGGTGGGTTTTTTTTTTCTATCTTCTTCATACTAGTAGTTTAGGAGTCTGCTGACAGTGTCCAGAAGGTCCGTCATTATATTATATATACCTGCAGTAGTGATATATATATATATTTTTTATATCATTACAATCTCTATACTAGCAGACGCAGTACGGTAGTCCACGGCTGTAGCTACCTCTGTGTCGTCAGTCACTCGTCATCCATAAGTATACTAGTATCCATCCATCTCCATTGTTTACCTGAGGTGCCTTTTAGTTGTGCCTATTAAAATATGGAGAACAAAAATGTTGAGCTTCCAAAAATAGGGAAAGATCAAGATCCACTTCCACCTCGTGCTGAAGCTGCTGCCACTAGTCATGGCAGAGACGATGAAATTCCATCAACGTCGTCTGCCAAGGCCGATGCTCAATGTCATAGTACAGAGCATGTAAAATCCAAAACACAAAATATCAGTAAAAAAAGGACTCAAAAATCTAAAATAAAATCGTCGGAGGAGAAGCGTAAACTTGCCAATATGCCATTTACCACACGGAGTGGCAAGGAACGGCTGAGGCCCTGGCCTATGTTCATGGCTAGTGGTTCAGCTTCACATGAGGATGGAAGCACTCAGCCTCTCGCTAGAAAAATGAAAAGACTTAAGCTGGCAAAAGCACAGCAAAGAACTGTGCGTTCTTCGAAATCACAAATCCACAAGGAGAGTCCAATTGTGTCGGTTGCGATGCCTGACCTTCCCAACACTGGACGTGAAGAGCATGCGCCTTCCACCATTTGCACGCCCCCTGCAAGTGCTGGAAGGAGCACCCGCAGTCCAGTTCCTGATAGTCAGATTGAAGATGTCAGTGTTGAAGTACACCAGGATGAGGAGGATATGGGTGTTGCTGGCGCTGGGGAGGAAATTGACCAGGAGGATTCTGATGGTGAGGTGGTTTGTTTAAGTCAGGCACCCGGGGAGACACCTGTTGTCCGTGGGAGGAATAGGGCCATTGACATGCCTGGTGAAAATACCAAAAAAATCAGCTCTTCGGTGTGGAAGTATTTCAACAGAAATGCGGACAACAGGTGTCAAGCCGTGTGTTGCCTTTGTCAAGCTGTAATAAGTAGGGGTAAGGACGTTAACCACCTCGGAACATCCTCCCTTATACGTCACCTGCAGCGCATTCATCATAAGTCAGTGACAAGTTCAAAAACTTTGGGCGACAGCGGAAGCAGTCCACTGACCAGTAAATCCCTTCCTCTTGTAACCAAGCTCACGCAAACCACCCCACCAACTCCCTCAGTGTCAATTTCCTCCTTCCCCAGGAATGCCAATAGTCCTGTAGGCCATGTCACTGGCAATTCTGACGAGTCCTCTCCTGCCTGGGATTCCTCCGATGCATCCTTGCGTGTAACGCCTACTGCTGCTGGCGCTGCTGTTGTTGCTGCTGGGAGTCGATGGTCATCCCAGAGGGGAAGTCGTAAGACGACTTTTACTACTTCCACCAAGCAATTGACTGTCCAACAGTCATTTGCGAGGAAGATGAAATATCACAGCAGTCATCCTGCTGCAAAGCGGATAACTGAGGCCTTGGCATCCTGGGCGGTGAGAAACGTGGTTCCGGTATCCATCATTACTGCAGAGCCAACTATAGACTTGTTTGAGGTACTGTGTCCCCGGTACCAAATACCATCTAGGTTCCATTTCTCTAGGCAGGCGATACCGAAAATGTACACAGACCTCAGAAAAAGACTCACCAGTGTCCTAAAAAATGCAGTTGTACCCAATGTCCACTTAACCACGGACATGTGGACAAGTGGAGCAGGGCAGACTCAGGACTATATGACTGTGACAGCCCACTGGGTAGATGTATTGACTCCCGCCGCAAGAACAGCAGCGGCGGCACCAGTAGCAGCATCTCGCAAACGCCAACTCTTTCCTAGGCAGGCTACGCTTTGTATCACCGCTTTCCAGAATACGCACACAGCTGAAAACCTCTTACGGCAACTGAGGAAGATCATCGCAGAATGGCTTACCCCAATTGGACTCTCCTGTGGATTTGTGGCATCGGACAACGCCAGCAATATTGTGTGTGCATTAAATCTGGGCAAATTCCAGCACGTCCCATGTTTTGCACATACCTTGAATTTGGTGGTGCAGAATTATTTAAAAAACGACAGGGGCGTGCAAGAGATGCTGTCGGTGGCCAGAAGAATTGCGGGACACTTTCGGCGTACAGGCACCACGTACAGAAGACTGGAGCAACACCAAAAACGCCTGAACCTGCCCTGCCATCATCTGAAGCAAGAAGTGGTAACGAGGTGGAATTCAACCCTCTATATGCTTCAGAGGTTGGAGGAGCAGCAAAAGGTCATTCAAGCCTATACAACTGACCACGATATAGGAGGTGGAATGCACCTGTCTCAAGCGCAGTGGAGAATGATTTCAACGTTGTGCAAGGTTCTGCAACCTTTTGAACTTGCCACACGTGAAGTCAGTTCAGACACTGCCAGCCTGAGTCAGGTCATTCCCCTCATCAGGCTTTTGCAGAAGAAGCTGGAGACATTGAAGGAGGAGCTAACACTGAGCGATTCCGCTAGGCATGTGGGACTTGTGGATGGAGCCCTTAATTCGCTTAACAAGGATTCACGGGTGGTCAATCTGTTGAAATCAGAGCACTACATTTTGGCCACCGTGCTCGATCCTAGATTTAAAACCTACCTTGGATCTCTCTTTCCGGCAGACACAAGTCTGCAGGGGTTCAAAGAACTGCTGGTGAGAAAATTGTCAAGTCAAGCGGAACGCGACCTGTCAACATCTCCTCCTTCACATTCTCCCGCAACTGGGGGTGCGAGGAAAAGGCTCAGAATTCCGAGCCCACCCGCTGGCGGTGATGCAGGGCAGTCTGGAGCGACTGCTGATGCTGACATCTGGTCCGGACTGAAGGACCTGCCAACGATTACGGACATGTCGTCTACTGGCACTGCATATGATTCTCTCTCCATTGAAAGAATGGTGGAGGATTATATGAGTGACCGCATCCAAGTAGGCACGTCAGACAGTCCGTACGTATACTGGCAGGAAAAAGAGGCAATTTGGAGGCCCTTGCACAAACTGGCTTTATTCTACCTAAGTTGCCCTCCCACAAGTGTGTACTCCGAAAGAGTGTTTAGTGCCGCCGCTCACCTTGTCAGCAATCGGCGTACGAGGTGACTTCCAGAAAATGTGGAGAAGATGATGTTCATTAAAATGAATTATAATCAATTCCTCCGTGGAGACATTCACCAGCAGCAATTGCCTCCACAAAGTACACAGGGAGCTGTGATGGTGGATTCCAGTGGGGACGAATTGATAATCTGTGAGGAGGGGGATGTACACGGTGATGAATCGGAGGATGATGATGAGGTGGACATCTTGCTTCTGTAGAGCCAGTTTGTGCAAGGAGAGATTAATTGCTTCTTTTTTGGTGGGGGTCCAAACCAACCCGTCATTTCAGTCACAGTCATGTGGCAGACCATGTCACTGAAATGATGGGTTGGTTAAAGTGTGCATGTCCTGTTTATACAACATAAGGGTGGGTGGGAGGGCCCAAGGACAATTCCATCTTGCACCTCTTTTTTCTTTCATTTTTCTTTGCGTCATGTGCTGTTTGGGGAGTGTTTTTTGGAAGGGCCATCCTGCGTGACACTGCAGTGCCACTCCTAGATGGGCCAGGTGTTTGTGTCGGCCACTTGGGTCGCTGAGCTTAGTCATCCAGCGACCTCGGTGCAAATTTTAGGACTAAAAATAATATTGTGAGGTGTGAGGTGTTCAGAATAGACTGAAAATGAGTGGTAATTATGGTTATTGAGGTTAATAATACTTTGGGATCAAAATGACCCCCAAATTCTATGATTTAAGCTGTTTTTTAGGGTTTTTTGAAAAAAAAACACCCGAATCCAAAACACACCCGAATCCGACAAAAAAAATTCGGTGAGGTTTTGCCAAAACGCGTTCGAACCCAAAACACGGCCACGGAACCGAACCCAAAACCAAAACACAAAACCCGAAAAATTTCCGGTGCACATCTCTAGTATTGTGCCCATATCATCCAGCCCGATACTTGTACTGAGCAGATGGGAGAACTAGGGATAGGTTTCTTTACTTGGAAAGTTTGTAATACGGTGATGTCATATTTTGTCCCCTATGTTCTCCCAGATGATGCCTATTTCATATGTGGGAGGAAAGCGTACAAGTGGCTTGTCCCGAGCTCAGAGGGATTGTGTTATATTGGGAGAGTACTACCAGAGGTCATGACCATAACCCATGATAAGATGAAAGACGTTTACCGCAGTGCTCAGGCTCCTTATACTCATACTCACTATGAACACATCATCAAGAGACACCTCATAGATAGGACAGAGCACGCAGCCTCTGATTTGATCCACGAATCCACCGGGATTCAATTCCTGCTCGCATTAGATATCACCCATACTGCCAGTGGAATTATAAATTATAGTTATATCCATGCGCTAGCGAACTTGATAGATAATATCACTGAGATGTATGACGACACCTTTAGGTATACGGGAAGGGAGTTACAAGCTTACAAGAAGGAACTGATTCAGCACAGGATGGTCCTAAATTATATCACAGCCGTGACAGGTGGGTACTGTGTTACCCTGGCAACTCAATATGGGGTGAAGTGCTGTATGTATATTACGAACAGTACTGACGACCCACGGAGATCATCGATCAAAAGATGGACGATATCTTGCAGTTGAAGTGGGAGTTCAGGAGGAAACACAACCTTACCTTGGCGACTGTGAGTAATGAACTGACCGGCTGGGTCTCATGGTTGAACCCACGAAATTGGTTCTCAGGTTTAGGAGAGTGAGCTCAAAATGTTATTATGAGTGTAGGGAAGTTTCTCCTTTGTATCCTGGGAGTCATCATAATTATTGGTTTGATATTTAGGTGTATTCGAATTCTGACGCGGCGCGAGCACGGCATAAAGTTCATGAGTCTAAGGAGTGAGGGCGCTGTTATAGCATCAGATTTAATTTCTGACCCCTCAATAGAGATAGTGTTATGATAAGGATTGCAAATGAATTTCATGGCCTGTTTCTTTCACCCGTTTTTCTTTTGTCTCCCCCTACATCCATCCGGAAAAAGACATCAGCCCTACCCAAAATGTTTATGTGAATGTATTTTATTTATATGTCTTATCTTCATCTCTGCAACCTTCAGTTAATAGCACACATAGTCGACAGGTGATATCCACATATACTAGCACTCACTTATGTTTCCCCCTCCATGTATCATCAACTAAATGTGCACCCCATTTGTTTTAACAAGAAGCCGAAAAGAGCTCGGTAGTGTTTGTTGGCCCATTTACAGACCCTTGATACGGGATGAGAAGGATTTAATGTATACTTCGCAATACCTCGAAGCTTATTTAGAACATATACGGCACGATGATACATGCCCCTCAGACATGGATTCATACATGCATGCTTTCTACTATCCCACTAGGTCATACATTTCCCACCTACAACTCTCCCCCGACCATCCAAACTTATGTAGATATTGTGTAGATATTTTTCTGTTTATTGATTAGATAGTGGCAGTTATTGGTGACTGCCAAATGGTGGACTGTCAAAGTCGAAAAATATTGCAGTACACACATCACGTACAAACTACACACAGATGGCCTCCGCGCATGTACTTGTTCTGCTGTGCGTGCGCATATCCGCAATTTGCGTATGGTCGCTTCCCGCGGTCCTGTGCATTAGCGCGTGGTATGAGTATTTACGGTAGAGTTTGTGAACGCATTTAAGGCTATCAAAACACATTACATATTTAATCCAAATAGTGCACAATGTACACATAGTCTCCCTGCACAACATCAAAAAGTAACAGCAGTTTAAATGGTAACAGAACAAAGGGATTCACCTTTACAGAATAGGAGGGGACAGAACAAGGTTATAAGGTGGTGTTTGGTATCCAGCTGTAGGGTATTTTAAGGGTAACATTCTGGTGTTGGTTTGAGGGAGATCGCATGTTCCTGTGGATAGTTATGTGTAGAAGCAGAATATAGATATAAACTGTATTTACTGTACATTATGTATGCGGCGGGAATCCAGAGGAGACCACCCACAAGAGCAGTTGGAACAGACATCGCCCACCTATTCAAACCGACCTATGACCTCTCCTGTACTGTAAATGACCATCCCTGTGTCCAATGGACAAAGAGATTACAGTATCCATTGTGTTAAGTTTTGTATGAATTGTATAAAGAGAGCCTGCTGCAGGCCTGGTCAGACACAAGACTTACAACGTTATCTATCAGATGACTGAGGACCAGACTGGGTAGCGCGGCGAATCCACTCACGTATGTAACATTGACTGTAGCCATTTACTCTGTTATATTGTATAGTATTGTTTGTATTGTAACCCCCTTTCAGCAATAATACGCTGTGGTGTCGGAACTCAGCGGTAAATTCAAACCGGTGTTGTGTCTTCCTTTCCCTGCTAAGGTTTAAAGGTGAATTGCTATCGCATTGCATTGCTGTATAAGGTTTAAAGTGTATTAGTAACGCATCACATTGCTGTATAAGGTCTAAAGTGTGATCATTGGGTGTGTACGCGATGTGTGTACGCTAAGTACGTACACAGCACGGGACTTTGTACGCTAATAGCGTACAAAATACGTAGAGTGTGTATTAAGTACAGCGGCCGCAGCGGCTCCATGGTAAGGTGTATTTAAGGTATAGCTTTCATTCCTAAGGATAAATCAGCATTATCACATTTTATAGTATGCAAATTATAGATGTTACTTCAGTGCTGATTGGTTGCCATGGGCAACTTCTCCGCTCTAATCACTGCTTAGTAAATTTGCCCCTAATTCAGACCTGATCATAGATTTGCTAAATTTAGCACATCTACGATCAGTTTCCCTGACATGCGCCCCGCATGTCAGGACCTGCCCCGCCGCACAAGAATAAAAGCATCGCACATGCTTTTCCACTTGAAGAGTAGCTCCCTACCAGCGCAGCTCCTACGTGCTGGCAGGGAGCTACTCATCGCTGTCCGGGTCGCAATGGCCGCGTGTGATGTCACGCAGCTGCAGCGTCCGCCCCCCCCCCCCCCTCGGCGTTGCCCGGACTGAGCCCCTAAAACAGCAGCCAAACGCCGCCGGCCCGCCCCCTCCCGCCCAACGACCACCTCTGCCTGTCAGTCAGGCAGAGGCGATCGCAAGGGCTGAGACGGCTGTTGGCTGTCTGGCATCGCAGAGTTCTAGACAAGACAAGCTAGAGCTATACCTGGACAGACTGGTCTACTGTCAGTGTAAACGTATCTCCATTGCTTAGGTTTTGGTTACAGTTTAGGATTACAGAAGTCAATGTGTTAATTAGGAGTGGGTGATGGGCTAAAAAGACCTCTTATTAATTTTGTCACGGCCAGTGAACATCAAGATGACAAGCTTTTGTCTTTTGTTCAGGGCGTATCCTAATGGGCTGCTAAACATAAAACACCAGTAGCTTTAATATGAAAATAAATTGTCACAATCATTAATATACAACATATAAATAACATATCACAAAAATACAGCACATGTAAAAGTTATGGGTTCAGTATGGTATGCCGGCGGTCGGGCTCCCGGCGACCAGCATACCGGCGCCGGGAGCCCGACCGCCGGCTTCCGACAGTGTGGTGAGCGCAAATGAGCCCCTTGCGGGCTCGCTGCGCTCGCCACGCTATTTTATTCTCCCTCCAGGGGGGTCGTGGACCCCCACGAGGGAGAATAAGTGTCGGTATGCCGGCTGTCGGGATTCCGGCACCGGTATACTGTGCGCCGGGATCCCGTCAGTCGGCATACTGAAGACCACCCAAAAGTTATCATACAGTGACTGAGCCGGTATTACTGTAGATGTAACCTTGTTGTCTGCTTCCCTTCAGGCTATTGTGCTGTTATCAGCTGTTGCAAATCATGCAATGCTCCTTGCAGTATATTTTATGGAATTGCATTTGTTTATATTATTAGTAGCTGGTTATAGAATGAAAATTGCATTTTAGTTTTTATTAGCCCCCTAGGACCAGAGGTAGAAAATGTGACTCTGAGACAGTTATACAGAGTATATATCAGGTATAACTCTTTGTATATCAGGTATAATTCTGTGTACATCAGGTAGAACACTGTGTACATCAGGTATAACTCTGTGTATATCAGGTATAACACTGTTATACCTCAGGTCTGCAACGGCCGGGAATCAGGAGCGGGATTGTAAGTATCCTTTTTTTTTTTTTTAAAGCGGCGCTACTGGGGGCACAAATGGCGCTACTGGGGGGCACAACTCTACAGGGGGCGTAACTGATCACGCCCCTGTATGAAGCCACGCCCCTATTTTCCTCTCGGGGCGCCACAAGGGCTAGAACCGGCCCTCAGGCCCTGGTATAATAACACTGTTTATATCAGGTATAACTCTGTGTACTTTAGGTATAACTCTGTGTACATCAGGTATAACACTGTTTATATCAGGTAAAACACTGTGTACATCAGGTATAACTGTGTATATCAGGTATAACTCTGTGTACATCAGGTATAACACTGTTCATATCAGGTAGAACACTGTGTACATCAGGTATAACTCTGTGTACATCAGGTAGAACACTGTTTATATCAGGTATAACTCTGTGTACATCAGGTATAACACTGTTTATATCAGGTAAAACACTGTGTACATCAGGTATAACTGTGTATATCAGGTATAACTCTGTGTACATCAGGTATAACACTGTTCATATCATGTAGAACACTGTGTATATCAGGTATAACTCTGTGTACATCAGGTAGAACACTGTTTATATCAGGTATAACTCTGTGTACATCAGGTATAACTCTGTGTATATCAGGTAGAACACTGTTTATATCAGGTATAACTCTGTGTACATCAGGTATAACTCTGTGTATATCAGGTATAACTCTGTGTACATCAGGTATAACTCTGTGTATATCAGGTATAACTCTGTGTAATGTACATCAGGTATAACTCTGTGTATACCAGGTATAACTCTGTGTACATCAGGTATAACACTGTGTACATCAGGTATAACACTGTGTATATCAGGTATAATGCTGTGTACATCAGGTATAAATCTGTGTACATCAGGTATAATTCTGTGTACATCAGGTATAACGCTGTGTATGTATATCAGGTATAATTCTGTGTATTTCAGGCATAACACTGTTTATATCAGGTATAATGCTGTGTACATCAGGTATAACTCTGTGTATATCAGGTATAACTCTGTGTACATCAGGTATAACACTGTTTATATCAGGTATAATGCTGTGTACATCAGGTATAACTCTGTGTACATCAGGTAGAACACTGCTTATATCAGGTATAACTCAGTGTATATCAGGTATACTTCTGTGTACATCAGGTATAACTCTGTGTACATCAGGTATAACTCGGTGTATATCAGGTAGAACACTGTTTATATCAGTTATAACTCTGTGTATATCAGGTATAACTCTGTGTATATCAGGTATAACTCTGTGTATACCAGGTATAACTCTGTGTACATCAGGTATAACTCTGTGTATACCAGGTTATAATTATGTGTACATCAGGTATAACACTGTTTATATCAGGTATAATGCTGTGTACATCAGGTATAACTCTGTGTACATCAGGTATAACTGTGTACATCAGGTATAACTCTGTGTACATCAGGTATAGCTCTGTGTATGTATATCAGGTATAATTCTGTGTATTTCAGGTATAACACTGTTTATATCAGGTATAATGCTGTGTACATCAGGTATAACTCTGTGTACATCAGGTATAACTCTGTGTATATCAGGTATAACTCTGTGTACATCAGGTATAACACTGTTTATATCAGGTATAATGCTGTGTACATCAGGTATAACTGTGTATATCAGGTATAACTCAGTGTATATCAGGTATACTTCTGTGTACATCAGGTATAACTCTGTGTACATCAGGTATAACACTGTTTATATCAGGTATAACTCTGTGTACATCAGGTATAACTCTGTGTACATCAGGTATAACTCTGTGTACATCAGGTATAACTCTGTGTATGTATATCAGGTATAATTCTGTGTATATCAGGTATAACACTGTTTATATCAGGTATAATGCTGTATACATCAGGTATAACTCAGTGTATATCAGGTATACTTCTGTGTATATCAGGTATAATGCTGTGTACATCAGGTATCACTCAGTGTAGATCAGGTATACTTCTGTGTACATCAGGTATAACTCTGTGTACATCAGGTATAACACTGTTTATATCAGGTCAGTAGCGGATCTTGCCAAGGGCAAGCAGGACTTTTGCCCGGGTCGCCTCCTTCCGAAGGGCGCCGCACCATGGCAAGATCTGCCACTGTGCCCCCCGCTGCCGCTGTGTCCCCCGCTGGTCCCCCCGCAGTGAAGGGAACTAGACGCTATCCGTCTAGTTTTCCTTCGTGGAGAGGACCTTTGCTGTGCGGTGCGCGATGACGTAGCATTGTGGGACTGGCACAGACGCTAGGGGTCATGATTGACCTCTAGTGTCTATGTTGTGCTATGGGAGAGATGTCATGACGTCTCTCCCATAGATCCGAGGAGAGGAGCAGCGGCGGCGGCGGAGGTCTGCATCGGCCGGGACTCAGGAGCGGGATTGTAAGTATCCTTTTTTTTTTTTTTAAGTGGCGCTACTGGGGGCACAAATAGCGCTACTGGGGGCACAACTCTACAGGGGGCGTAACTGATCACGCCCCTGTATGAAGCCACACCCCTATTTTCAGCCCGGGGCGCCACAAGGGCTAGAACCGGCCCTGGTATAATAACACTGTTTATATCAGGTCTAACTCTGTGTACATCAGGTAGAACACTGTGTACATCAGTTATAACTCTGTGTATATCAGGTATCACTCTGTGTACATCAGGTCAGACTTGCCTACCCTCCCGGATTCAGCGGGAGGCTCACGATTTTTCAATGAGCCTCCCGCTGCCCCGCAAACCTTGCCTGCCCTCCCGCTTTTTAAACGAGCTCCCTGTTAAGCCGGACTGCGCATGCGCGAGTCCGGAAATGCGGGGGGCGGGGCCTGCACGTAAGAGGTCACAGCCGTCCGTGGTGGCCGTCCTGACTCCTCAAGCCGGCAGCCTGAGCGGAACAGCAGAGCAGCTGGTCTGCTGACATCCAATGCTCTGCTTCTCTGCTGCTGGCTCCGCCCACCACACTCAGTGCTGCGTGTAACACACAGCCCATCTCCTCCTCATGTTCCTGCACAGTGCTGCTGCCGCCCTCCACCGCACTGTCCCGGCCCCTGCTCTAAGTTCATAGGAAGGAGCAGCCATAGCCAGGTGGGTGCTGTATGTGCTGGGGGTGTTTATGAGAAAGGGGGGATGTGTATAGTGTGGTCAGGGGAAGGGAGCGTGTACTGTGCATTATGTAATGTTACATGGTACTTTCTGTAATAAGGGGGAGGGGGGGGGGCTGTGTGATATGTAATGTGCTACCGGGTGTAATATTAGGGGGGGGGTTATGCTGTGTATAATATAATGTAATATGGTGCTGTGTACTATCTGTGATAGGGGGGGGGGGGGGGGGGGAGCTGTGTGATATGTAATGTGCTACCGGGTGTAATATTAGGGGAAGGGGGGGGGGGGGGGTTGTGCGGTATATAATATAATGTAATATGGTGCTGTGTACTATCTGTGAGGGGGGGGGGGGCTGTGTGAAATGTAATGTGCTACTCGGTGTAATATTGTGGGGACTGTGTAGGCTGTGTATAATTTTATGAAATGTGGGTCCGGGTGTACTGGCTGCAATATGGGGGACTGGGGCTATGTATAATGTAATGCAGTGGTTAAAGTGGGGCGGAACTGCGTTCCGTCACCTCTAATTGCAGGCGGAACCAGTTCCGCCTCCGCCCAGCCACAGCATCAGGTCCCCGCTGCATTGTAATGGTGGCAGCGGCCGCCAGCCAATCCCGGCTCGCGGACCGGCTGCAGCACCAAAAATAGGGGCGGCTTTTTAAAATCTGGCGTGAGCCAATCACGGCTCGCGGACCGCCAGCCAATGAGAAGCTGCCAAGTGGCAGCTTCTCATTAGCTGGCGGTCTGGGAGCCGTAAAATGGAGTTCTGCCTGCAGTAATCTGCAAAAGGGAGCTCTGTGGCCACGCCACTTCCCCATGAAGCCACGCCCCTACATTTTTGGCACACACGCGCCTACGGCACACACTTGCCCAGTTTTTTTATAGGGTGGTACCGATGCTGTTTCTTGCACACAGTGCTAAAAAAAAATGTCTATTTAAGGCACTGACTGGGGCTATGTATAATGTAATGTTATGTGGTACTGGGTGTACTGGCTGTAATTTGGGGGAGTGAGGCTGTGTATAATGTAATGTAATATGGTACTGGGTACAATATGGGGAGGGGGGCTGTGTATAATATAATGTATTATATGCTGTGTGTACTGGGTGTAATATACTGTCCGTTTCTTCTCAGAAATGTACATGGTATCATAATTTAGTGCACCTGTATTATTACTCTAGTGTACCTATAGTATTACCCTATTTTTATTTTTTATTTTCTCTAACGTCCTAGTGGATGCTGGGGACTCCGAAAGGACCATGGGGAATAGCGGCTCCGCAGGAGACTGGGCACAAAGTAAAAGCTTTAGGACTAGCTGGTGTGCACTGGCTCCTCCCCCTATGACCCTCCTCCAAGCCTCAGTTAGATTTTGTGCCCGAACGAGAAGGGTGCAATCTAGGTGGCTCTCCTGAGCTGCTTAGAGTAAAAGTTTAAATAGTTTTTTTTATTTTCAGTGAGACCTGCTGGCAACAGGCTCACTGCATCGAGGGACTTAGGGGAGAGAAACGAACTCACCTGCGTGCAGAGTGGATTGGGTTTCTTAGGCTACTGGACATTAGCTCCAGAGGGACGATCACAGGCCCAGCCATGGATGGGTCCCGGAGCCGCGCCGCCGGCCCCCTTACAGATGCTGAAGCAAGAAGAGGTCCATAAATCGGCGGCAGAAGACTTTCCTGTCTTCATAAGGTAGCGCACAGCACTGCAGCTGTGCGCCATTGCTCTCAGCACACTTCACACTCCGGTCACTGAGGGTGCAGGACGCTGGGGGGGGGGGCGTCCTGGGAAGCAATGAATTTACCTTAGTTGGCGAAAAATACATCACATATAGCTCCTGGGCTATATGGATGTATTTAACCCCTGCCAGTTTTCCAGAAAAAAGCGGGAGAAGAGCCCGCCGTGAAGGGGGCGGGGCCTATCTCCTCAGCACACAGCGCCATTTTTCCCACACAGCTCCGCTGGTAGGAAGGCTCCCAGAATCTCCCCTGCATCCTGCAACTACAGAAACAGGGTAAAAAAGAGAGGGGGGCACTTATTTGGCAAAATAACAGATATAAGCAGCTATAAGGGATAGACACTTATTGTAAGGTTGTCCCTATACATATATAGCGCTCTGGTGTGTGCTGGCAAACTCTCCCTCTGTCTCCCCAAAGGGCTAAGTGGGTCCTGTCCTCTATCAGAGCATTCCCTGTGTGTGTGCTGGGTGTCGGTACGTGTGTGTCGACATGTATGAGGAGGAAAATGATGTGGAGGCGGAGCAATTGCCTATAATGGTGATGTCACCCCCTAGGGAGTCGACACCTGAATGGATGGCCATAATTAAGGAATTACGTGACAGTGTCGGCACGTTACAGAAAACTGTTGACGACATGAGACAGCCGGCAGCTCAGTTAGTGCCTGTCCAGTCGTCTCAAACACCGTCAGGGGCTATTAAACGCCCGTTATCTCAGTGGGTCGAGACGGACCCAGACACAGACACTGACTCCAGTGTCGACGGTGAAGAAACAAACGTATTTTCCAGTAGGGCCACACGTTACATGATCACGGCAATGAAGGAGGTTTTGCACATCTCTGATACTGCAAGTACCACAAAAAGGGGTATTATGTGGGGTGTGAAAAAACTACCCGTAGTTTTTCCTGAATCAGATGAATTGAATGAAGTGTGTGATGAAGCGTGGGTTACCCCCGACAGAAAACTGCTAATTTCTAAAAAATTATTGGCACTATATCCCTTCCCACCAGAGGTTAGGGCTCGTTGGGAAACACCCCCTAGGGTGGATAAGGCGCTCACACGCTTATCAAAACAAGTGGCGTTACCGTCTCCAGAAACGGCCGCCCTTAAGGAGCCAGCAGATAGGAGGCTGGAAAATATCCTTAAAAGTATATACACACATACGGGTGTTATACTGCGACCAGCAATCGCCTCAGCCTGGATGTGCAGTGCTGGGGTGGCTTGGTCGGATTCCCTGACTGAAAATATTGATACCCTGGACAGGGACAATATATTATTGACTATAGAGCATTTAAAGGATGCATTCCTATATATGCGAGATGCACAGAGAGACATTTGCACTCTGGCATCAAGAGTAAGTGCGATGTCCATTTCTGCCAGAAGAGGATTATGGACGCGACAGTGGTCAGGGGATGCGGATTCCAAACGGCATATGGAAGTATTGCCGTATAAAGGGGAGGAGTTATTTGGGGGCGGTCTATCGGACCTGGTGGCCACGGCAACGGCTGGGAAATCCACCTTTTTACCCCAAGTCACCTCGCAGCAGAAAAAGATACCGCCTTTTCAGGCTCAGTCCTTTCGTCCCCATAAGGGCAAGCGGGCAAAAGGCCACTCATATCTGCCCCGGGGCAGAGGAAGGGGAAAAAGACTACAACAGACAGCTTCTTCCCACGACCAGAAGCCCTCCCCCGCTTCTGCCAAGTCCTCAGCATGACGCTGGGGCCTTACAAGCGGACTCAGGCACGGTGGGGGCCCGTCTCAAGAATTTCAGCGCGCAGTGGGCTCACTCGCAAGTGGACCCCTGGATCCTGCAGGTAGTATCTCAGGGGTACAAATTGGAATTCGAGACGTCTCCCCCTCGCCGGTTCTTGAAGTCTGCTTTACCAACGTCTACCCCCGACAGGGAGGCGGTATTGGAAGCCATTCACAAGCTGTATTCCCAGCAAGTGATAATCAAGGTACCCCTCCTACAACAGGGAAAGGGGTATTACTCCACGCTGTTTGTGGTACCGAAGCCGGACGGCTCGGTGAGACCCATTTTAAATCTGAAAACCTTGAACACTTACATAAAAAGGTTCAAGTTCAAGATGGAGTCACTCAGAGCAGTGATAGCGAACCTGGAAGAAGGGGACTACATGGTGTCTTTGGACATCAAGGATGCTTACCTCCATGTCCCAATTTGCCCTTCTCACCAAGGGTACCTCAGGTTTGTGGTACAGAACTGTCACTATCAGTTTCAGACGCTGCCGTTTGGATTGTCCACGGCACCCCGGGTCTTTACCAAGGTAATGGCCGAAATGATGATTCTTCTTCGAAGAAAAGGCGTCTTAATTATCCCTTACTTGGACGATCTCCTGATAAGGGCACGGTCCAGAGAACAGTTAGAGGTCGGAGTAGCACTATCGCAAATAGTACTACGACAGCACGGATGGATTCTAAATATTCCAAAATCGCAGCTGATTCCGACGACACGTCTGCTGTTCCTAGGGATGATTCTGGACACAGTACAGAAAAAGGTGTTTCTCCCGGAAGAGAAAGCCAGGGAGTTATCCGACCTAGTCAGGAAACTCCTAAGACCAGGCCAAGTGTCAGTGCATCAGTGCACAAGGGTCCTGGGAAAGATGGTGGCTTCTTACGAAGCGATTCCATTCGGCAGATTCCACGCAAGAACTTTTCAGTTGGATCTGCTAGACAAATGGTCCGGATCGCATCTTCAAATGCATCAGCGGATAACCCTGTCTCCAAGGACAAGGGTGTCTCTCCTGTGGTGGTTACAGAGTGCTCATCTCCTAGAGGGCCGCAGATTCGGCATTCAGGATTGGGTCCTGGTGACCACGGATGCCAGCCTGAGAGGCTGGGGAGCAGTCACACAGGGAAAAAATTTCCAGGGCTTGTGGTCAAGCATGGAAACGTCACTTCACATAAATATCCTGGAACTAAGGGCCATTTACAATGCCCTAAGTCAGGCAAGGCCTCTGCTTCAGGGTCAGCCAGTATTGATCCAGTCGGACAACATCACGGCAGTCGCCCACGTAAACAGACAGGGCGGCACAAGAAGCAGGAGGGCAATGACGAAAGTGGCAAGGATTCTTCGCTGGGCGGAAAATCATGTGATAGCACTGTCAGCAGTGTTCATTCCGGGAGTGGACAACTGGGAAGCAGACTTCCTCAGCAGACACGATCTTCACCCGGGGGAGTGGGGACTTCACCCGGAAGTCTTCCACATGATTGTAAACCGTTGGGAAAAACCAAAGGTGGACATGATGGCGTCTCGCCTCAACAAACAACTGGACAGATATTGTTCCAGGTCAAGGGACCCTCAGGCAATAGCTGTGGACGCTCTGGTAACACCGTGGGTGTACCGGTCAGTGTATGTGTTCCCTCCTCTTCCTCTCATACCAAAAGTACTGAGAATCATAAGAAGGAGATGAGTAAAGACTATACTCGTGGCTCCGGATTGGCCAAGAAGGACTTGGTACCCGGAAATTCAAGAGATGCTCACGGAAGACCCGTGGCCTCTACCTCTAAGACAGGACCTGCTCCAGCAGGGACCATGTCTGTTCCAAGACTTATCGCGGCTGCGTTTGACGGCATGGCGGTTGAACGCCGGATCCTGAAGGAAAAAGGCATTCCGGATGAAGTCATCCCTACCCTGATCAAAGCCAGGAAGGATGTAACCGTACAACATTATCACCGTATTTGGCGTAAATATGTTGCGTGGTGCGAGGCCAGGAAGGCCCCTACGGAGGAATTTCAACTGGGTCGATTCCTGCATTTCCTGCAAACAGGACTGTCTATGGGCCTCAAATTAGGGTCCATTAAGGTTCAAATTTCGGCCCTGTCGATATTCTTCCAAAAAGAACTAGCTTCTGTACCTGAAGTTCAGACGTTTGTCAAGGGAGTACTGCATATACAGCCTCCTTTTGTGCCTCCAGTGGCACCTTGGGATCTCAATGTAGTGTTGGGATTCCTAAAGTCACATTGGTTTGAACCACTCACCACTGTGGACTTGAAGTATCTCACTTGGAAAGTGGTAATGCTGTTAGCCCTGGCTTCAGCCAGGCGTGTATCAGAATTGGCGGCTTTATCCTATAAAAGCCCTTACCTAATTTTTCATACGGACAGGGCAGAATTGAGGACTCGTCCTCAATTTCTCCCTAAGGTGGTTGCAGCATTTCACTTAAACCAACCTATCGTGGTGCCTGCGGCTACTAGGGACTTGGAGGATTCCAAGTTGCTGGACGTAGTCAGGGCCCTGAAAATATATGTTTCCAGGACGGCTGGAGTCAGAAAATCTGACTCGCTGTTTATCCTGTATGCACCCAACAAGCTGGGTGCTCCTGCTTCTAAGTAGACGATTGCTCGTTGGATTTGTAGTACAATTCAGCTTGCACATTCTGTGGCAGGCCTGCCACAGCCAAAATCTATAAAAGCCCATTCCACACGGAAAGTGGGCTCATCTTGGGCGGCTGCCCGAGGGGTCTCGGCTTTACAACTTTGCCGAGCAGCTACTTGGTCAGGGGCAAACACGTTTGCTAAATTCTACAAATTTGATACCCTGGCTGAGGAGGACCTGGAGTTCTCTCATTCGGTGCTGCAGAGTCATCCGCACTCTCCCGCCCGTTTGGGAGCTTTGGTATAATCCCCATGGTCCTTTCGGAGTCCCCAGCATCCACTAGGACGTTAGAGAAAATAAGAATTTACTTACCGATAATTCTATTTCTCATAGTCCGTAGTGGATGCTGGGCGCCCATCCCAAGTGCGGATTGTCTGCATTACTTGTACATAGTTATTGTTACAAAAATCGGGTTATTGTTGTTGTGAGCCATCTTTTCAGAGGCTCCTTCTGTTATCATGCTGTTAACTGGGTTCCGATCACAAGTTGTACGGTGTGATTGGTGTGGCTGGTAATGAGTCTTACCCGGGATTCAAAATCCTTCCTTATTGTGTACGCTCGTCCGGGCACAGTATCCTAACTGAGGCTTGGAGGAGGGTCATAGGGGGAGGAGCCAGTGCACACCAGCTAGTCCTAAAGCTTTTACTTTGTGCCCAGTCTCCTGCGGAGCCGCTATTCCCCATGGTCCTTTCGGAGTCCCCAGCATCCACTACGGACTATGAGAAAATAAGATTTTACTTACCGATAAATCTATTTCTCGTAGTCCGTAGTGGATGCTGGGACTCCGTAAGGACCATGGGGAATAGCGGCTCCGCAGGAGACAGGGCACAAGAATAAAAGCTTTAGGATCAGGTGGTGTGCACTGGCTCCTCCCCCTATGACCCTCCTCCAAGCCTCAGTTAGAATACTGTGCCCGGACGAGCGTACATAATAAAGAAGGATATTGAATCCCGGGTAAGACTCATACCAGCCACACCAATCACACCGTACAACTCGTGATCTGAACCCAGTGAACAGTATGATAGAACGAAAAAGAGCCTCTGAAAAGATGGCCCCCAACAATAATAACCCGAATTTTTGTAACAATAACTATATACAAGTATTGCAGACAATCCGCACTTGGGATGGGCGCCCAGCATCCACTACGGACTACGAGAAATAGATTTATCGGTAAGTAAAATCTTTTTTTCTCTGACGTCCTAGTGGATGCTGGGACTCCGTAAGGACCATGGGGATTATACCAAAGCTCCCAAACGGGCGGGAGAGTGCGGATGACTCTGCAGCACCGAATGAGAGAACTCCAGGTCCTCCTCAGCCAGGGTATCAAATTTGTAGAATTTAGCAAACGTGTTTGCCCCTGACCAAGTAGCTGCTCGGCAAAGTTGTAAAGCCGAGACCCCTCGGGCAGCCGCCCAAGATGAACCCACTTTCCTTGTGGAATGGGCTTTTACCGATTTTGGCTGTGGCAGGCCTGCCACCGAATGTGCAAGCTGAATTGTACTACAAATCCAACGAGCAATCGTCTGCTTAGAAGCAGGAGCACCCAATTTGTTGGGTGCATACAGGATAAACAGCGAGTCAGATTTTCTGACTCCAGCCGTCCTGGAAACATATATTTTCAGGGCCCTGACCACGTCAAGCAACTTGGAGTCCTCCAAGTCCTTAGTAGCCGCAGGTACCACAATAGGTTGGTTCATGTGAAATGCAGAAACCACCTTAGGTAGAAATTGAGGACGAGTCCTCAATTCTGCCCTGTCAGAATGAAATATTAAGTAAGGGCTTTTATATGATAAAGCCGCCAATTCTGACACACGCCTGGCTGAAGCCAGGGCTAACAGCATCGTCACCTTCCATGTGAGATATTTTAAGTCCACAGTGGTGAGTGGTTCAAACCAATGTGACTTTAGGAAACTCAACACAACATTGAGATCCCAAGGTGCCACTGGGGGCACAAAAGGAGGCTGTATATGCAGTACCCCTTTTACAAATGTCTGAACTTCAGGTACTGAAGCCAGTTCTTTTTGGAAGAAAATCGACAGGGCCGAAATTTGAACCTTAATGGACCCTAATTTTAGGCCCATAGACAGTCCTGTTTGCAGGAAATGGAGGAAACGACCCAGTTGAAATTCCTCTGTAGGGGCCTTCCTGGCCTCACACCACGCAACATATTTTCGCCAAATGCGGTGATAATGTTTTGCGGTTACATCCTTCCTGGCCTTGACCAGGGTAGGGATGACTTCATCTGGAATGCCTTTTTCCTTCAGGATCCGGCGTTCAACCGCCATGCCGTCAAACGCAGCCGCGGTAAGTCTTGGAACAGACAAGGCCCCTGCTGGAGCAGGTCCTTTCTTAGAGGTAGAGGCCATGGTTCGTCCGTGAGCATCTCCTGAAGTTCCGGATACCAAGTCCTTCTCGGCCAATCCGGAACCACGAGTATAGTTCTTACTCCTCTCCTTCTTATGATTCTCAGTACTTTTGGTATGAGAGGCAGAGGAGGGAACACATACACTGACTGGTACACCCACGGTGTTACCAGAGCGTCCACCGCTATTGCCTGAGGGTCCCTTGACCTGGCGCAATATCTGTCTAGTTTTTTGTTTAGACGGGACGCCATCATGTCCACCTTTGGTTTTTCCCAACGGTTCACAATCATGTGGAAGACTTCTGGATGAAGTCCCCACTCCCCCGGGTCCAGCGAAGAATCCTTGCAGCTTCTGCCATTGCCCTCCTGCTTCTCGTGCCGCCCTGTCTGTTTACGTGGGCGACTGACGTGATGTTGTCCGATTGGATCAATACCGCCTGACCCTGAAGCAGGGGTTTCGCTTGACTTAGGGCATTGTAAATGGCCCGTAGTTCCAGAATGTTTATATGAAGAGATGTTTCCATGCTTGACCACAAGCCCTGGAAGCTTCTTCCCTGTGTGACTGCTCCCCAGCCTCTCAGGCTTGCATCCGTGGTCACCAGGATCCAATCCTGAATGCCGAATCTGCGGCCCTCTAGAAGATGAGCACTCTGCAACCACCACAGGAGGGACACCCTTGTCCTTGGTGACAGGGTTATCCGCTGATGCATCTGAAGATGCGATCCGGACCATTTGTCCAGTAGATCCCACTGAAACGTTCTTGCATGGAATCTTCAGAATGGAATTGCTTCGTAAGAAGCCACCATTTTTCCCAGGACCCTCGTGCACTGATGCACTGACACCTGGCCTGGTTTTAGGAGGTTCCTGACTAGCTCGGATAACTCCTTGGCCTTCTCCTCCGGGAGAAACACCTTCTTCTGGACTGTGTCCAGAATCATTCCTAGGAACAGAAGACGTGTCGTTGGAATCAGCTGCGATTTTGGAATATTTAGGATCCACCCGTGCTGACGTAACACTACCTGAGATAGTGCTACTCCGACTTCTAACTGTTCCCTGGACCTTGCCCTTATCAGGAGATCGTCCAAGTAAGGGATAATTAAGATGCCTTTTCTTCGAAGAAGAATCATCATTTCGGCCATTACCTTGGTAAAGACCCGAGGTGCCGTGGACAACCCAAACGGCAGCGTCTGAAACTGATAATGACAGTCTTGTACTACAAACCTGAGATACCCTTGGTGAGAAGGGTAGATTGGGACGTGGAGATAAGCATCTTTGATGTCCAGAGACACCATATAGTCCCCTTCTTCCAGGTTCGCTATCACCGCTCTGAGTGACTCCATCTTGAATTTGAACCTTTTTATGTAAGTGTTCAAGGATTTCAGATTTAAAATTGGTCTCACCGAGCCGTCCGGCTTCGGTACCACAAACAGCGTGGAATAATACCCCTTTCCCTGTTGTAGGAGGGGTACCTTGATTATCACCTGCTGGGAATACAGCTTGTGAATGGCTTCCAGAACTGCCTCCCTGTCGGAGGGAGACTTTGGCAGAGCAGACTTCAGGAACCGGCGAGGGGGAAACGCCTCGAATTCCAGTTTGTACCCCTGCGATACTACCTGTAGAATCCAGGGATCCACTTGCGAGTGAGCCCACTGCGCGTTGAAATTCTTGAGACGGGCCCCCACCAAGTCTGAGTCTGCTTGTAAAGCCCCAGCGTCATGCTGAAGACTTGGCAGAAGCAGGGGAAGGCTTCTGCTCCTGGGAAGCGGCTGCATGGTGCAGTCTTTTTCCCCTTCCTCTGCCCCGGGGCAGAAAAGAGTGGCCTTTTGCTCGCTTGTATTTATGGGAACGAAAGGACTGAGTTTGAAAAGACGGTGTCTTTTTCTGCTGATGTGAAGTGACCTGGGGTAAGAAGGTGGACTTTCCAGCCGTTGCCGTGGCCACCAGGTCCGAAAGACCTGCCCCAAATAACTCCTCCCCTTTATACGGCAATACTTCCATATGTCGTTTGGAATCCGCATCCCCTGACCACTGACGCGTCCATAACGTTCTTCTGGCAGAGATGGACATAGCACTTACTCTTGATGCCAGGGTGCAAATATCCCTCTGTGCATCACGCATATATAGTAATGCATCCTTCAAATGCTCTATAGTTAACAATATATTGTCCCTATCCAGGGTATCAATATTTTCAGTCAGGGAATCCGACCACGCGACTCCAGCACTGCACATCCAGGCTGAAGCGATTGCTGGTCGCAGTATAACACCAGTATGTGTGTATATACTTTTTAGGATATTTTCCAGTCTTCTATCAGCTGGTTCTTTGAGGGTGGCCGTATCAGGAGACGGTAACGCTACTTGTTTAGATAAACGTGTGAGCGCCTTATCTACCCTAGGGGGTGTTTCCCAACGTGTCCTAACCTCTGATGGGAAAGGATATAGTGCCAATAATTTATTAGAAATTAGCAGTTTTTTGTCGGGAGAAACCCACGCTTTATCACACACCTCATTCAATTCATCTGACTCAGGAAAAACTATTGGTAGTTTTTTCACCCCCCACATAATACCCTTCTTAGTGGTATTTGTAGTGTCAGAAATGTGCAATGCCTCCTTCATTGCCGTGATCATGTAACGTGTGGCCCTACTGGACATTACGTTCGACTCATCACCGTCGACACTAGACTCAGTATCTGTGTCTGGGTCTGTGTCGACCCACTGAGGTAACGGCGTTTTAGGGCCCCTGACGGTGTCTGAGACGCCTGGACAGGCACTAATTGATTTGCCGGCTGTCTCATGTCGTCAACAGTTTTTTGCAAAGTGCTGACATTATCACTTAATTGTTTAAATACGATCATCCAGTCAGGTGTCGACTCCCTAGGGGGTGACATCACTAACGCAGGCAATTGCTCCGCCTCCACATCATTTTCCTCCTCATACATGTCGACACACACGTACCGACACACAGCACACACACCGGGAATGCTCTGATAGAGGACAGGACCCCACGAGCCCTTTGGAGAGACAGAGGGAGAGTCTGCGAGCACACACCCAGCGCTATATATATATACAGGGATAACCTTATATAAGTGTTATTCCCTTATAGCTGCTGTTTATATTGTCATTTGCTGCCAATAGTGCCCCCCCCTCTCTTTTTTACCCTGATTCTGAAGCAGGACTGCAGGGGAGAGTCAGGGAGCCGTCCTTCCAGCGGAACTGTGAGGGAAAATGGCGCTTGTGTGCTGAGGAGATAGGCTCCGCCCCTTCACGACGTCCTTATCTCCCGCTCTTTTGTGTAAAAATGGCAGGGGTTAAAATACATCCATATAGCCCAGGAGCTATATGTGATGTATTCTTTTGCCACCTAAGGTATTATCATTTATATTGCGTCTCAGGGCGCTCCCCCCCCAGCGCCCTGCACCCTCAGTGACCGGAGTGTGAAGTGTGCTGAGAGCAATGGCGCACAGCTGCGGTGCTGTGCGCTACCTTAGTCTGAAGACAGGATTGTCTTCTGCCGCCGATTTCACCGGACCTCTTCGTCTCTGTAAGGGGGACGGCGGCGCGGCTCCGGTGACCCATTCAGGCTGTACCTGTGATCGTCCCTCTGGAGCTAATGTCCAGTAGCCTAAGAAGCCCAATCCACTCTGCACGCAGGTGAGTTCGCTTCTTCTCCCCTTAGTCCCACGATGCAGTGAGCCTGTTGCCAGCAGGACTCACTGAAAATAAAAAACCTAAATTAAACTTTTATTCTAAGCAGCTCAGGAGAGCCACCTAGCCTGCACCCTTCTCGTTCGGGCACAAAAATCTAACTGAGGCTTGGAGGAGGGTCATAGGGGGAGGAGCCAGTGCACACCACCTGATCCTAAAGCTTTTATTCTTGTGCCCTGTCTCCTGCGGAGCCGCTATTCCCCATGGTCCTTACGGAGTCCCAGCATCCACTAGGACGTCAGAGAAATAGAATTATCGGTAAGTAAATTCTTATTTTTTGCTGCTTTTAGTACTAATTTTCACCTGTCATTGCAGGACACACCCCTGAGCAGTGGCGTAACTACTGCCCCCGCAGCCCTCGCGGTGGCTTGGAGGCGCAGGGCTGCGGGGGGCGCCTCCACTGATTTAGAGCAGATAGACATGCGGACAAGCCGTCCGCATGTCAGTCTGCTGTCTCCATCCTTTCCTAGCCGCTGCTGTGAAGGAGGGACACGGAGGCCACAGCGCGCGCCTCTTCTGTGTCCCTCCTGCGTCTCCGGCGGGTCTATTAAATGAAGTGCCCGTTCGTGAGCTCTGATTGGCTCACGAACCGGCACTTCATTCAACAGACACGCCGGAGACGCAGGAGAGACACAGAAGAGGCGCGTGCTGTGCTCTCCGTGTCCCTCCTTCACAAATCAGCGGGGGGAGGGGGGAAGCTGTAACTGGCACTGGGGAGGGGGAACTTATTTGGCACTTGGGGGGCATATGTGGCACTGAGGTGGCATATGTGACACTGAGGGGTATATGTGTACCTGGCCCTTGGGGGGGGGGCATATTTGGCATTGGGGGCATGTGTGTACCTGGCACTTGGGGCGTATGTGGCACTGGGAACACAGCCCTAGCAACAAGCATTACCCCCTAGCAACGAGCATGACACCCAGTGCATGAAACCCCTGGCAACGAGCATGGAACCAAGAGCATGAAACCCCTGGCAACGAGCATGACCCCCAGTGCATGAAACCCCTGGCAACGAGCATGACACCCTGAGCATGAAAACCCATGGCACCGTGCATGGAACCAAGAGCATGAAACCCCTGGCAACGACCAGGTAATTTAAAAGTAATTAGAAGCCTTACTGTAGGACTTAATGTGTAATGGGCATTGCGGTGTGTGTCATAATGTGTCACAAGCATTACGGTGTGTGTCATACTATATCACGGGCATTGTTGTATGTGGTATAATGTCTCAGGGGCATTGCAGTGTGGCATAATGTATAACGGGCATTGCAGTGTGTGGCATAGGGTATAACGGGCATTGCGGTATGTGTCACAGGCATTACGGTGTGTGGTATTCTATATCACGGGCATTGTGGTATGTGGTATAATGTCTCAGGGGCATTGCAGTGTGGCATAATGTATAACGGGCATTGCGGTGTGTGGCATAGGGTATAACGGGCATTGCGGTATATGTCACAGGCATTACGGTGTGTGGTATACTATATCACGGGCATTGTGGTATGTGGTATAATGTCTCAGGGTCATTGCAGTGTGTGGCATAATGTATCACGGACATTGCGGTGTGTGTCATAATGTGTCAGGCATTACGGTGTGTGGTATACTATATCACGGGCATTGTGGTATGTGGTATAATGTCTCAGGGTCATTGCGGTGTGTGTCATAATGTGTCACAGACATTGTATGTGCTATAATGTATCAGGGGCATTGCAGTGTGTAGCATAATGTATAACGGGCATTGCGATTCCTGTCATAATGTGTCACAGGCATTACTGTGTGTGGCATAATGTGTCACAGGCATTACGGTGTGTGGCATAATGTGTCACAGACATTACGGTGTGTGGCATAATGTGTCGGGGGCATTACAGTGTGTGCATATTGTGTCATGTGCATTATTGTGTGTGGCATAATGTCTAAGGGCCATTGCAGTATGTGGCATAATGTATACTGGGCATTACTATAAGGAGGAAAAATGACAAATAATGTAAGGGGCATGAATCAGGATTATTTTTCTTTCCTGTAGTGGCTAACGTCTGGGCGTGCAGGTTGCAAAACTGGGGTATAAGGTAGTATTTTCCTGCAATGCCACGCCCCTTTATGTGAAACCACGCCCATATCAACAAAGCCACGCCCCTTTTTGGCTTGGGAAAGGAACATTTCTAGTTACGCCACTGCCCCTGAGTGTCAATAAATACGCTAATAGGTAGTCCTCAACACGCACTTTGGGCGAAGCATGCCACTACCCCCCCCCCCCCCCTTCCCCCCCTCAACGGCACGCCACGCTTTGCGTGGCGTATTCTGCTACCTGAAATCTCACTGAAACTAGTTTTCAAAAGTAGGCAAGTATGCATCAGGTATAACTGTGTATATCAGGTATAACTCAGTGTAGATCAATATATAACACTGTGTATATCAGGTATAACTCTATGTACATCAGCTATAACTAAGTGTACATCAGCTATAACTCTGTGTACATCAGGTGTATTATAAGTATAACTCAGTATATATCTCTCCTACTCAGCGACCATCCTTTACCCGCTTTTTCTCCTACTGGTAAAGGCTCATCTCTATCTATGGCTTCCAGCCCCAAGTAGTACAATGATCACTCCCTCACTACTTACATCTAAGCTGTACTATGGGGGTCATTCCGAGTTGTTCGCTCGCAAGCTGCTTTAGGCAGCTTTGCACACGCTAAGCCGCCGCCTACTGGGAGTGAATCTTAGCTTATCAAAATTGCGAATGAAAGATTCGCAATATTGCGAAAAGACTTCTCTGTGCAGTTTCTGAGTAGCTCGAGACTTACTCGGCATCTGCGATCAGTTCAGTGCTTGTCGTTCCTGGTTTGACGTCACAAACACACCCAGCGTTCGCCCAGACACTCCTCCGTTTCTCCAGTCACTCCCGCGTTTTTCCCAGAAACGGTAGTGTTTTTTTACACACACCCATAAAACGGCCTGTTTCCGCCCAGAAACACCCACTTCCTGTCAATCACATTACGATCACCAGAACGAAGAAAAAACCGTGAGTAAAATTCCTAACTGCATAGCAAATTTACTTGGCGCAGTCGCAGTGCGAACATTGCGCATGCGCACTAAGCGGAAAATCGCTGCGATGCGAAGAAATTTACCGAGCGAACAACTCGGAATGACCCCCAATGTTCTGAGAATTGTGGTGCTCTTTGTTACCTGTACTCTATTTTTGTTATTTATTTACTGTAATGCTAAGTTTTGTCTCCTTGTACTGTCCTTTGTACGGCGCTGCAAAACACTTGTGGCGCCATATAAATAAAATGTAATAATAATAAAATGTAATAATAATAATAATAATAATAATAATAATAATATCAGGTATACCACTGTGTATTATAGGTATATCTCTGTCTATATCAGGTATAACTGATACACAGAGCCGGCCCTAACCAATATGATGCCCTAGGCAAGATTTTGGCTGGTGCCCCCTAGCACCACCGCTGGTTCCACCCCTGACCTTGCACCTCTTTCCCAGCACCATCACCCCTCACCCACAGAAATCCTTATTTTGGTGTTTGTACCCCTATATTTTAAATAGGAACAATTCGCACATTTGGCGCACAGCCCAAAAAGGGGTGTGTTTTTACTGGCAAGGGGCATGGCCACACAATAGTAACCCCAATTCCAATTACGCCACACAGTACTGCAACGTTATTCACATTTGATCATGCGATAGTGTCCATAATTCATATTACATCCCACAGCAGTATCACTTTACCTTATAAACGTTACTCCTCACAGTAGATCCCTTTATTCACATTACATCACACTGAATTGCTCCTTATTCACATTATACCACACCATATTGCTCTTTATTCACATTAGACGACACACAGTAATGCCCTTTCTATACGCAACGCCACATAGTAGAGCACCTTATACACATAATGCCACACATTAGTAATGCATTTATACACATAATTCCACACAGTAATGCTTCTTACACATATGAGACACATTATTAATGTCCTTATAAACATAATGAGCCTTACACATTATGACAACCTTTATTAATGCCCTTTTACGCATAATGTTTCTTACACATATGCCGCACATTATTAATGCCCTTATACACATAATGACACACATAGTGCCCACTACACATTTGCTGCACATTTTTAATGCCCCCATACATATGATACACATACAGTAGTACCCTGTTACACATATGCCGCAAATTATTAATGCCCTTATACACATAATGACAGACATACAGTAGTACCCTGTTACACATATGCCGCACATTATTAATGCCCTTATACACATAATGACACACATAGTGCCCCTTACACATATGTTGCACATTGTTAATGCATTTTTACATGACACATATAATGCTCCTTACACATATTCCGAACACTACTGCACAACCAACCCACTCACATGCACACAGCACTCACACTGCCACTAACACTGTGATCTCTGCCTCTGCTTGGATACAGATGTGTCCTCATAAATCTTGCCTCAATGCTAACGTCGGGCACATTTTTATGAAAATTCATATTATTTGCATTGCTATGTGGCTAGGATGCACAAGCAGCTTCTGCTGATTAAAATGATATGCAGCATGCCTATATACTGTGTGAGACTGTGGCTGTATCTGCATATGAAATGCTACATACAGAATATAGGCATGCCGCATATTATTTTAATCAGCAGAAGCTGCTGATGCCCCTAGGCATGCCAGATGCCCTAGGCAATTGCCTAGTTTGCCTATGCCTATGGCCGGCTCTGCTGATACACACAGTTATACCTGCCCCCCCCCCTCCCCCTCCCACAGCCTAACCCTAACCCTCTCCAGTGGTCCCTAAACCTATCCCCCCTTCCCACAGCCTAACCTTAACCCTCTCTGGGGGTGCCTAACCCTAACCCCTCCCTCCCAGTAGCCTAAGCCTAACTAACCCCCCTCCCCACAGCCTAACCCTGATCCTCCTGCGCTCTGCACTGCTGATTTAAGTAGCTGTGCAGAAACCAGACAGAGGGCGGGATGTATTATCATACATCGCCGCACCTCGCCGGTTACCGCAGCGATGTTGATCGCGTATGTACTAACATATGCGATCAACATCGCGATGCGGTGACGGAGGCCCCCCGCGATACCTGTTAGGTGGTCTGCGGGGGGTCTCCGTCACCTCTATTGGGGGCTAGATGCCGGGAAGGAGCAGCAGGCTGCCCCCGGCGCCTCCTCCTCCCCCCTGCAGCCGGAAGGACGTCCGGCTGCGTTGCTAGGGGGAGGAGGAGATTACCTTCCGGGTCCGGGGCATCATGGAGGAAGGTAAGCTGGGGGGGAGGGGGGTCGGCGTCTGCGGCGGTGTCGACGGTGTCGGCGGGTTGCGGCGGTCGGCGAAAAGAAGCCCATAGGCTTCTATAGGGTATCGCCATCCAGAGATGGCGATACCCTGGACGCCGAAAACGCGGCGGTAGGGTGTTAGTAAATATGAAAATGCGGTAAAACCCCCGTTTTCGGGGGTTTTACCGCATTTTTGCTTTAGTACATCCCGCCCAGAGTGACTAATACAAGTGGCCAATCCTAACTTAGACAATGCACACTGCTGTATACTGCGCACTGCTCTGCTGATTTAAGTGGCTGTGTGGTGTCCACTGGGGCAGATGTATTAAGCCTGGAGAAGGCATAAAGAAGTGATAAAGCGGTGATAAGTACAAGATGATAACCACCAGCCAATCAGCTTCAATATGTAAATGGACAGTTATGAGCTGATTTGCTGGTGCGTTATCATCTTGCACTTATCACCGCTTTATCACTTCTTTATGCCTTCTCCAGGCTTAATACATCTGCCACAGTGTGACTAATACTCCGCAGGCCCTACCCACTATGTTCACATAAGCAGTGGGTTAAATAACAGTTATAAAAATGAAAAGAAATGACATAACGTGTTAGTACAGTTCTCCTCTCTGCACCCCAGTACGCTGTCTACCCCAGTGCAAGTAAAAAAAACAGTCTGAATCCATAGTGTGAGCTGAGCTGCCAGTTCAAAAAACTAAAAGATATCAATAAACAATCGTGCAGAGAAATTCTTTTCCATTTGGCTACCTTACATCTGTACACTATCTTTATCTACAAAGAATAAACTCTGCAGTGCCATTTCACTAACATCGTGGTTTAATTTGGAGTGTTGGCCGCGGGCCGCCCTCCTTTCTATGTGCTCATGACCCACCGGATTCTTATACGCAACTTTGCTAATGGACGGTCTATACCCCTTCCCAAAACTGCCATTTTAGAAGTTTTTCTTTTGGGGGGAATGTGCGGCTCCTCGATTAATTGTGTATCTATCACAAACTTTATTCATTTTGTACTGTAATAATGTTTATAACATATTATTTTTTGGATGTTCGTTGCATACTTTGTACACTGTTTTATTATGTATACAGTTCACCAATAAAATGATAAAAAAAAATATATATTATTTTTGAATTTGTTTGTACTGTTTTGCACACTGCACCCCAGTACGACTTTGTTTAAGGACAATTGCATCTTGCACCACTTTTCAGTTCTGCCACTGTGCTATAAACTGCCGTGTGTTTGTGCTGCGCCTCTGTCACTTAGTAACCAGTCAGCTTGTTCCAGCCTTAGACCTAAAATGGATGAAAACAATATTGTGAGCTGTGAGGTGGTCAAAATTGACTGGAAATTAGTGGAATGAATGTTATTGAGGTTAATAATACTCTAGGAACAAAAACAAGACCCACATTATGTGATTTCAACTTTTTTTGTCAATTTTTTGGAAAAATACAAAACCAAAAACCAGTCACAACTGAAATCCAAAACCGAATCGAAAACCAAAACCGGACGACAAATTAGAACCAACACCAGCAAAAATGGTCTGGTGTACATCTGTAATTTAAGAGAGGAGGGGGCCCGTGTGCAGTGTCCGACTGGATCCCCTCCTTCCCGGCGGTGCAGTAGACTTTTCTCGGTGACATTTGCAGCTCTGCAGCCAGCACCTTGCTGACGGAGCAGTAAGTATAATTAAATGGGTGTGCGGTGTGTGGGGCCCCCTGGACCACACACCTAGCACCCATTATAGATACACCAGTGTTTGTGTACAGTATATCATGTTTAACTATCTGCATATCAGGTATATCTGTGTATATCAGGTTAACTCTGTAAAGCTTTGGAGGGTCAAAAGGTGTCACTCATCTCAAAGTGGCCTTTGCCCTACATATGTGCGATAAGAGGGCAGCAACAGAGATTTCAGTGGTCGTATTTGCAATGTGGCCCAAGTTCCAGGGCTATTGCCGTAGGCTCAGTTCAAAGTCAGTTCTACCTCAGAAAATATATATGTTTTGGTATCGTCTTTTAAAAAACATGCTGGTCGGTTACACATGGGGCCTAATTCAGATCTGATCGCAGCAGCAAATTTGTTAGCTAATGGGCAAAACCATGGGGGTAATTCCAAGTTGATCGCAGCAGGAAATTTTTTAGCAGTTGGGCAAAACCATGGGGGTAATTCCAAGTTGATCGCAGCAGGAAATTTTTTAGTAGTTGGGCAAAACCATGTGTACTGCAGGGGAGGCAGATATAACATTTGCAGAGAGAGTTAGATTTGGGTGGGTTATTTTGTTTCTGTGCAGGGTAAATACTGGCTGCTTTATTTTTACACTGCAGTTTAGATTGCAGATTGAACTCACCCCACCCAAATCTATCTCTCTCTTCTGCACATGTTATATCTGCCCCCCCTGCAGTGCACATGGTTTTGCCCAACTGCTAAAAAATTACCTGCTGCGATCAACTTGGAATTACCCCCCATGTGCACTGCGGGATCCGGTCTGAAGATCAACAGCGTCTAGGTCGACAATGTTTAGGTCGACCACTATAGGTCGACAGTCACTAGGTCGACATGGATGGAAGGTCGACAGGGTTTCTAGGTCGACATGTGCTAAGTCGACAGGTCTAAAGGTCAACATGAGTTTTTCACATTTCCCCCCCCCCCCCATACTTAACGATCCACGTGGACTACGATTGGAACGGTAAAGTGTGCCGAGCGAAGCGGTAGCGGAGCGAAGGCACCATGCCCGAAGCATGGCGAGCGAAGCGAGCCATGCGAGGGGACGCGGTGCACTAATTTGGGATCCCGGTCACTCTGCGAAGAAAACGACACAAAAAAAAAATCCTCATGTCGACCTTTAGACCTGTCGACCTAGCACATGTCGACCTAGAAACCCTGTCGACCTTCCATCCATGTCGACCTAGTGACTGTCGACCTATAGTGGTCGACCTAAACATTGTCGACCTAGACACTGTCGATTTGATGAACCACACCCGTGCACTGCAGGGAGGGCAGATATAACGTGCAGAGAGAGAGAGATTTGGGTGTGGTGAGTTCAATCTGCAATCTAAATTGCAGTGTAAAATTAAAGCAGCCAGTATTTACCCTGCACAGAAACAAAATAACCCACCCAAATCTAACTCTCTCTGCAAATGTTATATCTGACCCCCCTGCAGTGCACATGGTTTTGCCCAACTGCTAAAAAGTTTCCTGCTGCGATCAACTTGGAATTACCCCCCATGGGCCTAATTCTGAGTTGATCGCAGCAGCAAATTTGTTAGCAATTGGGCAAAACCATGGTGGTCATTCCGAGTTGATCGCTCGTTATTTTTTTTCGCATTGGAGCGATTAGTCGCTAATGCGCATGCGCAATGTCCGCAGTGCGACTGCGCCAAGTAAATTTGCTATTAAGTTAGGTATTTTACTCACGGCATTACGAGGTTTTTTCTTCGTTCTGGTGATCGGAGTGTGATTGACAGGAAGTGGGTGTTTCTGGGCGGAAACTGGCCGTTTTATGGGTGTGTGCGAAAAAACGCTGCCGTTTCTGGGAAAAACGCGGGAGTGTCTGAAGAAATGGGGGAGTGTCTGGGTGAACGCTGGGTGTGTTTGTGACGTCAAACCTGGAACGAAACTGATTGAACTGATCGCAGTGGCAGAGTAAGTCTCGAGCTACTCAGAAACTGCTAAAAACTGTCTATTTGCAAATCTGCTAATCTTTCGTTCGCAAATCTACTATGCTAAGATTCACTCCCAGTAGGCAGCGGTTAAGCGTGTGCAAAGCTGCTAAAAGCAGCTTGCGAGCGAACAACTCGGAATGAGGGCCCATGTGCACTGCAGGGAGGGGGGAGGCAGATATACCATGTGCAGAGAGAATTAGATTTGGGTGAGGTGTATTCAAACTGAAATCTAAATTAGAGTGTAAAAATAAAGAAGCCAGTATTTACCCTGCACAGAAACAATATAACCCTCCCAAATCTAACTCTCTCTGCACATGTTATATCTGCCCCACCTGCAGTGCAACATGGTTTTGCTCATTAGCTAACAAATTTGCTGCTGCGGTCAGATCTGAATAACCCCCGTAGTTTGTAGTAGCTAGCAGCCTGCTCTGTCATAAGTTACAGTCACTAAGAGGCGGCCAGAGATCTAGTTACCTATGACAAACTAGGTTCTTAGAAGCTCCTGAGAGACTGCATCTGTTTCAATAGCAGTAACAGGGAGTAATGGTTGGCATGGAATGCAGAATTATATACATGATCGGGAGGGTATTTATTGCTATTGGCAAGCAGAAGTGTTGCCAATAGCAACCAATCAGATTCTGGCTATCATTTAATTCATTCTACTGTATAAAATTATAGCTAGAATCTGATTGATAGTGGTGGGTGGCACCTCTATTTGTCCTCTTTAGAAGGTTTGGTAAATATTGGGGTTAGGGCAGCGTTATCGGCGGCTGGGATCCCGGCTGCAGAATGCCGGTGGGGCGGCGAGCTGCACTCGCCACAGGTTCTATTCCCACTCTATCGGTGTCGTGGACACCCACGAGTGGGAAGGGTCCCTTCTAGTCGGCATGTTGACTGTCGGTATTTTGATTGGTCGGGATGCAGGGGAAGTTATTGTGACCGTCGGTCTCCTGACCATCTGTCACATAATAACTACATCCCAAATATTCCCCATGATCTCAAAGTACACTAGTCATGGGTATGCTTCATTGTATACTAACTACGTGGGTTGCTGCATTGTATACTGGCTACATGGTGTTGCTGCACTGTATACTAACTACATGGGGTTGCTGCATTGTATACTGGCTACATGGGGTTGCTGCATTGTATACTAACTGCATGGGTTGCTGCAGAGGTGTATTTCGGGGTCCAAGCACCCCTGGCAAAGTAAAGGACTGGTGCCCCCCCCCCTCCCCCATATTTGAAATAGGGAAGGCACGTGTGCCTAAAAAGGGGCGTGGCCACTCAATAGTACCCCAGTTCAAATTACACCACAGTAGTGTGCATGGGCGTAGCTACCATAGGTTCAGGGGATGCGACTGCTATTGGGCCCGAGCCTTCCCCTGCACCTACTGTAGTTACTGAGTGAGCCCCGGCGCTGGCATCTTTTACCTTTAGGTGTGCTGCTGCACTGCAGCCACACCTGCTCACCCGGCCGCCAGCTCCGCCTCTCCTGAGTATTAATGCTTGGAGGAGGCGTGGCTGAGTCTGCAGGGACATCCCTGGACCACGGCCACGCCTCCTCCCAGCTGACTGTGAGGAGACACAAGGTGGAGCTGGGCCGGCCGGGAGAGCGGATGAGGCGGCAGTGCAGCCCTAATGGTGAGTGCTGCGGGAAGGGGTTTCTATGGAGTAATCCACGGGAGGGGGGTTGGGGGCCTGTTCCGCAGCATGTAAGTATGCTATGGGGAACCATCTGGCAAAGCTACACCCCTGGTGGTGTGCCTTACTCACATTACACAGCACAGTAATGTACATTATTCACGTTATGCTGCACAGTAGCACCCCTTGTACACATTATGCCATACAGTAGTGCCTATTTTATATATATATATACATATATACCAAACTAAATCAGGTGGCACTCACAGACTTGTAGCTGGGTGGAAACAAACTTCACCCCGTGAAGATTTTTAATGAAGACAGCAGGTAACGTTTCGGGGACGTGTCCCCTTCCTCAGACAATTCAATAGTGCAAAAAGAAGTGTATAAATAACATACATTAACCCCACTTACCCCCACAATCACGACTCCCAGCTGCGCAGACCACGGAGCGTCCAGGCGTCCCCCGTCCCGCACTTCCGGCCTCGACGTCACCGCCCGACCGGAAGTGACACGTTCAGGCTTTGCCGGTCACCATGGCAACGCGCTGGGAGCACTGTGAATGTAAACATAAACAAAACAGCACTTATAAATCACAATCTCAAATGCAAAAGTGTCATAAAAACGGCACACATCTCAAAAGTGCTCACGCAGAGCTAGAGTGTGCCTGTCAACACAAACATATATGTGATAATAAAAACATCATGTAAATTACAAAACATAAACTTACATTTAGATCAAACTTAAAACAACACACTGTGTCTGACGCAAATGGAGATAAACAGTGCAGTATTTCCAACTCTCTAGTACAGCTAAATTCAAAGCTCAATCACAATAAACTAGAGGTGGACGGGCATGGATGGCTCTACCCCAGGAGAAAATACTTTTTATTTGCCAAAGCTGTCCCTAATATACACCGGCAGCTCTCCTACTGACTGCACTACTAATGGAAATTATGCAAATTTGTCAATGCGATTTAACCACGCTTGTTGTTGGGAATCTGGAAGTTGGGCCGTTGATAAAGGGATGCACCAGGACCTTAATGCAAGGATACTTATACCGATTTAGAGAAAGTTAATTAATCCCAGGGACTCATTTAACCCTCTAGGGGCTAAGCAGTCCAGGCGAAAAATCCACCTGGATTCGAGCTGTATTAGTTTTTTCCCCCTGTCACCCCCTCGTCTGGACGCCGGTATATGGTCAATGGCCCTATACCTCAGGCTTGCCAACGTGTGATGTTGTATGGCAAAATGCCTAGCCACTGGTTGATCGCTGGTCCCTGCCTGTAAGGCTGCCCGAATAGCAGACCTGTGCTGGGTTAATCGGACTTTCAATTGACATTCAGTTTTGCCCACGTAATAGAGCCCACATGGGCACACTATTACGTAGACTACGAATCGGGACGTGCAGGTAAGTGGCCACCTAATTTTCAGGCGTTGGCCCGTGTGCGGATGTGGGAAGGTTTCACCGACTAGCAAGAAGGAACAGGTCGTGCATCCTAGGCATTTGAAGCAACCATTTTTCTTGCTTAAGAAATGCTTGGATGCACTCTTGGCGTCAAAACCCGTGATGTCAGTCTTGACCACCAAGTCTTTCAAATTCCTACCCCTGGCGTAACTCGCCATGAGTTTACTATTTTTAAAGCATTTCAGGTCAGGGTCAGAAGTGACCATTTGCCACATTCCCTTAACTTGCTTTACCAAAACAGGACTGTTGGAATTATACTCCGTCACAGTCCTGTTTTGGTATATATATGGGAAGGCGTGCATGGTCCTGGGAATGTGGGTGTGGCCTCACAATTTTATATTATGATATCAAACTATAAATATATAATCACACCCTTGACACATGCACACACACAATTAGTAGCCTTACACACAATACCCACAGTAGTTCTCCTTACACATAATGTCACCAGTATAGTATCAGATGCACATAATGGGGGTCATTCCGAGTTGTTCGCTCGTTATTTTTTTCTCGCAACGGAGCGATTAGTCGCTAATGCGCATGCGCAATGTCCGCAGTGCGACTGCGCCAAGTAAATTTGCTATGCAGTTAGGTATTTTACTCACGGCATTACAAGGTTTTTTCTTCGTTCTGGTGATCGTAATGTGATTGACAGGAAGTGGGTGTTTCTGGGCGGAAACTGGCCATTTTATGGGAGTGTGTGAAAAAACGCTACCGTTTCTGGGAAAAACGCGGGAGTGTCTGAAGAAACGGGGGAGTGTCTGGGCGAACGCTGGGAGTGTTTGTGACGTCAAACCAGGAACGAAACTGACTGAACTGATCGCAGATGCTGAGTAAGTGTGGAGCTACTCGGAAACTGCTAAGAAGTGTCTATTCGCAATTCTGCTAATCTTTCGTTCGCAATTTTGATAAGCTAAGATTCACTCCCAGTAGGCGGCGGCTTAGCGTGTGCAAAGCTGCTAAAAGCAGCTTGCGAGCGAACAATTCGGAATGACCCCCAATGTCCCCCAGAATAGTGCCAGTTACACATAATGACCCCAGTAGTGCAGTGCCAGATACACATAATGCCTCCGAGTATAGTGCCTCATACACATATGCCCCCACAGTGCCAGATACACATATGCCCCCTCAGTGCCAGACACTTGTATGCCCCTACAGTGCCGGACACTCAAATGCCCCCACAGTGCCAGACACACGTATGCCCCCACAGTGCCAGATACACGTATGCCCCCACAGTGCCAGATACGCGTATGCCCCCACAGTGCCAGATACACGTATGCCCCCACAGTGCCAGATACAAGTATGCCCCCACAGTGCCAGATACACGTATGCCCCCACAGTGCCAGATACACGTATGCCCCCACAGTGCCAGATACACGTATGACCCCACAGTGCCAGATACACGTATGACCCCACAGTGCCAGATACACGTATGCCCCATGTTGATTTTACTATTAAAGGCATCACTTTTAGGTAGATTCACTTTTAAAGGTGGCAGCTATCCCCCCACCCCCGTGTAGTTCCTCAACATCAGGGATGCCCATCAAAGAGTGCAGCAGTAGCCACTGTAATTGGCGCTGGGGTCCAGCACCGCACCACAATACAGACAAGAAACTCTACATATACTACACCTCCCAGCAGCCGCTGCTGCATGCTGTGATCATTATTGGGCATCCCTGCTGGTGAGGAAATACACGGGGGTGGGGGGATAGCTGCTGCCTCTAAAAGTGAATCTACCTACTGTACGCGAGTGGCACCTCTGGATGGCGCCCTACTCGGCTGGCGCCCCTGGCGAGTGCCATCCTGGTCAATAGGAAGATACACCCCTGGGTTGCTGCACTGTATACTAACTACATGGGGTTGCTGCATTGTATACTGGCTACATAAGGTTGCTGCATTGTATAATAACTACATGGGTTGCTGCATTGTATACTAACTACATGGGTTGCTGCATTGTATACTAACTACATGGGTTGCTGCATTGTATACTAACTACATGGGGTTGCTGCATTGTATACTGGCTACATGGGTTGCTGCACTGTATACTGGCTACATGGGGTTGCTGCATTGTATACTGGCTACATGGGGTTGATGCATTGTATACTAACTACATGGGTTGCTGCACTGTATACTAACTACATGGGGTTGCTACATTGTATACTAACTACATGGTTTGCTGCACTGTATACTAACTACATGGGGTTGCTGCAATGTATACTAACTACTAGTGATGAGCGGGTTCGGTTCCTCGGAATCCGAACCCCCCCGAACTTCACCCATTTTACACGGTTCCGAGGCGGACTCGAATCTTCCAGCCTTGCTCGGATAACCCGAGCGCGCCCGAACGTCATCATCCCACTGTCGGATTCTCGCGAGATTCGTATTCTATATAAGGAGCCGCGCGTCGCCGCCATTTTCTCTGACGTCCTAGTGGATGCTGGGGACTCCGTAAGGACCATGGGGAATAGCGGCTCCGCAGGAGACTGGGCACAGCTAAGAAAGATTTAGGACTACCTGGTGTGCACTGGCTCCTCCCACTATGACCCTCCTCCAGACCTCAGTTAGAATCCTGTGCCCGGCTGAGCTGGATGCACACTAGGGGCTCTCCTGAGCTCCTAGAGAGAAAGTATATTTTAGGTTTTTTATTTTACAGTGAGATCTGCTGGCAACAGACTCACTGCAGCGAGGGACTAAGGGGAGAAGAAGCGAACCTACCTAACTGGTGGTAGCTTGGGCTTCTTAGGCTACTGGACACCATTAGCTCCAGAGGGATCGACCGCATGGAACCGGCCATTGATGTTCGGTCCCAGAGCCGCGCCGCCGGCCCCCTTACAGAGCCAGAAGCAAGAAGAGTCTGGAAAATCGGCGGCAGAAGACATCAGTCTTCACCAAGGTAGCGCACAGCACTGCAGCTGTGCGCCATTGCTCCTCATACACACTTCACACTCCGGTCACTGAGGGTGCAGGGCGCTGGGGGGGGGGCGCCCTGAGCAGCAATAAAAACACCTTGGCTGGCAAATATATCACAATATATAGCCCCAGAGGCTATATATGTGATAAATACCCCTGCCAGAATCCATAAAAAAGCGGGAGAAAAGTCAGCGAAAAAGGGGCGGAGCTATCTCCCTCAGCACACTGGCGCCATTTTCTCTTCACAGTGCAGCTGGAAGACAGCTCCCCAGGCTCTCCCCTGTAGTTTTCAGGCTCAAAGGGTTAAAAAGAGAGGGGGGGCACTAAATTTAGGCGCAATATTGTTTATACAAGCAGCTATTGGGGGGAAAATCACTCAGTTATAGTGTTAATCCCTGCATTATATAGCGCTCTGGTGTGTGCTGGCATACTCTCTCTCTGTCTCCCCAAAGGACTTTGTGGGGTCCTGTCCTCAGTCAGAGCATTCCCTGTGTGTGTGCTGTGTGTCGGTACGGCTGTGTCGACATGTGGGATGAGGAAGGTTACGTGGAGGTGGAGCAGAGGCCGATAAATGGGATGTCGTCCCCTGTGGGGCCGACACCAGAGTGGATGGATAGGTGGAAGGTATTAACCGACAATGTCAACTCCTTACAAGGCTGGATGACGTAAAACAGCTGTGGGACAGCCGGCTTCTCAGCCCGCGCCTGCCCAGGCGTCTCAAAGGCCATCAGGGGCTCAAAAAAGCGCCCGTTACCTCAGATGGCAGACACAGATGTCGACACGGAGTCTGACTCCAGTGTCGACGAGGTTGAGACATATACACAATCCACTAGGAACATCCGTTACATGATCTCTGCAATGAAAAATGTGTTACGCATTTCTGACATGAACCCAAGTACCACATAAAAGGGGTTTTATTTTTGGGGAGAAAAAGCAGCCAGTGTTTTGTTCCCCCATCAGATGAATGAATGAAGTGTGTAAAGTAGCGTGGGTTCCCCCAATAAGAAACTGGTAATTTCTAAAAAGTTACTGATGGCGTACCCTTTCCCGCCAGAGGATAGGTCACGTTGGGAGACATCCCTTAGGGTGGATAAGGCGCTCACACGTTTGTCAAAAAAGGTGGCACTGCCGTCTTAGGATACGGCCACCTTGAAGGAGCCTGCTGATAAAAAACAGGAGGCTATCCTGAAGTCTGTATATACACACTCAGGTTATATACTGAGACCTGCAATTGCCTCAGCATAAATAGTGCTGCTGCAGCGTGGTCTGATACCCTGTCAGATAATATTAATACTCTAAGACAGGGATAATAGTTTGCTAACATAGAGCATATTAAAGACGTCGTCTTATATATAAAGGATGCACAGAGGGATATTTGCCGGCTGGCATCCAGAATAAATGCAATGTCCATTCTGCCAGGAGGGTATTAGAAACCCGGCAGTGGACAGGTGATGCTGCCTATAAAAGGCACATGGAGATTCTGCCTTATAAGGGTGAGGAATTGTTTGGGGATGGTCTCTGGGACCTCGTATCCACAGCAACAGCTGGGAAGAATTTTTTTTTTACCTCAGGTTTCCTCACAGCCTAAGAAAGCACCGTATTTTCAGGTACAGTCCTTTCGGCTTCAGAAAAGCAAGCGGGTCAAAGGCGCTTCCTTTCTGCACAGAGACAAGGGAAGAAGGAAAAAGCTGCACCAGCAGCCAGTTCCCAGGATCAAAAATCTTCCCCCGCTTCCTCTGAGTCCACCGCTTGACGTTGGGGCTCCACAGGTGGAGACAGGTGCGGTAGGGGCGCGTCTCGGGAACTTCAGGGACCAGTGGGTTTGCCCACAGGTGGATCCCTAGGTTCTGCAAATAGTATCACAGGGATACAGGCTGGAGTTCGAGGCGACTCCCCCTCGCCGTTACCTCACCTCAGCCTTGCCTGCTGCCCTCGGAGAAAGGTAGTACTGGCAGCAATTCACAAGCTGCACCTCCAGCAGGTGAAATCAAGGTACCCCTCCTTCAACAAGGCCGGGGTTACTATTCCAAAATGTTGTGGTACCGAAACCAGACGGTTCGGTGAGACCCATTCTAAAATTGAAAGCCTTGAACACTTATATACGAAGGTTCAAGTTCGAAATGGAATCACTCAGGGCGATTATTGCAAGCCTGGAGAATTTCATGGTATCACTGGACATCAAGGATGCTTACCTGCATGTCCCTATTTACCCTCTTCACCAGGAGTACCTCAAAATTGTGGTACAGGATTGTCATTACCAATTCCAGACGTTGCCGTTGGTCTGTCCCCGGCACCGAGGTATTTACCAAGGTAATGGCCGAAATAATTATCCCGTACTTGGACGATCTCCTTATAAAGGCGAGGTCCAGGGAGCAGTTGTTCGGCGGAGTAGCACTATCTCGGGAAGTGCTACAACAGCACGGCTGGATTCTGAATATCCAAAGTCGCAGCTGGTTCCTACGACGCGTCTACTGTTCCTGAGTATGGTTCTGGACACAGAACAGGATAAAAAGGGTTTCTCCCGGAGGAGAAGTCCAAGGAGTTGTCGTCTCTAGACAGAGACCTCCTAATACGTATACAGGTGTCGGTGCATCAATGGACGCGAGCCCTGGGAAGGATGGTAGCTTCTTACGAAGAAATTCCATTCGCCAGGTCCCATACAAGGATTTTCCAGTGGGATCTGTTGGACATGTGGTCCGGGTCGCATCTTCAGATGCATCGGCGGATAACCCTGTCTCCAAGGGCCAGGGTGTCGCTGTTGTGGTGGCTGCAGAGTGCTCATCTTCTAGGGGGCCGCAGATTCGGCATACAGGACTGGGTCCTGGTGACCACGGATGCCAGCCTTCGAGGCTGGGGGGCAGTCACACAGGGAAGAAACTTCCAAGGCTATGGAAAAGTCAGGAGACTTCCCTACACATAAATATTCTGGAACTAAGGGCCATTTACAATGCCCTAAGTCAGGCTAGACCCCTGCTTCAACACCGGCCGGTGCTGATCCAGTCAGACAACATCACGGCGGTCGCTCATGTAAACGACAGGGCGGCACAAGAAGCAGGGTGGCGATGGCAGAAGCCACAAGGATTCTCAGAAGGGCGGAAAATCATGTGTTAGCACTGTCAGCAGTGTTCATTCCCGGAGTGGACAACTGAGAAGCAGACTTTCTCAGAAGACACGACGTCCACCCGGGAGAGTGGGGACTTCATCCAGAAGTCTTCCAAATGATTGTACACCGTTGGGAAAGGCCACAGGTGGACATGATGGCGTCCCGCCTCAACTAAAAGTTACAAAGATATTGCGCCAGGTCAAGGACCCTCAGGCGATAGCTGTGGACGCTCTGGTAACACCGTGGGTGTACCAGTCGGTGTATGTGTTCCCTTCTCTGCCTCTCTTACCCAGGGTAATGAGAATAATAAGAAGGAGAGGAGTAAGAACTATACTCATTGTTCCGGATGGGCCAAGAAGAGCTTGGTAACCAGAACTCCAAGAAATGATTTCAGAGGACCCATGGCCTCTGCCGCTCAGACAGGACCTGCTGCAGCAGGGGGCCTGTCTGTTCCAAGACGTACCGCGGCTGCGTTGGACGGCATGGCGGTTGAACGCCGGATCCTGAAGGAAAAGGGAATTCCGGAGGAAGTTATCCCTACGCTATTTAAAGCTAGGAAAGAAGTGAACGCTAACCATTATCACCGCATATGGCGGAAATATGTTGCGTACTGTGAGGCCAGGTAGGCCCCAAAGGAGAAATTTCAGCTAGGTCGATTTCTGCACTTCCTACAGTCAGAGGTGACTATGGGCCTACAATTGGGTTCCATTAAGGTCCAGATTTCGGCTCTATCGATTTTCTTCCAAAATGGAACTGGCTTCACTGCCTGAAGTTCAGACTTTTGTTAAGAAAGGGCTGCATAGTCAGCCCCCGTTTGTGCCTCCAGTGGCACCGTGGGATCTCAACGTGGTGTTGGATTTCCTGAAGTAGCATTGGGTTGAGCCACTTAAATCCGTGTAGCTATAATACCTCACGTGGAAAGTGGTCATTCTGTGGGCCTTGGCGTCGGCCAGGCGTGTATCAGAATTGACAAAAGCCCTTATCTGTATTTTATATGGGAAAGGCGAAATTGAGGACTCGTTCCCAATTCCTTCCTAAGGTGGTATCAGTTTTTCATGTGAACCAACCTATTGTGGTGCCTGCGGCTACTTGGGACTTGGAGGATTCCAAGTTACTGGACGTAGTCAGGGCCCTGAAAAGTATATGTTTCCAGGACAGCTGGAGTCAGGAAGACTGACTCGCTATTTATCCTGTATGCACCCAACAAGCTGGGTGCTCCTGCTTCTAAGCAGACGATTGCTCGCTGGATCTGTAGCACGATTCAACTTGCACATTCTGCGGCTGGACTGCCGCACCCTAAATCTGTAAAAGCCCATTCCACGAGGAAAGTGGGCTCTTCTTGGGCGGCTGCCCGAGGGGTCTCGGCTTTACAACTTTGCCGAGCTGCTACTTGGTCAGGGGCAAACACGTTTGCAAAATTCTACAAATTTGATACCCTGGCTGAGGAGGACCTTGAGTTCTCTCATTCGGTGCTGCAGAGTCATCCGCACTCTCCCGCCCGTTTGGGAGCTTTGGTATAATCCCCATGGTCCTTACGGAGTCCCCAGCATCCACTAGGACGTCAGAGAAAATAAGATTTTACTCACCGGTAAATCTATTTCTCGTAGTCCGTAGTGGATGCTGGGCGCCCGTCCCAAGTGCGGACTGTCTGCAATACTTGTATATAGTTATCATTAACTAAAAGGGTTATTGTTGAGCCATCTGTTGAGAGGCTCTGTTATGTTCATACTGTTAACTGGGTATCATATCACGAGTTATACGGTGTGATTGGTGTGGCTGGTATGAGTCTTACCCGGGATTCAAAATCCTTCCTTATTGTGTCAGCTCTTCCGGGCACAGTATCCTAACAGAGGTCTGGAGGAGGGTCATAGTGGGAGGAGCCAGTGCACACCAGGTAGTCCTAAATCTTTCTTAGCTGTGCCCAGTCTCCTGCGGAGCCGCTATTCCCCATGGTCCTTACGGAGTCCCCAGCATCCACTACGGACTACGAGAAATAGATTTACCGGTGAGTAAAATCTTATTTTCACTCGTGCATTGGAAATGATAGGGAGAGGACGTGTGCAGCGTTCTCTCAGCTGTGTTCAGTGTGCTGCAAATATCTGTGCTCAGTGTGCTGCAAATATCTGTGCTCAGTGTGCTGCAAATATCTGTGCTCAGTGTGCTGAAAATATCTACGTTCTCTGCCTGAAAAACGCTCCATATCTGTGCTCAGTGTGCTGCAAATATCTGTGCTCAGTGTGCTGAAAATATCTACGTTCTCTGCCTGAAAAACGCTCCATATCTGTGCTCAGTGTGCTGCAAATATCTGTGCTCAGTGTGCTGAAAATATCTACGTTCTCTGCCTGAAAAACGCTCCATATCTGTGCTCAGTGTGCTGCAAATATCTGTGCTCAGTGTGCTTTATTGTGGGGACTGGGGACCACCGGTATTATATAGTAGGAGGACAGTGCAGAGTTTTTCTGACCAGTGACCACCAGTATTATACGTTCTCTGCCTGAAAAACGCTCCATATCTGTGCTGCATTGTAGTATATACAGTAGTAGGAGGACAGTGCAGAATTTTGCTGACCAGTGACCACCAGAATTATATCAGTACGGTACAGTAGTCCACTGCTCTACCTACCTCTGTGTCGTCAAGTATGCTTTCCATCCATACCTGTGGTGCATTTTAGTTGTTGTGCGCAGTATATATAGTAGGAGGACAGTGCATAATTTTGCTGACCACCAGTATATAATATATAGTAGTACGGTACAGTAGTCCACTGCTCTACCTACCTCTGTGTCGTCAAGTATACTATCCATCCATACCTGTGGTGCATTTAAGTTTTGCGCAGTATATATAGTAGGAGGAAAGTGCATAATTTTGCTGACCACCAGTATATAATATATAGCAGTACGGTACAGTAGTCCACTGCTCTACCTACCTCTGTGTCGTCAAGTATACTATCCATCCATACCTGTGGTGCATTTAAGTTTTGCGCAGTATATATAGTAAGAGGACAGTGCAGAATTTTGCAGACCACCAGTATATAATATATAGCAGTACGATACAGTAGTCCACTGCTCTACCTACCTCTGTGTCGTCAAGTATACTATCCATCCATACCTGTGGTGCATTTTAGTTGTTGTGTGCAATATATATAGTAGGAGGACAGTGCAAAATTTTGCTGACCACCAGTATATAATATATAGCAGTACGGTACAGTAGTCCACTGCTCTACCTCTGTGTCGTCAAGTATACTTCAAACGTTCAGTAAAATGACCCAAAAATCAAAATTAAAAGCGTCTGAGGAGAAGTGTAAACTTGCCAATATGCCATTTACGACACGGAGTGGCAAGGAACGGCTGAGGCCCTGGCCTATGTTCATGGCTAGTGGTTCAGATTCACATGAGGATGGAAGCACTTATCCTCTCGCTAGAAAACTGCAGTGCCACTCCTAGATGGGCCAGGTGTTTGTGTCGGCCACTTGGGTCGCTTAGCTTAGTCACACAGCTACCTCATTGCACCTCTTTTTTTTTTTGCATCATGTGCTGTTTGGGGACTATTTTTTAAATCTGCCATCCTGTCTGACACTGCAGTGCTACTCCTAGATGGGCCAGGTGTTTGTGTCGGCCACTTGGGTCGCTTAGCTTAGTCACACAGCGACCTTGGTGCACCTCTTTTTTTCTTTGCATCATGTGCTGTTTGGGGACTATTTTTTAAAGTGCCATCCTGTCTGACACTGCAGTGCCACTCCTAGATGGGCCAGGTGTTTGTGTCGGCCACTTGGGTCGCTTAGCTTAGTCATCCAGCGACCTCGGTGCAAATTTTAGGACTAAAAATAATATTGTGAGGTGTGAGGTGTTCAGAATAGACTGAAAATGAGTGTAAATTATGGTTATTGAGGTTAATAATACTATTGGATCAAAATGACCCCCAAATTCTATTATTCAAGCTGTTTTTGAGGGGTTTTTGTTAAAAAAAAAACACCCGAATCCGACAAAAAATTTTCAGGGAGGTTTTGCCAAAACGCGTCCGAATCCAAAACACGGCCGCGGAACCGAATCCAAAACCAAAACACAAAACCCGAAAAATGTCCGGTGCACATCACTACTAACTACATGGGTTGCTGCATTGTATACTGGCTACATGGGGTTGCTGCATTGTATACTAACTACATGGGTTGCTGCATTGTATACTAACTACATGGGTTGCTGCATTGTATACTAACTACATGGGGTTGCTGCATTGTATACTGGCTACATGGGTTGCTGCATTGTATACTGGCTACATGGGTTGCTGCATTGTATACTAACTACATGGGTTACTGCATTGTATACTAACTACATGGGTTTGCTGCTGTAAAAGTCAAATTGATTTCTAACAAATATTTAAAATGCCAGCTCTATTATATACTGTGGACGCCTGCGCATCTTATTACCAGGTGCTATGAATGTGCGCTATACATCGCAAAACACTACATCCCATAAGAGAAAACATTACACCTACATATTATCTGAGTTCCAAAGCTCATTATCACACCTAGCACTTTCACTCGCTCCTTCTCCGCTGACGTACCACGACTCACTCCAATAGTGACCACCGCGTACCCAGTGAGGACCCTACCTGGCTTCTATTCACTGAAAGTTTTAGGAATAACTTACCTTTTCCAGTGAATATCTACCGTTGAAGATTTTCCTGAGAGAGACCAGCGAAAAACTTCCCTTTTTGATGTACACAAATCACGCTTGCGTATGCTCTACACGGCGCTAATGATACCATGGTTTGCGCAAAAGCTTGCAAAAATAGTATCACGTTGCGCCATGTATCGCACGTACAAACGCGCAGTCCAATCGCACAGCGTATAGGTACTTGTTACCTATCCGCCCTACGACCACTGGAGTCGAATACACAAGCTGCGCTCCTCAGCCGGAGCGTAACACAAAACATTTACTTCAATTCACAATTCTAAACTTCTCAATGCACAATTCTATTTCTCTAACGTCCTAAGTGGATGCTGGGACTCCGTAAGGACCATGGGGAATAGCGGCTCCGCAGGAGACTGGGCACAAAAGTAAAAGCTTGAACTAGCTGGTGTGCACTGGCTCCTCCCCCTATGACCCTCCTCCAAGCCTCAGTTAGATTTTTGTGCCCGAACGAGAAGGGTGCATGCTAGGTGGCTCTCCTGAGCTGCTTAGAGTAAAAGTTTATTTTAGGTTTTTTATTTTCAGTGAGTCCTGCTGGCAACAGGCTCACTGCATCGTGGGACTAAGGGGAGAAGAAACGAACTCACCTGCGTGCAGAGTGGATTGGGTTTCTTAGGCTACTGGACATTAGCTCCAGAGGGACGATCACAGGTTCAGCCTGGATGGGTCCCGGAGCCGCGCCGCCGGCCCCCTTACAGAGCCAGAAGAACGAAGAGGTCCGGTGAAATCGGCGGCAGAAGACGTTCCTGTCTTCAACTAAGGTAGCGCACAGCACTGCAGCTGTGCGCCATTGCTCTCAGCACACTTCACACTCCGGTCACTGAGGGTGCAGGGCGCTGGGGGGGAGCGCCCTGAGACGCAATAAAAACAGAAATACCTTAGGATGGCAAAAGAAATACATCACATATAGCTCCTGGGCTATATGGATGTATTTAACCCCTGCCAGTTTTCCAGAAAAAAGCGGGAGATAAGGCCGTCGTGAAGGGGCGGAGCCTATCTCCTCAGCACACAAGCGCCATTTTCCCTCACAGTCCCGCTGGAAGGACGGCTCCCTGACTCTCCCCTGCAGTCCCTACAGAATCAGGGTAAAAACGAGAGAGGGGGGGCACTATTGGCAGCTAAATTATAAACAGCAGCTATAAAAGGGAGTAACACTTATATAAGGTTATCCCTATAGATATATATAGCGCTCTGGTGTGTGCTGGCAAACTCTCCCTCTGTCTCCCCAAAGGGCTAGTGGGGTCCTGTCCTCTATCAGAGCATTCCCTGTGTGTGTGCTGGGTGTCGGTACGATTGTGTCGACATGTATGAGGAGGAAAATGATGTGGAAGCAGAGCAATTGCCTGTATTAGTGATGTCACCCCCTAGGGAGTCGACACCTGACTGGATGGTTGTATTTAAAGAACTACGTGACAAGGTCAGCACTTTACAAAAAACTGTTGACGACATGAGACAGCCGACAAATCAATTAGTGCCTGTCCAGGCGTCTCAGACACCGTCAGGGGCGATAAAACGCCCGTTACCTCAGTGGGTCGACACAGACCCAGACATGGATACTGAGTCCAGTGTCGACGGTGAGGAGACAAACGTAATGTCCAGTAGGGCCACACGTTACATGATCACGGCAATGAAGGAGGCATTGAACATTTCTGACACTACAAGTACCACAAAGAAGGGTATTATGTGGGGAGTGAAAAAACTACCAGTAGCTTTTCCTGAGTCAGATGAATTAAATGAGGTGTGTGATAAAGCGTGGGTTTCCCCCGATAAAAAAGTGCTAATTTCTAATAAATTATTGGCACTATACCCTTTCCCGCCAGAGGTTAGGGCGCGTTGGGAAACACCCCCTAGAGTAGATAAAGCGCTCACACGTTTATCTAAACAAGTAGCGTTACCGTCTCCTGATACGGCCGCCCTCAAAGAACCAGCGGATAGAAGGCTGGAAAATATCCTGAAGGGTATATACACACATACTGGTGTTATACTGCGACCAGCAATCGCATCAGCCTGGATGTGCAGTGCTGGAGTTGCGTGGTCGGATTCCCTGACTGAAAATATTGATACCCTGGATAGGGACAGTATATTACTAACTATAGAGCATTTGAAGGATGCATTACTATATATGCGTGATGCACAGAGGGATATTTGCACCCTGGCATCAAGAGTGAGTGCTATGTCCATTTCTGCCAGAAGAGCGTTATGGACGCGACAGTGGTCAGGGGATGCGGATTCCAAACGACATATGGAAGTATTGCCGTTTAAAGGGGAGGAGTTATTTGGGGCCGGTCTATCGGACCTGGTGGCCACGGCAACGGCCGGAAAGTCCACCTTTTTACCCCAGGTCACCTCTCAGCAGAAAAAGACACCGTCTTTTCAAACTCAGTCCTTTCGTTCCCATAAGTACAGGCGGGCAAAAGGCCACTCATTTCTGCCCCGGGGCAGAGGAAGAGGAAAAAGACTGCACCAGGCAGCCTCTTCCCAGGAGCAGAAGCCCTCCTCTGCTTCTGCCAAGTCTTCAGCATGACGCTGGGGTTACAAGCGGACTCGGACACGGTGGGGGCCCGTCTCAAAAATTTCAACGCGCAGTGGGCTCACTCGCAAGTGGACCCCTGGATTCTGCAGGTAGTATCACAGGGGTACAAACTGGAATTCGAGACGTCTCCCCCTCGCCGGTTCCTGAAGTCTGCTCTACCAAAGTCTCCCTCCGACAGGGAGGCAGTTTTGGAAGCCATTCACAAGCTGTATTCCCAGCAGGTGATAATCAAGGTACCTCTCCTACAACAGGGAAAGGGGTATTATTCCACGCTGTTTGTGGTACCGAAGACGGACGGCTCGGTGAGACCAATTTTAAATCTAAAATCCTTGAACACTTACATAAAGAGGTTCAAATTCAAGATGGAGTCACTCAGAGCAGTGATAGCAAACCTGGAAGAAGGGGACTATATGGTGTCTCTGGACATCAAAGATGCTTATCTCCACGTCCCAATCTACCCTTCTCACCAAGGGTACCTCAGGTTTGTAGTACAAAACTGTCATTATCAGTTTCAGACGCTGCCGTTTGGATTGTCCACGGCACCTCGGGTCTTTACCAAGGTAATGGCCGAAATTATGATTCTTCTTCGAAGAAAAGGTGTTTTAATTATCCCTTACTTGGACGATCTCCTGATAAGGGCAAGGTCCAGGGAACAGTTAGAAGTCGGAGTAGCACTATCTCAGTTAGTGTTACGTCAGCACGGGTGGATTCTAAATATTCCAAAATCGCAGCTGATTCCAACGACACGTCTCCTGTTCCTAGGAATGATTCTGGACACAGTCCAGAAAAAGGTGTTTCTCCCAGAGGAGAAGGCCAGGGAGTTATCCGAGCTAGTCAGGAATCTCCTAAAACCAGGCCAGGTGTCAGTGCATCAGTGCACGAGGGTCCTGGGAAAAATGGTGGCTTCTTACGAAGCGATTCCATTCGGAAGATTCCATGCAAGAACGTTTCAGTGGGATCTTCTGGACAAATGGTCCGGATCGCATCTTCAGATGCATCAGCGGATAACCCTGTCGCCAAGGACAAGGGTGTCTCTTCTGTGGTGGCTGCAGAGTGCTCATCTACTAGAGGGCCGCAGATTCGGCATTCAGGATTGGATCCTGGTGACCACAGATGCCAGCCTGAGAGGCTGGGGAGCAGTCACACAGGGACAAAATTTCCAGGGCTTGTGGTCAAGCATGGAAACATCTCTTCATATAAACATTCTGGAACTAAGGGCCATTTACAATGCCCTAAGTCAAGCAAAACCCCTGCTTCAGGGTCAGGCGGTATTGATCCAATCGGACAACATCACGTCAGTCGCCCACGTAAACAGACAGGGCGGCACGAGAAGCAGGAGGGCGATGGCAGAAGCTGCAAGGATTCTTCGCTGGGCGGAGAATCATGTGATAGCACTGTCAGCAGTGTTCATTCCGGGAGTGGACAACTGGGAAGCGGACTTCCTCAGCAGACACGACCTTCACCCGGGGGAGTGGGGACTTCATCCAGAAGTCTTCCAAGAGATGGTAAACCGTTGGGAAAAACCAAAGGTGGACATGATGGCGTCCCGTCTCAACAAAAAACTAGACAGATATTGCGCCAGGTCAAGGGACCCTCAGGCAATAGCGGTGGACGCTCTGGTAACACCATGGGTGTACCAGTCAGTGTATGTGTTCCCTCCTCTGCCTCTCATACCAAAAGTACTGAGAATCATAAAAAGGAGAGGAGTAAGAACTATACTCGTGGTTCCGGATTAACCAAGAAGGACTTGGTACCCGGAACTTCAAGAGATGCTCACGGAGGACCCGTGGCCTCTACCTCTAAGAAAGGACCTGCTCCAGCAGGGACCTTGTCTGTTCCAAGACTTACCGCGGCTGCGTTTGACGGCATGGCGGTTGAACGCCGGATCCTGAAGGAAAAAGGCATTCCAGAAGAAGTCATCCCTACCCTGATAAAGGCCAGGAAGGATGTAACCGCGAAACATTATCACCGCATTTGGCGAAAATATGTTGCGTGGTGTGAGGCCAAAGAGGCCCCTACAGAGGAATTTCAACTGGGTCGCTTCCTACATTTCCTGCAAACAGGACTGTCTATGGGCCTAAAATTAGGGTCCATTAAGGTTCAAATTTCGGCCCTGTCGATTTTCTTCCAAAAAGAACTGGCTTCAGTGCCTGAAGTCCAGACGTTTGTCAAAGGGGTACTGTATATACAGCCTCCTTTTGTGCCCCCGGTGGCACCTTGGGATCTCAATGTGGTTTTGGGGTTCCTAAAATCACATTGGTTTGAACCACTCACCACTGTGGAATTAAAATATCTCACATGGAAGGTAGTAATGCTGTTAGCCCTGGCTTCAGCCAGGCGTGTCTCAGAATTGGCGGCTTTATCTTATAAAAGCCCTTACCTGATTTTTCACACGGATAGGGCAGAATTGAGGACTCGTCCTCAATTTCTCCCAAAGGTGGTTTCAGCATTTCACGTGAACCAGCCTATTGTGGTGCCTGCGGCTACTAGGGAATTGGAGGACTCCAAGTTACTGGACGTAGTCAGGGCCCTGAAAATATATATTTCCAGGACGGCTGGAGTCAGGAAATCTGACTCGCTGTTTATCCTGTATGCACCCAACAAGCTGGGTGCTCCTGTTTTTCACTGCTCCTGCTTCTAAGCAGACGATTGCTCGTTGGATTTGTAGTACAATTCAGCTTGCACATTCTGTGGCAGGCCTGCCACAGCCAAAATCTGTAAAAGCCCATTCCACAAGGAAGGTGGGCTCATCTTGGGCGGCTGCCCGAGGGGTCTCAGCTTTACAACTTTGCCGAGCAGCTACTTGGTCAGGGGCAAACACGTTTGCTAAATTCTACAAATTTGATACCCTGGCTGAGGAGGACCTGGAGTTCTCTCATTCGGTGCTGCAGAGTCATCCGCACTCTCCCGCCCGTTTGGGAGCTTTGGTATAATCCCCATGGTCCTTACGGAGTCCCAGCATCCACTTAGGACGTTAGAGAAAATAAGAATTTACTTACCGATAATTCTATTTCTCATAGTCCGTAGTGGATGCTGGGCGCCCATCCCAAGTGCGGATTGTCTGCAATACTTGTATATAGTTATTGTTACAAAATTCGGGTTATTATTGTTGTGAGCCATCTTTTCAGAGGCTCCTTCGTTTATCATACTGTTAACTGGGTTCAGATCACAGGTTGTACGGTGTGATTGGTGTGGCTGGTATGAGTCTTACCCGGGATTCAATATCCTTCCTTATTATGTACGCTCGTCCGGGCACAGTATCCTAACTGAGGCTTGGAGGAGGGTCATAGGGGGAGGAGCCAGTGCACACCAGCTAGTTCAAGCTTTTACTTTTGTGCCCAGTCTCCTGCGGAGCCGCTATTCCCCATGGTCCTTACGGAGTCCCAGCATCCACTACGGACTATGAGAAATAGAATTATCGGTAAGTAAATTCTTATTATCACGCTCCTCTGCAAATCTCTTCACGATTTGCATATTTCTCCATGTATTAACGTAAGTCAGCTGCCTCACGCCACCAAGCCTCCGCTTACTTAGTGTCACCTACGGGATCTCAAAATTCTGGGGTTCGACAACCGTTCACTCCTACTTTCACGCACTCAAATACACAATTGTTTTTCTTTTCTGTACAGAATATATCACTCCCTTTGATTGTACCGTTTAAACAAAGTCTTACACTAATCTGCTTTTGAAATCGGACAGTTATGTGCTATTGTATTAAATGTATACTATCCCGCCTTTAATTGAACAACTATTGTGTGGTTTTACTTTGTGCCCGCAATCCTACGCAACCTTATTTAAACACGCGACCGTGCGTGCCTTTACACCACGTGTGCCATCTTGCGCCACTTGCAAGCTCCTGTACTTTGTCCGTACCACGTGTACAAACGTGCGTCCGCAACTAAACAAACCACACAGTCTCAATAAATGTGAGTAATAAAAGCTACTATTGCTCACAAACACAACACACAGTTGTTTCCGTATAAACCTAAGCGACTAGGCCAGAACTGCATTTCATGTTTTTATAATTACTCCCTTAACACACTATTTCAAATATAGTCTATATAACAAACAAATGTATCCGATTTTACACAGATCTATAATATCTGCAATAATCTATAATTTAAATGATATGATTCAGATTGGATAGCTATCTTGCAGAACATACACTGATATAAATATACACATAATTATAATTATATATATATATATATATATATATAGAAAAGAAAACAATGGAGGGCGCAATGGTGAGTGTAAAATCACAAGTAATTTACTGACAAAATATTCACTCACATACATTCAAAGTAAAGGGTAACCAGCGCAATGTCGACAATCAGTGGAGCCTCCGGATAGCCAACACCGATGAACACCGTTGCTCCCTGGATACCAACAGCCTCTGTGATCTTTCAGCCGCACGGACTCCAAAACGGACCTCACACACCGGCACTCCGGACACTGGATCCACGTCACAAGTCCTGCTGGCCACGTCCAACGCATTTCGTCACGGGGCTTCGTCAGGGGGTGTGACACGCATTGAATGTATGTGAGTGTTTTCTTTTCTACATGTGCTGAGGAGTACGGGTTTACTCTTAAAGGAGGATTGCTGCAACAATACATTTGGACTGATATATATTTCAAGACTTTATTGTTGGAATGCGCGACTATACTTTGTCTGTATATATATATATATATACCATTTACTGCACTCCTATGAGACAACTCACCCCTTCACTGCCTCTAATTTGCATATCAAAGATATTTGCTTGCCTGTACAAGAAAGTAGTTACACAGGTTAATTAGCATTTCAATGGCTATCCTACCCTAGTAAACAGACTCCACAAGTCTTGGAAGAAAAGAAAAAAAAATCTCTCTTTCCTTTTTCTATCTGTGTGCAACCCCCCACTTGATGTAAGGTAATTACACACAGACAAGAAAAAAAAAGCATTCACTTATATCACCATTTACTCTCACTAGGCCCAATTGAAACTATTTGTAATTGACTATGGCATGGGTTAAATAAATTAATTGGTCATTTAGAAATGGTGCTGGATTTGTAGATATGTGGAAACTTTGTGACAAAGGAAACTGATTGTTCTAACCAGACTGAAAGCCAGCTATTTAGAAAGTAACCTTCCTAAAATTGCCACTGCTCCTCCCCTTCCACATCCATGAGGCTTGCACAGGATGGTGGACAGGCCATGTGGCTAGGCCAAAATGGAGGACAGACCATGCGACTTGTCACAAAGAAATCACACTCTATACAGGCAGCAAAAGAAACGTTAGGCCTGTGTTTAAAAATATACGCATTTGCCTCAGCATGCTAACACAGCTATATTATGGCTATGCACCAACTTTTAAATGTACTTTAAATCTACTTAACAGATAAACAATCTAATCTGAATCAAACACAATATGACTGTTTGTTTTGCAACAATACAAATACGCTGTAGCATTTTAAATATTGTGAGAAACACACTGTCCCTTGAATTTCATATCAGCGGCTTACCGATAACACAATAAACCACACGAATGTGATTCGCCAGTATCACGATGTGTCCATCGTTAGCTGGTCATCCACAGCGGTGCCTGTACAGTGCATCATTAAGAACATGATATCCCGGACGAGCCCCCATCAGTAAAAGTCAAATTGCTTTCTAACAAATATTTTAAATGCCAGCTCTATTATATACTGTGGATGCCTGCACATCTTATTACCATGTGCTATGAATGTGCGCTATAATCGCAAAACACTACATCCCATAAGAGAAAACATTACACCCACACATTATCTGAGTTCCAAAGCTCATTTATGTATATATTTGTTATTAAAAGGATATGTATTCAATATATCACAATGTACAGTATATATATAGTTACATGGTTACAATTACACAGTAAGCAGTTATTACAAACTAATTCAAATACAGACACGGCCAGTAATACATCACCATCTCCCTCAAAGCACTTTATAATCGCTCCAGTTCCTCCATCTTTAGCTGTGTCTCAACTCCAGCTAACAGCAGCAAAATATTACCAACACTCCATCTCGCTCAGCATCTGGGACAAAAAAGGGCAGCCGGCTCTGTGTGTGATCACCTATACACTGAGTCTCTTGGGGGCGTGCACAGATTTCTTGTTATTAGTCATGGGGAGGGAACTTTCTCATTCATGACGAGTCACCGGTCAGTGTTTGGGCTTTTGATCAAGGTTGCTGGTCGACTGGTTTCCTGTCCATCACATGCTTTAAATGGAATGTCCATTGTTCTCTTCAGAATTGTGGCTTTATATTCCTACATTCAATCATATCTACTAATGGCAATGTGCTACAACTTAATAACAGGCATCAAATGAATCTACACATTAATCTGGTTACTTTGACACCAAGCACGACATGTCCATCTTGCTCCACTCCAATGATACACATACATGACGTTATATTCCATTATATAATTTAAAACCTTATGATGTCTGGAGCTTGATATGTTCAATTTATGTGCTGTATGAAATATGTGTCGAATCTATCTTTGTGGCATGTCTGTGTAAATGTGTATGTTACGATATATTGCGGTGCGCGCTGCGCGTATTTGCAAGCTTAGCGACTCACAATGTGTGGAGTCTGTATGTTCTCTCTAATATTTTTTACTTCGACACTGCATTGTATACTGTCTACATGGGGTTGCTGCATTGTATACTAACTACATGGGTTTCTGCATTGTATACTAACAACATGGGTATGCTTCATTGTATACTGGCTACATGGGTTGCTGCATTGTATACTGGCTACATGGGTTGCTGCATTGTATACTGGCCACATGGGTTGCTGCATTGTATACTGGCTACATGGGTTGCTGCATTGTATACTAACTACATGGGGTTGCTGCATTGTATACTGGCTACATGGGTTGCTGCATTGTATACTGGCTACATGGGGTTGCTGCATTGTATACTAACTACATGGGGTTGCTGCATTGTATACTAACTACATGGGGTTGCTGCATTGTATACTAACTACATGGGGTTGCTGCATTGTATACTGGCTACATTGGGTTGCTGCATTGTATACTGGCTACATTGGATTGCTGCATTTTATACTGGCTACATGGGGTTGCTGCATTGTATATCAGCTGCATGGGGGCTGCTGCATTGTATACTGGCTATATGGGGGTTGCTGCATTGTATACAGGCTACATGGGGTTGCTGCATTGTATACTGGCTACATGGGGGTTGCTGCATTGCATAGAGGCTACATGGGTGTACTGCACTGTTTACCAGCGGAGTTGCTGCATCTGTGTACCGGCTACATGAGGGTTGCTGAATTGTATACCGGCTCCATTAGGTTGCTGCATTGTATACCTGCTACTTGCGGGTTGCTGCATTTTATACTGACTAAATAAGGTTGCTGCATTGTACATTGGCTACCTGAGTTTGCCGCATTTTGTACTGGCTACATGAGGTATCTGCTTTGTATATCGGCTACATGGGGTTACTGCATTGTATACTGGCTAAATAGGGGTTGCTGCATTGTATAATGGCTACATTGGGTTGCTGCATTGTATACTAGCAACATGGGGTTACTGCATTGTAAACTTGCTACATGGGGGCTGCTGGATTGTATACTGGCTAATAGGTTTGCTGCATTGTATACCGGCTACATGGGGTTGCTGCATTGTCTACTGGCTACATGGGGGTTACTGCACTGTATACCAGCTAGATTGGGTTTCCGTATTGTATACTAGCTACATGGGGTTGTTCAGTGTCGGACTGGGACATGAAGGGCCCACTAGGGAATGCAGTTATAAGGGCCCATACTTAGGGGTGTGGCCAGCCTACAAAGGGGGTGTGGCCAGCCTCCACAGAGGCTTGAAATACACAATAGTTAAGTGCAGTGTAATGCAACATATCTACCATGTATAATACTAATGCATAGTCTGGAACCTGATCCCTAGAGGAAGGAGTGGGCCCTCAGGCAGTGGGGCCTACCGGTGGTTCCCCTGGTACCCCTGTGGGCCAGTCCGACCATGGGGTTGTTACATTGTACACTTGCTACATGGGGATTGCTGCATAACATTATATACTGGCTAAATGGGGTTGCTGCATTGTACATTGGGGGTAATTCCAAGTTGATCGCAGCAGGATTTTTGATAGCAATTGGGCAAAACCATGTGCACTGCAGGGGAGGCAGATATAACATGTGCAGAAAGAGTTATAGGCCCTACACACTGGCCGATTTTCTGTAAGATATGAACGATCTCGTTCATAAATGAACGAGAACTCGTTCATATCTTTCAGTGTGGAGACTCCAGCGATGAACGATGCGCTGCCCCGCGCTCGTTCATCGCTGGTCTCCCGTCGGCTGTGCATGCAGGCCAATATGGACGATCTCGTCCATATTTGCCTGCACTTCAATGCAGCCGCGTGACGGGGGGAGTGAAGAAACTTCACTCCCCCCGTCACTGCCCCCCCGCCGCCGGGTCGCTCGTCGGCCGTATCCGCCGTCGGGCAGCTCGGCGGCGGGTCGGCCAGTGAGTAGGGCCCCTTAGATTTGGGTGGGTTATTTTATTTCTGTGCAGGGTAAATACTGGCTGCTTTATTTTTACATTGCAAATTAGATTGCAGATTGAATACACCCCACCCAAATCTAACTCTCTCTGCACATGTTATATCTGCTTCCCCTGCAGTGCACATGGGCCCTCATTCCGAGTTGTTCGCTCGTTAGTGGTTTTCGCGACGGAGCGATTTGTCGCAAACTGCGCATGTGCAATGTTCGCAGTGTGTCTGCGCCAAGTAAATTTGCCAAAAAGTTAGGTATTTTACTCACGGCTTAACGAAGAAATTTCTTCGTTCTGGTGATCGGAGTGTGATTGACAGGAAGTGGGTGTTTCTGGGCGGAAACTGGCCGTTTTATGGGTGTGTGCGGAAAAACGCTGCCGTTTCTTGGAAACACGCGGGAGTGGCTGGAGAAACGGGGGAGTGTCTGGGCGAACGCTGGGTGTGTCTGTGACGTCAAACCAGGAACAAAACTGACTGAACTGATCGCAGTGGCAGAGTAAGTCCCGAGCTACTCAGAAACTGCAAAGAAATTTCTATTCGCAATTATGCAAATCTTTTATGCAATTCTGCAAAGCTAAGATTCACTCCCAGTAGGCCTCGGCTTAGCGTGTGCAAAGCTGCTAAAAGCAGCTAGCGAGCGAACAACTCGGAATGAGGGCCATGGTTTTGCCCAATTGCTAACAAAAATCCTGCTGCGATCAACTTGGAATTACCCCCATTGTCTACCTGAGTTTGCCGCATTTTGTACTGGCTACATAGGGTTGCTCCATTGTATACTAGCAATTTGGGGTTGTTGCATTGTATACTTGCTACATGGGGGTTGCTGCATTGTATAGTGGCTAAATGGGGTTGCTGCATTGTATACTGGCTACATGGGGTTTCTGCATGGTATATTGGCTACATGGGGTTTCTGCATGGTATATTGGCTACATGGGGTTACTGCATTGTATACTGGCTAAATAGGGGTTGCTGCATTGTATATCGGCTACATGGGGTTACTGTATTGTATACCGGCTACATGGGGGTTGCTGCATTGTACAGGTATACCGGCTACATTGGGTTGCTGCATTGTATACTGGCTACATGGGGGTTGCTGCCCTGTATACTGACTACATTGGGTTGCTGCATTGTGTGTCAGTTACATGGGGTTGCCGCATTGTGTGTCAGCTACATGGGGTTGCTGCATTGTATACTAGACATCTGCATTTGCTACATTGTACACTGGTTACCTGGGGTTGCTATATTGTGTACTGACTACATGTGGTTGCTGTATTGTATACTGGATACATGGTGCTGTTAAATTGTAGACTTGCTACCTACAGTTGCTGCATTTTATATCGGCTAAATGGGATTGCTGCATTTTATAGTGACTAACTGGGGTTGCTGCCTTGTATACTAGCTACATGAGGTTGCTGCAATGTATATATATCTATGTGGGGTTACTGTATTATAACTGATTGCCACTATTAAGCGACAATCTGTGTGACATCCTGCTAGCTCCATAAAACCTATTACATAACCCCCCTGGGATTGCTGCAGATCACTTTGCTGAGTTTCCGTTCACAATTTTTACCATGTTTGTTACCAGAGCCGTAACTAGGTGTGTGCAGAGTGTGCTTTGCACACAGCGCACCTGTGTAGGGAGCGCATCTGGCACTGAGTCCCCGATTGGCCATAGCAGGCAGCGCTAATGATGGAGATTCCCTTGGTGTGCTGCCGGGTCAGCCGGGAGTCAGCCGGCAGCCGATGACACGAGGAAGAGGCAGCGCTTGTGGGTAAGTATTGACAAGGATGTGAGCAGTGAATGCCGGCTGATCAAGGAAGCCAGGAGCGGGCACAGGCCAGCGCTGCCTGCTGAGGAGAGGAGAGCAGGCAGCGCTGGCGATAGAGTCCACTACTGAGGGGTCAGCCGGGACACTTGAGGGAGAGGCAGCGGGCACAGGCCAGCGCTGTCTGCTGTGGAGAGGAGAGCAGGCAGCGCTGCGATGGAGAGTCCCCCATTGCGGGGTCAGCCAGGACACTTGAGGGAGAGGCAGCGGGCACAGTCCAACGCTGCCTGCTGTGGAGAGGAGGCAGTGCTGCAATGGAGAGTCGACTGCTGCACTGCAGGGCCAGCCGGGAGCCATGACACGAGGAAGGAAGAGAGAGGCCAGCTCCGGAGCGGTGATGGGTAAGTAATATTGACGGGGCTGTGAGCGGTGAATGCTTTCTCTGTTTTGGAAGTGACAAGTAGCTATCACTTCTCACATAGGCTCTATTAGATACACTACCTGACAGTGCTGTCAATCCTGCACTGTATTGGACACACTCCCTACTGCCACCTCTCCAACTACTCACTGCCGACAGCTACACACAGTGTCCCCAGTAGTTAGATTATAGTCATGAGCATTGTGCACATTACTGCATAACGATCTTCAATAATTTTAAGTCTCACTCTTTGGATATACCTGTTGGCCAAAATCTATATTTACACTATCAATTCTAATCTTCCTGGCTCTCAACTCAGCTGCTGTACTGTACTTTCCATCCTCCTGTCATACTGTACCACCTCTTCCCTGTCTTCACACCTGTCTGATCTTATCTCCCCGGGGGGGGTAGATTTTTTTCAAAACACGAGGAGGAGGGGGGGGGGGGGGGGCTGATGCTATTTCTTGCACACAGCATCAAAATGTCTAGTTGCTGCACTGTTTGTTACCATGTAGCCCCACCACCACCACCCCCCCACCACTCCATATGCTACGCTTTTATGCTGTACCTCCACTATCTGCACACCCTGCTAGTACTGCGGTGCACAAGGGTCCTGGGTTCATGGAGGCTGCATTGTATAATGGTTAGTTGAGGTTGCTACATTGCATATTGGCTCTCATTCACATGTGGTTGGAGCTGCTATCACTGCTGCTTCCTTGGAAGCAGCAGTGATAGCACTGTGTCGTGACGAAGCAGGAGGCATCTATTACAAGCAGACGCCTCCTGCTGCAGTAGTGATCCGAGATGCGTCCTAGAAAGCAGGATCACTGCAACACCATCGGGCGGCTTGTGGCACTCATGGGGTCGCGCAAGCCGCCCATTGCAGTTTCTTGTAAGAGGCTCTTCCCTACCCCTAAACAACGGAGACACGCCTCTGTTCTCACAAGCGGAGGCTATCGCCTCCCCTCCCTGCCACCAAAAGGCATCAGACTGTCAATCACTGACCGTCTCATGCCGTTCTGCATCCTGTGTCGGATGATCCATTCTGCACGTGCGCAAAAAGTACTGAACATTGATACTTTGCGGCATGGGGAGCATCTGAATGACAGCCATTGGCTTCCTGTGATTGCTGTATTTTATAATGCAAAGTTTTGAGCTTAATATAGCACTAGTGGCACCCAGTTATACCATACAATGGGTACAGCAGACTGGGGTGTGTGGACCGTATGCACCGCACACCCCGTACCCATTGTAGGTATGTGGGTGTAGTATGGTATGCCGGCGGCCAGCAAACCGGCGCCGGCATACCGACAGCTGGGCGAGTGCAAATGAGCTGCGGGCACGGTGGCGCACTACGCTATCTATTCTCTCTCCAGGGGGGTCGTGGACCCCCAAGAGGGAGAAAAGGTGTCGGTATGCCGGTGGTCGGGATTCCGGCGCCGGTATATTGTGCGCTGGGATCCGACAGCCGGCAAACTGAAGACCACCCTAGGTATGCAAGGACCTGAGATCTCAGCATCAGTAGTCTGCTTTCCCAACCTCAGCCACGTCATACAGCATGAACAGGCTTTATGTGACTGCAGTACTAGTCATGCTCTGACATTCAACATGCTGCACAGATGATAGGCTCCATGAAATCTTGATCTTCTAGGAGGTAAGACTAGGGGGGGGGGGGGGGCGGGGGGTACACACAGATTTCTCCCAGAGATGTGTGCTGAGCGATCTAGCACAGACCGCTCAGCCCACATCTCTCTTCCCATTCAGCGCAATGTGTGGTGAGCAGGGGGAGGGGCGCTCACTTCATACAGCGGTGAAGTGAGCGACCTGACTAGACTTGGCATGCAACGCGCGGGGCTATCACCGGCTCTAGACTTGGCATACATACAGGCACGATCTAGTAGATCGCTCACTTCACTGCTGGGTGAAGTCAACGTTGGGATAGTGAGGGGGTGGGATTTTGGGGTAGGTCATGTGATCGTCAGTCACATGAATACCACCCATGACACATAAATGAGGAAACAATAATGACTACTGTTTTCTATCTGATAATGTCGATTATCTAACAGGAATGAAAGCTATACCTTATACACACTTAGAATACACTTTACCATGGAGCCGCTGCGGCCGCTAAACCTAGTACACACGCTACGTACTTTATACACTGTTTGCGTACGGAGTCCCGTATCACTGTACGGACTTAGCGTACAAACGCCGCGCTAGGGGTACAAAGTACACACAGCGCGCATAAACCCAGAGATACACTTTAAACCTTCACAGTAATGCAATGCAATGATAAAACACTTTGGGGGTCATTCCGAGTTGTTCGCTCGGTAAAAATCTTTGCATCGCAGCGATTTTCCGCTTAATGTGCATGCGCAATGTCCGCAGTGCGACTGCGCCAAGTAAATTTGCTATGCACTTAGGAATTTTACTCACGGCATTTTCACCGTTCTGGCGATCGTAATGTGATTGACAGAAAATGGGTGTTACTGGGCGGAAACAGGCCGTTTTATGGGCGTGTGGGAAAAAACGCTACCGTTTCCGGAAAAAACGCAGGAGTGGCCGGAGAAACAGGGGAGTGTCTGGGCGAACGCTGGGTGTGTTTGTGACGTCAAACCAGGAACGACAAGCACTGAAATGATCGCAGATGCCAAGTAAGTCTGGAGCTACTCAGAAACTGCTACGAGGTGTGTAATCGCAATATTGCGAATACTTCATTTGCAATTTTAAGATGCTAAGATTCACTCCCAGTAGGCGGCGGCTTAGCATGAGCAAATCTGCTAAAATCCACTTGCGAGCGAACAACTCGGAATGACCCCCTTTAAACCTTAGCTAGCAGGGCAATGAAGACACGACACCAATTGTGATTTAACCGCTGGGTTCCGACACCACAGTGGATTATTGCTGAAAGGGGGTTACAATATAAATAATACAATACAATATAACAGAGTAAATGGCTACATTCAATGGTACATACTTGAGTGGACAAGCTTGCGCAACCCGGCCGGTCCCCGGTCATCTGATAGATAACTTTGTGAGTCTTGTGTCTCACCAGGCCAGAAGCAGGCTCTCTTTATACACTTCTTCCAAAAGCAATACAATATATACTGTAATCCCTTTGTCCATTGGACACAGGAATGCACTTTTACAGTACAGGAGAGGTCATAGGTCGGTTTGAATCGGTGGGCGATATCTTTCCCAACTGCTCTTGTGGGTGGTCTCCTCTGGATTCCCGCCGCATACATAATGTACAGTATATACAGTTTATATCTATAATCTGCTTCTGCACATAACTATCCGCTGGAACATGCGATCTTCCTCAAACCAACACCGGAATGATACCCTTAAAATACCCTACAGCTGGATACCAAACACCACCTTATGACCTTGTTCTGTCCCCTCCTATTCTGTAAAGGCGAATCCCTTTGTTCTGAAACCATTTAAACTGTTATTTATTTCATATGTGGTGCAGCGGGACTATGTGTACATTGTGCACTATTTGGATTAAATATGTAATGTGTTTTGATAGCTCTCCATGCGTTCACAAACTCTACCGTAAATACCCATACCACACGCTGATGCGCAGGACCGCGGGAGCGACCATGCGCAAATTGCGGATATGTGCACGCACAGCAGAACAAGTACACGCGCAGAGGCCATATGTGTGTGGTTTGTACGTGATGTGTGTACTGTAATATTTTTCGCCTTTGACAATCATTAGAAGTAAATGCCTTGCCTTGGATGGGCAGTTCAGTCAGTGATGGGATGTAGTATTACATGTTCTTTCTACATCTAAGGCCCTCATTCCGAGTTGTTCGCTTGCTAGCCGCTTTTCGCAGCAGTGCACACGCTAAGCCACCGCCCTCTGGGAGTGAATCTTAGCTTAGCAGAATTGCGAACGAAAGATTTGCAAAATTGCGAATAGAAATTTCTTTGCAGTTTCTGAGTAGCTCGACACTTACTCTGCCACTGCGATCAGTTCAGTCAGTTTCGTTCCTGATATGATGTCACAAACACACCCAGCGTTCGCCCAGACACTCCCCCGTTTCTCCAGCCACTCCCGCGTTTTTCCCAGAAACGGCACCGTTTTTTCACACACACCCATAAAACGGCCAGTTTCCGCCCAGAAACACCCACTTCCTGTCAATCACACTACGATCACCAGAACGAAGAAAAAACCTCGTAATGCCGTGAGTAAAATACCAAACTTCTTAGCAAATTTACTTGGCGCAGCCGCAGTGCGAACATTGCGCATGCGCAGTTAGCGGAAAATCGCACCGATGCGAAGGAAAATAACGAGCGGACAACTCGGAATGAAGGCCCAAGTGCAAGGTATACCAGGTAATCCCATTCCCCTGCAGGCAACTTTCCCATTAATACTCCTTAGAAACATAGAAACATAGAATTTGACGGCAGATAAGAACCTCTTGGCCAATCTAGTCTGCCCCCTTTTTTTTTTTTTTTTACATTATTTTTTACTCTAACCTTGTTTGATCCTTATTTCTTTGTAAGGATATCCTTATGTCTATCCCATGCATGTTTAAATTGCTCCACTGTCTTAGCCTCTACCACCTCTGAAGGGAGGCTATTCCACTTGTCCACTACCCTTTCTGTGAAGTAATTTTTCCTCAAATTTCCCCTGAACCTCCCCCCCTCCAGTCTCAGTGCATGTCCTCGTGTCCTTTCGTTCATAAGACCCAGGAAATAAACAGGTACAACCCAGGCCTATCAACACTGTAATTTCCTGCTTCTCAGTCTGAGGTCCCCATTCACACTACACCAAAAACCCGGAAAATTACCGGGTCAGATGCATTCATACTGAACTTGGGTCTGACCTGGAATTTGGAGTGTATTTAAAGGGGACACTTTCAGGTATATTATTCAGCCTTTGATATTTGTTAATGGCAAATATGTGGTTTTATTTCCTATATAAATACATTTTGCTTTAAAGCTGTGCTACTTACTAGGTAATTATAATGTATTTATTTTTTTATTTATTACTAAAGTGCTCCCACTCACATACCCCCTCCCACACCCGGCTATCAGCCATATTACCACTCCTCAGTGTCAGATCTGCCTTCTCATGTGTGACCTTCCTGTAAGTATACAGCAATCGCCCTGTCTACTGTGTAATAGTCTAACCTGAGCTGGGTTCTGTTATAACCATTAGCCGAACAGCCAATCAGACCCTTTTCTTCCAACTCGGGTCTAAACACCCAGGTTGGATGCGTTCACACTAGAGGCGACCAGGGTTGCACCCAGGATAAACTCTGTAATACCTCTTTCATACATAGAGCAAAATCCCCGGTTTTTTTTTGTAAGTGAACTCGCATTGACCCGGGTTTTCGCTATGTGTGAACAGAAACAACACGGGTCCATGACCCTGTTCTGTACCACTGGGTAAAACTCAGGTCGCCTCTAGTGTGAACGCATCCAGACCGGGTTTTTAGACCAGGGATGGAAGAAAAGGGTCTGATTGGCTGTTCGGCTGATGGTTATATAACCCAGCTAAGGTTAGACTATTACACAGTAGACAGGGCAAATTCTGCATACCAGGCTTTTTCAACCAGTGTGCCGTGGCACACTAGTGTGCCGCGACCAGTTGCAAGGTGTGCCGCGGAGCCAGAGCAGCTTCCTGCACCTTCAGAGTGAACTGTTGGCCCGGGCTCTTCTTAGAGGATCAGTCGTGCTCCGCCCGTGACCTATGCCTTGAAGACGCGGCGGTGTGATATCATAGGTAGGTCACCACCCAGCCAGCCCACCTGCCTGCACACACATCTTCCAGTTCCCGCATGCATACACAGCTTTCCTTGCCCACCCACATCCACACCTGCCCGACCGCCCGCTGCTTAGTATTTGCAGCGCTCCTCTATGAACAACCCCCACCACTGAGGAACAGGGAGGAGGACAGCTGACCAGTAGGGGCTAATATTTGTTATTTTATTTCTCCTGTGGGGAGCAATAGGATTTATGGATTTATGGGGGAATAATGTGAATAATTCATGTGGGGAGCAATGTGATTGATTTATGTGGGAGCCATGTGATTGTTTTTTTCTGTGTAGGCCAATGTATGTGTGTTGTTTTTTTACTTGTAGGGCCATTGTGTGTTTTTTGTTTTTTTCTGTGGGGAACTGATGGTGTGCCTTGGCAATTTTAAAATATTGTCCGGTGTGCCACGAGTAAAAAAAGGTTGAAAATCACTGCTGTATACTGACAGGAAGGTCACACATGAGAAGGGCAGTGAGGAATGGTAATACTGGCTGATAGCTGGGTGTGGGAGGGGGAATGTTAAGTGGAAGCGCCTTAGTAAGAAAAAATAATAATTACCTAGTAGTAGTAAGTAGCACAGCTTTAATGGAAAATGTATTTAAATAGGAAATAAAACCACATATTTGCTATTAAATAGCAAAGGTTGAATATTGGCCCTTATTCCGAGTTGATCCTACCGAGTTGATCCTACCTTGCGATCACTTCAGACTGTTTAGTTCCTGTTTTGACGTCACAAATGCGCCCTGCGTTCAGCCAGCCACGCCTACGTTTCCCCAGCCACTCCTGCGTCTTTATCCGACATGCCTGCGTTTTTACACACACTCCCCGAAAACGCTCAGTTACCACCCAGAAACACCCACTTCCTGTCAATCACTCTGCGGCCAGCAGTGCGACTGAAAAGCGTCGCTAGACCTTGTGTGAAACTGCATCTGCTTTTGTGAAAGTATGTCGCGCGTGCGCACTGCGCCCCATATGCATGTGCAGAAGTGCCGCTTTTTTACCTAATCGCTGCGCTGCGAACGAAAGCAGCTAGCGATCAACTCGGAATGAGGGCCCATATACATGAAAGTGTCCCCTTTAAATACACACCAAATTCCAGGGCAGACCCGGGTTCAGTGTAAACCTGGGAATTTCCAGGGTTTTTGATGTAATGTGAATGGGGATCTCAAAGAGATCTGGGAAATTCCCGGGTTGATAGACCTAGGTAACACCCATGTATTTTCCGGGTCTTATGTCTGAAAAGGCTTTAATAGCACTTTTACACCAAAAACCCAGGTTTCAGGACACAGTTCCATACCGGGACTCAGAGCCGGCCCTAACCAATATGATGCCCTAGGCAAGATTTTGGCTGGTGCCCCCTAGCACCACCGCTGGTTCTGCCTCTGACCTTGCACCTCTTTCCCAGCACCATCATCCCTCACCCATAGCAGTCCTTGTACCCCCTATATTTTAAATAGGAACAGTTCGCACATTTGACGCACAGCCCAAAAAGGGGCATCTTCTTGCTGGGAAGGGGCATGGCCACACAATAGTAACCCCAATTCCAATTACGCTATACAGTACTGCAACTTTATTCACATTTTATCTTGCGATAGTGTCCATAATTTATATTACATCCCACAGTAGTATCACTTTACCTTATAAACGTTACTCCTCACAGTAGAGCCCCTTATTCACATTACATCACACTGAATTGCTCCTTATTCACATTACACCACACCTTATTGCTCTTTATTCACATTAGACGACACAGTAGTGCCCTTTCTATATGCAACGCCACATAGTAGAGCACCTTATACACATAATGCCACACATTAGTAATGCATTTATACACAATTCCACACAGTAACGCCCCTTACACATATGAGACACATTAATGTCCTTATAAACATAATGCACCTTATACATTATGACAACCTTTATTAATGCCCTTTTACACATAATGTCCCTTACACATATGCCGCACATTATTAATGCCCTTATACACATAATGACCATAATGACACACATAGTGCCCCCTACACAATTGCTGCACATTATTAGTGCCCCTATACACATAATGACACACATACAGTAGTACCCTGTTACACATATGTCGCACATTATTAATGCCCTTATACACATAATGACACACATAGTGTCCCTTTACACATATGTTGCACATTATTAATGCATTTTTACATGACACACATAATTCTCCTTACACATATTCCAAACACTACTGCACAACCAACCCACTCACATGCACACAGCACTTCCACTTCCACTAACACTGTGACCTTGAATACAGATGTGTCCTCACAAATTTTGCATCAATGCTAACATCGGGCACCTTTTTTTATGAAAATGCATTGCATTTGCATTGCTATGTGGCTAGGATGCACAAGCAGCTTCTGTTGATTAAACTGATATGCAGCATGCCTATATACTGTGTGAGACTGTGGCTGTATCTGCATATGAAATGCTACATACAGAATATAGGCATGCCACATATCATTTTAATCAGCAGAAGCTGCTGATGCCCCTAGGCATATCAAATGCCCTAGGCAATTGCCTAGTTTGCCTATACCTATGGCCGGCTCTGGGTCAGACCCTGTTTACATTTACACTGCACCTTGGATCCAGGTTATTCCCAGGTCAGCCCGTTTATGCCCCTTTCACACCGCACAAATAACCCGGTATCGACCTGGCATATAGTCGGGTCGACACGGATCAGTGTGCGGTGTGAAAGCGACATGGTCAAAATCCCGTGTCGCCTGACCCTGTAATTCAACCCGGGAATAAAGCAGTGTTATTCCCGGGTTGAATACCGGGTCAGTGGCAGCGTAAACAGGTTCCCAGGTCGATGCGACCCAGGACCCATTCACTAAATAGGGAGAGCCGGCGCGGAGATGAGCTCATCTCCCAGCGCCGGCTCCGCCCCCTGCCGCTATAGCAACCGGCCCGGCACATTGCCAGGTCGGTTAGCCTCCTGTTAGGGTCCAATGCCGGATCCCACCCAGGAAGGACCCATTTCTAATTCCCGGGTGGGATCCAGCATTGGCAGTGTGAAAGGGGTATTGAACTGAGTCCAGCTCTGCCCTGCATGTGTCACTCACAAACACTCCCTTGTGACGGGCCTCTGCATACACAGCCAATCAGCAGCTTTTAAGCATAACCTGGGTTGGATAACCAGGGTCGAGCGGTTTACACTGCACCATTACCTGGGTCCCACCCTAGTAGCTACTGGGGCCCGGTGTCCAGGTCACTTGACATGGGTAATTTTTCAAGGACCCTTTTACACCAAGCTGTTCCCTGGGTAGACCCAGCAATAACCCAGGTTATAGCAGCAGTGTGAAAGGGGTAGTAGAGAACAGGGTCATGGACACGGGACTTCGACCTGGATTGTTTCTGTTGACAGATACCAAAAACCCGGGTCGATGCAAATTCACAGGCAAAAAATAGGATTTTAATTACCTACCGGTAAATCCTTTTCTCGTAGTCCGTAGAGGATGCTGGGGTCCACATTAGTACCATGGGGTATAGACGGGTCCACTAGGAGCCATTGGCACTTTAAGAGTTTGAGAGTGTGGGCTGGCTCCTCCCTCTATGCCCCTCCTACCAGACTCAGTCTAGAAATTGTGCCAGAGGAGACAGGCATCTTCGAGAGAAGGATTTTACACAGATAGTGGCGAGATTCACACCAGCTCACACACAAGGTAAACCAAGCTAACTAGCTTGAAACATCAGCAACGGCTGAACAAGATTACTTACCAAGTAACAAAACAGTACTTAACCTAGAACTAAGCACTACTGAACTAAATAACCACTGCAGGATCATGAAGCGCTGGGCGGGCGCCCAGCATCCTCTACGGACTACGAGAAAAGGATTTACCGGTAGGTAATTAACATCCTATTTTCTCTTACGTCCTAGAGGATGCTGGGGTCCACATTAGTACCATGGGGATGTACCAAAGCTCCCAGAACGGGAGGGAGAGCGCGGAGGCTCCTTCAGAACTGATTGACCAAACTTTAGGTCCTCAGAGGCCAAAGTATCGAACTTGTAGAACTTTGCGAACGTGTTCGACCCTGACCAAGTAGCCGCTCGGCAGAGTTGTAAGGCCGAGACACCCCGGGCAGAGCTGCCCAGAAAGAACCCACCTTACGAGTAGAGTGGGCCTTAACAGACGTAGGACAACGCAAGCCTGCCATAGAATACGCATGCTGGATAGTGAACCTGATCCAGCGAGAGATCGTCTGCTTAGAAGCAGGACACCCAATTTTCTTGGGATCATATAGGACAAATAGAGAGTCCTATTTTCTGTGACGAGCAGTCCTCCTCACATAGATTTTTAGAGGCCTTACAACATCTAAGGACTTTGATGAAATTGAAGAGTCAGTCGCAACTGGCACCACAATAGGTTGGTTGAAATGAAATGCCGACACAACCTTCGGAAGAAACTGCTGACGTGTCCAAAGCTCAGCTCTGTCTTCATGGAAAATCAAGTATGGGCTTTTACATGACAAAGCCCCCAACTCCGACACACGTCTAGCAGAAGCTAAGGCCAACAAAGTGACAGCCTTCCACGTGAGAAACTTGACCTCAACCTCCTGTAGAGGATTAAACCACCACGTTAAGATCCCAAGGCGCTGTAGGCGGTACTAAGAAAGGTTGGATGTGCAGAACTCCCTTCAAAAAAGTCTGAACCTCAGGGAGGGCAGCCAACTAATGGATAGGGCCGAAATTTTGACCTTTATGGATCCTAACCTGAGGCCCATATCCACACCTGTTTGCAGGAAGAGGAGAAAACGTCCCAGTTGAAACTCCACCGCAGGAAACTTCTTGGACTCACACCAAGATACATATTTTTTCCAAATACGATGGTAATGTTTTGATGTTACTCCTTTCCTAGCCTGTATCAGGGTAGGAATAACCTTGTTCGGAACTCCCTTCCGAGCTAGTATCTGGCGTTCAACCTCCATGCCGTCAAACGTAGCCGTGGTAAGTCTTGATAGGCGAACGGCCCCTGCTGCAGCAGGTCCTCCCAAAGAGGAAGAGGTCTCGACTCTTCTAGCAGTAGATCCAGAAGATCCGCGTACCAAGCCCTTCTTGGCCAGTCCGAAGCAATGAGGATTGCCTGAACTCTAGTTCTCTTTATGAGTTTGAGAACTCTTGGAATGAGTGGAAGTGGAGGAAACACGTACACCGGCTGGAACACCCACGGAGTCACTAGGGCGTCCACCGCCACGGCTTGCTGGTCCCTCGACCTGGAACAATACAGCCGAAGCTTTTTGTTGAGATGAGAGGCCATCATGCTGATTTGGGGTACGCCCCAAAGATCTGTTACCTCCTTGAACACCTCCGGATGGAGACCCCACTCCCCTGGATGGAGATCGTGTCTGCTGAGGAAGTCCGCTTCCCAGTTGTCTACTCCCGGAATGAAGATTGCTGACAGCGCCAACGCATGTTTTTCTGCCCAGAGGATGATTCTTGTCACCTCTGACATTGCAGCTCTGCTCTTCGTTCCGCCCTGATGGTTTATGCAAGCCACTGTCGTTACATTGTCCGACTGCACTTGAATAGCCGATTTCTCAGAAAATGGGCCGCTTGGAGAAGACCGTTGTAGACGGCTCTTAGTTCCAGAATGTTTATCGGCAGGCCGGCTTCCAGACTTGACCACCTTCCTTGGAAGGTTTCACCTTGAGTGACTGTGCCCCAGCCCCGGATACTTGCATCCGTGGTTAGAAGGATCCAGTCCTGAATCCCAAACCTGCGGCCCTCCAGAAGGTGAGGTAATTGCAGCCACCAGAGGAGTGAAATCCTTGCCTTTGGTGACAGACGTATTCTCTGGTGCATGTGTAGATGGGATCCTGACCACTTGTCCAGGAGATCCATCTGGAAGGACCGAGCGTGAAACCTCCCATACTGCAGAGCCTCATAAGAGGCCACCATCTTCCCCAGAAGGCAAATGCACTGCTGAACCAACACCCGGGTTGGCTTCAGGACATCCCGGATCATTGTTTGTATCAGCAACGCTTTTTCCTCTGGAAGAAACACCCTTTGCACTCCCGTGTCGAGGATCATTCCCAGAAAAGACAACCTCCTGGTTGGTTCCAAATGTGATTTTGGAAGATTCAGGATCCAACCATGTTCCCTGAGAAGCTGGGTCGTGAGAGCTATGGACCGTAACAGCTTCTCCTTGGACGATGCTTTTATCAGCAGATCGTCCAGATATGGAATTATGTTCACCCCCTGTCTGCGGAGGAGAACCATCATTTCCGCCATCACCTTGGTGAATACCCTCGGTGCTGTGGAGAGGCCGAATGGCAGGGCCTGGAACTAAAAATTACAGTCCAACAATGTGAATCAAAGATAAGCTTGATGCGGCAGCCAAATCGGAATGTGAAGGTACTCATCCTTGATATCCAGGGATACCAGGAATTCCCCCTCCTCCAGACCTGATATCACTGCCCTTAGAGACTCCATTTTGATCTTGAACTCCCTCAGAAAGGGGATTAATAATTTTAAATTCAGAATGGGCCTGACTGAACCATCCGGTTTCGGTACCACGAAAAGGTTCGAATAGTAACCTTTGTTTTGCATCTGGGGAGGAACTGATACGATAACCTGTGCCTCCACCAGCTTCTGGATGGCTCCCTGTAGGGTAGCCCTGTCCGCTGGCAAAGTTGGCAAGCCTGATTTGAAGAACCGGTGAGGAGGGAGATCTTTAAATTCCAGCCGGTACCCCTGGGACACAATATCTAGTACCCAGGGATCCAGGCCAGACGACACCCAGACGTGACTGAAATGATTGAGCCTCGCCCCCACCGGCCTTACCACCAGGCCGCGCTGTCCACCGTCATGCTGAGGACTTTGGTGTACCAGAAGCAGGTTTCTGTTCCTGGGAACCTGCAGTTGGACGGTTTGGCCTTTCTTGTTTATTCCCTCCTCAGGGAAGGGAAAAGCAAACAGAACCCTTCTAGGGATCTGGAATTTTTTCTCCGGGTTTTCCCATGCTTTCTCAAATGAAGTAAGCCTCCTCAACTTGCTCCGGTGTTGTATCTGCAATATTCAACACATCCCTTATAGCCTCTATCATCAACTGCACCCCTTTAGCAAGAGATGCGGACCCCCTAAGCACATCCCCATCACCGTCTGCCGTGTCAGAGTTGGTATCCGTGTCATCTTGCATAATCTGTGCAAGAGCACGTTTATGGGAACCTCCTGAGGTAACAGAACCGGACCAAACAGCCATAGAGTTCTGTAAAACCTGAGTTGCAGGTTCATTCTGTGCAACCCTAGTAGAAATCTGAGAAATGATGGATTTGATAGAGGATAACCATTCAGGCTCCCTTGCTGGTATCTGTGCTAAAACAGTGCAGTCCTGATTACATGGAATGGGATCATCCTGAGAGGACATATCCTCTGCATCATATGACACAGAGTCCCTGGACATAGCTAATGGAGACCACATACACTACACACACACACACACACACACACACACACACACACACACACACACACACACACACACACACACACACACACACACACGGGAGTACAGACAGAGTTTCATCCCCAAGAATGGCAAGAGAGACACAGAGATTGGAGCCAACCCACACACAGCGCTTTACAGGTATAGGGAGACCCTAAACCAGCGCTGACTGTGTACCTTAATAGGTTACACAGTCTTTACACAGCCCCCCCCCCCCCCCCTTCTACAACCCACTCGTACTGTGAGAGATAGCTGGAGTTGCTCTGGGGGGACTGCACATCACTGACAGCGTTTCTGCAGGCAGGAAAATGGCGCTGAACGCTGCTGGGTCCGCTCTGAGAAGCTCCGCCCCCTTAATGGCGCTGTCTTCCCGCTCTTCATAGGATTATACTGGCCTGAGGATTTATGCTGGCAGAGATCCCGGGACCCCGACAGGCTGTGTGACCAGTGTAGGGTGTCGCGCTGGCTCAGGGCACCCCTCACAGTGCCGCACTATGTCCTGCTGAGCCCCGGAGCACAGTTAGTACTGCGCTCAATACCCTGTTGCCGCCATCTTCACACCGGCTCTCCGCTTGCTAGGTGTGCCGGTGAATCACTCGCCACTGGTCTTCAGCTCTGTAAGGGGGTGGCGGCATGCTGCCGGGGTGAGCGATCCCCTGTGGCGGGGAACGTTCTATCCCCTCAGGAGCTCAGTGTCCTGTCAGCGGAGATAGTGGCTCAGACCCCGCAGGGCGGACACTACTCCCCCCATTAGTCCCATGAAGCAGGGCGGCTGTTGTCAGCAGCCTCCCTGTAAAATAAAAAAACTCTAAAATAAACTTTTACTAAAGAAGCTCTGGAGAGCTCCCCTAGCTGTGACCGGCTCCTCCAGGCACATTTTCTAAACTGAGTCTGGTAGGAGGGGCATAGAGGGAGGAGCCAGCCCACACTCTCAAACTCTTAAAGTGCCAATGGCTCCTAGTGGACCTGTCTATACCCCATGGTATTAATGTGGACCCCAGCATCCTCTAGGACGTAAGAGAAACCCAGGTTTTTTGCTGTATGTCTAATAATACTTTCAGACATGTGACCTGGGAATTTGCTGGGTCTAGCAGCCGGGAATTCCTGGGGCTCAGCTCCGTGATCCTGGTCGAGAGCAGGGTTGGGGACCTACTCCCGGGTTGTGTCCTTTCACACATGTAGAAATCACGGATTGATGCATGTTCACATGCATAAACCCGAGATTTAGCTGCGTGTCTGAAAGGGGTATGACAGGCAGGGGCGTAGCGAGGGTGGCTCCTGTGGCGCTCTTGCTCCAGGCGCCTGCCTCCCGCAATGGCGCTGCTGTCCTGCCAGTAGCTATATACTGTGCCACCAGTAACATGCCACAGTGCTCAGCAGAGGGAAGGATGCTTTCCCCGGGGCCCGAGCACAATAAAGTTTTGTTTTCTTGTTTTTGGCACAGCGTGCAATGTCATGACGTCCGTGTGCTGTGACTGAAGAACAGGCGGAGCCACAGCAGCAGCGATGAGGGGCACAGCACTGATTCGGGATGAGGGCAGGAGAGGTAAGTGTAGCTGCTGGAGAGACACAGGGGATATGAAGGGGGGGGGGGGGCAGGCAGTCGTACGACGACAATACATGGTGGGGGAGACAGCCATGGGAAGACACAGCGGGAAAGGCAATCATGAGAATAAATAGCGGGGAGGCAGCGATGTGGAGATACAGGAGGGGGGACATGGGGAGACACAGGGGGGAGGCAGCCATGGGGAACACCCCTTTAATTTAACCCCGCATGCACACTTGTGGGGGCACCATAGCACGCACGCGCTCCGTGCGCCTTGGCTACGCGCTACACCTCTGATGACGGTTATAAGATGGATCCTCTGTGACAGCAGCTCAGGTGGGCAATTATTGCTGCTTAAGGTGGCATTTGCTTATGTTTGTAAGCGTATCATCTTGCGTATCATAGTTACTGATGTTTATGCTAGACACGCCCCTTGGGTGGAACATGATACGCTCCCTCAACAACGCGATGTGCTAGGCGCGGTGCATTCTACAATCTCCCTGAATTTAGGTTTCAAAATATGCTATATAAAGTTTATCTGCAGCATGTGGTACTATTCTCTGTGGTTGTAGGTAACATGTTGGTAAACACAATTTGCGTGTAAACAAGTAAAAAAAAAATTCAAAGAAGTTTTAAATAATAAAACTCTTCTTTTTGCAAAAACACCCACTTGTATACAAATGCATTTATTTATTTTATGCTTTTACGCTTGGACTTTAACCAAAAAAGTATTTTCTTTTCTTTTTGTTATATAGATAAAACATATGAGCCAACCTGTTTCAGTAGAAAATAGTTTACAAGCTGCTCGTACAGACATATACCTGTGACAGTGCATTCCACATACCAATAAATCCTCCCAGCAATTGGCAGATAACTGCTTTGAAGCAACCATAGCCAAAGGGCACAATGAAAACTGTCCTGAAACTTCCTTTGTCATTTCCAAAGACACCATTGTACAAATACTGAGATGCTAGAACCCGGTATCCGTTTGGCAGGTCGACCCTACTTAGGTCGACAGTCACTAGGTCGACCACTATTGGTCGACATTGACATGGTCGACATGGACAAATGTTCGACACGTGGAAATGGTCGACACGGGACAGGTCGACACACGAAAAAGTCGACATCTTTTTTTCAGAAGATTTTATTTTTAGCTTTTTTCATACTTTACCATCTACGTAGACTATGATTGGGAATAGTAACTTGTGCTGAGCGCAGCGGTAGCGGAGCGAGGCACCTTGCCCGCAGCTGCGAGCCATGCAAAGGGCCGCAGTACACTAACTGGGGTTCCTGGTCACGTTACGGAAAAAATTACACCAAAAACAGTTAAAAAAGCCATGTCGACCTTTTCATGCGGCGACCTGCCCCGTTTCGACCATTTCCATGTGTCGACTATTTGTCCATGTCAACCATGTAAATGACGACCAAAAGTGGTCGACCTAATGACTGTCGACCGTAACATGGTCGAACAGTCATACCAAAACCATATACAGAAGAATGGAAAACGAGATTTATGGTAAGAACTTACCGTTGTTTAATCTCTTTCTGCGAGATACACTGGGCTCCACAGAGAATGACATTGGGGTGTAGAGTAGGATCTTGATCCGAGGCACCAACAGGCTCAAAGCTTTGACCTTCTTCCCAAGATGCATAGCGCTGCCTCCTCTATAACCCCGCCTCCGTGCACAGGAGCTCAGTTTTTGTTAACCAGTCCAATGCAGAAGCAGGTAAAAGAGACGACAACCGTTAGTAGCCACATACACCACACACTCACGACAAGAGAGGGTGTTAGCGGCTAATGCCATACTTACCCAAAGAAGCTAAGTGCGTCAGGGTGGGTGCCCTGTGGAGCCCAGTGTACCTCGCAGAAAGAGATTCAACAATGGTAAGCGTCATGATTGTTAGATGCGCACCATGCAAAGTAAGAATTCCAGACCCTATGGTAAATCCGAGCAGAAGACGGTTTCCGGGCCTTCAACATGGTTTGAATGACCGCCTCACAAAATCCTTTGGCCCTTAAGACGGAAGCTTCAAGAGCCACACCGCCAAAGCCAATCGGGCTAAGTCCTGATTTACACAGGGGCCCTGAACGAGGAGATCTGGGCGCTGCGGAAGTAGAAGGGGATGCTCTATCGACAGATCCTGAAGGTGTGAGAACCAATGCCACGCTGGAACCATGGGCCACGCTGGAACGATCAGAAGTAGGATTCCTCCTTCTTGCTTGAACTTCCTTATTACTCTGGGCAGGAGTGACACCGGAGGGAACACGTATGGCAGCCAAAAGTTCCATGGAATTGCCAGTGTGTCCACAAACGCTGCTTGAGGATCCCTTGTCCTTGTTCCAAAGACCAGAACCTTGTGATTGTGTCGAGATGCCATCAGGTCCACATCTGGAAGGCCCCACTTGTCCACGAGGAGTTGAAACACATCTGGATGGAGGCTCCATTCTCCGGTGTGTACGTTCTCATGACTGAGAAAGTTTGCTTCCCAGTTTAGGACCCACGGAATGAACACTGCCGATATGGCTGGCAGATGGTGTTCCACCCATTGAAGAATCCGTGATACTTCCCTCATTTCCATGCGGTTTCGGGTGCTGACTTGAACAGGTCTGTTCTTTATTAAATGCTGGGCCAAGTTCAGAGCATTGAACACTGCCCGCAGTTCCAGAATGTTTATCGGGAGGAGAGACTCCTCCTTGGTCCACCAATCCTGAAAGGAGTGTTGCTCCAACACCACGTCCCAACCTCTCAGACTGGCATCCGTCCTCAGAAGGACACAGTTGGGGATCCAGAAGGGACGACCCCTGCACAATTGTTGGTCCTGAAGCCACCAGCTCAGTGACAGACGGACCTCCAGAGACAAGGAGATCATGTGAGACGTGATCCGGTGAGGCAGGCCATCCCATTTGGCAAGAATCAATTTCTGCAGAGGGCGGGAATGGAATTGAGCGTACTCCACCATGTCGTAAGCCGACGCCATCAGACCTAGCACTTGCATCGCCAAATGTATCGACACTTGCGGACAAGATAGGAAACATCGAATCTTGTCCTGAAGCTTCAGGACCTTGTCCTGAGACAAGAACAACTGCTTGTTGCGGGTGTCCAACAACGCTCCCAGGTGCACCATGCTTTGCGCAGGGACCAGGGAGGATTTCTTCCAGTTGATGAGCCACCTGTGGGTTGCAGAAACTGGATAGTCAGATCCAGATGGCGTAGGAGAACTTCTGGGGAATTTGCCAGGATCAACAAGTCGTCCAGATACGGTAGGATCCTGACCCCTTGACGGCGGAGTACAGCCGTCATTACTGCCATGACCTTGGTGAAAACAAGCGGAGCCGTGGTCAAGTCAAAAGGTAACGCCCGAAATTGGTAATGGAGGCAAACCTCAGATACTGCTGATGCGACATTGCAATGGGAATATTGCAGGTAAGCATCCTGTATGTCCAGGGAGACCATATAATCCCTAGGTTCCAAGGCCAGAACAATAGAGCGAAGGGTTTCCATACGAAACTTGGAAACCCTGACAAATTTGTTCAATGACTTGAGGTTGAGAATGGGCAGTGAAGACCCATTCGGTTTCGGGACTAGGAACAGCGGTGAATAGTACCCCTTGCCTCTCTGAGCCAGAGGCACTTGTACTACCACTCCTGTGTCCAGGAGGGACTGTACCACCGAATGAAGAGTTATTGCCTTCACCTGATCTGAAGGGACGTCTGTCAGGCAAAATCGATGAGGGGGACGTTTCTTGAAGGATACAGCGTAACCTCGAGAGACGACTTCCCGTACCCAGGCATCTGAAGTGGTCTTCAACCATTCCTGGGTAAACCCTATAAGTGGCCACCCACCCTGGGATCCCCCAGGGGGAGGCCCGCCCCGTCATGCGGCAGGCTTGTCAGTTTTGGTAGCAGTCTGACGGGTTTGGGCTTAGCAGGTTTGGAAGTGCGACCGTGTTTCGGGTATGCCTGACCTTTTGCTTTTCCGGGAGGACGAAAGGAATGAGAGGAAGTACTCTTAGCCTCCGGCGCCGAAGGAGCAGTACTAGGCAGAAATGCCTTTTTAGCAGAAGCTAAGTCAGCCACTATCTTGTTGAGGTCTTCTCCAAAAAGAATGTCTCCCTTAAAAGGGAGCACCTCCAGGGTTTTCTTGGAGTCCAGATCTACGGACTAGGACAGCAACCAAAGAATCTGGCTAGCCAGGATAGATGTAGTAGAAGCCTTGGCCGCCAGAATACCGGCATCAGAAGCCGCCTCCTTCACATAATGAGAAGCTGTGACAATATACGACAGGCATTGTCTAGCGTGATCGGAATCACTGGAAGGCAACTCAGCTTCCAACTCCTGGACCCACGCCTCAATGGCCTCTGCTGTCCAAGTTGCTGCAATAGTGGGCCTATGTGCAGCACCAGTGAGGGTGTAAATCGCCTTTAAACAACCCTCCACACGCTTATCCGTCGGTTCCTTCAGAGATGTGACGGTAGTCACAGGCAGAGCTGAGGATACTACCAGCCGCGCCACCTGCGAATCCACTGGCGGCGGAGTCTCCCAATTTTTACTTAGCTTCACAGCAAGTGGATAGCGAGCCAGCATCTTCTTGTGAGGTGTGAATTTCTTACCTGGAGTTTCCCAGAATTCCTGACGTATGTCCACTAAGTGGTCAGAGTGAGATAAAACTTGCTTAACCACTTTCTTTTGTTTGAACCTGTCTGGTTTCTTAGGAACGGCATCAGGCTCTGTGTCATCAGTGATCTGAAGAATCATCCTGATTGCCTCCAACAAGTCAGGAACATCTACCTGCGAACCAGCCTCCCCATCAGAACTTTCAGTATCAGTATCTGAGGCTTCAGTATAGACACCATCCTCATCAGATGAGGTGTCTGGGACAGTGGTAGACTGTGAGGAAGTAATGGCCCGTTTAGCTGACCCCTTGGTCTTAGGCGGGTGAGAGTCAGATTTCTTTTTAGTCAGTGACTGGTTTAATTGCAGTAACTGATTGGAGGTTTGTTCTGCCCAGGGCGGATTAACTGCAGGGACCATGATTGGTTGTACCAGCACGGGAGGTCCCGTAGGGGGCGTAAGTTTAGTTACAAGCGTAGTTAATAACAAGGAAAATGTAGCCCACGGTGGGTCATTTTGAACCCCCGTTGCCACTATTCCACTGGGGGGGAAGGGAACCCCCAGAACATGAACTCTCTGCTGCCTAATTTTCCTTAAACAAGCCTGCAGCATCACCTCCACACACTGTGGGATCAGCTCCAGCTCTGTTGCCCCCTGTAGCTGACATAGCTAAAAGTACAATCTTAGGCAATATCAGCAGCAATATACCTGACAAGTACCCCCTGTGCAGCTTATGTACTCCGCAAACAGAGAATTCAAGAGGTATACGTTGACTAAAATTCACAAAGAAAAATACACAATGAGTATATTTTGTGAGACACCTATATCAGATAATAAACCTGACGCACTGAGCCCCCTCAGGTCATAGAATATAGGGATAGCAATCTGAGTGAGAGACACGCAATGGAGGTCACACAGCAGCTACATGCACACACATATAGTCACAATGGGGGTCATTCCGAGTTGTTCGCTCGCAAGCTGCTTTTAGCAGCTTTGCACACGCTAAGCCGCCGCCTACTGGGAGTGAATCTTAGCTTATCAAAATTGCGAACGAAAGATTAGCAGAATTGCGAATAGACACTTCTTAGCAGTTTCTGAGTAGCTCCACACTTACTCGGCATCTGCGATCAGTTCAGTGCTTGTCGTTCCTGGTTTGACGTCACAAACACACCCAGCGTTCGCCCAGACACTCCTCCGTTTCTCCAGCCACTCCCGCGTTTTTCCCAGAAACGGTAGCGTTTTTTCGCACACACCCATAAAACGGCCTGTTTCCGCCCAGAAACACCCACTTCATGTCAATCACATTACGATCACCAGAACGAAGAAAAAACCTCGTAATGCCGTGAGTAAAATACCTAACTGCATAGCAAATTTACTTGGCGCAGTCGCACAGCGGGCATTGCGCATGCGCATTAGCGACTAATCGCTTCGTTGCGAGAAAAAAATACCGAGCGAACAACTCGGAATGACCCCCAATGTACAATGCAGAAATTATGACATGCAATAAAACTGCACTGGACTAGCAATACAAAGTAATACTCAGTATAACTTTATAATTAGTAGATATATCAATGCACAGTAAAGACTGGATGTATATCATAGGGTACTTGTACTATATAACCCTTACCAAATGCACTGTTTCTGAACAAACAATGGGGGTAATTCTGACCCGTTCGCTTGCTGCTGTTTGTCGCAGCCGAACGAACGGGTCTCTATAGCGCATGCGCCCACGCCGTAGTGCGCCGGCGCATGCCAGACGGCCGAGGAGTGTAGCAGGGCTGCGATCGCCTCTGCCTGATTGACAGGCAGAGGCGGTCGCTGGGTGGGCGGGGGCAGAACGGCGGCATTTGGCCGCCATTTCGTGGGAGTGGTCCAGCCAACGCAGGCATGGCGGGACCGAACAGGGGACGGGCCGCAGCGGCTGCATGACGTTACACGCAGCTGCTGCGGAGCGATGAGTAGCTCCCGGCCAACACGCTAAAGCTGCGCTGGCTGGGAGCTACTCTTGAAGTGCAAAGGCATCGCCGCTGTGCGATGTCTTTGCACTTCTGCGCGGGGGGGGGGGGCAGCACTGACATGCGGGGCGGACTAGCCCTGTGCTGGGCGTCCCCCCGTATGTCAGTGTGAATGATCGTAGCTGTGCTAAATTTAGCACAGCTACGATCAACTCGGAATGACTCCCACTGTTAATAGACATGTAGAATACTTAAGGCTCCTGACTGGCTGCCGGACCGCGAGCTCTGATTGGCTCACGGGCTGGCGCCGAATTGAAGATAGACACCGCCACCGGAGATTGAGGGGTAGGAGAGGCGCACGCTGCACTCTCCTTCCCCTCACAGCAGCAGAGCGGTAAGCAGCACTTTTTTTTTGGGGGGGGGGGGGGGGGAGTAAGGCACTGTGGGGGCATGTGTATCTGCACTGGGGGCATATCTGGCACTGTTGTAGGTATTGTGGGGGCATGTGTATCAGGACTGGGGGCATATCTGGCACTGTGCGGGCATGTGTATCAGCACTGGGGGCATATCTGGCACTGTGGGAGGCACTGTGGGGGCATGTGTATCTGCACTGGGGGCATATGAGGCACTGTGGGGGCATGTGTATCTGCACTGGGGCATATCTGGTACTGTGTGGGGACATGTGTATCAGCACTGGGGGCATATCTGGCACTGTGTAAGGCACTGTGGGGGCATGTGTATCTGCACTGGGGGCATATCTGGCACTGTGGGGGCATGTGTATCTGCACTGGGGCATATCTGGCACTGTGTGGGCATATCTGGCACCGGGGGCATATCTGGCACTGTGGGGGCATGTGTATCTGCACTGGGGGCATACCTGGCACTATGGGAGACACTGTGGGGACATGTGTATCTGCACCGGGGGCATATCTGACACTGTGGGGGCATGTGTATCTTCACTGGGGCATATCTGGCACTGTGGGGACATGTGTATCTGGCACTGTGGGGCATATATGTATCTGGTACTGTGGGGCATATATGTATCTGGCACTGTGGGGACATGTGTATCTGGCACTGTGGGGCATATATGTATCTGGCACTGTGGGGACATACTGTACTTGGCACTGTGGGGGCATACATGTATTTGGCACTGTGGGGGCATATATGTATTTGGCATTGTGGGGCATATATGTGTCTTGCACTGTGGGGACATGTGTATCTGGTACTGGGGGCATATATATATATCTGGCACTGTGGGGGCATGTGTATCTGGCACTGGGGGCATATATGTATCTGGCACTGTGGGGGCATGTGTATCTGGCACTGGGGGCATATATTTATCTGGCACTGGTGGCACCAATTTTTTGGCATTTTTATATGTATGTGGCACTGTAGAACATGACTAAACGGGGTTATGACACAAAGTGGGTGGTCTTCAGTATGCCGACTGACGGGATCCCGGCGCACAGTATACCGGCGCCGGAATCCCGACAGCCGGCATACCGACACTTATTCTCCCTCGTGGGGGTCCACGACCCCCCTGGAGGGTGAATAAAATAGCATGGCACGCGTAGCGCACCACCGTGCCCGTAGCGTGGCGAGCGCAGAGAGCCCGCAAGGGGCTCATTTGCGCTCGCCACACTGTCGGTAAGCCGTCGCCGGCATACCATACTGAACCCACACAAAGTCACACTCCTACAAACGTCATACCGAAAGGTGTGTGCACAAAAACGGGGTGTGGCTTTGTGACAACTAGGCCACACCCCATTTCTGAATGTAGCTCTTGCCCTTGCCTATGGATCTTTTCTGGCTCTTTGCCTCTGACTGGTTGGCCACCCCTGCAATAGTACCTCTAATTCAAAATATACCACACAGTAGCACAACCTTCTTCACATGAAATCGCATGTGGTGCCCATGATTCATATTACACCACATATTAATGCCCCTTATTATGGTTACATCACTCAGTAGTGCCCTTTTTCACACTCTGTTACACAACGGTACCCTTTATACACATTATGCCACACTGTAGTGCCACTTATATACAATTCCCACAGCATTAGTGCCCTTTACACATAATGCCCACAATAGTAGTGCCCCTTACACATAATGACAACAGTAGTGCAGCTTATACACATAATGCCCACAGTAGTAGCGCCCTTTACACATAATGCCCACAATAGTAGTGCCCCTTACACATAATGACAACAGTAGTGCCGCTTATACACATAATGCCCACAGTAGTGCCCCTTATACACATCTCTGACTCTGTCACACCAGCAGCTCACCGCCTGTGTCCCTCCAACAGCTCCATGCCATGTATCCCTCAAGTAGCTTCCCCACCTCTCTTGTCCCTCCAGCACCCTCTCATCTTGATGCACAGAGCCTGCTCCTCTTCATGGCTTTTTCACTTCAGCAGTAGTGACAGCATGACATCACATATGCCGTGAGGGAAAATGGAAGCCACTGAGACCTGAGGAGGGGGATGAACGCTGTCCAACAGACACATTGTGTGTGTGCACCAGGAGGGGTGGGCTGTAAATGGAGGAGGACCATGGAGCCACCAGGACATGAGGAAGGGGGAGGTGGCTGCAGCTCATCAATAACACTACCGCCACCTGAATCATCGATTGACGTAGGTGATGGGGCAGGCTTTTCCATTGGAATTACTGTGCAAGGCAATGGAGGAGGTGTAACTAGTTCCCCGTACCATTACAAATGGTGGAACTCCGTTTCACCTCATCCCCCCCCCCCCACATTAAACCCCACCCAAATCTAACTCTCTCTGCTCATGTTATATCTGCCCCCCTGCTGTGCACATGGGGGGTAATTCCAAGTTGATCGCAGCAGGACATTTTTTTAGCAATTGGGCAAAACCATGTGCACTGCAGGGGGGGAAGATATAACATGTGCAGAGAGAGTTAGATTTGGGTGTGGTGTGTACAATCTGCAATCTAAATTGCAGTGTAAAAATAAAGCAGCCAGTATATACCCTGCACAGAAACAAAATAACCCACCCACATCTAACTCTCTCTGCACATGTTATATCTGCCTCCCCTGCAGTGCACATGGGTGGTCATTCCGAGTTGTTCGCTCGGTAATTTTCTTCGCATCGCAGCGATTTTCCGCTAATTGCGCATGCGCAATGTTCGCACTGCGACTGCGCCAAGTAAATTTGCTATGCAGTTAGGAATTTTACTCACGGCATTACGAGGTTTTTTCTTCGTTCTGGTGATCGTAATGTGATTGACAGGAAGTGGGTGTTTCTGGGCGGAAACTGGCCGTTTTATGGGTTTGTGTGAAAAAACGCTGGCGTTTCTGGGAAAAACGCGGGAGTGTCTGAAGAAACGGGGGAGTGTCTGGGCGAACGCTGGGTGTGTTTGTGACGTCAAACCAGGAACGAAACTGACTGAACTGATCGCAGTTGCCGAGTAAGTGTGGAGCTACTCAGAAACTGCTAAGAAGTGTCTATTCGCAATTCTGCTAATCTTTCGTTCGCAATTTTACTATGCTAAGATTCACTCCCAGGAGGCGGCGGCTTAGCGTGTGCAAAGCTGCTAAAAGCAGCTTGCGAGTGAACAACTCGGAATGAGGGCCATGGTTTTGCCAATTAGAGAACAAATTTGCTCCTGTGATCAGGTCTGAATTAGGCCCATGGGTTCTATGTTTCTGGTATGAATGGTCGACCATGTTAACATCGTCAGTCATTAGGTCGACCACTAAAGATCGACATTGACATGGTCAACATGGATAAACAGTTGAAACTTGAAAATGGTCGACACGGGACAGGTCAACACATGAAAAGGTCGACATGGATTTTTTAACTGTTTTTGGTGTAATTTTTTCTGTAACATGACCAGGAACCCCAATTAGTATACCGCGGCCGCTTGCATGGCTCGCGAACTGCGGGCAAGGTGCTTCGCTCCGCTATCGCTGTGCTCGGCACATGTTACTGTTCCCAATCGTAGTCCACGTCCAGGAATTATACTAGTCAAGGGTCAGGAAGCGAGCGGAGAAAATCGTGGCAGATATGCAGCACAAACTGTTTGAACTGCTTCCATCAGGCAGACGCTACAGGTCCATTCCCGCGAAGTCGACCAAATCCATTAAAAGCTTCTTCCCACTAGCTGTCCACCAGCTGAACAATATATAAAAAGTCTAACATGTATAATATGTCTAATATGAGGCCTAAAGCATCTATGACACAGAGAGTAAGGGACACAGGGGGTAATTCAGATCTGATCGCAGCAGGAATTTTGTTAGCAATTGGGCAAAATCATGTGCACTGCAGGTGGGGCAGATATAACGTGCAGAAAGAGTTAGATTTGGGTAGTTTATATTGTTTCTGTGCAGGGTAAATACTGGCTGCTTTATTTTTATACAGCAATTAAGATTTCAGTTTGAGCACACCACACCCAAATCTAAAGGGCCGTATTCACGGCCCGATTTGGGGAGAGATGTGTGTTGAGCGAACCGCTCAACATACATCTCTCCCCCCGCTCAGCACAGAACGATGTGTGCTGAGCATGCGGGGGGGAGACGGGGGGAAGGGGCGCTCATTTCACCCAGCGGGTGAACTGAGCGACCTACTAGATTGAACCTGCATGCAGGCCAGTCTAGCACCAGCGATGCGATGCACGGGGCCCCGCATCACTATCGCTGTGGGGGTACACATGGAGTGATCACTGCTTAAAATCTAAGCAATTTAGTCAGAATGCTTAGATTTTAAGCAGCGATCGCTCCGTGAGTACCCCCTTTAACTCTCTCTGTACGTTATATCTGCCCCCCTGCAGTGCACATTGGCCCTCATTCCAAGTTGATCACTCGCTTGCTACTTTTAACAGCCATGCAAATGCAGAGTCGCCGCCCACGGGGGAGTGTATTTTTGCTTTGCAGGAGTGTGAACGCCTGTGCAGCCGCACGGCAGCAAATACATTTTGTGTAGAACCAGACCAGCCCTGTAGTTACTAATTCTGTGCGTTGATTGCTGCGACGAGTGACATGGTAATGACGTCAGATACCTGCCCAGCAAACGCCCGCCCACGCCTGCGTTTTTCCAAACACTCCCAGAAAATGGTTAGTTGCCACCCAGAAACTCCCACTTCCTGTCAATCTCCTTGCGTTCGGCTGTACGATTGGAATCATCGGTAGAACCAGTGACTTTGTACCCATATGACGCGCGTGCGCATTGTGGTGCATATGCATGCGCAGATTAGCCGTTTTTTTTCACTGATCGCTATGCAGCGAACAACGGCAGCTAGCGATCAACTCGGAATGATCCCATGGTTTTGCCCAACTGCTAACAAATTTGCTGCTGCGATCAACTCTGAATTACCCCCACAGTTGTACAACTGATTTTTCACAACAATGGTTGTACATGTTAATAACATTACATTACAATTATGGTGTTACTATGGCTGGCATATGAATGTTAGGTTTTAAACAAAATTGTACAACAGGTACACTATGGGGGAATTCATTTGACAACAAAATCCAGTTTCTACAATAAAAATGTGGCTTTTATCACGGTGGCGAAAAGCCGCTATTTAATTGTCAGCGAAAAATTACCGGTGATAATTTTCCTGAGGTTTAATGCAAATTTCTTTTTGCCACCTCTGAGCAGGTGAAAAGTTGTGGAAAATCCCTATTTTCAGATAAAAATGTTGGGATTTGGTTCAGAACCCCTAATGACTAATTAAGCACATTATTTTTTTTAATTGACCAAATATTACATGTCATTTTGTAAGCGAAAAAGTGCGAACTGATAGAATTTGGGGTAGAAGCTATGGGACAGATTTATTGGGGAGCTTTATGATTGGGACAAGTGTTTTAAAGCTTGCAGATTCTTTGTTAAAATGGCTTAAAATGACCCAAATATATATGTACACACATTTTTATGTATTTAAATAGAGCTTATATTTTGCACAAAAACACTCGCTTTCTATCATTGTTTCACTTTTTTAGAAAAATACATATAACAACCATTTGACACAATTTAAGTACCCCAAATACTTTTATTATGACCACTAATACACTTCTATATGGAATCTGTTTGGTCGACAATGTTAAGGTCGACAGACATTAGGTCGACCACTATTGGTCGACGTTGACATGGTCGACATATACATATGGTCGACACATGAAAATGGTCGACATGGCACAATATTTTACTTTTTCATACTTTACCATCCACGTGGACTACGATTGGGAACGGTAACCTGTGCCGAGCGCAGCGGTAGAGGAGCGAGGCACCTTGCCCAAGCATGGCGAGTAAAGCGAGCCATACAAGGGAACGCTGTACACTAATTGGGGTTCCTGGTCATGTTTCGGAAAAAGAGAAAACAAAAAACAGTTAATAAATAGACGTCGACCTTTTCATGTGTCGACCATTCCTGTGTCGACCATTTTCATGTGTCGACCATATGACCATGTCAACTAATAGTGGTCGACCTAATGAATGTCGACCTTAACACTGTCGATTATTGATACCGGAACCCTTCTATACTGTATACTATATATGTTTGGCTTTTTTTGTGGGGGGCAATACAGGCAGATTTTCTCATTTTCACATCCATTTTTCAGTGGTTTGCCAGAAAGAATTATTGCGCGAATCCCGTTTTCGCACCGTTGCAATTGGATAGGTTGAAAAACGGGAGCGCGCATACTGGCAACAAGCCACCTTTCTGCTGCAGGGTACACTGGGCTCCACAGGGAATAACATCGGGGGGTAGAGTAGAATCTTGATCCGAGGCACCAACAGGCTCAAAGCTTTGACCTTCTGCCCAAGATGCATAGCACCGCCTCCTCTATAACCCCGCCTCCGTGCACAGGAGCTCAGTTTTGTAGTTGGTGCCATGCAGTAAGCAGGCATACAACAGGGGGGCTGTTCCTGCAGCTCTGAGAAGAGCTTTTCTAAGTGAAAAATGAAGACTTCAAGGGCTGCAGCAGTGACTCTGTGAGTATTAGATGTCAGTCTGACATCTCCTGCTGCAGCTCCATCACCTCCTCCAGCGGCGCTGTATACTCCCACTCCATGGTTGCCGGGAACTTACAGCAGAGGCTCCGGTTTGCTCCTCGTTAGTCACACACCCGCCGAAGTTCTCCTGGATCGCATGGCTGCACTCAGGGAGGAGGTAAGTGGGTCCCCTAGGCGGGTCCCACTAAAATCACGATCCGGCGCGGCCGGTTGGAGGCGGGCCGCGTGCGCTGACGTGGACACTGTAGTCGGGCAGGGACTCCACTAAACCACCAGGGCAAGGGCACAGGTCGGTTTTTTTTACCTCACAAAAAAACGTTTTATTAACAGCCCATAGTATTAGTGGTGAAGTCCAGCAGGGGGATAAGGATTGGACCTGTAGCTCCTCCCCCAGCCCCAGGGTGCCATTTATAGTAATGTTCTCGCCCTGGAGCTGCATATATCTCTCTCCCTCACTCCCAGTCAGTGTTTGGGCGCCATTACACAGAGCAGCACTGTTCCTGGGACTGTCAGTGGTGTGCATTTTACAATGACACTTAAGTATTCTACATGTCTGTTGACAGTGTTAGTAAAGAAACAGTGCATTTGGTCAGGGTTATATAGTACAAGTATCCTGTGATATACATCCAATCTTTACTGTGCATTGATATATCTACTAAATATATAGCCACACTGAGTATTACTTTGAACTGCTAGTCCAGTGCAGTTTTATTGCATGTCATAATTTCTGCATTGTACATTGTGACTATATGTGTGTGCATGTAGCTGCTGTGTGACCTCCATTTTGTGTCTCTCACTCAGATTGCTATCCCTATATTCTATAACCTGAGGGTGCTAGGTGCGTTAGGTAGGTTTATCATTTAATATAGGTAGTTCACAGGATATACTCAGTGTGTATTTTTCTCTGTGAATTCCAGTCACATATACCTCTTGAATTCCCTGTTTGTGCTAATACACTGCACAGGGGGTTCTTGTCAGGTATTGTGCTGCTGATATTGTACTGGGTTGCCCTGCATTGAGCTTTCAGATATGTCAGCTACAAAGGGCAACGGAGCTGGGGCTGATCCCACATTGCGTGGTGGTGACGCTGCAGACACATTTGAGGAAAACATAGCAGCTGAAGGTTCATGTTCTGGGGGTTCCTTACCCCCCCCCCCCCTCCCCTGTGGGATCGTAGCAACGGGGGTTCAAAATTACCTGCCTTGGGCTACCTTCTCCACGCTATTGAATATGCTGGTAACTAGTCTAACGCCCCCTATGGGACCTTCTGTGCCGGTACAACCACTTGTCGTCCCCGCGGTTAACCCGCCATGGGCAGATTAACTGTCTGCTCAGTTACAGCAATTGAACCAATCACTGACTACCCAGAAGTCTAATCCTCGCCCGACTAAGACAAAGGGGTCCTCTAAGCGGGCCATTACTTCCTCACAATCCACCAACGTCCCAGACACCTCATCTGATGAGGATGGTGTATATACTGACCCCACAGATTCTGGCCCTGATGCTTCTGATGGGGAGTCTGTCTCACAGGTGGATGTTCCTGACTTGCTGGAGGCTATCAGACTCATTCTTCAAATTATAAAACAAATAGCAGCACTTATTCATAAACATGCATAAGCTTATATCTTTAAAAATATATATCATTTTTTAATAAAAACAATAATAATACAATCAATGATAGATATGAGGATGGGTGGGTATGTCTCATATGGAAACCTATATAAGTCCCGTACATTTATGCAGACCACAATAAATATTATTGAGCAAATGTTCATTGGCCCTCAAGGACCCTTTTTTAAGAACAGTCGTGTACACAGTTCGTAGAGGTAACGTTACCAGTAGGAGCCACTGGAGGAAGATCTATGACTTTGATCCATTGGAGCTCTTGGAAATAAAGTTGTCCTCACTAGTGTGCGGTGTCCAGTCCGGATAATGTCTTTCAAGACAAAAGAGGCCAAACAGTTGGCAGTGTCCACCGACTACTGGGAACGGCCGGGTCCGTTATTAAGGCAGATATCAGATGAGGTGTCTGCTGACGGGAGGTATAGGTTCCAAATCCTGAAGCATGCACAGCAAGGTAATACTGATTCATCAAGTGCTGCGCAAAATAAGACTGTCAGACATCACTGTGACTAGCTATGAAAACATTCTTGAACGGTACCAGGTGTGAGTATTCTCATTAATTAAGTAGGGTATATAAACCCCTAACAGGGACCCTCACAACCACCTTTGATAAAGCTGCAAGATAGCAGCGAAACGCGTCAGCATTTGGAACCTATACCTCCCGTCAGCAGACACCTCATCTGATATCTGCCTTAATAATGGACCCGACCGGACCAAGTAATCGGTGGACACTGCCAACTGTTTCGCCTCTTTTGTCTTGAAAGACATTATCCGGACTGGACACCGCACACTAGTGAAGACAACTTTATTTTCCAAAAGCTCCAATGGATCAAAGTCATAGATCTTCCTCCAGCGTTACCGCTACGAACTGTGTCCACAACTGTTCTTAAAAAAGGGTCCTTGAGGGTCAATGAACATTTGCTCAATAATATTTATTGTGGTCTGCATAATTGTACGGGACTTATATAGGTTTCCATATGAGACATACCCACCCATCCTCATACTTATCATTGATTGTATTATTATTGTTTTTATTAAAAAATTATATATATTTTTAAAGATATTAGCTTATGCATGTTTATGAATAAGCACTGCTATTTGTTTTATATTTCTGTTTTTTTCTGAATTGACTATTCTTAATTAGCAGCAGCTTATTGAGAGGAGCGCCTGGTTAGCGCCAAAGCAAATTTTCCTTTTGGTAAATTTCTCTTTTCATTCTTCAAATTACTGATGACTTAGAGCCTGATACTGCCCCTAAGAAACTGGACAGGTTTAAACGTCAGAAAGTGGTTAAACAAGTTTTACCTCATTCTGACCACTTAGTTGACATACGTCAGGAGTCCTGGGAAAATCCAGGAAAGAAATTCACGCCTCACAAGAAGAGGCTAGCTCGCTATCCCCTCGCTGCGGAGTTCAGTAAAAATTGGGAAACACCCCCGCCAGTGGATTCGCAGGTGGCTCGGCTGGTGGTATCCTCAGCTCTGCCAGTAACTACCGTCACGTCTCTGAAAGAACTGACGGATAAGCGTGTGGAGGGTTGTTTAAAGGCGATTTACACTCTAGCAGGTGCTGCGCATCAGCCCACCATTACAACGACTTGGGCTGCAGAGGCTATTGAAGCGTGGGCTCAGGAGTTGGAAGCTGGGATGTCTTCCAACGCTTCTGATCATGCTAGACAATGTCTATCGTATATTGGTGGTCATTCCGAGTTGATCGCTCGCTAGCTGCTTTTCTCTATCGTCCTAGTGGATGCTGGGGTTCCTGAAAGGACCATGGGGAATAGCGGCTCCGCAGGAGACAGGGCACAAAAAGTAAAGCTTTTTCCGATCAGGTGGTGTGCACTGGCTCCTCCCCCTATGACCCTCCTCCAGACTCCAGTTAGATTTTTGTGCCCGGCCGAGAAGGGTGCAATCTAGGTGGCTCTCCTAAAGAGCTGCTTAGAAAAAGTTTAGCTAGGTTTTTTATTTTACAGTGATGCCTGCTGGCAACAGGATCACTGCAGCGAGGGACTGAGGGGAGAAGGAGTCAACTCACCTGCGTGCAGGATGGATTGGCTTCTTGGCTACTGGACATCAAGCTCCAGAGGGACGATCACAGGTACAGCCTGGATGGTCACCGGAGCCACGCCGCCGGCCCCCTTGCAGATGCTGAAATCAGAAGAGGTCCAGAATCGGCGGCTGAAGACTCCTGCAGTCTTCAAAAGGTAGCGCACAGCACTGCAGCTGTGCGCCATTTTCCTCTCAGCACACTTCACACGGCAGTCACTGAGGGTGCAGGGCGCTGGGAGGGGGGCGCCCTGGGAGGCAAATGATTACCTATAATGGCTAAAAATACCTCACATATAGCCCTAGAGGCTATATGGAGATATTTAACCCCTGCCTAATGTTTCTAAATAGCGGGAGACGAGCCCGCCAGAAAAGGGGCGGGGCCTATCTCCTCAGCACACGGCGCCATTTCCTCTCACAGCTCCGCTGGTCAGGACGGCTCCCAAGTCTCTCCCCTGCACTGCACTACAGAAACAGGGTAAAACAGAGAGGGGGGGGCACATTTATGGCGATATTTGATATAACAAAGCAGCTATAAGGGAGCACTTATTATAAGGCTATCCCTGATATATATATAGCGCTTTTGGTGTGTGCTGGCAAACTCTCCCTCTGTCTCCCCAAAGGGCTAGTGGGTCCTGTCTTCGTTAGGAGCATTCCCTGTGTGTCTGCTGTGTGTCGGTACGTGTGTGTCGACATGTATGAGGACGATATTGGTGTGGAGGCGGAGCAATTGCCAAATATGAGGATGTCACCCCCTAGGGAGTCGACACCAGAATGGATGCCTTTATTTATGGAACTACGGGATAGTGTCAACACGCTAAAGCAGTCGTTTGACGACATGAGGCGGCCGGACAATCAATTAGTGCCTGTCCAGGCGACTCAAACACCGTCAGGGGCTGTGAAACGCCCTTTGCCTCAGTCGGTCGACACAGACCCAGACACAGGCGATGACTCCAGTGGTGACGGTGACGAATCAACCGTATTTTCCAGTAGGGCCACACGTTATATGATTTTGGCAATGAAGGAGGCGTTACATTTAGCTGATACTACAGGTACCACTAAACAGGGTATTATGTGGGGTATGAAAAAACTACCTATAGTTTTTCCTGAATCAGAAGAATTAAATGACGTGTGTAATGAAGCGTGGGTTGCCCCTGATAAAAAGCTGATAATTTCAAAGAAATTATTGGCATTATACCCTTTCCCGCCAGAGGTTAGGGAGCGCTGGGAAACACCTCCTAGGGTGGACAAGGCGCTAACACGCTTATCTAAACAAGTGGCGTTACCCTCTCCTGAGACGGCCGCACTTAAAGATCCATCAGATAGGAGGATGGAAAATATCCAGAAAAGTATATACACACATGCAGGTGTTATACTACGACCAGCTGTAGCGACTGCCTGGATGGGCAGTGCTGGGGTAGTTTGGTCAGAGTCCCTGATTGAAAATATTGATACCCTGGACAGGGACAATATTTTACTGTCGTTAGAACAAATAAAGGATGCATTTCTTTATATGCGTGATGCACAGAGGGATATCTGCACACTGGCATCACGGGTAAGTGCTATGTCCATTTCGGCCAGAAGAGCTTTATGGACGCGACAGTGGACAGGCGATGCGGATTCAAAACGGCATATGGAAGTTTTGCCGTATAAAGGGGAGGAGTTATTTGGAGTCGGTCTATCAGATTTGGTGGCCACGGCTACAGCCGGGAAATCCACCTTTCTACCTCAAGTCACTCCCCAACAGAAAAAGGCACCGACTTTTCAACCGCAGCCCTTTCGTTCCTTTAAAAATAAGAGAGCAAAGGGCTATTCATATCTGCCACGAGGCAAAGGTAGAGGGAAGAGACAGCAACACGCAGCTCCTTCCCAGGAACAGAAGCCCTCCCCGGCTTCTACAAAAGCCTCAGCATGACGCTGGGGCTTCTCAAGCGGACTCGGGGACGGTGGGCGGTCGTCTCAAAAATTACAGCGCGCAGTGGGCTCACTCGCAGGTAGATCCCTGGATCCTGCAGATAATATCTCAAGGGTACAGGTTGGAATTAGAGACAGATCCACCTCGCCGTTTCCTGAAGTCTGCGTTACCAACGTCCCCCTCCGAAAGGGAGACGGTTTTGGAAGCCATTCACAAGCTGTACTCTCAGCAGGTGATAGTCAAGGTACCTCTTCTACAACAAGGGAAGGGGTATTATTCCACTCTTTTTGTGGTACCGAAGCCGGATGGCTCGGTAAGGCCTATTCTAAATCTGAAGTCCTTGAACCTGTACATAAAGAAGTTCAAGTTCAAAATGGAGTCACTCAGAGCAGTGATAGCGAACCTGGAAGAGGGGGACTTTATGGTATCCTTGGACATCAAGGATGCGTATCTCCACGTTCCAATTTACCCCTCACACCAGGGGTACCTCAGGTTCGTTGTACAAAACTGTCACTATCAGTTTCAGACGCTGCCGTTCGGATTGTCCACGGCACCTCGGATCTTTACAAAGGTAATGGCCGAGATGATGATTCTTCTTCGAAGAAAAGGCGTATTAATTATCCCATACTTGGACGATCTCCTAATAAGGGCGAGGTCCAGAGAACAGCTAGAGATGGGATTAGCACTGTCTCAAGAAGTGCTAAAACAGCACGGGTGGATTCTGAATATTCCAAAATCCCAGTTAATACCGACAACTCGTCTGCTGTTCCTAGGGATGATTCTGGACACGGTTCAGAAAAAGGTTTTTCTCCCGGAGGAAAAAGCCAAGGAGTTATCCGAGCTTGTCAGGAACCTCCTAAAACCAGGAAAGGTGTCTGTACATCAATGCACAAGAGTCCTGGGAAAAATGGTGGCTTCTTACGAAGCAATTCCATTCGGCAGATTCCACGCAAGAATTTTCCAAAGGGATCTGTTGGACAAATGGTCAGGGTCGCATCTTCAGATGCACCTACGGATAACCCTGTCTCCAAGGACAAGGGTGTCTCTTCTGTGGTGGTTGCAGAGTCCTCATCTATTGGAGGGCCGCAGATTCGGCATACAGGATTGGATCCTGGTGACCACGGACGCCAGCCTGAGAGGCTGGGGAGCAGTCACACAAGGAAGAAACTTCCAGGGAGTATGGACAAGCCTGGAAACGTCTCTTCACATAAACATTCTGGAACTAAGAGCGATATACAATGCTCTAAGCCAGGCAGAACCTCTGCTTCAGGGAAAACCGGTGTTGATCCAGTCGGACAACATCACGGCAGTCGCCCATGTGAACAGACAGGGCGGCACAAGAAGCAGGAGTGCAATGGCAGAAGCTGCAAGGATTCTTCGCTGGGCAGAGAATCATGTGATAGCACTGTCAGCAGTGTTCATCCCGGGAGTGGACAACTGGGAAGCAGACTTCCTCAGCAGACACGATCTTCACCCGGGAGAGTGGGGACTTCATCCAGAAGTCTTCCACATGCTGGTAACCCGTTGGGAAAGACCAATGGTGGACATGATGGCGTCTCGCCTCAACAAAAAACTGGACAGGTATTGCGCCAGGTCAAGAGATCCGCAGGCAATAGCTGTGGACGCGCTGGTAACGCCTTGGGTGTACCAGTCGGTGTATGTGTTTCCTCCTCTGCCTCTCATACCAAAAGTATTGAGAATTATACGGCAAAGAGGCGTAAGAACGATACTAGTGGTTCCGGATTGGCCAAGAAGGACTTGGTACCCGGAACTTCAAGAGATGATCACGGAAGATCCGTGGCCTCTACCTCTAAGGAGGGACTTGCTTCAGCAGGGTCCCTGTCTGTTTCAAGACTTACCACGGCTGCGTTTGACGGCATGGCGGTTGAACGCCGGATCCTAATGGAAAAAGGCATGCCGGAAGAAGTCATTCCTACTTTGATTAAAGCAAGGAAAGAAGTAACCGTGCAACATTATCACCGAATTTGGCGAAAATATGTTGCGTGGTGCGAAGATCGGAGTGCTCCGACGGAGGAATTTCAACTGGGTCGATTCCTACATTTCCTGCAATCAGGATTGTCTATGGGTCTCAAATTGGGATCTATTAAGGTTCAAATTTCGGCCCTGTCGATTTTCTTTCAAAAAGAATTGGCTTCAGTCCCTGAAGTCCAGACCTTTGTTAAGGGTGTGCTGCATATACAGCCCCCTGTGGTGCCTCCAGTGGCACCGTGGGATCTCAATGTAGTTTTGGATTTTCTAAAATCTCATTGGTTTGAACCACTAAATAAGGTGGATTTGAAGTATCTCACTTGGAAAGTGACCATGCTTCTAGCCCTGGCTTCTGCCAGGAGAGTGTCAGAATTGGCAGCTTTATCTTACAAAAGCCCATATCTGATTTTCCATTCGGACAGGGCAGAACTGCGGACTCGTCCGCATTTTCTCCCTAAGGTGGTGTCAGCATTTCATCTGAACCAGCCTATTGTAGTGCCTGCGGCTACAAGTGACTTGGAGGACTCCAAGTTACTGGACGTTGTCAGAGCATTAAAAATATATATTGCAAGAACAGCTGGAGTCAGAAAATCTGACTCGTTGTTTATATTGTATGCACCCAACAAGATGGGTGCTCCTGCGTCTAAGCAGACCATTGCTCGTTGGATCTGTAGCACAATCCAACTTGCACATTCTGTGGCAGGCCTGCCACAGCCTAAATCTGTAAAGGCCCACTCCACAAGGAAGGTGGGCTCATCTTGGGCGGCTGCCCGAGGGGTCTCGGCATTACAACTTTGCCGAGCAGCTACGTGGTCAGGGGAGAACACGTTTGTAAAATTTTACAAATTTGATACTCTGGCTAAGGAGGACCTGGAGTTCTCTCATTCGGTGCTGCAGAGTCATCCGCACTCTCCCGCCCGTTTGGGAGCTTTGGTATAATCCCCATGGTCCTTTCAGGAACCCCAGCATCCACTAGGACGATAGAGAAAATAAGATTTTACTTACCGATAAATCTATTTCTCGGAGTCCGTAGTGGATGCTGGGCGCCCATCCCAAGTGCGGATTATCTGCATAAATTGTACATAGTTATTGTTAACTAATTCGGGTTATTGTTGAAGGAAGCCATCTTTCAGAGGCTCCGCTGTTATCATACTGTTAACTGGGTTTAGATCACAAGTTGTACGGTGTGATTGGTGTGGCTGGTATGAGTCTTACCCGGGATTCAAAATCCTCCCTTATTGTGTACGCTCGTCCGGGCACAGTACCTAACTGGAGTCTGGAGGAGGGTCATAGGGGGAGGAGCCAGTGCACACCACCTGATCGGAAAAAGCTTTACTTTTTGTGCCCTGTCTCCTGCGGAGCCGCTATTCCCCATGGTCCTTTCAGGAACCCCAGCATCCACTACGGACTCCGAGAAATAGATTTATCGGTAAGTAAAATCTTATTTTAGCAGCATTGCACACTCTAGGCCGCCGCCCTCTGGGAGTGTATCTTAGCTTAGCAGAATAGCGAACAAAAGAGTAGCAGAATTGCTACTAAATATTTTCTTGCAGTTTCTGAGTAGCTCCAGACCTACTCCTAGATTGCGATCAGCTCGGTCCGTTTAGTTCCTGGTTTGACTACACAAACACGCCCTGCGTTCGGCCAGCCACTCCCCCGTTTCTTCAGACACTCCCGCGTTTTTCCCTGACACGCCTGCGTTTTTTAGCACACTCCCGGAAAACGCTCAGTTACCACCCAGAAACGCCCCTTTCCTGTCAATCACTCACCGATCAGCAGTGCGACTGAAAAGCGCCGCAGGATCAACAGCAAAATTGCTAAGTTTTTAGTTAAATAACTAAGCGCCTGCATGCTGCGTACCATGCGCATGCGCATTTAGCAACAAATCGCAGCATAGCGAAAATCGGCAACGAGCGAACAACTCGGAATGACCACTATTGTCACGGCTTCTCATTACATTAAGAAGGCGGCTTCTGATGCCGATACTCTGGCGGCCAAGGCTTCTACTACGTCCATACTGGCTCGCCGGATTCTATGGTCACGGTCCTGGTCCGTGGATCTGGACTCTAGGAAAACCCTGGAGGTACTCCCTTTTACGGGAAACATCCTTTTCGGAGAAGACCTCAACAAGATAGTGGCTGACTTAGCTTCTGCTAAAACAGCTTGTCTACCTAGTACTGCTCCTTCAGTACCGAAGGGTAAGAGTACTTCTTTTCGCTCCTTTCGTCCTTCAGGGAAAGCAAAGGGTCAGGCATACCCGAAACAGGCTCGCACTTCCAAACCCAATAAGCCCAAACCCAAACGGGCCTGGGCTGCCCGTCAGCCTGCTTCCAAGACTGACAAGCCTGCCGCATGATGGGGCGGGCCTCTCTCTGGGGGATCCCAGGGTGGGGGGCCGACTTCTAGGGTATACCCAGGAATGGTTGAAGACCACTTCCGATGCCTGGGTATAGGATGTTGTCACTCGAGGTTATGCCGTATCCTTCAAAAATCATCCCCCTAATCGATTTTGCCTGACAGACGGCCCTTCGGATCAAATGAAGGCAAAAACTCTTCATTCGGTGGTACAGTACCTCCTGGACACAGGAGTGGTAGTACAGGTACTTCTGGCTCAGAGAGGCAAGGGGTACTATTCACTGCTGTTCCTAGTCTCAAAACAGAATGGGTCCTCTCGGCCCATTCTCAACCTCAAGTCCTTGAACAAATTTGTGAGGGTCTCCAAGTTTCGTATGGAAACTCTTCGCTCTATTGTTCTGGCCTTGGAACCTGCATGTTCCCACTGCGATGTCACATCAGCAGTACCTGAGGTTTGCGGTTGGCAACCTCCATTACCAATTTCGGGCGTTACCTTTTGGTTTGACCACGGCTCCGCGAGTCTTCACCAAGGTTATGGCGGTAATGACGGCTGTACTCCGTCGTCAAGGAGTCAGGATACTGACGTATCTGGGCGACTTATTGATCCTGGCAAATTCCCCAGAAATTCTCCTACACCATCTAGATCTGACTGTCCAGTTTCTGCAAGCCCACGGGTGGCTCAACAACTGGAGGAAATCTTCCCTGGTCCCTGCGCAGAGCATGGTGCAACTGGGAGTGTTGTTGGACAATCACAACCAGCGATTGTTCTTGTCTCAGGAGAAGGTACTAAAGCTTCAGGACAGGATTTGATGCTTCCTATCTCGTTCGCAAGTGTCGATACATTCGGCGATGCAAGTGCTAGGTCTCATGGTGTCGACTTTCGACATGGTGGAGTACGCTCAATTCCATTCACGCCCTCTGCAGAAACGTATTCTTGCCAAATGGGACGGGCTGCCTCACCGGGTCAGGTCTCACATGATCTCCTTGTCTCCAGAGGTCCGTCTGTCACTGAGCTGGTGGCTGCAGGACGGACATTTGAGCAGGGGTCGTCCTTTCTGGATATCCAACTGGGTCCTTCTGATGATGGATGCCAGTCTGAGAGTCTGGGGTGTAGTGTTGGAGCAACACTCCTGTCGAAGTCGGAAAATATTGCAATACACACACCACATGCAAACACCACACAGATGGCATCCATGCATGTACTCAGTCTGCCGTGTGTGCGCATACTCGCAAATTGCGTACAATCGCCTCCCACGTGAGTGCGCGTACGGGCATGGTATGAGCAATTACAGAAAGATTCTTACTTGCAATGGAAATGATTAGACACATGCTACAGTTCCCAGCCTGTGTCGAGTCACTGTTCACACACACACTAATCTAACCAAACATGCACATCCTTCCAAAACAAGGTCTTGTTCACTCCAATGTTTGAACAGACCCCCTGGTCTGTGAAGAAAGACAAACACAAACCGAACAAGTCATCGTTTGGTGGGAGCCAGAACAATGGGAGACAAATATCCCAATAGATACACATAAGCCTGCGTTTTCAAATTATTAACTACAGGCAGCCTGCAGTCTAGAAAACCTTTGATATAATAGCAGGGAAACACTTATATATATATATATATATATATATATATATATATATATCTTGAGAATGGTTGGTCATTTCATGTGTAGGATCATGTTGCTTGGAGATAGCATGACAGGGTAACCTAATGAACATGGAAATATCTGTCACACATTGCATGTTTCCCAAACTTGGGGGGTCATTCCGAGTTGTTCGCTCGTTATTTTTTTCTAGCAATGGAGCGATTAGTCGATAATGCGCATGCGCAATGTCCGCAGTGCGACTGCGCCAAGTAAATTTGCTATGCAGTTAGGAATTTTACTCATGGCATTACAAGGTTTTTTCTTCGTTCTGGTGATCGGAATGTGATTGACAGGAAGTGGGTGTTTCTGGGCGGAAACTGGCCGTTTTATGGGAGTGTGTGAAAAAACGCTACCGTTACTGGGAAAAACGCGGGAGTGGCTGGAGAAACGGAGGAGTGTCTGGGCGAACGCTGGGTGTGTTTGTGACGTCAAACCAGGAACGACAAGCACTGAACTGATCGCACTGGAAGAGTAGGTCTCGAGCTACTCAGAAACTGCACAGAGAAGTCTTTTCGCAATATTGCAAATCTTTCGGTCGCAATTTTGATAAGCTAATATTCACTCCAAGTAGGCGGCGGCTTAGCGTGTGCAAAGCTGCTAAAAGCAGCTTGCGAGCGAACAACTCGGAATGAGGGCCTTGGTGCACACATTGCACATAGTTGTATATGATATAGTTGTATGAACACAAAACGCAGCTCTGACCTAGTCTTTTAGGTTAAACAGAGCAATTGTGGGGTGTGTTCGTGAGCGACAATAGTTTATATCGCTCACATTTATACTGTGTGATTTGTTTTAGTGCGGGCGCACTTTTGTACGTGAGCGCGCACAAGCGTGAAAAGGCACGTACGGTTGCGTAATTACGCAAGTTGCGTAAGATAGCTAACGCCAAGGACAAACCACACAATAGTTCAATTTAAAGCGGAGTAGTAGATGTTTATCTACAAATAGCACATAACTATCCGGTTTCAAACGCAGATTAGAATAACATTGATAAAGTGTGTTACCTCTGGGGAAAGCTATCAGTTAACAGGAAAGGATATTTTTCTGATCAGAAAACTATAGAGTGTTAGTGTGGGCTGAAAAAGGTGTGAATGTATTGAACCCCACTTGGTGAACTTGGTGAACTCGGTGGAACTCGGTGAACTTGGTGAGCACGGTCTAGGTAAACACGTGCAACGGAGTGTGATAAAGCTTTGTGAAGTTGTTGTTTTAAAAGTTTTTTTTCTTGGTATTACACTCCGGCTGTTTTGGAGCACAGTGTGAAGACTCCAGTGATCCTACAACTTATAGATAGCAAGTGTCTATAAGCGGTACGATTGGACCGCACGGTTGTGTGAGCAATACGTGGCGCAACGTGATACGAAGTTTTGCATATTTGTGCGTAAATCTCGTCATCATACGCGTTGTTAAGCACATGCAAGCGTGATTTGTGTAAAAATTGTCTTTTTTGGGTACGGTAAGTTACTCCTAAAGGCCCAGGGGATATAGGCCGAAGTAGAGCCTGCACTGGCTATGCGTGTCTGCTAAATAGGGCGGATCCGTGGTACTCGGAGCAGAAGAAGTTAGTGGAAGAACTTTGAGGACTTCCACCGTTAGACTACTGTGTTTGGAGCATTTTAGGAAGTTTTCCCGTGTTAAAAAGGTCCACAATGGGAGCCAAGTGCACAACACAGGGACGTTCCTCAGTCAGGGTTCAGACAGCAGAATTGAGACCCAGGGGGTCAGCTCGGTTGGTAATGTGGGGGAAGTATGGTCCCCACACTGAGACCTTTTGTGATGAATGGACACGAATGACTGTGGGGGATAAAGCATCATTTCCTGGGATAGGTAGTTTTGATCCAGAGGTACTACACAATGTAAGGATTAGAATATGCCTGCTCAAATCCAGAAAGCAAAGTATAAGGCATACAGATTGTTTAAACCTGTGGCAACAAGAGGGGGATGTGCAAAGGGAGCTTGCTCGCACAGCAAGTTCCAAACCAGGCAGAAGCATGAATGCGACAGCACCACCACCACCATATGTTGATGGAGAGAAGAGTGTCGCCACCAATGATACAAAGGTAGAGGTCAGGGAAATGTGCAGCGAATGTATTAAAACTAACGCTTGTACCTTGTACCCTGATTTACCTTCTCCCCAAGATTACAGAAACGTAGAGGATGAGCCTAGCATGATCTCAGCCCTTGCCCTGGCTGCCACCATACACGACACAAGGGTGGGCATTGCCCAACCACCAAGGGCAGTGGCCACATCAGCCAGTGAGGGGGCAGATGAGATCGTGGCGACTGGTAAGTACGGTACCGTCTATTATGCAGAAACAGTGACTCCCCGTATTGTAGAGACAAACAAGAAAGATGTGGTTGAGTTGCATCCAGTTAGGGTGATTGCAGTCCCTAACGGGAGAACTGACACTCAGGGGGTGACCCCAATCAGGAACATTGCAATGTACTGTCCCTGGTCCCGTATGGAGCTGAGGTCAATTATGGCAGAATTCCCTGACCCCAGAAAGGATTTAGTCGGATGCCAGAAATATATAAAAGATTTAGGACTTTCCCAAGAACCCACAAACAAAGATTGGCGGACGGTGTTGCGAGCGAGTCTCCCCTCTAACATTGACATCCCAAAATTTATTACAGACTGCAACCTAGATGCAGAAGTGCCACTCACTGATGCTTACAATCAGGAGAATGTCAGGCAAATCAATATACAACTAGGTTTGTATTTCCCAGCCGTAGTTACATGGATTTTTTCCATAAGACAGAAAGAGAATGAACTGGCATCCGAATATTTCCACAGAGCTTTGATGGAAATGGCTAAATTCACTGGGATTGAGGATATTAGAGACAATGTCAACCACAGGGAAGTAGCTGTCTCTGTATTAATGGAGGGATTGAAGGAGGCACTGAAAACCAGGGTGCAAACTTCTCTGCCAAACTGGAGGGGTATTACGGTGACTGCACTTAGGGAATCAGCACTGGAGCACGACCGTAATATCCAGAAAACCAGGGAGGCACAGGGCGAGCGGTTGATGGTGATGAGCATCCAAGCACTGGAAGGAGCACCAACTCGACCAAAACCCCAGGCCCCTGACACATGGAAAAAGCCAAGAGTTTGTTATATGTGTAAAAGGGAAGGGCATTATGCCAGCAATTGTAACAGCACACAGAAATTCAGACCCCCTAGACAAGAACACGAGCAAAGTAATTATACACATAGAGGAGATCAGGGATCATACAGGAGAGAGTACGAGCCGCATAGAGGGGAAACAAGGAGGTACGCGCTGAGGAGGAACTGGCAGACCTCTGAAAATTCTCAGTTACCCCCCTCACATATTGTAGCTGCCAATGCGCTGCGGGAGGGTCCACGGCCCCAATAGAGGTTAGGCCACACCTGTAGTCTGCAGCCTGTGAAGCTGATCGCTGGCCCTGGGAATGAACCTGAGGTCTTGGTCAAAGTAGCAGGAACACTACAACCATTTCTTGTAGATACAGGGGCTGTACTCAAAGCTCCAACCAATTTACTGACCACGGGCAAAACAATTTTGGCAATGGGAGTAACAGGAACAGTGCAACAATACCCTTTGAGTAGACCAGCAGAGATTACGATAGGGCCCTTGCAGACCAAGCATTCCTTTTTGCTAGCTGCATCACCTCCGACTAACCTGCTTGGAAGAGATTTATTGTGTAAAATGCGGTGTGTCATATATTGTACACCTGAGGGTGTCTTCTTAGATATACCTGAGAATCACGTTCAAGAAGTACAAGATATATTAGACACCCCTCAAAGGCTAATGTCGCATTCTGCTGTTATAGACAAGTGTCCATAAAAGGTAGAGGAAATTATCTCACGAATACCGGGTTCCCTTTGGACCAAAGATGGACAAGACACTAGATTGATGGCGAATGTAGCTCCAGTAGTAGTACAAGTAAAAGATGGTAGGATAGCTCCAAAAATCCCTCAGTACCCTCTGAAGCCAGAGGTAGAATTAGGAATTTTCCCTGTCATAGAGCACTTGCTACAACAGGGCATCCTAGTCAGGACGTCCAGCACTGCCAATAGTCCCATCTTCCCTGTGAAAAAGAGCGGGGGGAGGGGTTACCGGCTAGTGCAGGATTTAAGAGGGGTGAACAAAATAGTTGAGAGTCAATTCCCCGTAGTGCCCAATCCAGCTGTCATCTTGATGCAGATCCCCGCAACCTCTTCATACTTCACGGTCATTGATCTCTGTTCTGCCTTCTTTTCTGTCCCTCTCCACCCCGACAGTCAGTACCTTTTCGCCTTCTCTTACAGGGGAGTACAGTACACCTGGACTCGTCTACCCCAAGGCTTCATTGACAGCCCAAGTATCTTCTCCCAAGCACTGCATGACTGTTTGCAATCCTTTCAACCTGAAAGTGGCTCAGTGCTAATACAGTATGTTGATGACTTATTGTTGTGCTCTGACTCATTTGAAACATCCTTGGTAGATACGAAGCAGCTGCTGCTTCACCTCTCCCAGACAGGACACAAGGTTTCAAAGGATAAATTACAGTTGTGCAGTAAAAGGGTGAGGTATTTGGGGCATTGCTTGACACAAGGACAACGACACCTCACTGCTGATAGGATAGAAGCGATTCGCAACATGACTCTGCCACAAACCCAGCAACAGATCCGCACTTTCCTTGGAATGTGTGAGTACTGCCGAAACTGGATCCCAGGATTCTCCATACTGGCTTTACCTTTGCAAGAAATGGTCTCCTCGAACAAACCAGATCGGATCTCGCACACAGATGAGTCCGAATTGGCCTTTAAAAGACTCAAACAGGCACCTGCATTAGGTATGCCAGATTATGGGAAGCCTTTTGAATTATACGGTACAGAAAGTGCAGGGTGCGTAGCAGGAGTTTTAACACAGAAACATGGTGATGCCAGCAGACCAGTAGCATACTACAGTGCACAGTTGGACACTGTAGCACGGTCTCTCCCCACATGCTTGCGAAGTGTTGCAGCGATAGCTTTGCTAGTGAGTAAGAGCGAAGACGTAGTGTTAGGACACAACCTGACCGTCCATACACCTCATGCAGTATCAGCCTTACTGAACTCTGCCCAAACCAGACATGTCTCATCTGCGCGGTTTACAAGGTGGGAATTATCACTAATTGCCCCTGTAAACATCACCATAAAGAGATGCAGCTCACTAAATCCTGCAACTTATCTGCCAAGTGTGCCTGGACAGGCACAAAGGGTGGAGGATGAGAATGATGGTGAAGGAGGAATTAGTGCAGACACTGATACGCATGATTGTATGGAATATCTGAACCAGACTTTCACTGCGAGACCTGACATTAGTGACAACCCACTGGAAAACGTAGATTTTTCCTTTTACACTGACGGTAGTTGCCACAGACAGACGGACTCGGGAGACCTGTGCACTGGGTACGCAGTTGTAGATGACAGAAGTATCATAGAAGCTGAGCCCCTGGGCCCACCGCACTAAGCACAAGTTGCTGAGCTGGTCGCCCTAACCAGAGCGTGTGAACTGGCCAAGGGTAAGTCAGCTAATATATACACAGATTCTAGGTACGCCTTTGGAGTGGTGCATGATTTCGGGGCCCTATGGCGCCTCAGAAATTTAATGACAGCAGCTGGCACACCCGTGGCGCATGCGACCCACATCAAAAGATTGCTATCAGCAATACAAGACCCGGACAGAGTGGCTGTTATCAAGTGCAAAGCCCACACTTACAGTCAAGACCCAGTGTCACTTGGTAACAGCCGGGCAGACGAAGCTGCCAAGGCAGCAGCAAGTTCAGCCACACTAACCAACATCACACCACTGATGACATTTAACACAATAAGCACACAACAACTCATTGAAATGCAAGATTTGTGTTCCCTGCAGGAGAAGTCCGTCTGGAAGACGAAGGGACATGGAAGAGAGTCTTCGGGCCTCTGGACAGATGGGCACAGTAAGCCAGTTGCTCCCAAGGCATATCTTCCAGCCCTAGCGGAAGCAGCTCACGGCCTGACCCACTTGGGCAAGGAAGGTATGTGCAAACTGGTCAGGGCATACTGGAGTGCACCAGGGTACTCATCTCATGCAGGTAGGAGGGCAATGGCTTGTATTACCTGCATGAGAAAGAATGTTGGGAAGACAATACCGACAGAACCATCCCATATCCCTCCTACGGACGGACCCTTCCAGGTAATACAAATAGACTTCATACAGTTACCACCCTGTAGGAATCTGAAATATGTCCTAGTGTGTACAGATGTATTTTCAAATTGGGTAGAAGCATTCCCCACTGCCACAAATACTGCTACGTTCACTGCAAAGAAAATTGTGCAGGAATTTGTGTGTAGATATGGTATCCCTAGAATAATTGAAAGTGATAGGGGTACCCATTTTACAGGTGAAGTCTTTCAGGTCATGTGCAAACTGATGGGTATTAATAGCAAGCTACATACTCCGTACCGGCCACAGGCGAGCGCAAAGGTGGAGAGAATGAATAGCACTATTAAGAACAAGCTTAGAAAATGATGGTTGAAACTGGATTGTTGTGGCCAGAGGCATTGCCACTAGTGTTGTACAGCATCAGAACCACTCCCAGGTCACCACTTAACCTATCACCCTTTGAAGTTCTTTTTGGGCGACAACCTCACGTAATGATTGACCCCCAGGATGATTTGAAATGTAATAATGAAGTGACTGTGCAATATTTGGTTAGGATGAACCAGCAGCTCAGAAATCAACAAAGAAATCTAAAGCTGGTGATTCCTGACCTACCAAACAGTAATTGTAATGACATTGAACCTGGGGACTTTGTGATGATTCGAAATTTCTCACGCTCAGGTTGCCTCATTGACAGGTGGGAAGGACCGTACCAAGTTTTATTGACCAGTACAACAGCACTAAAGGTCGGCGAAAGAGAGACTTGGGTCCACTCGTCCCACTGCAAGAAAGTTGCTGACCCGGAGAAGACTCGTGACAAAGAGCAGGTGGAAGAGAACCTCGTATCACTAGAGTGCTTGTTCCGGGAAAGTTGAGAGGCAGGACTGTTGAAAGGCATCTGAGCACGGAGAGTAACGAGAGTTAGAATGGTTGTCATACCATTTTCTTTTTTCACCTCCCCCTGCATTTTTCCTTTCTTTTCTCCTTCTTATTTTCCTCCTTTCCTCTAACGAAATGGATCGGTTACAAGAGACTGCGTTTCGGATTCTGTTAGTGACTTTGGTTTTAATAAGGACAACTTGTTTTTGTGAGGGTCCCAGAGAGGTGGAGCAAGGATTTGGAGTGAGTTCTGATGGAGAGTACGGGTTGGCAGGACCCCAGGATCAGCGTATCACTTTCGTCAAGGCTAGCATCAGAAAAAGGTCTGGTAGTCACGGAGCTCGGGGTCACTGTGAAGGGTTATTGTCTGTAGAGTACTGTATATGCAAGAAATGCGACAACATAGTCGGAGACGGGTGCATTCAGAAATGTCAGACCATTTATAATATCCCCACGGACAGGCATCCCCTGAGTGATTACCACTCATTAGTGGGTAAGGTCTTAAACCAAACAGAATGCTGGGTGTGCTCACATGTACCTCAAGGACAGAGTAAATCGGGATTAGTGCTACTTCCTTTAACGATAGATGAGGTACTTGAATTACGGGGGGGAAGACCGGTGGACAAGAAATTCAATATATCTAGACCCCCTAGGTTGAAGCTCCACCAGTTCCATGTAGATAAGTCACTAGTCTGTTTCAACGTGTCCAATTTCAGACAACCACGAAATTGGGAAGTAACATGGAATAATCAGACAATGACCTTCTCACACAGAGCCGATAAAATCGCTATCGATTCTGAACTTGTGCGCAAGATAGCCATTAGTGGGAGGTATTTTCAATACAGGTACACACGTGGCAGCAAGACCATGTGGGCTGGGAAAGTACCGCAAGAATATTGTGCACATATTATCCAGCATGAAACTTGTATGGAACAGATGAGAGAACTAGGGACTGGTTTCTTTCCATGGAAGATATGTAATATGGTAATGCTGCATTTTGTCCCCTATGTTCTTCCAGATGATACTTATTTCATATGTGGGAGGAAAGCGTACAAGTGGCTGACTCCGAGCTCTGAAGGGTTGTGTTATATTGGCAGAGTACTACCAGATGTTATTACTATAACCCATGACCTAATGAAAGATGTTCACTGCAACGCTCAGACTCCGTATACTCATACCCATTATGAGCACATTGGGGGTCATTCCGAGTTGTTCGCTCATTATATTTTTCTCGCAACGGAGCGATTAGTCGCTAATGCGCATGCGCAATGTCCGCAGTGCGACTGCGCCAAGTAAATTTGCTATGCAGTTAGGTATTTTACTCACGGCATTACAAGGTTTTTTCTTCGTTCTGGTGATCGTAATGTGATTGACAGGAAGTGGGTGTTTCTGGGCGGAAACTGGCCGTTTTATGGGTGTGTGCGAAAAAACGCTACCGTTTCTGGGGAAAAACGCGGGAGTGGCTGGAGAAACGGAGGAGTGTCTGGCCGAACGTTGGGAGTGTTTGTGACGTCAAACCAGGAACGAAACTGACTGAACTGATCGCAGTTGCCGAGTAAGTGTGGAGCTACTCAGAAACTGCTAAGAAGTGTCTATTCGCAATTTTGCAAATCTTTCGTTCGCAATTTTGATAAGCTAAGATTCACTCCCAGTAGGCGGCGGCTTAGCGTGTGCAAAGCTGCTAAAAGCAGCTTGCGAGCGAACAACTCGGAATGAGGGCCTTTGTCAAGAGACACCTCATAGCTAGGACAGAGCACGCAGGCTCTGATTTGATCCATGAATCTACCGAGATTCAAATTCTCCTCACTTTAGATGTCACCCATACTGCCAGGGGAGTTATAAATTATAAGTATATCCATGCGCTGGCGAACTTGATAGACAATATTACCGAAATGTATGATGACACCTTCAGGTACACTGGCAGGGAACTGCAGGCTTATAAGAATGAATTGATCCAGCATAGGATGGTTTTAAATTATGTTACAGCTGTGACGGGTGGGTATTGTGTTACTCTAGCTACTCAGTATGGTGTAAAGTGCTATACCTACATCACAAACAGCACCAACGACCCCACGGAGGTCATTGACCAAAAGATGGATGAGATCCTACAACTTAAATGGGAATTTAGGAGACGACACAATCTGACGTTAACAGCTGTGGGTAATGAAGTGATCGGCTGGGCCTCTTGGTTGAACCCACTCAAATGGTTCTCAGGGCTAGGAGAGTGGGCACAGAATGTGATTGCCAGTGTGGGGAAGATTCTTCTCCTAATCTTAGGTGTCGTCATAATTGTCGGGTTAATATTTAAATGTGCTCGAATTCTGACGCGGCGCAAGAAAAGCATAAATTTAATGAGTCTAAGGAGCGAGGGCGTTGTAACAGCAGCAGACTTGACTTATGACCCTTCTGTTGAGACAGTGTTATGATAAAGATTGAAAATTAATTTCATGGCCTGTTTCTGTTCACCTTCTCTCTGTTTCCCCCTTACCCAGGAAATCCACAAACCAGAATCCAACTCATCAATCACCAAAAATGTCATTTTTGTATGTACCGTTACATGTCTTCTGTTCATCTCTGTAGGGCTAGGTTAGTGAAACACACATAGTCATTAGATAATAGGGACACATAATTGCTCACACATATGGATCCCCACAATGTATCATCAGATAAATGTGCTCCCCATTTATCATATAGCTCGGTGGAGTCTGTTGGACCATGTACAGACCCTTAATACGAGATGAGAAGGAATATAATGAATACTTCGCAAAGCCTAGAAGCTAGTGATGCACAATGATACATCCCCCTCAGGCAGTTACTCATACATACACGTTTTTCCTATCACACTAGGCCATCCATTTCTCACCTATGACCTTTTCTCCCTCTTCCAAGGTACATACTCGCCCATTGTAATGTATAGCATGTAAATATTTTTTTTTTCTGTTATTAATATTAGTGGCAGTTATTGTTGACTGCCAAAGGGTGGACTGTCGAAGTCGGAAAATATTGCAATACGCACACCACATGCAAACACCACACAGATGGCATCCATGCATGTATTCAGTCTGCTGTGCGTGCGCATACTCGCAAATTGCGTACAATCGCCTCCCACGGGAGTGCGCGTACGGGCATGGTATGAGCAATTATAGAAAGATTCTTACTTGCAATGGAAATGATTAGACACATGCCACAGTGCCCAGCCTGTGTCAAGTCACTGTTCACACACACACTAATCTAACCAAACATGCACATCCTTCCAAAACAAGGTCTTGTTCACTCCAATGTTTGAACAGACCCCCTGGTCTGTGAAGAAAGACAAACACAAACCGAACAAGTCATCGTTTGGTGGGAGCCAGAACAATGGGAGACAAATATCCCAATAGATACACATAAGCCTGCGTTTTCAAATTATTAACTACAGGCAGCCTGCAGTCTAGAAAACCTTTGATATAATAGCAGGGAAACACTTATAAATATATATATATATATATATATATATATGTGTGTGTGTGTATCTTGAGAATGGTTGGTCATTTCATGTGTAGCTTCATGTTGCTTGGAGATAGCATGACAGGGTAACCTAATGAACATGGAAATATCTGTCACACATTGCATGTTTCCCAAACTTGGTGCACACATTGCACATAGTCTCCCCTTTCCCCTCATGCAACTTTTACTTATTTGCAAGGCACAACAAGGGAATTATACACCTTTACAGTATGCGAGGGGACAGTAACTGATCAGAGCATCATGCATGGTATCTACGTGTTCGGATAATTATGAGTAATAATCCGGTGTTGGTTTGGAGAAGATCGCATGTCGTTGCGAATAGTTATTCGCAAAGGCAGATTAAAGGTATATTTGTGTTTATTATGTACTTGGTATGCGGCTGGAATCCAGAGCTGACCAGCTGCACACACCCCTGGATCAAGGCATCGCCCATCTCTTCAAACCCACCAATGACCTCTCCTGTACTGTAAACAACCATCCCTCCATCCAATCGGTGGAGAGCATACAACCCCATTGTATTGTATTTTGGGCAAGGGTATATAAACCTTGCACCTGGGCCGGTGACTCTCTCTCTGCTTTTTAAAAGACTCATAGGTTGTCTCGCCAGACGGCTGGGGACCGGATCCGGGTAGCGCAAGCGACAAAGCATACGTATCATTGGGTGTGATTGAATTGTATTGTGTTGTACCATTTATATTGTAACTTATTGTAATCCCCTTTTACAAATATATTATTACTTGTTGCTGCTTTGGACCACAACATACAATCAAATACTGGTGTCGCATTCAGTTTCTGTTGAGCGTTTGTATAGTGTAAGTGCCACACCTAGAGCTGCCTCGTGCTCTCAGCGTGTCGGTCTGTGTGTATGCACTGAGTGTAAGCTGCACGGCTATTCCGGCGTGTGTACGCAAAGTGTGTGCACAGTACGGGACTGTGTACTCTAACTGGGGACAGAGTACGTAGGTAAAGGATTTATTACAGCGGCCGCAGCGGCTTCAGTTACAGTGTGCAATAGGGGTTAGTGGCTACTTTCAAAGAAGTCTATCGAACTTCTCACTCCCTTCAGGGTCGGTGGACCAAGGAGGAGTTTCTCCTTCCGTTCAACATTCTGGAACTGCGGACATTGTTCAATGCTCTGAAACTGGCCCAGCATTTAATTCAGAACAGACCTGTTCAGGTACAGTCGGACAACACCACCAGGGTGGCGTACATAAATCATCAAGACGGCACTCGAAGCCGCATGGCAATGAGGGAAGTATCAAGGATTGTTCAATGGGCAGAACACCATCTGCCAGCTATATCGGCAGTGTTCATTCCGGGGGTCCTCAACTGGGAAGCGGACTTTCTCAGTCATCAGGACGTACACGCCGGAGAGTGGAACCTCCATTCAATAGTATTTCAACTCCTTGTGGACAAGTGGGGCCTTCCAGGTGTGGATCTGATGGAGTCTCGACACAATCACAAGGTTCCGGTCTTTGGAGCAAGAACAAGGGATCCTCAAGCAGCGTTCGTGGACGCATTGGCAATCCCATGGAACTTTTGGCTGCCATATGTGTTCCCTCCAGTGTCTTTACTGCCCAGAGTGATAAGGAAGCGCAAACAAGAAGGAGGCATACTACTTCTAATTGCTCCCTCGTGGCCCAGACTGCATTGGTTCTCAGACCTACAGGGCCTCTAGATAGAGCGTCCCCTTCTACTTCCACAATGACCAGATCTCCTCGTTCAGGGCCCTTGTGTCTACCAGGATTTGGCCCGACTGGCTTTGACGGCGTGGCTCTTGAAGCTTCCGTACTGAGGGCCAAAGGTTTTTCTGAGGCGGTCATTCAAACTATGGTGAAGGCCCGTAAGCCGGCTTCTGCTCGGATTTACAATAGGGTCTGGAATTCTTGTGCGCAAATACCAATCATGACGCTCAAAAGTTTAGTACGGCCAAACTTTTGGCCTTCCTACACCAAGGCCTGGACCTAGGCCTTCGTCTGGCCTTCCTCAAGGTTCATATTTCTGCCTTGTCGGTATGGTTTCAGAGAAAAATTGCAACTCTGCCCGATGTTCATACCTTCACTCAGGGTGTTTTGCACATTCAGCCTCCTTATGTCCCACCTGTAGGCCCTTGGGATTTGTTGGTAGTTTTTGGGGCCTTGCAAGTGTCTCCATTTGACCCTTTTGTATCTGCGGATCTTAAGTGGCTTTCCCTTAAGGTCTTGTTTCTCCTAGCGATTGCTTCTGCTAGATGTGTTTCAGACTTGGATGCCTTATCCTGTAGGTCCCCCTATCTAATTTTTTTTTCACAGTGATCGGCAGTTCTTAGAACGTGCCCTGGTTATCTACCTAAGGTGGTGTCTTCCTTCCACCTTAACCAGGAGATTGTGGTTCCTGCCTTTAATTCTCCTGAGTTGTCTTCCAAAGAGCGGTCTTTGGATGTGGTACGGACTCTCTGTATCTATGTGAAGAGAACTGCTTCCATTCGGAAGTCTGACTCTCTCTTTGTACTGTTTGGTTTTCACAAATGTGGCTGGCCTGCAAGCAAGCAGAACTTGGCCAGATGGATTAGAATGGTGATTGCACATGCTTATGTACAGGCTGGTCTTCCAGCTCCTGCTACCATTAAGGCCCATTCTACTCGGTCCGTTGGACCTTCTTGGGCAGCCCGCCGTGGTGCGACCCTTTGAATAATTGTGCAAGGTGGCTACGTGGTCCTTAGTGAACACGTTCATAAGGTTCTATGCCTTCGATACTTCCGCCTCCCAGGATGCTGCCTTTGGACGCCGGGTTCTTGTGCCCGCTACAGTGCGTCCCCTTCCATAAGGAACTGCTTTAGGACATCCCCGATGTTATTCCCTGTGGAGCCCAGTGTACCCCGCAGCAGAAAACGAGATTTATGGTAGGAACTTACCTTTGTTAAATCTCTTTCTGCGAGGTACACTGGGCTCCACAGGGCGCCAACCCTGACGCACTTAGCTTCTTTGGGTTGGTATGGCATTAGCCGCTGACACCCTCTCCTGTCGTGAGTGTGTGGTGTATGTGGCTACTAACGATTGTCATCACTTTTACCTGTTACTGCATGAGACTGGTTAACAAAAACTGAGCTCCTGTGCACGGAGGCAGGGTTATAGAGGAGGCAGTGCTATGCATCTTGGGAAGAAGGTCAAAGCTTTAAGCCTGTTGGTGCCTCGGGTCAAGATCCTACTCTACACCCCGATGTTATTCCCCGTGGAGCCCAGTGTACCTCGCAGAAAGAGATTTAACAAAGGTAAGTTCTTACCATAAATCTCATTTTTCGTGAGATATGTGTGAAAGGTTTGCTCACTGTAAATTACAGCATTGCCTTGGACAACTGAATTCCCTCTTTATCTCTAAACCAAACAACTCCTCCTAAGGCCCCCATACACAGGTCCGACTTGTCCTTTGGGCAAGTCGGACCCGATTTCCTTTGAGGCTCTCCGGCAGCTCCTCGGGAGGGCTTCATACGATTTGGCACTTGATGTGCTATTTTTTACATGCGATAAATCACATGCGATTTATTGCATGTAGAGGACTCCCGGGGAGCTACTGTAAGGAGAACAGGCTGCGGTAGTGTCAGGAGGCAGATTTCAAAACTCCTATTCCAATTAATAGGTGGCTGCTAATTGGCTGAGAGAGCTCTCTCAGTCAATCAGCGGCCGCCCATTCATTGGAAAAGGCGTTTTGTAATCTCCTGCCTACCTCCGCTACCACAGCCTCTCTCTCCAGCGGGGGGGAGGATTGGTGGGGTCATGGAAGCGTAGAACGGGGAGAGCGCCTCTTACCCGCTCTGCAGACTATAGGTGTGTGCCTGCAGTGTAGCTCGCTGGCACACATCTACGGCCCTGATCGGATGCAATACATAGCTAGATCATATGTGCTGCACGTATGATCTCCAGGCTCCGATCCGATGCGCACGGGAACGTGCATCGGATTGAATGTCAAACACATCCGATTTGGCCTGTTTTCATCCGATATATTGGCCCGATCCGTCGGGATCGGACGAAAACGGGTAAAATCGGACCTGACCATTTTTAAGCGACACAATGAATAAACCAAAACTTATACTAACAATGCTAAAACTATGATACCTCTACAATCCACAATCATGTACAGAATTTCAATCAATAAGCATGTGTGCATTCTACGACAAAGATCATTTTTAAGACTGCCTTTTGCTGCCAAGAGGGACAAGTGACTGGGGTTAAAACTAGAGATGAGCGGGTTCGGTTCTCAGAGAACCGAACCCTACCGTACTTCACGTCACGAGCCCAGATCCGAGTCAGGCTCGGGTTTTCCTGCCTGACTCGGAATCCAGAATGAGGCAAAACGTCATCATCCCGCTGTCGGATTCTCGCGGGGTTTGGATTCCATATAAACAGCCGCACATTCCCGCCATTTTTACTCCGGCAATGGAGAGTGTAGAGAGAGGACGTGTCTCCGTCCTCAGTGACTGTATCTTGTGCTACATCTGTCCAGTCAGTCACAGTGGTTGAGTCCTCTGCTGCCATATGTCCAGTGCTGCTGTATAAGTACAGTCCAGTGGTGCTGTGTTGTGCTGTATCAGTCCAGTGGTGGTGTCTTGTGCTGCATCAGTCCAGTCACAGTGGTGATGTCCTCTGCTGCCATATGTCCAGTGCTGCTGTATAAGTACAGTCCTGTGGTGCTGTGTTGTTCTGCATCAGTCCAGTGGTGGTGTGTTGTGCTGCATCAGTCCAGTCGCAGTGGTGGTGTCCTCTGCTGCCATATGTCCAGTACTGCTGTATAAGACCAGTCCATTGCAGTGGTGCTGTGTTGTCCTGTATCAGTCCAGTGGTGGTGTCCCTGTGCTGCCGGCCTGCTGTATATGTCCAGTGGTACTGCCGCATATGTCCAGTGATCCTACTGTATATGTCCATTGATACTGCCGTATATGTCCAGCGGTACTGCCGTATAAGTCCAGTGGTACTGGCGTATAAGTCCAGTGATCCTGCCGTATAATTCCAGTGGTACTGGCGTATTAGTCCAGTGATCCTGCCGTATAATTACAGTGATCCTGCCGTATAATTACAGTGGTACTGGCGTATAAGTCCAGTGATACTGCTGTATAATTCCAGTGGTACTGGCATATAGGTCCAGTGATCCTGCCGTATAATTCCAGTGGTACTGGTGTATAAATCCAGTCCAGTGGTACTTCCGCATAAGTCCAGTGGTACTGGCGTATAAGTCCAGTGATCCTGCCATATAATTCCATATAAGTCCATATAATTGCGTATAAATCCAGTCCAGTGGTGCTGCCATATAAGTTCAGTGGTGCTGTCCTGTGCTGTATATTATTTACTCCAAATAAAGGGGTTATTAATATTTAATCCAAATAATTTTCACATCAGTTTGCCCTGTGTGGTGTAGAGGTACACTCTCCTGTTCCGCATATTGGGGGTCATTCCGAGTTGATCGCTAGCTGCCGTTGTTTGCAGTGCAGTGATCAGTGGAAAAAATGGCTAATTTGCGCATGCGTATGCACCGCAATGCGCATCCGCGCGACAAACAGTTACAAAGTCCTTTGTGGTTTTGCACAGGTTCTAGCGAAGCTTTCAGTCGCACGGCCGAAGGCTGGAAAATTGACATGAAGTGGGCGTTTCTGGGTGTCAACCAACCGTTTTCAGGGAGTGCATAGAAAAACGCAGGCGTGTCGGGGAAAACACAGGCGTGGCTGGGCGAACACTGGGCGGGTGTGTGACATCAAAAGCCGTCCCTCTGTCGTTAGAATCAACGCACACGAAGATTAACTACAGGGCTCATCTTGTTTTGTACAAAATTATTTTGCAGGCGCTCTGCTGCACAAGCGTTTGCACATCTGCAAAGCGAAAATACACTCCCCGGTGGGCGGCGACAATGCATTTGCACGCTTCTAAAAGTAGCTAGCGAGCGATCAACTCGGAATGACCCCCATTGTTATATAAATAATGGAGAACAAAAATTTGGAGGATAAAATAGGGAAAGATCAAGAACCACTTCCTCCTAGTGCTGAAGCTGCTGCCACTAGTCATGACATAGACAATGAAATGCCATCAACGTCGTCTGCCAAGGCCGATGCCCAATGTGATAGTAGAGGGCATGTAAAATCCACAAAGCCAAAGTTCAGTAAAAAGACCCAAAAAAAATAAGAATTTACTCACCGGTAATTCTATTTCTGGTAGTCCGTAGTGGATGCTGGGTACTCTGTAAGGACCATGGGGAATAGCGGCTCCGCAGGATACTGGGCACAACTAAGAAAGATTTAGGACTACCTGGTGTGCACTGGCTCCTCCCTCTATGCCCCTCCTGCAGACCTCAGTTAGGAAACTGTGCCCGGAAGAGCTGACACAATAAGGAAAGGATTTGGAATCCCGGGTAAGACTCATACCAGCCACACCAATCACACCGTACAACTCGTGATACTATACCCAGTGAACAGTATGAATAACAACTGAGCCTCTCAAACAGATGGCTCCAAACAATAACCCTTTAGTTAGGCAATAACTATATACAAGTATTGCAGACAATCCGCACTTGGGATGGGCGCCCAGCATCCACTACGGACTACGAGAAATAGAATTACCGGTGAGTAAATTCTTATTTTCTCTGACGTCCTAGTGGATGCTGGGGACTCCGTAAGGACCATGGGGATTATACCAAAGCTCCCAAACGGGCGGGAGAGTGCGGATGACTCTGCAGCACCGAATGAGCAAACTCAAGGTCCACCTCAGCCAGGGTATCAAACTTGTAGAATTTAGCAAATGTGTTTGAACCCGACCAAGTAGCAGCTCGGCAAAGTTGTAAAGCCGAGACCCCTTGGGCAGCCGCCCAAGAAGAGCCCACTTTCCTCGTGGAATGGGCTTTAACAGATTTAGGATGCGGCAGTCCAGCCGCAGAATGTGCAAGTTGAATCGTACTACAGATCCAGCGAGCAATAGACTGCTTTGAAGCAGGAGCACCCAGCTTGTTGGGCGCATACAGGATAAATAGCGAGTCAGTTTTCCTGACTCCAGCCGTCCTGGAAACATAGATTTTCAGGGCCCTGACTACGTCCAGCAACTTGGAATCCTCCAAGTCCTTAGTAGCCGCAGGCACCACAATAGGTTGGTTCAAATGAAAAGCTGATACCACCTTAGGAAGAAATTAGGGACGAGTCCTCAATTCCGCCCTATCCATATGGAAAATCAGATAAGGGCTTTTACATGACAAAGCCGCCAATTCTGACACACGCATGGCCGAAGCCAAGGCCAACAGCATGACCACTTTCCACGTGAGATATTTTAGTTCCACGGTTTTAAGTGGCTCAAACCAATGTGACTTAAGGAAATCCAACACCACGTTGAGATCCCAAGGTGCCACTGGAGGCACAAAAGGGGGCTGAATATGCAGCACTCCTTTAACAAACGTCTGAACTTCAGGCAATGAAGCCAGTTCTTTTTGGAAGAAAATCGACAGAGACGAAATCTGGTCCTTAATGGAACCTAATTTGAGGCCCATAGTCACCCCTGACTGTAGGAAGTGCAGAAATCGACCCAGCTGAAATTCCTCCATTGGGGCCCTTCTGGCCTCACACCACGCAACATATTTTCGCCATATGTGGTGATAATGGTTTGCGGTCACCTCCTTCCTAGCTTTAATCAGCGTAGGGATGACTTCCTCCGGAATGCCCTTTTCCTTCAGGATCCGGCGTTCAACCGCCATGCCGTCAAACGCAGTCGCGGTAAGTCTTGGAACAGACAGGGTCCCTGCTGCAGCAGGTCCTGTCTGAGCGGCAGAGGCCATGGTTCCTCTGATATCATTTCTTGAAGTTCTGGGTACCAAGCTCTTCTTGGCCAATCCGGAACAATGATTATAGTTCTTACTCTTCTTCTTCTTATTATCCTCAGTACCTTGGGTATGAGAGGAAGAGGAGGGAACACATAAACCGACTGGTACACCCACGGTGTCACTAAAGCGTCCACAGCTATCGCCTGAGGGTCCCTTGACCTGGCGCAATATCTTTTTAGCTTTTTGTTGAGGCGGGACGCCATCATGTCCACCTGTGGCCTTTCCCACCGGTGTACAACCATTTGGAAGACTTCTGGATGAAGTCCCCACTCTCCCGGGTGGAGGTCGTGCCTGCTGAGAAAGTCTGTTTCCCAGTTGTCCACTCCGGGAATGAACACTGCTGACAGTGCTAACACACGATTTTCCGCCCATCGGAGAATCCTCGTGGCTTCTGCCATCGCCATCCTGCTTCTTGTGCCGCCCTGTCGGTTTACATGGGCGACCGCCGTGATGTTGTCTGACTGGATCAGGACCGGCCGGTGTTGAAGCAGGGGTCTTGCCTGACTTAGGGCATTGTAAATGGCCCTTAGTTCCAGAATATTTATGTGTAGGGAAGTCTCCTAACTCGACCATTGTCCCTGGAAGTTTCTTCCCTGTGTGACTGCCCCCCAACCTCGAAGGCTGGCATCCGTGGTCACCAGGATCCAGACCTGTATGCCGAATCTGCGGCCCTCTAGAAGATGAGCACTCTGCAGCCACCACAGCAGCGACACCCTGGCCCTTGGAGACAGGGTTATCAGCCGATGCATCTGAAGATGCGATCCGGACCATTTGTCCAACAGATCCCACTGAAAGATCCTTGCATGGAACCTTCCGAATGGAATTGCTTCGTAAGAAGCCACCATCTTTCCCAGGACTCGCGTGCAGTGGTGCACCGACACCTGTTTTGGTTTTAGGAGGTCTCTGACTAGAGATGACAACTCCTTGGCCTTCTCCTCCGGGAGAAACACTTTTTTCCGTTCTGTGTCCAGAACCATCCCCAGGAACAGTAGACGCGTTGTAGGAACCAGCTGCGACTTTGGAATATTCAGGATCCAGCCGTGCTGTTGTAGCACTTCCCGAGCTAGTGCTACTCCGATCAACAACTGTTCCCTGGACCTCGCCTTTATAAGGAGATCGTCCAAGTACGGGATAATTAAAACTCCCTTTTTCCGAAGGAGTATCATCATTTCGGCCATTACCTTGGTAAATACCCTCGGTGCCGTGGACAGACCAAACGGCAACGTCTGGAATTGGTAATGACAGTCCTGTACCACAAATCTGAGGTACTCCTGGTGAGGAGGGTAAATGGGGACATGCAGGTAAGCATCCTTGATGTCCAGTGATACCATGTAATCCCCCTCTACTTTCTTTTCTAAGAGCTCAGGAGAGCCCCTAGTGTGCAACCAGCTCGGCCGGGCACAAAATTTTAACTGGGGTCTGGAGGAGGGGCATAGAGGGAGGAGCCAGTGCACACCAGGTAGTCCTAAATCTTTCTTAGTTGTGCCCAGTCTCCTGCGGAGCCGCTATTCCCCATGGTCCTTACGGAGTCCCCAGCATCCACTAGGACGTCAGAGAAAATAAATTTAAATGGTCTGAGGAGAAACATAAACTTGCCAACATGCCATTTACGACACGGAGTGGCAAGGAACGGCTAAGGCCCTGGCCTATGTTCATGACTAGTGGTTCTGCTTCACATGATGATGGAAGCCCTTATCCTCCCGCTAGAAAAATGGTAAGAGTTAAGCTGGCAAAAGCACAGCAAAGAACTGTGCGTTCTAAGATGGTATCACAAATCCCCAAGGAGAGGCCAAGTGTGTCAGCGGTTGCAATGCCTGACCTTCCCAACATTGGACGGGAAGAGGTGGCTCCTTCCACCATCTGCACGCCCTCTGCAAGTGCACGCAACAGTCCAGTTTCTGATATTCAAATTGAAGATGTCACTGTTGAAGTACACCAGGATGAGGATATGGGTATTGCTGGCGCTGAGGAGGAAGTTGACGATGAGGATTCTGATGGTGATGTGGTTTGTTTAAATCAGGCACCGGGGGAGACACCTGTTGTCCATGGGCTGAATAAGCCCATTGTGATGCCTGGGCAAAATACCAAAAAAGACACCTCTTCGGTGTGGAATTATTTCTCCACAAATCCGGACAACAGGTCAAGCCGTGTGTTGCCTCTGTCAATCTGTAATAAGTAGGGGTAAGGACGTTAACCACCTAGGAACATCCTCCCTTATACGTCACCTGCAGCGCATTCATCAGAAGTCTGTGTCAAAAAAAACTTTGGGTAAGAGCATAAGCAGGCCACTGACACCTAAATCCCTTCTTCCTCTTGTACCCAAGCTCCTGCAAGCTACACCACCAACTCCCTCAACGTCAACTTCCTTCTCAGTCAGGAACGTCAGTAGTCCGGCAGGCCATGTCACTGGCAAGACTGAGGAGTCCTCTCCTAACTGGGATTCCTCCGGAGGATCATTGAGTAGTACGCCTGCTGCTGTTGCTGCCGCTGCTGTTGTTGCTGCTGGGAGTCGATCGGCATCCCAGAGGGGAAGTCGGGAGACCACTTGTACTACTTCAACTAAGCAATTGACTGTCCAACAGTCCTTTGTCAGGAAGATGAAATATGACAGCAGTCATCCTTTTGCAAAGCGGATAACTGAGGCCTTGACAGCTATGTTGGTGTTAGATGTGCGTCCGGTATCCGCCATTAGTTCAGTGGGACTTAGAGAATTGTTTGAGGTACTGTGTCCCCGGTATCAAATCCCATCTAGGTTCCACTTCACTAGGCAGGCAATACCGAGAATGTACAGAGACATCAGAAAAGTGTCCTCACAGTCCTAAAAAATGCAGTTGTACCCACTGTTCACTTAACCACGGACATGTGGACAAGTGGAACAGGGCAGACTAAGAACTATATGACTGTGACAGCCCACTGTGTAGCTGTATGGCCTCCCGCAGCAACGACAGCAGCGGCACCAGTAGCAGCATCTTGCAAACGCCAACTCGTTCCTAGGCAGGCTATGCTATGTATCACCCCTTTCCATAAGAGGCACACCGCTAACAACCTCTTACGGAAACTGAATGACATCATTGCACAATGGCTTGCCCCAATTAGACTCTCCTGGGGATTTGTGATATCAGACAACGCCATCAATATTGTGCGTGCATTACATCTGGGCAAATTCCAGCACGTCCCATGTTTTGCACGTACAATTAATTTGGTGGTGCAGAATTTTTTGAAAAATGACAGGGGCAAGCAGGAGATGCTGTCGGTGGCCCGAAAAATTGTGGGCCACTGTCAGCATTCAGCCACCGCATGCCGAAGACTGGAGCGCCATCAAACACACCTGAACCTGCCCTGCTATCACCTGAAGCAAGAGGTGGTAACGAGGTAGAATTCAACACTCTATATGCTTCAGAGGATGGAGGAGCAGCAAAAGGCCATTCAAGCCTATACATCCACCTATGATATAGGCAAAGGAGGGGGAATGCACCTGACTCAAGCGCAGTGGAGAATGATTTCCGTCTTGTGCAAAGTTCTCCAACCCTTCGAACTTGCCACACTTGAAGTCAGTTCAGATACTGCCAGCTTGAGTCAGGTCATTCCCCTCATCAGGCTTTTGCAGAAGCAGCTGGAAAAATTGAAGGAGAAGCTAAGACGGAGCGATCCCGCAAAGTATGTGGGACTTGTGGATGGAGCCCTTCATTCATTTTGCCAGGATCCACGGGTTGTCAATCTGTTGAAATCAGAGCACTACATTTTGGCCACTGTGCTCGATCCTAGGTTTAAAGCCTACGTTGTATCTCTCTTTCCGGCAGACACAAGTCTGCAGAGGTTCAAAGACCTGCTGGTGAAAAAATTGTCAACTCAAGCGGAACATGACCCGTCAACAGCTCCTCCTTCACTTTCTCCCGCAACTGGAGCTGCAAGGAAAATTATAAGATAATCTAGCCCACCCACTGGCGGTGATGCAGGGCAGTCAGGAGCGAGTGCTGACATCTGGTCCGGACTGAAGGTCCTGCCAACGATTACTGACATGTCTACTGTCACTGCATATGATTCTGTCACCATTGAAAGAATGGTGGCCGATTATATGAGTGACAGCATTCAAGTAGGCATGTCAGACAGCCCGTACGTATACTGGCAGGAAAAAGAGGCAATTTGGATGCCCTTGCAGAAACTGGCTTTATTTTACCTAAGTTGCCCCCCCTCCAGTGTGTACTCTGAAAGAGTGTTTAGTGAAGCCGTTGCACCTCCCCCCCCCTTCCAGTGTGTACTCCAAAAGAGTGTTTAGTGCAGCGATCGGCGTAGGAGGTTACTTCCACAAAATGTGGAGAAGATGATGTTCATCAAAATGAATAATAAATTCCTCCGGGAAGACCTTGACCAGCAACTGCATCCAGAAAGTACACAGGGACCTGTAATGGTGGATTCCAGTGGGGACGAATTAATACTCTGTGAGGAGGATGATGTACACAGTGAAAGGGGTGAGTTATCGGAGGATGAGGTCAACGTCTTGCCTCTGTAGAGCGAGTTTGTGCAAGGAGAGATTGATTGCTTCTGTTTTGGTGGGGACCCAAACAAACCAGTCATTTCAGCCACAGTCATGTGACAGACCCTGTCGCTGAAATGATTGGTTTGTTAAAGTGTGCATGCCCTGTTTATACAACATAAGGGTGGGTGGGAGGGCCCAAGGAAAATTCCATCTTGCACCTCTTTTTCTTCTTTGCATCGTGTACTGTTTGGGGCCTAGTTTTTTTAAGTGCATCCTGTCTGCCACTGCAGTGCCACTCTTAGATGGGCCAGGTGTTTGTGTCGCTTAGCTTAGTCATACAGCTACCTCATTGCACCTCTTTCACTTCTTTGCATGATGTGCTGTTTGGGGCCTAGTTTTTTTAAGTGCCATCCTGTCTGCAACTGCAATGCCACTCCTAGATGGGCCAGGTGTTTGTGCCGCACACTTGTGTCATATAGCTACCTCATTGCATCTCTTTTTCTTCTTTGCATGATGTGCTATTTGGGGCCTAGGTTTTAAATCTGCCATCCTGTTTTCCACTGCAGTGCCACTCCTAGATGGGCCACGTGTTTGTGCCGCACACTTGTGTCGCTTAGCTTAGTCATACAGCCACCTCGGTGCAACCTTTTGGCCTAAAAACAATATTGTGAGGTGTTCAGTGTTCAGAATAGACTGGAAATGAGTGGAAATTAATGTTATTGATTTAATAATACCGTATTTAATAATACCGTAGGAGCAAAATGACCCCAAATTCTGTGATTTTAGCTGTTTTTATGTTTTTTTCCCAAAAATCATCCAGATCCAAAACCAAAACCAAAGCACGAAAGGGTGGTTTTGGCAAAACCTATCCAAAACTAAAACACGAGCGGGAAATTAGAACCAAAACGAAAACACAAAACACGAAAAGTGCCCGCCGCACATCTTTAGTTAAAACGGGATCCGGTCTTTAGGTCAACAGTAACTAGGTCAGCACTGTCTAGGTCGACCACTATTGGTCGACAGTAAGTAGGTCGACATGGCTTCTAGGTCGACATGACAAAAGGTCGACATGAGTTTTTCACTTTTTTTCCATTTTTTTTTACCTTTTTCATACTTTACAATCCACGTGGACTACAATTGGGAACGGTAACCTGTGGTGAGTGCAGCGGTAGCAGAGCGAGGTACCTTGCCTGAAGTTCGCTCGCCATGCGAGGGGACACGGTGCACTAATTGGGGTTCCTGATCACTGTACGGAGAAAATGACACCAAAAAAAGTAAAAAAACTCATGTTGACCTTTACTCATGTCGACCTGTCCCTGTCGACCTAGAAACCATGTCAACCTACTTACTGTCGACCTAGACACTGTCGACCTAAGTCTAATCTACCTAACATACCACACCCCTTAAAACTGCATGATACAGTTAATTGCATTAGGAAAGACAACAGGCTCTTGTATTAACTTTTAGATGCTTATACAGAAATCTTTCTCTGGGGTTCTGTGATTAAGCATGTCATCTATCAGGAGACAGACTGCAGGGATATATCACTGCTGACAAGCAGATACAGCCAGCTCTGCGGGACATTGCTAGAATGGAGAGGATACAGGGAGGCTAGCTGTCAGACCAGCCAGGTATCCACGCATCAAAAGTGATGCTGCACTATTATTAAATACACAGAGAAATAAATCATTCTTCAATCTCACGTCAGTTTACGAATGGCCAAAAAGTGTGGGTTAATCAGAGCACACTTGGCCGATGTGTATATAAAGTGACAAATATCATATCCAATTGTTTTTTAATATTCAAAGCAGAAGGCAACACAGTTCATCAAAATTAAATGCTAAATGTATGACATAAATGGCTATATTGTGAAAATTGGGCATAATTACCCTTATGCTGGGCGGGTTGGGGATGGAATTCCGGCGTCCGGGATCCCGGAGGTCAGTATACCGACACCGGGATCCCAGACGTCAGAATGCCAGCAACAAGACGAGCGCTAGAAAGCCCCTTGCGGGCTCGGTGGCTCGCCGCACTTGCCACAGGTTCTATTCCCACTCTATGTGTGTCGTGGACACCCATGAGGGAAAATAGCCCTGGCGCAGCAGTCGGCATTCTCGGCAGGCGGGATCCCGGTGTCGGTATTCTGACCGCCGGGATCCCGACCTCCGTGATATTAACTACATCCCTGCTGGGCATACACCATTCAATTATCACCCTGATCAGCCAACAATAATTGAACAGTATGTTTGTATGACCAATCTGTAGCCGTCTGCCGGACATGTTGAAATTGTCCAGCATGTCCTACAGAACCGATCATCAGTCAGCTGTATCTGGTAGTATATGCACTGCTGCAGCCAACCGCCTGACATTTTCCTTGTTCTTCCACAGGGGAGGAACGGGGTAATGTCTCCTCCTCGGGGGGAGGAAAGGAGAAATGACTCCTCCCCAGGGGAGAAACAGGGAAATGTCTCCTCCACAAGGGGTGAAATGGGGAAATGTCTCTTCCCCAGGGGAGGAACAGGGAAATGTCTCTTCCCCAGGGGAGGAACATGGAAATGTCTCCTCCCCAGGGGAGGAACGGGGAAATGTCTCCTCCATGGGGGGAGGAAATGAAAAATGTCTCCTCCCCAGGGGAGGAACGGGGAAATGTCTCTTCCCCAGGGGATGTACAGGGAAATATCTCCTCCACATGGGAGGAACAGGGAAATGTCTCCTCCATAGGGGAGGAACAGGGAAATGTCTCCTCCACAGGGGAGGAACAGGGAAATGTCTCCTCCCCAGGGGAGGAACGGGGAAATGTCTCCTCTCTGTGTAGGAAAGGGGAAATGTCTCTTCCCCAGGGGAAGAACAGGGAAATGTTTCTTCTCCGGGGAAGGAATGGGGAAATGTCACCTTTCCGAGTAGGAACAGGGAAATGTCTCCTCTCCGGGGAGGAACGGGGAAATGTCTCCTCCACAGGGGAGGAACGGGGAAATGTCTTCTCCACAGGGGAGGAACAGGGAAATGTCTCCTCTCCGGGGAGGAACAGGGAAATGTCTCCTCCACAAGGGAGGAACAGGGAAATGTCTCCTCCACAAGGGAGGAACGGAGAAATGTCTCCTCCCCGGGAGGAGGACCGGGGAAATGTCTCCTTCCTGGGAGATGAACGGCAAAATGTTTTCACACAGTGTATTGCTATGATATCTGATGGGTTTCAACATGTCTGATAAAATGTCTGTCAGGATGGCAGTGTACTGTATGCCCAGCTTTATACCTGCAAACCTGAAAAACATATGCAATGCTAATTCTTTAGGTCACTATACCATTTCTAAGAAAAAAAAAAACTTTTTAATGGAGCATCTAAACTAACCATACACTTCTTTTAAACAAAGCAGTATTATTGAATATCAGATGCGCAGTTTTAGGCCTAAGACTATATAGAGCTTATCCTGTTGACCGAAGAAAGTTTTTTTCTGGATAATAAAACAAATTGTTTAAAAATAACAGCATTTATCATAGAATTATAAACTCAACGTCTTTACGGAAACCTTTTGACTCCTTATAAATAAAAGCTAATTTATATAATAATGCGCTATGACCTATCCTGTGAATCCAACCACTGCCACGGTAGTGGTGGAGACGGGATGGACCAGGAGAGGAGAACCCTGCAGCGCCAGCACAGTCAGGGCAAGTATAGCGGAGAAGGGACAGAACTGGCGTACAACAGATCCCAAACTACTAGTAATAGCGATAATAATAAGAATTTACTCACCGGTAATTCTATTTCTCGTAGTCCGTAGTGGATGCTGGGGACTCCGTCAGGACCATGGGGAATAGCGGCTCCGCAGGAGACGGCACAAAATTTTAAAAGTTTGACCACTAGGTGGTGTGTACTGGCTCCTCCCCCTATGACCCTCCTCCAAGCCTCAGTTAGGATACTGTGCCCGGACGAGCGTACACAATAAGGAAGGATTTTGAATCCCGGGTAAGACTCATACCAGCCACACCAATCACACCGTACAACTTGTGATCTGAACCCAGTTAACAGTATGATAACGTAGGAGCCTCTGAAAAGATGGCTCACAACAATAAACAACCCGATTTTTTTGTAACAATAACTATGTACAAGTATTGCAGACAATCCGCACTTGGGATGGGCGCCCAGCATCCACTACGGACTACGAGAAATAGAATTACCGGTGAGTAAATTCTTATTTTCTCTGACGTCCTAGTGGATGCTGGGGACTCCGTCAGGACCATGGGGATTATACCAAAGCTCCCAAACGGGCGGGAGAGTGCGGATGACTCTGCAGCACCGAATGAGAGAACTCCAGGTCCTCCTTAGTCAGGGTATCAAATTTGTAGAATTTTACAAACGTGTTCTCCCCTGACCACGTAGCTGCTCGGCAGAGTTGTAATGCCGAGACCCCTCGGGCAGCCGCCCAAGATGAGCCCACCTTCCTTGTGGAGTGGGCATTGACAGATTTAGGCTGTGGCAGACCTGCCACAGAATGTGCCAGTTGAATTGTGCTACAAATCCAACGAGCAATCGTCTGCTTAGAAGCAGGAGCACCCAGCTTGTTGGGTGCATACAGTATAAACAGCGAGTCAGATTTTCTGACTCCAGCCGTCCTTGAAATATATATTTTCAATGCTCTGACAACGTCCAGCAACTTGGAATCCTCCAAATCGCTAGTAGCCGCAGGCACCACAATAGGCTGGTTCAGGTGAAACGCTGATACCACCTTAGGCAGAAAATGAGGACGCGTCCTCAATTCTGCCCTGTCCGAATGGAAAATCAGATATGGGCTTTTATACGATAAAGCCGCCAATTCCGACACTCTCCTGGCTGAAGCCAGGGCCAGTAGCATGGTTACTTTCCATGTAAGATATTTCAAATCTACCGATTTGAGTGGCTCAAACCAATGGGATTTGAGAAAATCCAAAACTACATTGAGATCCCACGGTGCCACTGGGGGCACAACCGGGGGCTGTATATGTAGTACTCCTTTTACAAAAGTCTGGACTTCAGGAACTGAAGCCAATTCTTTCTGGAAGAAAATCGACAGGGCCGAAATTTGAACCTTAATGGACCCTAATTTGAGGCCCATAGATAATCCTGTTTGCAGGAAATGTAGGAATCGACCCAGTTGAAATTCCTCTGTCGGGGCCTTCCTGGCCTCACGCCATGCAACATATTTTCTCCAAATGCGGTGATAATGTTGTGCAGTCACCTCCTTCCTGGCTTTGACCAGGGTAGGGATGACCTCTTCCGGAATGCCTTTTTCCCTTAGGATCCGGCGTTCAACCGCCATGCCGTCAAACGCAGCCGCGGTAAGTCTTGGAATAGACACGGTCCCTGCTGAAGCAGATCCCTTCTTAGAGGTAGAGGCCACGGATCTTCCGTGAGCATCTCCTGAAGTTCCGGGTACCAAGTCCTTCTTGGCCAGTCCGGAGCCTTTGTTGAGGCGGGACGCCATCATGTCCACCATTGGTCTTTCCCAATGGACTACAATCATGTGGAAGACTTCTGGATGAAGTCCCCACTCTCCCGGGTGAAGATCGTGTCTGCTGAGGAAGTCTGCTTCCCAGTTGTCCACTCCCGGGATGAACACTGCTGACAGTGCTATCACATGATTTTCCGCCCAGCGAAGAATCCTTGCAGCTTCTGCCATTGCCCTCCTGCTTCTTGTGCCGCCCTGTCTGTTTACGTGGGCGACTGCCGTGATGTTGTCCGACTGGATCAACACCGGCTGACCCTGAAGCAGAGGTTTTGCCAGGCTTAGAGCATTGTAGATTGCTCTTAGTTCCAGTATATTTATGTGAAGAGACGTTTCCAGGCTTGACCACACGCCCTGGAAGTTTCTTCCTTGTGTGACCGCTCCCCAGCCTCTCAGGCTGGCATCCGTGGTCACTAGGACCCAGTTCTGTATGCCGAATCTGCGGCCCTCTAACAGATGAGCACTCTGCAACCACCATAGCAGAGAGACCCTTGTCCTTGTCGACAATTTTATCCGCTGATGCATCTGCAGATGCGATCCGGACCATTTGTCTAGCAGATCCCACTGAAAAATTTGTGCATGGAATCTGCCGATTGGAATCGCTTCGTAAGAAGCCACCATTTTTCCCAGGACTCTTGTGCATTGATGCACAGACACTGTCCCTGGTTTTAGGAGGTTCCTGACGAGTTCGGATAACTCCCTGGCTTTCTCCTCCGGAAGAAATACCTTTTTCTGAACAGTGTCCAGAATCATCCCTAGGAACAGCAGACGTGTCGTCGGGATCAGTTGGGATTTTGGAAAATTCAGAATCCACCCGTGCTGTTGGAGCACTACTTGAGTTAGTGCTACTCCGACCTCCAGCTGTTCTCTGGATCTTGCCCTTATCAGGAGATCGTCCAAGTAAGGGATAATTAATACGCCTTCTCTTCGAAGAAGGATCATCATTTCGGCCATTACCTTGGTAAAGACCCTGGGTGCCGTGGACAATCCAAACGGCAGCGTCTGAAACTGATAATGACAGTTTTGTACCACGAACCTGAGGTACCCTTGGTGTGAAGGGCAAATTGGGACATGAAGGTAAGCATCCTTGATGTCCAAGGACACCATAAAATCCCCTTCTTCCAGATTCGCTATCACTGCTCTGAGTGACTCCATCTTGAACTTGAATTTTTGTATGTACAGGTTCAGAGATTTCAGATTTAGAATAGGTCTTACCGAGCCGTCCGGCTTCGGTACCACAAATAGCGTGGAGTAATACCCCTTTCCCTGTTGTAGAAGGGGTACCTTGATTATCACCTGCTGAGAATACAGCTTGTGAATGGCTTCCAATACCGTCGCCCTGTCTGAGGGAGACGTTGGCAAAGCAGATTTTAGGAACCGGCGAGGGGGAGACCTCTCGAATTCCAACCTGTAACCCTGAGATACTACCTGCAGGATCCAGGGGTCCACCTGCGAGTGAGCCCACTGTGCGCTGAAATTCTTGAGGCGACCCCCCACCGCCCCTGAGTCCGCTTGTAAGGTCCCAGCGTCATGCTGAGGCCTTTGCAGAAGCCGGGGAGGACTTCTGCTCCTGGGAAGGGGCTGCTTGCTGCAGTCTCTTACCCTTTCCTTTGCCTCGGGGCAAATATGAATGTCCTTTTGCTCGCTTGTTCTTATAGGAACGAAAGGACTGCGGCTGAAAAGACTGTCTTTTTCTGCTGGGAGGGGACTTGAGGTAAAAAGGTGGACTTCCCGGCTGTTGCCGTGGCTACCAAATCCGATAGACCGACCCCAAATAATTCCTCCCCTTTATACGGCAATACTTCCATATGCCGTTTGGAATCCGCATCGCCTGACCACTGTCGTGTCCATAGACTTCTTCTGGCAGATTAGTCAATAAAATACTGTCCCTATCCAGGGTATCAATATTTTCAGTCAGGGAATCCGACCAAGCCACCCCAGCACTGCACATCCAGGCTGAGGCGATTGCTGGTCGCAGTATAACACCAGTATGTGTGTATATACTTTTTAGAGTATTTTCCAGCCTCCTACCAGCTGGATCCTTGAGGGCGGCCGTATCAGGAGACGGTAACGCCACTTGTTTGGATAAACGTGTGAGCGCCTTGTCCACCCTAGGGGGTGTTTCCCAGCGCGCCCTAACCTCTGGCGGGAAAGGGTATAACGCCAATAACTTCTTTGAAATTAGCAGTTTTTTATCAGGGGTAACCCACGCTTCATCACACAAGTCATTCAATTCCTCTGATTCAGGAAAAACTACAGGTAGTTTTTTCAGACCCCACATAATACCCCTTTTTGTGGTACTTGCAGTATCAGAGATATGCAAAGCCTCCTTCATTGCCGTGATCATATAACGTGCGGCCCTACTGGAAAATACGTTCGTTTCTTCACCGTCGACACTAGATTCGGTGTCCGTGTCTGGGCCTGTGTCGACCGACTGAGGCAAAGGGCGTTTTACAGCCCCTGACGTTGTTTGAGACGCCTGTACAGGTACTAACTGGTTTGCCGGTCGTCTCATGTCGTCAACCGACTTTTGCAGCGTGCTGACATTATCACGTAATTCCATAAACAAAGCCATCCATTCCGGTGTCGACTCCCTAGGGGGTGACATCACCATTACCGGCAATTGCTCCGCCTCCACACCAACATCGTCCTCATACATGTAGACACACACGTACCGACACACAGCAGACACACAGGGAATGCTCTGATAGAAGACAGGACCCCACTAGCCCTTTGGGGAGAGTTTGCAAGCACACACCAAAGCGCTATAATTATATAGGAACAACCTTATATAAGTGTTGTTTCCTTATAGCTGCTTAAATATATATAATATCGCCAAAAAATGCCCCCCCTCTCTGTTTCTTACCCTGTTTCTGTAGTGCAGTGCAGGGGAGAGCCTGGGAGCCTTCCTAGCAGCGGAGCTGTGTAGGAAAATGGTGCTGTGTGCTGAGGAGATAGGCCCCGCCCCCTATTCTGGCGGGCTCTTCTCCCGGTTTTTCTGAGACCTGGCAGGGGTGAAATACATCCATATAGCCTCATGGACTATATGTGATGTATTCTTTTTAGCCAGAAAGGTATTAACATTGCTGCCCAGGGCGCCCCCCCCCAGCGCCCTGCACCCTCAGTGACCGCCGGTGTGAAGTGTGCCTGAGCGCAATGGCGCACAGCTGCAGTGCTGTGCGCTACCTCATGAAGACTGAAAAGCCTTCAGCCGCCGGTTTCTGGACCTCTTCTTACTTCGGCATCTGCAAGGGGGTCGGCGGCGCGGCTTCGGTGACCCATCCAGGCTGTATCTGTGATCGTCCCTCTGGAGCTAGTGTCCAGTAGCCTAAGAAGCAAATCCATCCTGCACGCAGGTGAGTTCACTTCTTCTCCCCTAGGTCCCTCGTTGCAGTGAGCCTGTTGCCAGCAGGACTCACTGAAAATAATAAAACTATCAAAACTTTTACTCTAAGCAGCTCTTTATGAGAGCCACCTAGATTGCACCCTGCTCGGACGGGCACAAAAACCTAACTGAGGCTTGGAGGAGGGTCATAGGGGGAGGAGCCAGTACACACCACCTAGTGGTCAAACTTTTAAAATTTTGTGCCCTGTCTCCTGCGGAGCCGCTATTCCCCATGGTCCTGACGGAGTCCCCAGCATCCACTAGGACGTCAGAGAAAAGTATTGTAGATATGACTTTGTGACTAAATAAACTACCACAGTACTTGCCTAATGTGTTGCGGTTACATATAGAGCCAGTTTACTTGGCATTTTTTTGTTTGTTTAATAAAATGCTGGTGTTTTATAATGCATTATATAGCACATTTGGTTCAGTTACCTTACATGGACATGCTGCACTATTTTCTGCACTATGTAGATTGATTGCTAGCACAATAGCAACAGGCTTGACACTGGTAGAAATGAGCAGGGGTTTAATAATATATCCTACCCCGTTTGTAAATATGGCACATGTAATATGACTCTCTCCCAGAAGATTGTCTTGTCACAGCAATTCAGCTCTATTGTGTATGTGCCTTCAGGTGATGAGGATGAGCACAAATCAATTACTGATCTCTGTGGTCTCTTATCCCATATGCTAACTATTGTACACTATTATACTATGCGCATCATTAATCGTGCTGTAGACAGCGTTGTCTATGGGCGATAAACATCCAGCATTATGGAAAGCATTGCTGGAAGATTAAGGGCAATTAATTCAATGCAACAAAATTAGTGCAAGTATTCCATTAAGTATATTAGCACTTTATACTCTTCTAATGCCTTTTACAAATTAATTATAATAACATTTTGCAGCAGTGATACAGGTGTTTATAACGCAGATGACAGTACTCCATGGGGGGAGAGGCTGATCTAGGTGATAGGTGCTATGGGCAATAGTCACTCAATTCAATTGTTTTGCTTATTGTGAAGCAATAACATCCTCCTTCCCATAGAGCAGTGCTTCCCAAACACAGTGATTAAGTACCAGCCAATCAGCTCCTAACTGCCAAGCCACAGGCTGTGTTTGAAAAAATAAGAATTTACTTACCGATAATTCTATTTCTCATAGTCCGTAGTGGATGCTGGGGACTCCGAAAGGACCATGGGGAATAGCGGCTCCGCAGGAGACTGGGCACAAAGTAAAAGCTTTAGGACTAGCTGGTGTGCACTGGCTCCTCCCCCTATGACCCTCCTCCAAGCCTCAGTTAGGATACTGTGCCCGGACGAGCATACACAATAAGGAAGGATTTTGAATCCCGGGTAAGACTCATACCAGCCACACCAATCACACCGTATAACTTGTGATCTGAACCCAGTTAACAGCATGATAACAGAAGGAGCCTCTGAAAAGATGGCTCACAACAACAATAACCCGATTTTTGTAACAATAACTATGTACAAGTAATGCAGACAATCCGCACTTGGGATGGGCGCCCAGCATCCACTACGGACTATGAGAAATAGAATTATCGGTAAGTAAATTCTTATTTTCTCTAACATCCTAGTGGATGCTGGGGACTCCGAAAGGACCATGGGGATTATACCAAAGCTCCCAAACGGGCGGGAGAGTGCGGATGACTCTGCAGCACCGAATGAGAGAACTCCAGGTCCTCCTCGGCCAGGGTATCAAATTTATAGAATTTAGCAAACGTGTTTGCCCCTGACCAAGTAGCTGCTCGGCAAAGTTGTAAAGCCGAGACCCCTCGGGCAGCCGCCCAAGATGAGCCCACTTTCCGTGTGGAATGGGCTTTTACAGATTTTGGCTGTGGCAGGCCTGCCACAGAATGTGCAAGCTGAATTGTACTACAAATCCAACGAGCAATCGTCTGCTTAGAAGCAGGAGCACCCAGCTTGTTGGGTGCATACAGGATAAACAGCGAGTCAGATTTTCTGACTCCAGCCGTCCTGGAAACATATATTTTCAGGGCCCTGACTACGTCCAGCAACTTGGAATCCTCCAAGTCCCTAGTAGCCGCAGGCACCACAATAGGTTGGTTTAAGTGAAATGCTGAAACCACCTTAGGGAGAAATTGAGGACGAGTTCTCAATTCTGCCCTGTCCGTATGAAAAATTAGGTAAGGGCTTTTATAGGATAAAGCCGCCAATTCTGATACACGCCTGGCTGAAGCCAGGGCTAACAGCATTACCACTTTCCATGTGAGATATTTCAAGTCCACAGTGGTGAGTGGTTCAAACCAATGTGATTTTAGGAATTCCAACACTACATTGAGATCCCAAGGTGCCACTGGAGGCACAAAAGGAGGCTGTATATGCAGTACTCCCTTGACAAACGTCTGAACTTCAGGAACAGAAGCTAGTTCTTTTTGGAAGAATATCGACAGGGCCGAAATTTGAACCTTAATGGACCCTAATTTGAGGCCCATAGACAGTCCTGTTTGCAGGAATCGACCCAGTTGAAATTCCTCCGTAGGGGCCTTCCTGGCCTCGCACCACGCAACATATTTACGCCAAATACGGTGATAATGTTGTACGGTTACATCCTTCCTGGCTTTGATCAGGGTAGGGATGACTTCATCCGGAATGCCTTTTTCCTTCAGGATCCGGCGTTCAACCGCCATGCCGTCAAACGCAGCCGCGGTAAGTCTTGGAACAGACATGGTCCCTGCAGGAGCAGGTCCTGTCTTAGAGGTAGAGGCCACGGGTCTTCCGTGAGCATCTCTTGAATTTCCGGGTACCAAGTCCTTCTTGGCCAATCCGGAGCCACGAGTATAGTCTTTACTCCTCTCCTTCTTATGATTCTCAGTACTTTTGGTATGAGAGGAAGAGGAGGGAACACATACACTGACCGGTACACCTACGGTGTTACCAGAGCGTCCACAGCTATTGCCTGAGGGTCCCTTGACCTGGAGCAATATCTGTCCAGTTTTTTGTTGAGGCGAGACGCCATCATGTCCACCTTTGGTTTTTCCCAACGGTTTACAATCATGTGGAAGACTTCTGGGTGAAGTCCCCACTCCCCCGGGTGAAGATCGTGTCTGCTGAGGAAGTCTGCTTCCCAGTTGTCCACTCCCGGAATGAACACTGCTGACAGTGCTATCACATGATTTTCCGCCCAGCGAAGAATCCTTGCCACTTCCGTCATTGCCCTCCTGCTTCTTGTGCCGCCCTGTCTGTTTACGTGGGCGACTGCCGTGATGTTATCCGACTGGATCAATACTGGCTGACCCTGAAGCAGAGGCCTTGCCTGACTTAGGGCATTGTAAATGGCCCTTAGTTCCAGGATATTTATGTGAAGTGACGTTTCCATGCTTGACCACAAGCCCTGGAAATTTTTTCCCTGTGTGACTGCTCCCCAGCCTCTCAGGCTGGCATCCGTGGTCACCAGGACCCAATCCTGAATGCCGAATCTGCGGCCCTCTAGGAGATGAACACTCTGTAACCACCACAGGAGAGACACCCTTGTCCTTGGAGACAGGGTTATCCGCTGATGCATTTGAAGATGCGATCCAGACCATTTGTCTAGCAGATCCAACTGAAAAGTTCTTGCGTGGAATCTGCCGAATGGAATCGCTTCGTAAGAAGCCACCATCTTTCCCAGGACCCTTGTGCACTGATGCACTGACACCTGGCCTGGTCTTAGGAGTTTCCTGACTAGGTCGGATAACTCCCTGGCTTTCTCTTCCGGGAGAAACACCTTTTTCTGTACTGTGTCCAGAATCATCCCTAGGAACAGCAGACGTGTCGTCGGAATTAGCTGCGATTTTGGAATATTTAGAATCCATCCGTGCTGTCGTAGTACTATTTGAGATAGTGCTACTCCGACCTCTAACTGTTCTCTGGACCGTGCCCTTATCAGGAGATCGTCCAAGTAAGGGATAATTAAGACGCCTTTTCTTCGAAGAAGAATCATCATTTCTCTAACGTCCTAGTGGATGCTGGGGACTCCGTCAGGACCATGGGGAATAGCGGGCTCCGCAGGAGACAGGGGAATAGCGGGCTCCGCAGGAGACAGGGCACATCTAAAAAGCTTTTTAGGTCACATGGTGTGTACTGGCTCCTCCCCCTATGACCCTCCTCCAAGCCTCAGTTAGGTTTTTGTGCCCGTCCGAGAAGGGTGCAAACTGGATGGCTCTCTTAAGGAGCTGTTTAGTAAAGTTTTTTTTTAGGTTTCTAATCAGTGATTCCTGCTGGCGACAGGATCACTGCAACGAGGGACTTAGGGGAGAGACTTGCAACTCACCTGCGTGCAGGAGGATTGAAGTTTTAGGCTACTGGACACTGAGCTCCAGAGGGAGTCGGAACACAGGTCAGCCTGGGGTTCGTCCCGGAGCCGCGCCGCCGATCCCCCTTACAGACGCTGAAGAAAGACGGCGGAACGGAGGTCCGGAAACAGGCGGCAGAAGACTTCACAGTCTTCAGAGAGGTAGCGCACAGCACTGCAGCTGTGCGCCATTGTTGCTACACGGCTCACTGACACGGTCACGGAGGGTGCAGGGCGCTGCTGGGGGCGCCCTGGGCAGCAATATAAATACCTATTTGGCAAATAAATACATCACATATAGCCATTAAGGCTATATGTATGTATTTAACCCAGGCCAGTTTTCCTAATAACCGGGAGAAAAGCCCGCCGTGAAAGGGGCGGAGCTTATTCTCCTCAGCACTCAGCGCCATTTTCCTGACCAGCTCCGCTGGTGAGGAAGGCTCCCACTCTCCCCTGCACTACAGAAACAGGGTTAAAGAGAAGGGGGGCATAAATTGGCGATATAATTATATATTAAGAGCCCATATATAGAAACAACACCTTCTAGGGTTGTTATATACATTATGGCGCTTTTGGTGTGTGCTGGCAAACTCTCCCTCTGTCTCCCCAAAGGGCTAGTGGGTCCTGTCCTCTATCAGAGCATTCCCTGTATGTGTGTGCTGTAGGTCGGTACGTGTGTGTCGACATGTATGAGGAAAATGTTGGTGAGGAGACGGAGAAAATTGCCTGTAATGGTGATGTCACTCTCTAGGGAGTCGACACCAGAATGGATGGCTTACTTATGGAATTACGTGATAATGTCAACACGCTGCAAGCCGGTTGACGACATGAGACAGCCGGCGGACAAATTAGTATCGGTCCAGGCGTCTCAGACACCGTCAGGGGCTTGTAAAAACGCCCATTTACCTCAGTCGGTCGACAGACACTGACACGGACACTGACCCCAGTGTCGACGGTGAAGAAACAAACGTATTTTTCCTTTAGGGCCACAAGTTACATGTTAAGGGCAATGAAGGAGGTGTTACGTATTTCTGATACCACAAGTACCACAAATAAGGGTATTTTGTAGGGTGGGAATAAACTACTTGTAGTTTTGCCTGAATCAGATAAATTAAATGAAGTGTGTGATGATACGTGGGGTTCCTCCGACAGAAAGTTATGGGCGGTATACCCTTTTTCCCGCCAGTAGTAAGGGCGAGTTGGAAAACACACCTTAGGGTGGACAAGGCGCTCACACGCATATAAAAAACATGGCGTTACCGTTTCCAGATACGGCCGCCCTCAAGGAGCCAGCTGATAGGAAGCTGAAAAATATCATAACAGTATATACACACATACTGGTGTTATACTACGACCAGCAATCGCCTCAGCCTGGATGTGCAGCGCTGAGGGGGCTTGGTCGGATTTCCTGACTGAAAATTTTGATACCCTTGACAGGGACAGGATTTTATTGTCTATAGAGCATTTTAGGGATGCATTTCTATATATGTGTGATGCGCAGAGGCATATTTGCATTCTGGCATCAAAGAGTAAATGTGATGTACATATCTGCCAGACGAAGACACGACAGTGGTCAGGTGAGGCAGATTCCAGACGGCATATGGAAGTATTGCCGTATAAAGGGGCGGTCCATTGGACCTGGTGGCCATGGCAACAGCTGAAAAATCCACCTTTTGTTACCCCGAGTCACATATTGGCAGAAAAGGACACAGTCTTTTCAGTCTCAGTCCTTTCGTCCCCATACGGGCAGGCGGGCGAAGGCCAGTCATATCTGCCCAGGGGGAGAGGAAAGGGAAGAAGACTGCAGCAAGCAGCTCATTCCCAGGAACAGAAGCTCCTCACGGCTTCTGCCAAGTCCGCAGCATAACGCTGGGGCCGTACAAGCGGACTCAGGTGCGGTAGGGGGTCATCTCAAGAGTTTCAGCAACACTCGCAAGGGAACTCCGGGATCCTACATGTAATATCCCAGGTGTACATTGGAAATTCGAGACGTCTCCCCCTCACACAATTCACAGGCTGTATTCCCAGCAGGTGATAATCAAAGTACCCTTCTTACAACAAGGAAGGGGGTAGTATTCCACACTATATTGTGGTACTGAAGCCAACCGGCTCGGTGAGATCTGAAATATTTGAACACTTACATACAAGCGTTCAAATCAAGATGGAGTCACTCGGAGCAGTGATAGCGAACCAGGAAGAAGGGGACGATATGATGTCACTGGATATCAGGGACGTTTACCTACAGGTCCAAATTTGCCCTTCTCACCAAGGGTACTTCAGGTTCCTGGTACAGAACTGTCACTATCAGTTCAGACGCTGCCGTTTGGATGGTCCACGGCGCCCCGGGTCTTTACCAAGGTAATGGCCGGAATGATGATTTTTCTTAAAAGAAACATGGACGCTTTCCTGATAAGGGCAAGGTCCAGAGAACAGTTGGAGGTCGGAGTAGCACTATCTTAAGTAGTTCTACGACAGCACGAGTGGATTCTAAATATTCCAAAATCGCAGCTTTTTCCGACGACACGTCTACTGTTCCTAGGGAAGATTCTGGACACAGTCCAGAAAAACGTGTTTCTCCCAGTGGAGAAAACCAGGGAGTTATCCGAGCTAATCGGGATCCTCCTAAAACCAGGAAAAGTGTCAGTGCATCATTGCACAAGAGTCCTGGTAAAAATGGTGGCTTATTACGAAGCAATTCCATTCGGCAGATTTCCCGCAAGAACTCTTCAGTGGGATCTGCTGGACAAATGGTCCGGATCGCATCCTCAGATGCATCAGCGGATAACCCTATATCCAAGGAAAAGGGTGTCTCTCCTGTGGTGATTACAGAGTGCTCATCTTCTAGAGGGCCGCAGATTCGGCATTCAGGATTGGATGCCGGTGACCACGGAGGCCAGCCTGAAAGGCTGGGGAACAGTCACACAGGGAAAAAATTTCCAGGGAAGTGTGATTAAGTCTGGAGAATTCTCTCCGCATAAATAAGCTTAGAGCAAATTTATAATGCTCTAAACTTAGCTAGACCTCTGCTTCAAGGTCAGCCGGTATTGATCCAGTGGGATAACATCACGGCAGTCGCCCACGTAAACAGAAGGGCGGCACAAGAAGCAGGAGGGCAGTGAAAACTGCAAGGATTTTTCGCTAGGCGGAAAATCATGTGATAGCACTGTCAGCAGTGTTCTTTCCGGGAGTGGACGACTGGGAAGCAGACTTCCTCAGCAGGCATGACCTCCACCCGGGAGAGTGGAAACTTCATAGGGAAGTTTTTCAACATGATTGTGGACCGTTGGCAAAGACCAAAGGTGGACATGATGGCGTCCCGCCCGAACAAAAACGGGACAGGTATTCCGCCAGGTCATGAGACCTTCAGGCGATAGCTGCGGATGTTCTGGTAACACCGTGGGTGTACCAGTCTGTGTATGTGTTCCCTCCTCTGTTTCTCATAACCAGGGTATTGAGAATTATAAGACATAGAGGAGTATGAACTATACTAGTGGCTCCGGATTGGCCAAGAGGGACTTGGTACCCGGAACTTCAAGAAATGCTCACAGAGGACTAAGGGCCTGGGGAGCTAAGAAGGGACTTGATTCAGCAAGTACCATGTCTATTCCAAGACTTACCGCGGCTGCGTTTGACGGCACGGCGGTTGAATGCCGGATCCTGAGGGGAAAAGGCATTCCATAAGAGGTCATACCTACCCTGGTCAAAGCCAGGAAGGAGGTGACCGCACAACGTCATCACCACATGTGGTGAAAATATGTTGCGTGGGTGAGGCCGGGAAGGCTCCACGACGGAAATTCAACTAGGTCGATTTCTACACTTCCTGAAAACAGGAGTGTTTTGGACCTCAAATTGGGGTTCATTAACATTTAAATTTCGGCCCTGTAGATTTTCTTCCAGAAAGAATTGACTTCAGTTCCTGAAGTCCAGATTGTAAAGGATGTATTGCATATACAGTTTTTTTGTGCCCCTAGGGGCACCGTGAGATCTCAACATAGTGTTGGGATTTCTTAAAATCATAGTGGTTTGAACCGCTCAAATCTGTGGATTTGAAATATCTCACATGGAAAGTGACCATGCTGTTGACAAATATCTCACATGGGAAGTGACCATGTTGTTAGCCCTGGCCTCGGCCAGGCGATTGTCAGAATGGGCGGCTTTGTCTTACAAAAGCCCATATTAAAATTTTCCATTTGAACAGGACAGAACTGGGACTCGTCTCCAGTTTCTTCATGAAGGGGTGTCAGCGTTTTCACCTGAAACAACCTCTTGTGGTGCCTGCGGCTACTAGGGACTTGGAGGACTCCAAGTTACTAGACGTGGTCAGGGCCCTAAAGATATATATATATATATATATAGTTAGGACGGCTGGAGTCAGAAAGTCTGACTTGCTGTTTATACTGTATACACCCAACAAGCTGGGTGCTCATGCTTCTAAGCAGTCTATTGCACGCTGGATTTGTAGTACAATTCAGCTTGCACATTCTGTGGCAGGCCTGCCACAGACGAAATATGTAGATGCCCATTCCACAAGGAAGGTGGGCTCATCCTGGGCGGCTGCCCGAGGAGTCTCGGCATTACAACTTTGCCGAGCAGCTACGTGGTCAGGGGAGAACACGTTTGTAAAATTTTACAAATTTTGATACTCTGGCTAAGGAGGACCTGGAGTTCTCTCATTCGGTGCTGCAGAGTCATCCGCACTCTCCCGCCCGTTTGGGAGCTTTGGTATAATCCCCATGGTCCTGACGGAGTCCCCAGCATCCACTAGGACGTTAGAGAAAATAAGAATTTACTTACCGATAATTCTATTTCTCGTAGTCCGTAGTGGATGCTGGGCGCCCATCCCAAGTGCGGATTGTCTGCAATGCTTGTACATAGTTATTGTTACAAAAATCGGGTTATTACTATTGTTGTGAGCCATCTTTTCGGAGGCTACTTCGTTTTGTTATCATACTGTTAACTGGGTTCAGATCACAAGTTGTACGGTGTGATTGGTGTGGCTGGTATGAGTCTTACCCGGGATTCAAGATCCTTCCTTATTGTGTACGCTCGTCCGGGCACAGTACCTAACTGAGGCTTGGAGGAGGGTCATAGGGGGAGGAGCCAGTACACACCATGTGACCTAAAAAGCTTTTTAGATGTGCCCTGTCTCCTGCGGAGCCCGCTATTCCCCTGTCTCCTGCGGAGCCCGCTATTCCCCATGGTCCTGACGGAGTCCCCAGCATCCACTACGGACTACGAGAAATAGAATTATCGGTAAGTAAATTCTTATTTTCGGCCATTACCTTGGTAAAGACCCGGGGTGCCGTGGACAATCCAAACGGCAGCGTCTGAAACTGATAGTGACAGTTCTGTACCACAAACCTGAGGTACCCTTGGTGAGAAGGGCAAATTGGGACATGGAGGTAAGCATCCTTGATGTCCAGAGACACCATGTAGTCCCCTTCTTCCAGGTTCGCTATCACTGCTCTGAGTGACTCCATCTTGAACTTGAACCTTTTTATGTAAGTGTTCAAGGCTTTCAGATTTAAAATGGGTCTTACCGAGCCGTCCGGCTTCGGTACCACAAACAGCGTGGAGTAATACCCCTTTCCCTGTTGTAGGAGGGGTACTTTGATTATCACTTGCTGGGAATACAGCTTGTGAATGGCTTCCAATACCGCCTCCCTGTCGGGGGTAGACGTTGGTAAAGCAGACTTCAGGAACCGGCGAGGGGGAGACGTCTCGAATTCCAATTTGTACCCCTGAGATACTACCTGCAGGATCCAGGGGTCCACTTGCGAGTGAGCCCACTGCGCGCTGAAAATCTTGAGACGGGCCCCCACCATGCCTGAGTTCGCTTGTAAGGCCCCAGCGTCATGCTGAGGACTTGGCAGAAGCGGGGGAGGGCTTCTGTTCGTGGGAAGAAGCTGTCTGTTGCAGTCTTTTTCCCCTTCCTCTGCCCCGGGGCAGATATGAGTGGCCTTTTGCCCGCTTGCCCTTATGGGGACGAAAGGACTGAGCCTGAAAAGACAGTATCTTTTTCTGCTGCGAGGTGACTTGGGGTAAAAAGGTGGATTTCCCAGCCGTTGCCGTGGCCACCAGGTCCGATAGACCGCCCCCAAATAACTCCTCCCCTTTATACGGCAATACTTCCATATGCCGTTTGGAATCCGCATCCCCTGACCACTGTCGCGTCCATAATCCTCTTCTGGCAGAAATGGACATCGTACTTACTCTTGATGCCAGAGTGCAAATGTCTCTCTGTGCATCTCGCATATATAGGAATGCATCCTTTAAATGCTCTATAGTCAATAATATATTGTCCCTGTCCAGGGTATCAATATTTTCAGTCAGGGAATCCGACCAAGCCACCCCAGCACTGCACATCCAGGCTGAGGCGATTGCTGGTCGCAGTATAACACCAGTATGTGTGTATATACTTTTAAGGATATTTTCCAGCCTCCTATCTGCTGGCTCCTTAAGGGCGGCCGTTTCTGGAGACGGTAACGCCACTTGTTTTGATAAGCGTGTGAGCGCCTTATCTACCCTAGGGGGTGTTTCCCAACGAGCCCTAACCTCTGGTGGGAAGGGATATAGTGCCAATAATTTTTTAGAAATTAGCAGTTTTTTGTCGGGGGTAACCCACGCTTCATCACACACTTCATTCAATTCATCTGATTCAGGAAAAACTACGGGTAGTTTTTTCACACCCCACATAATACCCCTTTTCGTGGTACTTGCAGTATCAGAGATGTGCAAAACCTCCTTAATTGCCGTGATCATGTAACGTGTGGCCCTACTGGAAAATACGTTTGTTTCTTCACCGTCGACACTGGAGTCAGTGTCTGTGTCTGGGTCCGTGTCGACCCACTGAGGTAACGGGCGTTTTATAGCCCCTGACGGTGTTTGAGACGCCTGGACAGGCACTAACTGAGCTGCCGGCTGTCTCATGTCGTCAACAGTTTTCTGTAACGTGCCGACACTGTCACGTAATTCCTTAATTACGGCCATCCATTCAGGTGTCGACTCCCTAGGGGGTGACATCACCATTATAGGCAATTGCTCCGCCTCCACATCATTTTCCTCCTCATACATGTCGACACACACGTACCGACACCCAGCACACACACAGGGAATGCTCTGATAGAGGACAGGACCCCACTTAGCCCCTTGGGGAGACACACTGCCCGCCCGACTCGAAAATATGCTGGGTCGGGTCAATATCGCTGGCGGGAGCGGCGCTGGGAGATGACATCATCTCCGCGCCACGTCTCCCTATGCAGTGAACAGGTTCCGGGTTGCATAGACCCAGCAACCCGTTCACACTGCACCTGACCCGGTATTTAACCCGGGAATAACACTGCTTTATTCCGGGGTTGAATTACCGGGTCAGGCAACCCGGGAATTTGACCATGGCCCCTTTCACACCGCACAGCGACCCGTGTCGACTCGGCAATATACCAGGTCGATGCCGGGTTATTTTTGCGGTGAAAGGCCCCATGGTTCAAAAAAAAAAGTTTGTGTGTATATATATATATATATATATATATATATATATATACAATCAATCCACAAGACACAAAAAAGTGTCATTCGGTGGTAGCACTGACAATGACAGTTCTCCCAAGTAAAGTTGCAATAGGATTAAGAGGGCTTTCCAGTCACCGTGCACTGACAAAGCTGCACTGTGATATTGGCCCGTGGGTTATGGTGGGTGAAAGGACGTGTACGGCTTGGATATGTTACATCGGTTTATTAGTACTATTAGGTTCCATAGTTCCCAGTCCCCTCCCCATTGCTGCTGGAGATGCTGCGTTTATTCTCAGCAGCCGCACAACTGCGCACGCGCACGAATCGCCGCCGCCGCTGCGACCACAGTGTGCATGTCTGAGTGACGCATTGCAGGTACCGAGCGACCAATCAGAGAGCGCTTCTAGGCAGCTTCGCGCTCGCCTACCGGTACACATCCGCCTGGTCAAAAAACAAATAGTCCCCTCCCCCACCTCCACGCCGTACTGGGTATCTCGCAATTTACTGTTAAACACTATAGGACAGCCTTGCTTTTCGGGTACTTGGGTGAGGTGATTTATTTTTTTTCACCCCACCGGTGTTCACCGCTCGTGGCCTGCCCTGCTGGTGTGGGGAAGGAGGCGGCTAGCGCGCTACGAGAGAAACGGCGCCATCACCGCCAATGAAGGGGGCGGGGCCAAGTGCAGCGGCGGAGTGATCCCTTCCCAGGGCGGAGGGAGGTGGTTTATGAAGAGCTGTTGGCGGCGGTTGGAAATTAGTCCGAGCCGAGCTTGCGAAGGGGAGAGGTTGTGCTGCCTGCTGAGCCTTGTAGGAGCTGCGCGCTAATTACGTCCATTGAAAATGGTGAGTAGCGCCCGGTGGGGGCTGTCCTGCGGGCGTAGTCACCCCATTTTTGTGTTATTTTTAAACGGTGGTGGCTGTGGAGAGGATAAGCCGTCTCCATTGCCATGCGAGCAAGGGAGTGCACGCCGCAGAGCTTGCTGTGCGTTCTCCCTAGCTCGCATAGCAATGGAGACGTCTTGGGTCCTCCATAGCCCTGGACTGATCTCTTATATTGTTGTTGGAGCCTCTCTACAGCTCAGATGTGCATGCTGCTGCTGCAGAACCTCTTGGCAGGCATACCTGTCAATCATGCCATGCTAGGTCCAACCCCTGTGACACCTTACTGTTCTGCAGCTGCTGCTTTCCCTGTCTATGACCAGTGGTCTCTGCCTAATGCATGCTGTACACTGCAATATAAATCTATATTGGCATAGTCTGGTTTTTATCTTCTCCTGGTAGGACCTGTCTCTGGCATGGTGCTCAGGCTTTTGGAATATACCACCCTTGTTTAAAAGCTATCTTTAATTTTAAAATGACAGAGTGCAGTTTACTCCATTCATTCATAAAGCTGGCGTCCCTTTTTTGGCAGCACCAAGCAGGGTGTTGCGCCCTATTAATCCAGTTTCCTAGGTGAGGTTCTGTGCAGGGCTGAATAATGCTGCCACAGGGCTGCAGCATGCAGATCTCCTCCCACGCCCTGCCGGTGACTGACAGGCTCTTTGTATGGAGAAGTGGCTGTTATGTAATGTTGAATAACCCCCTATGTGAAAGTGGGACGAGAGGGGGGATAGGCGGTGCTGCAGGGACAGCCAAACCCAAGCCTCTCCAGTTGTGCCTCCTCTGACTGTGTGCTTTGGTTATCGCTATAGCAACTTTGATTTAGACTGGCTTGTTGTTCAGTGTGTATTTAATGGATTATCATTATATTTCAGTTTTATGTATCTTTCGCCCATTGAGTTCTGTTGCTGGTGTGGGTGCGCTTGATGGCCTGCATGTGCTGTAGCTTCTTAAAAGGACACCCTTCTAATTGTGTCATAGCATGCCACCCTGGCCAAAGTTCAGCAAGGATGTGGTGTCCATAGCCTACTGGAAAGGGAGTTTGTGAAAAGATTTGTCACAAGGGCAGCCCTCCTCACCTCCCCTGTATCAGGGTGGGTCCAGCCGCATTGTGCTGCAGTTTCCGGAAGGAAGGACTTAAGTCCTGCCCATTATGACTAGGGTGGTGGGTTGTAGCGATCCCATGGGATAGTACGCCAGCAGTCGTTTGTCTAGTTGTAAATTCTACTAAAAAAAAATTGTTTTTCTGCCATCCTGGTGTGAACAGGTTTTGTAGTTGTGCTTGTGAAGCACGGCCGTTTGCCTGTTACTTTATGTTAAATAGACTTTATCCTATGTTGCCTCAGTTTCTTACTGAATCTTTGGGTTCCCAAGGCTTTAAATGGAGTTCTTTGGCCAAACTGACTTTATGTAGTAACGTATAATATATCTTGTCCTGGTACTGCTTGTACTTTATTTCTCCATGTTGCAGCTGGAAATTGCATCGCTGAGCTGTATGTATCTGCCGGTTGTGTAGTTACACTAGGCGTGGCAGGCAGAAGTCTTCTAGTCCATTAGCAAAAAATGTTTTTGAACTTATTCATTTTGGACTTGAATCTTAGGACCGGGCTAATGCTTCAATTTCTGTCGGGTTTTTAGAGGTTTATTTTTTTTTATCCTAGAGCTTTGCTATCAGGCCTACGAACCACCCTAAAGGAAGCTACAGATTACATCATAGGGATGTGTATTCAGTTAGGGCCCTTTCATACACGGATACAACACGCAAACACGGCCCTAATAAGTTTTCAAGGCCACTTGTGTATGTTGGCAGTGATGGGGACTAGTGCTCATCTAGTCAGGTTTGCACGTTAGTGCAGATTATGTGGGGAGTGCCGGTTTGCTAGAATTAAGTGCAGATCGTGCAACCATATACAACTTTGGGACAGTAGCTGGAGTGTATTTAAAACAAAGCTATATTTTAGGCGACGTATAGTAGTGACCCAGAAGTGCAGAATTCCCTGGATCACAGCACACAACTGATCATGTTTAAGCTATCTATACTGGCAGAACGTGCGTTCCCTGCTTTCTGGCACATGTGGTGGAGCTTTTAGCTTGACAATGAGCTTTGAACTGTCAGTTGTACTAATTTGGACATGAAAATGGTGCACTTTGAATTGGTTTGCTCATCACGTGATCTTGGAAGTAACTGCTCACACTTCAGTACACTTTAATATTTCTTTTGGCTGGAAATATTTATAATTGCTTCATTTTCCACGCTATACTGTAAGTTATTTTACCACAAACTGAGGATTTTAATAAACAGTTATGAACTGTAGCTATACATTACAACAGTTATATGTGTTTCATTAGTGGTTGGCTTCATGCCACGTGAGCTTGGCAGCGTGGCCTTTCAGAAAACTGGGTGACCAGTAAGTCTGCAGACATGGAGTGGAATCTTCCTAGTACAGCTATCATTCTAGAAAAAGTGTTGTGACGAAATGACATCTAAAGTAGTGTTTATTGGCAACTTTCCCTAAACTTGGTTTTAACTGATGGATGTTAGGCCCAGCCTATTACTTGCTGCTACCACTTGTAAGGATCAAAGATGGCGCTGCTGTGAAGACCCTTTATGTATGAACTTCCTGTTCATGGTTGGGTGTCTGCAACACCAAGGAATATACTTAGTCGATGGAAGCCATTATGGGGGCATTGCAGGAGGTGTAAGCAGAATCTACCTTCTGTAATCGTCCATTATGCACGTGGAATTGGTTTGGGCTCTTTAGAGTTTGAAACAGTACTCCCTTAGAAGGTTCATCCAGGCAGATTGCTCTCTTCTGAGAGGAACATCAAAACCTGCTCAAAGCTTTATTAGAAACTGGTGCATGCCTAAAACTGAATTAGCATCTTTGGAAATGACTTCTGATTATTCAGTTGTCTGAAATGAAATTCCTGGATCTACTGTAACCAAATATTGGATTTTCATATTGTGAAAAACGGCATTATTTGAAAGCCTCAATTTTCGTGAGCTATGGTGAGAAGGATCTAAGGGGCAAATTCGTCTGGCAGAGCAGTTGTTGCTCTGTTCAGACACAAGTGCCACGGGACACATGTTTTTGGGGAGCAGAAAGTTGTGCATCCAAACAGGACTTTCTGTGCTGCGGGCAGTACTGTCAGGTTTAGCAATAAGTGCCTAAACCCTATGTACTTGGTCACTACAAGTGCAATAATGGCTTCCGGTACAATTGAATTGCTCCCCCGGATGCCCACTGATTTCCCCTTAATGTTAATTTATGACATGGAAAAGGTTCATATTGTTGTCAATGAGCTACATGACTTAATTTAAAGCAGATTTTCTTTTTCTTTTTTTTTATCACAGACAACTTTATAAAAATACTTTAAGTGCCATTATTCAGTCTTTCTTTATACTGCCATTAATGTTTCACTTAACCATGGAAACAAGACAGTGAGACTCCAGAAAACCCTGCTGAACTTGGGCTGCTCTGCACTGAAATACCCCCATCATTGCATGACATTCTGGGGGGGGGGGAGAATGTAACTGGGCCCAATGTGCCTTGTCTGGTTTTGCACATAACGGCAACTGTGATATTGATGTCACAAGTTTTCACTCTGTGCGATGAGGTGTGAGGGAGCACTTACCATGCCGGCAGCTGTACCTGCCTGTCCACCAGAGGCACTCCTCCATGACAGCCATTACTATAGGTTAGTAACCACTCCTAGGTGTAGGACCACCCACCGTGTGTGTGTGTGTGTGTGTGTGTGTGTGTGTGTATATATAGCCCAGCTCCTCTTCCCCTTGGCTAACCCCCCCCCCCCCCCCCCCCCCCACAGGGTGTCTCCTAGTAAGACTAGTGTAGGAAAGTTTTGATATTTTATGCTACAGGGCTTACTTCACATGCTGTTGCCTGGCAATGCACCTTCTGGCACCAGTCTGTGGTGGCTTCCCAGGTAACTTGCTTACATGAGTGGAATTGGTCACAGTATAATTTCCCCCTAAGTATTGTACAATTTTGTTTTGGATGTCCTTGTCTCTCCTAAATTAACCCATCGATGGGGTGATAGTGGTGGCAGGTGCCCTCTGCTGGGCATCTATAGGAATGGGCACCCAACTGAGCAACTCAACGTTCTCCATACAGGCACCCGTTAGCATTGAACGGTCCTGGAAGCACTGGGTTTAGCTGCTCAAAGTGGCCAAACCTGTATAAAGTTCTTGTTTGGGGATCTAAAGTCCTGATTTAGGTGCTTAAGGCACCCAAACTATGGACTTATTCACTTTCTGTCTGTCCTTTTTCCTGCAAGAAAAAAATGTCTGCCACGGCTAACGGCTGCTTGGAGCAACAGTAACATTGCTCTCATAGATGCCCATTCATTTAAATGACCAGCAGGGGGTGCTTAGAACATTTGATTCTCCCCTGTGTGAATACCTCTAGTGGTCAATCTGTAACAAATGGCTACAAGAATTTGGTATAAATAGCAGAACTTTAAAGTGTGGTAGGCTGCGGATTTCTTCCCAACCAGTCAGTGCCCAGATAAGGGTGTGGTGTACATAAAGTGTTATATTAATTTGGATGTTATGCTGGCTCTCGTGTAGTAATTATGGGAACATGTGAGCCACTGGAGGCAAGAAGGGCCTATTCCATCATGAAGGGATATAAACAAGTTGACATTAAGCAGCAACCTGCCAGTCTGTAGTTATTAATACAGTATTTGGATTCCTAGCTTGCTTGATACTGTACAAAACAGAAGCTGAAACCTGTGATGCTTAATTGGTGCAAAATGGCCTAAAATCTAGGGAGCCAGAACAGTTTGTAAGGGAACTGCAAGTAGAGAGAATCTTCTCTTTATCCTTAAGTGTTACATGTTGGGTTATGCAGTGACTGTTACCTGGAGCCATTCTCTGTACGTCACTCTAGCACTATGTGCGGAGTGGTCCCACTGTATGTAGGGTTTGCATGATCTGTTTAAACTGGCACAAACTGCAAAGATTCATTGGGGTCAATTCAATTCGGCAACTTATGAATAGCGCCGGGAATTAGCTCCCGACGCTATTCAATTCAGCTCCAGTTAAGTCGGCGATGTCCCGTTCTCGCCGACTAAACAGGTTGAATTGTCGGGAGAACGGGCATTCTCCGACTTAACTCCCCGGCGCGAGGCAGCACTTTTGTCGGGTTTCTTCTCTCATCCCCCGGGGATGAGAGAAGAATTCCCGACAATTGCGGGTAACTAGCGGCTGAATTGAATAGCGTCGGGAGCTAATTCCTGGCGCTATTCATAAGTTGCCGAATTGAATTGACCCCACTGTATGTCTGACTGCTATCATAATACATGCCTAAAACGACCCTAACCCAGTGATGGGCAGCGCAATTTACCTCAGGCACCTCTTTGGATGGCACTTTAACTGTCAAAAGTTAAATGATGGAACCATCTGATTATTTTTGTAAATAAGAGAATGTAAACAAAGGAATATAGGAAAGCAGGTGTTTGGGGTGGCAGATGACTGCTCTGGCCTGTTCATCACTGCCCTTACCACTGCATGGTGTGGGAGAGTTATGAAGCACGTCACACAAGCAGCTAAACTTTTATGTGGAGGTTTTCTAATGTTCTCATACCAAATAGTTATCCCTGGCAGCCTTTCTACAGAAGGGAAAGGTGTGACAGATGGCAGTGTAGCTTGAATACAGGTGGTGAATGATCTGCTTTTTCCTTCAGAGGAATTTTCAGGTATCTGAAATGCTCCATGATGGGACTCTGAAAGTTGTGACAAGCTGATCAACCTGATGACCCAAACAGGTCTAGGTTATAAATCCTCTGTAGAGCAATGCACCCAGTAACAGCCTGGTCATCCACAGTATATACTGTACCAGCCATACTAGCTAAACCTGTTCCAATCACACTAACCTTAATGCCCAGAACATACAGGAAAGACTTCATTTCTGTAACATGACTTTGGAAAACCTACTGCCTTCCTTTGCCTGCACCTTTTACCTCTGTGCATGGAGAGACCAATCCCCTCCCACAGCCAAGTGGCCATTGTGCCTATGGAGGAGGTACATTGTAGTGACATAAAAGCATATGCTTTTTATGGCTCACTAATTCTACACTGTGTACATGTCTACCTTGGTGTCTTCCCTTCACCCTCCGTTTACTGTATAATCTCTTGGCTGTTCCAGTGAGTGGTGCAGTTACTGTGACTGGCTGCAAAGTATTCATTCTTCTCCAGATTTCTTGCCTGAAACTTCTAAAATGCTAATTGGGGAGGGGGCGGTTAGAGGAGTGTATAGCCTCTCAACCATTGGTGGAGAAAACCATGCGTGCTCCTTCCGGTGACCTTACAGTGCCAGTGGGTAGCCAGCCTAATGCAAGCTACTGGGGCCCTTTCATTCTCTCCTGGGCCCAGCCATGTGACATAACTGGTCTGAGTACTGAGAGCTGTTGTTGTGCAGGGGACTGTGCTATGAATGTGACTTGAACATGGTGGGTAGTATCTTTGTAGCCAGGCTAAGGCTCCTACTTCCAGTAGTTTGCAGCTGTGTATGCTGTAACTGGTATGAGTGGCCAGGAAACATTCTGGCTTTTACTACATCTATGGATGGGTCTGACAGCCCACCCCTATACTGTCATAATCAGGCCTGCATGGCAATTGGCAGTGCCAGCTTAATACCATGTCAGCAGTGTATTTCTTGCATTGGCCCTAATCAAAGATGGTATGTATCACTTACTGCAGATTTCTAGTCGGATCCTCTTGAGACATGAGCAGAAATGTCTAAAGTATGGTGTTTAGGTGCCTTAACTGCAGCACACGGACTAGGTTGTGTAGGAAAAGCCACTTTATGCAGCTAAACATTGTGCCTTTGGACACGCATTCTGCACTTGCAACCAGTGCAGGCTGGGTGCTCAACAATTGCATAGCTCCCGTTCCTTTGGATGGTAGCTGCAAGCACCCAATACAATTGTGCCGAAAGTGGGGAATTCATGTCTCTTCTCCTCCTCCCCCCCCCCCAATCTCCTGTCTAAAATGACAGTATCAATGAGTGACATTCAAATGCCACACAGATCGCACCTATTACTCTAGGCGTGCAAAGCACCTAAACCTGACTAAAGTAATGAACGAGAGTGAAAAGACCCGTTTTGGAGGGGGGGGGGGGTGTATTTGAACCCAGGCCTGAGAGTTGAATAGCGCTGGGAATGATCTCCAGGGGCTTCTCAATACAGTGCCCTGTGAATCCTGACAATGGGATTTCTTCTCACCCCCCCGGGGGGTTGTGAGCGGAAATCAAACAAAAGTGCCAGTTTGATGCTGATTTCTGTCCTCGGTGTGGCGGAAACAGCATTGCGCAACTTAAGCATTCGGGTTCTCCCGACAAAACTCCCGGAGTCTGGGAGAACAGGTATTCTCTGACTTGCCAAAGCACTGTACTGAATAGCCTCATGACTGCTTTCTGACTAGTGCCAGAAATTAGCTCAACAGGATCCCAACATGGCTAAATGTTACTTGCTGAATTGTTACTGTGAGTATAACTAAAGCTACTCCACAGCAGCTTGCTTAAAGCTATAGGGGGAGGGGCAATTCAGTTAGCATCGCAGGGATGTAGTGCCTGGAGTTGATGGCTTCCACAATAAGCCCACGACTAGCAGGTGTCTTGCGGCAATCTGCGTGCACTGCTGCATTAGTTGCGGTAAAGTGCACCTCCCAGATAGTGCCGGGCATGATGCAGCAACTGAATAGCTCTGGGCACTTAACATAGGTACTATCCCTGCAATGATGACTGAATTAGTGTCAACACTGTTAAAATGTGAGCATTGTAATCATGTCTGCGTATTGGCACTGGGTTTCTGCTGTCTACAGAGCCATAGACTGAAGGGGCCCCACACACTGGTTTATACCAGTGAAAGATATGAACGTTCTCGTTCAGTAATGAATGAGAACTCATTCATATCGTTCAGTGTAGGCACCAGCGATGGCTGATGCGCAGCCCCGCACTTATTCATCGCTGGTGCAGGCTCGTTTAAACATGCAGGCCAATATGGACAATCAGACAATCTCATCCATATTGGCATGCAGTGCTATGGAGCTGGGTAACGGGAGTGAAGGAACTTCACTCCCATCACCGGGTCTGCCGTGTCGCCTGTTTGCAGCTTGGCGGCAGGTTATGTGTAGGGCCCATTAGTCTTCTGTACTGAACCTGCAGAACTAGATCCTAAATGCTGTCTCAAAATAATTGCCCCCTGGTGACAAGCTCCTAGTTTTGTTAGTGAACTGTTATATAAACCCAAGTTTTAAAGACTAGTTGTCTATGTAGTGATCTTCATTCCCTCAATCTCCAGAATTACTAGTAGTGAGGGCCAGGTCATCTGAGGAGATGCAGCACTATGCCATACAGCTTCCATGTGCTCTACCATCTGATTCTGCATTCACGCTTGTAGGGCCTAGGGATGTTTAGAAGGGATTCCTTAAATGTATGCAAAAACATCATGGTCTACTGTACCCCTTGTAAAGGGTTGGTGCTGTGTCACTGGCCAGGATCCTGGCCCCTTGCGGGATTAGTCCCTTCTAGTCAGCATGCCGATTATCTGTGTCTTGTGTGTTCTGGATGCAGCGGGAGTTATTGTGACCATCGAAGTGCTAGGTGCTGTATTGTAGAATAACATTGTTTAATAGCTGGTGCCAAATGTTGGCTCTGGCTTATGCTCCACCTCATGATGGCATTGTTGGGCACCTTCTGGTCTATGTGGAATGTCCCCATATTTATCCTAAGGTTCACGTTGTGTGAAGTGATTTATGTGTAGATCCTATGCTTAATTGTTTCTGACAAGGTAGAATCCTAGTCTTTATCTGTGTGGGAGGCTTTATTGTCTAAATGCCTTGCAGAGTTACAGGTTGTTCTTAAACTGCCAATAGACAAAGCTGAGCCTCTGACAGGGTAAATGATGGTGCATTTGATATGTGGGCTGAACTGATCATAGTGCCTCAGTGAGCTCACCTGTTCCTAGTGCGTTGATAGGTTGGATCCAATGTTCGCTGAATGGGGTCTGTATATACGCTATGACCCCCACACCCTGTAAACTTAGGCCAGTGGTTCTCAAACAATGGGGTCGATTCAATTTGGCAACTTATGAATAGCACCGAGAATTAGCTTCCGACGCTATTCAATTCAGCTAAAGTTGGCGAAAGCCCGTTCTCGCCGACTTAACCGGTAGTTTTTTCGAGAGAACAGGCATTCTCCGACTTAACTACCCGTGGCGATGCCGATTCCCAACAGAATAAGCCTCGCGCCGGCAGCACTTTTGTCGGGTTTCTTCTCTCACCCCCCCCCCCCCCCCTGGGGATGAGAGAATTCCCGAAAATTGTGCGTAACTAGCAGCAGAATTGAATAGCGTTGGGAGCTAATACCTGGCGCTATTCATAAGTTGCCGAATTGAATCGACCCCACTGTCCTAAAGGCATCCCAATACTCCAGGTTTTTAAGTATTCATGCTTGGCCACAGGTGACTTAGCACCTCAGTTTGACTTAATTTGTGCTGAGCCATGGCAGCACCTAAAACCTGGACTATTGGATTGCCTTGGCTATTGCATGATCCCCCTTCCTCATCAATAGGCAAAATATTTGTCAAGACTATCGGCTGCCTTTTTGCTGTCTGGTCTGTGTATGCTTGCACATGATGTGTCTAGACATTGTTCCATATTGGGGAACAGCCATACAGCTACTCTATATGGGCAACTACTACACATAGACTCGCTTGCCTTAAGCAGTGACGCGTGTGTTTTTCTTTCAAGTAATGCAATGGTCTATTGGGCCCTGGTGAGGGTTTACATTATAATATACGGTCATGCAAATGCTTGTTAATTCCAATGATGCGTGTATTGATCTGACTTATAATGGCGTTCTATTTCTGCAGATTATATTACCTGTAAGATGCTTAACAAATCTTATTTGTCTTGCAGGCTGACCAACTGACAGAAGAGCAGATTGCAGGTATAAGTCACATCGGTCCTGTGTCTTTGTAACATGACACTTCCTGAAGGCATTTGCTACACAGCTGCCAGCCAGAGTCCTTCTAAATATAGCAGGTTACCTGACTACTACAGCACACTGCCATCCATGTGTGTGCCACTGTTCATCTGGGTACTACACGGATGTACATGGTTCTGGAGACCAGTCTTATCTATTAGTCCCCATGGCTAGGCTTCTGCACAAATAATGGCTTCCTTGGTACTGGTTCATCAAGATTCATGTTTGCCCACCCATGTTACCAAAACCCTTCCTTCCCAGCTCAGACTGATGTGTAGTCTGCTTAAGACGGACACTTCTGCTTCAACCTTATTATACTGGACTTTATTGTTGGTACTGACCTATTACACCCACCTTGTCCATATATGTAAATACAGCATTCTGTGTGGTTAGATTTCACTGTGGGCACAAAATGGCATTTTGGAGCTTAATTACTTGTATTGTGATTGCGTTAAATCTTGCTGTTGTATTAACAGTGATTCTTTTTATAGAGTTCAAAGAAGCTTTCTCACTATTTGACAAGGACGGCGATGGCACCATCACAACAAAGGAGTTGGGCACAGTGATGCGGTCGCTTGGGCAGAACCCCACAGAAGCAGAGCTGCAGGACATGATCAATGAAGTAGATGCAGATGGTAAGTCTTAAGGGGATGCAAAGGGCTTTATAAATCTCCGCCCTCTTTGGGGTGTGCTGTGACTTCTAACACTTCTATTTTCAACAGGTAATGGAACAATCGACTTCCCTGAATTTTTGACTATGATGGCTAGAAAAATGAAAGACACAGATAGTGAAGAAGAAATCCGAGAAGCATTCCGTGTGTTTGACAAGGTATTTACCAATTCAGGCTTCTGTAGTTTACCTGTATAGCACTAATCCAATGGCATTGTGCTAGTCAAGGTGTCATCCTTCACACATCCTACCCTGGTGGAGCTTTAACTCTTAAATCTAGGATTCCATTTTTATTAGTGACCACTTACCCTACTGTTAGGTCTTGACCTGTTGGAGAGGGGGGGGGGGGGGGGGGAGAAGAGAGGTGAAGAATTGATGGCACAAACATGGAGAGATCATATAAAGTCTGCATAGCTAGGGCACTGGCTGGATTCAAACCTGTGACCCTGGTGATGTAAAGCTGCACAGGCTTCATGGATAGCTGTTGTATTTAGGAGCCACAAATCCCAAGGGGGGGGGGGGGGTTTAGCAGCTTCACATGGCTAGACATGTTTAATTTGGGAGTGATTTGTGAGGTAATAGGTGACTGACACTTGCCCCATCAGTAAATCGGTCTAATATCACCCATAAGGTGCCCATTACTAATGAGCTAAGGGGTTAATTCGGAGATCGCAGCAGCAAATTTGTTAGCAGTTGGGCAAGACCATGTGCACTGCTGGGGGGGGGGGGGGGGGGGGGCAGATATAACGTGTAGAGTTAGATTTGGAGGGTTATATTTCTGTGCAGGGTAAATACTGTCTGCTTTATTTTTACACTGCAATAAGATTTCAGTTTGGACACACCACACCCAAACTAACGCTCTCTGCACATGTTATATCTGCTGCACATGGTTCTGCCCAACTGCTAACAAATTTGCTGCTGTGATCAACTGAGTTAGACCCTAAATTACCCAGGATCCTATTGGATGGATTAATGTGACTGAAAAGAATGCCCTTTTATGGGGATAATCTCCTCTTATACTAGGTTCACCATGCAGATCCTGTGTGTCTTGTAACAAGAAAATAGAGGCTTCAAAGCCAGAAATCCCCCCCCCCCCCCCAAAGCAGCATACACCTCGGCTCTCTAGTGTACGGCTGCATCTGTTCATTCACAAATGACCCTTCCCTCTCCTTTGTTCAGCTGAAGGGATACTCAATCATCCTACATGTGGTTTATAGGAAACACCTCTTGCTCAAAGCATATTTCCATATTTTGTCTAATCTCCCTGCATTATTGACATGTCCATGCAGAATGGTAATTTGCATGTGGCACAGTGACAGTGTAGGCAGGTGTTTCCACCAAACAGGAACATACAGAAATCCAGGACTCTGATATGTGGTTTAGGGCTTTTGTGCACATAAGTGAACAGGTGTGTACATGTAATTTTAACCTTATTTGTGGAAGGTGTCTAGCTTAGTCTGCTGTAGATGTACTTCCATACCCAAAGCAGGACTTAGTGCTCTGACTTGTGACTACGTCTGCCGTCGTGGCTTAGGTTTTGCTACTTTCTCATCATGGTACTTCCGTCATTATGTGGACGGTAACACTTAGTACAGACAGTGGGTGGGCTGAATATAATGTGGTACCCAATTAGTGTAGGTCTTGGTGTGTGCCATGCCAGGGATAGCACTATGTATTCTGTGCTTACTGTAGGTGAAAATCTTGTGTTCATTTGTATCTGGCTTCTCTGCAGGATGGAAATGGCTACATCAGTGCTGCTGAGCTCCGTCATGTTATGACAAATCTTGGTGAGAAGTTAACGGACGAAGAGGTTGATGAAATGATCAGGGAAGCAGATATTGATGGAGATGGTCAAGTAAATTATGAAGGTAGGGTTAAAAGTGAAATCGAACTATCTAAGGGGGTAACGCTAGGGGGCGCCTCGGTTGTTTGCACCAGATCTCACATGGCATACCCCTCACTGCCCCTAAGGAGTTATTTTGTGAAAAGAACATTGGTTGTGTGCTTCTATACTAGTTACTATAAGCTGGACGAGATACTTGGGTTTCACACATGCATGTGTAATCTGAGTTAGTCAATGCCTTGAAGCAACATAGCCAGCTCTGAGGCCTAGAAGTGGCTTCAGCAGATATCCTGATGGCTTGATAAACTGATACACATTCCACAGGATTGTGACTGTGTTCTGTAAGAACGTACAGATCCAAGGCACAGTAACATGCAACTGGAAGGAACGCATGGACCATCAGATAATCCTACTGACCATGTGGTTGTGGAGCTGAGCATGTAATAAGACTATATAAACATTAAAACGATGTGTGCTAGATGGAACATAGTTTATGATGGGGCATTGGCAAGTGCATACACATGCTGATGTTTGATGTAATGGGGTGGCCACCGTCCTATACCCCTTTCACATCGCACTAAAAACCCGGTATCGACACTGCATATTGCCGTGTCGAAACGGGTCCGTGTGCGATGTGAAAGGTCCTTTGGTGAATTACCGGGTCAGGCGCAGTGTGAATGGGAGCCGTTCCGATGCGACACGGCTCCCATTCACAGTATAGGCAGAGGCGGCGCAGGAGATGAGCTCATCTCCCGGCGCCACCCCCCGCCCCTGCTGCTGCGCCCTCCGCTGCTATGGCAACCGACCCGGTATATTGCCGGGTCGGAAAGCCAGCAACGGAGCGCAAATGCCGGATCCCACCCGGTAAGTACACGTTTCTCTTACCAGGTAGGATCCGGCATTTGCGATGTGAAAGCAGCATTAGTGTGAATCTCCTTAAATCATTACGAGGGGGGGGGGGGGGGGTCGATCTAGCAAGTCTACTGGGTAAACTTAAGGGCCCCATACACAACAATATGTCTGAGGCTGAAGTCAGATGTGATTTCCCTTGAGCTCTGCCAGGAGTGGTTCCATACAAGTTGGTACATCTTGCATGTGAAATATCTTGTGTGATCCCAGCCATGCCTGCAGGAACCGACCAATCACGAGTGTAGCGCTAACAATCTAGGGGAGCCGATCCTCATGGAAACGCATCCAAAATGCCTGATTTCACCCGATATATTGGCCCGAAATTGTATGAAATCGGGCATTATCATTCTAATGTATGAGGCCCTTAAGTTTCTTGTCATTACGCTAAAACTTTTTTTCTTTCTTGCAGAGTTTGTACAAATGATGACGGCAAAGTGAAGACTGTACAGAATGTGTTAAATTTCTTGTACAAAGATGTTTATTTGCCTTGCTTTGTTTGTAACTTATCTGTAAAAGGTTCCCCCTTACTGTCAGAAATGCATGTATAGTAATTTAGAATTCCATTCATGTTTCCCATATTACTGTCACTGTCTTTTTATTTGAATTTTTTTTTTTCTTCTTTCTTTGGTTTCCATGAAAAGTTGAATAAGTAACCAATGCTGCATGTGGCTATCTCGGGATTTTTAGCAAAGCCCTTTGTGCACATGAAGAGCCTGATGAATTTGGTGGAAGGGAACATCTGAGCTCTGCAAATGGTTTTTATTTTTTTGTTTCGTTTTTTATATTAATCTCTTCCTCCCCCTCAAGCTGGATTTCTTCAAGTAACTCGTCTGCTTGTTGGAATGTGGAGTAAACAACTCTAAACTACAGATAGTTAACAATATTGAACTTGTGTTGCACTAATGCAAAGCTGGTCAACCCAGATCCATGTCTCGTTCTTTCCACCCTCCCTGACCTCCCCACCACGGCTCTTCTCCAGACCTGGGACACCATCATGCTTTCTTACCTTTTTTTTTTTTTTTTCTTCTTTCTTTGAATCTCACAAGGGGTCTGCATAGCATTAACCAGCAGTGAATTGTAAGATCCTTCACCAGTTAAAGGTTTACTTTGGTTTAGCCACTTTTCAGAAGAACCTGCTTATGGCACAATTTGCCTCAAATCCATTCCAAGTTGTATATTTGTTTTCCAATAAAAAAAACAAGTCTGTCTTCATGGTCACTTATTGTGTTTGCCTGTGGTTGCTAGAGAAGACTCTAGAATTGTCCTGTTTGGTTTGCTGTGTAATGTAGTACATGTTCATTGGCTTGGGGAAGCCTATAAGGGAGGAGCATATCTACAAGCTTCTGAGTGCTGACCCTAAAAAAAGTGTATGTATCCAAAGTGGATGCAGATACTAAAGGGCTGCTAGGCAGAGTGAGTAAGTATGATTCTACTAGCTGTTACAGTAAACATGTTACTTGTATGTAGTATCGGGTGTACTATATTGCAATGGTGCAGATGTATTAATACAGCAGCAAACATGTACTTTAAGCAGTCTGCCTTAGTTGGTGCTCCCTGTTCTAGACCAGTCCACTTGTCTAGCATAGACATGCACAGGTTTACAGCACTTGATGCATAACTATGTCCAGTTGGGTATGCGTGACTGGTGGTCAAGAGACGTCTGGATAGGATACCTCTGTTATCCGAGGGAGGGGTGTTTGGCAAGTTCAGGAAGCTGGTGGTGACCTGCAGTCGCCATAGGTTCTATCACCACTCTATGGAGGTCTTTGACACCCACGAGTGGGAATAGTCCCTGTTGGCCGTCTGCTTTTCAGGGGTGGGATGTAGGGGGAGGTGTTGATCGCCTATTGCATAACTACATCCCGTCCAGTTGCTTGGCGGGTTATCCTTGCTGCTGGCTTCTTGTAGATGTTCCAGCCCATAGACTGATCATGTTAACTGATCTCCCCTAAGACTGTGATGTCTGGCAGCTTTCGTCTCTTCAGTTGAAATAATCACATCAGACTAACCTGGATTATGGGCCTTTCTCAGAAATACTGAACAGGATCATAGCCTGAAGCTAGTTCCCAACAAAGTGTGTGTGTGGACCATGGGCATAGATGGGCTCTGCAGGAGGCATGGGCACTTTAAGAAAGACTTCAGGTCTGGGTGTGCACTGGCTTCTCCCTCTATGCCTCTTCTCTAGACCTCAGTTTGATACTGTGCACAGAGGAGATGGGTGCACTTCAGGGAGCTCTCCTGAGCTTCCTGACCAAGTATATTTGTTAGAGAAACCTAACGTCCTAAGTGGATGCTGGGGACTCTGTAAGGACCATGGGGATTAGCGGCTCTGCAGGAGACTGGGCACAACTACAAAGAAAGCTTTAGACTACTGGTGTGCACTGGCTCCTCCCACTAAGACCCTCCTCCAGACCTCAGTTAGATTCTTGTGCCCGGCCGAGCTGGATGCACACTAGGGGCTCTCCTGAGCACCTAGAAAGAAAGTATATTTAGGTTTTTTATTTTCAGTGAGATCTGCTGGCAACAGACTCACTGCAGCGAGGGACTAAGGGGAGAAGAAGCGAACCTACCTAACAGGTGGTAGTTTGGGCTTCTTAGGCTACCGGACACCATTAGCTCCAGAGGGATCGACCGCAGGACCCGACCTTGGTGCTCGTTCCCGGAGCCGCGCCGCCGTCCCCCTTACAGAGCCAGAAGCACGAAGAAGGTCTGGAAAATCGGTGGCAGAAGACTTCAGTCTTCACCAAGGTAGCGTACAGCGTTGCAGCTGTGCGCCATTGCTCCTCATGTACACCTCATAATTCGGTCACTGATGGGTGCTGGGGGGTGTGTGTGTGTGTGTGTGTGTGTGTGTGTGTGTCCTGAGGGCAATAGATGACACCTTGGCTGGCAAAATATACATCATATATAGTCCCAGGGGCTATATAGATGTAAAATTACCCCTGCCAGTATAACAGAAAAAGCGGGAGAAAGTCTGCCGAAAAGGGGGCGTGGCTTCTCCCTCAGCACACTGGCGCCATTTTCCCCTCACAGTTCCGCTGGAAGGAAGCTCCCTAGCTTTCCCCTGCAGTCTGAGAAAACTACAGAAGGGTAAAAAAGAGAGGGGGGTGCACTAAATTTAGGTGCTATATAGATATATATATCAGCTATAGGGAAAACACTCATTGATAGTGGGATCCCAGTGTTATATAGCGCTCTAGTGTGTGCTGGCATACTCTCTCCAAAGGGCTTTGTGGGGTCCTGTCCTCTGTCAGAGCATTCCCTGTGTGTTTGCGGTGTGTTGGTACGGCTGTGTTGACATGTTTGATGAGGAGGCTTATGTGGAGGCGGAGCAGATGCCTGTCAATGTGATGTCACTCCCTGCGGGGTCGACACCTGAGTGGATGGTGCTGTGGAAGGAATTACGTGATAGTGTCGACTCCTTACATAAAAGGTTTGACGACATACCGAATGTGGGACAGCCGGCTTCTCAGCCTGTGCCTGCCCAGGCGTCTCAAAAACCATCAGGGGCTCTAAAACGCCCACTACCTCAGATGGTTGACACAGATGTCGACACGGATACTGACTCCAGTGTCGACGACGATGAGACGAATGTAACTTCCAGTAGGGCCACACGTTACATGATTGAGGCAATGAAAAATGTGTTACACATTGCTGATGTTACCCCCGGTACCACAAAAAAGGGTATAATGTTTGGAGAGAAACTACCAGTAGCTTTTCCTCCATCTGAAGAGTTAAATGAAGTAGCGTGGGCTTCCCCTGATAAAAAGATGGTAATTTCTAAGAGGTTACTAATGGCGTACCCTTTCCCGCCAGAGGATAGGTCACGCTGGGAAACATCCCCTAGGGTGGATAAAGCGCTCACACGCTTGTCGAAGGTGGCACTACCGTCTCTGGCCGCCCTGAAGGAATCTGCTGATAGAAAGCAGGAGGCTATCCTGAAATCTATATACACACACAGGTGATACTGAGACCGGCTATAGCTTCAGCCTGGATGTGCAGCGCTGCTGCTGCGTGGTCAGATTCCCTGTCAGAAAATATAGATACCCTAGACAGGGACACTATTTTGCTGAACGTAGAGCATATAAAAGACGCACTTTTATACATGAGGGATGCACAGAGGGATATTTGCCGGCTGGCATCCAAAATTAGTGCAATGTCCATTTTTGCCAGGAGAGGGTTATGGACTCGGCAGTGGACAGGTGATGCAGATTCCAAACGACATATGGAAGTTCTGCCTTATAAGGGTGAGGAATTGTTCGGGGATGGTCTCTCGGACCTCGTTTCCACAGCAACAGCTGGGAAGTCTACATTTTTGCCCCATGTTCCCTCACAACCAAAGAAAGCACCGTATTATCAGGTACAGTCCTTTCGGCCCAATAGGGGCAAGTGGGTTAAAGGCGTGTCCTTTCTGCCCAGAGGCAGAGGGAAAAAGCTGCAGCATACAGCCAGTTCCCAGGAGCAAAAGTCCTCCCCCGCTTCCTCAAAGTCCACAGCGTGACGCTGTGGCTCCACAGGCGGAGCCAGGTATGGTGGGGGCCCGTCTCAAGCATTTCAGCAAGCAGTGGGCTCGCTCACGGGTGGATCCCTGGATCCTTCAAATAGTATCTCAGGGGTACAAACTTGAATTTGAGACGTGTTCCCCCCCCCCCCCCCCCCCCCCTGCCGTTTCCTCAAATCTGCCTTGCCTATCACTCCCTCAGGCAGGGAGGCAGTGTTACAGGCAATTCAAAAGCTGTATTCACAACAAGTGATAGTAAAAGTGCCCCTACTTCAACAAGGAAGGGGTTACTATTCCACAATGTTTGTGGTACTGAAACCGGACGGTTCGGTGAGACCCATTTTAAATCTGAAATCCTTGAACACATCAAATTCAAGTTCAAGATGGAATCGCTCAGGGTGGTTATTGCGAGCCTGGACGAGGGGGATTACATGGTATCGCTGGACATCAAGGATGCTTACCTACATGTCCCCATTTACCATCCTCACCAGGAGTACCTCAGGTTTGTGGTACAAGATTGTCATTACCAATTCCAGACGTTGCCGTTCGGTCTCTCCATGGCTCCGAGGGTCTTTACCAAGGTAATGGCGGAAATGATGATACTCCTTCGAAGGAAGGGAGTTTTAATTATCCCGTACTTGGACGATCTCCTGATAAAGGTGAGGTCCAGAGAACAGTTATTGGTAGGGGTAGCATTATCTCAGGAAGTGCTGCAACAGCACGGCTGGATTCTAAACATTCCAAAGTCACAGCTGGTCCCTACGACACGTCTACTGTTCCTGGGGATGGTTCTGGACACAGAACAGAGAAAAGTTTCTCCCGGAGGAGAAGGCCAAGGAGCTGTCATCTCTAGTCAGAGGCCTCCTAAAACCAAAACAGGTGTCGGTGCATCACTGCACGCGGATCCTGGGAAAAATGGTAGCTTCCTACGAAGCAATTCCATTCGGCAGGTTTCATGCAAGAACCTTTCAGTGGGACCTGTTGGACAAGTGGTCCGGATCGCATCTTCAGATGCATCGTCTGATAACCCTGTCTCCAAGGACAAGGGTGTCTCTGCTGTGGTGGCTGCAGAGTGCTCATCTTCAAGAGGGCCGCAGATTCGGCATACAGGACTGGGTCCTGGTGACCACGGATGCCAGCCTTCGAGGCTGGGGAGCAGTCACACAGGGAAGAAACTTCCAAGGACTATGGTCAAGTCAGGAGACTTCCCTGCACATAAATATTCTGGAACTAAGGGCCATTTACAATGCCCTAAGTCAGGCAAAACCCCTGCTTCAAAACCAGCCGGTACTGATCCAGTCAGACAACATCACGGCAGTCGCCCATGTGAATCGACAGGGCGGCACGAGAAGCAGGACGGCGATGGCAGAAGCCACAAGGATTCTCCGATGGGCGGAAAATCACCTGTTAGCACTGTCAGCAGTGTTCATTCCGGGAGTGGACAACTGGGAAGCAGACACGACCTCCACCTGGGAGAGTGGGGACTTCATCCAGAAGTCTTTCAAATGATTGTAAACCAGTGGGAAAAACCACAGGTGGACATGATGGCGTCCCGCCTAAACAAAAAGCTAGAAAAATATTGCGCCAGGTCAAGAGACCCGCAGGCGATAGCTGTGGACGCTCTGGTAACACCGTGGGTGTACCGATCGGTTTATGTGTTCCCCCCTCTTCCTCTCATACCAAAGGTACTGAGGATAATAAGGAGAAGAGGAGTAAGAACTATACTCATTGTTCCGGATTGGCCAAGAAGAGCGTGGTATCCGGAACTTCAAGAGATGATCTCAGAGGACCCATGGCCTCTACCGCTCAGACAGGACCTGCTGCAGCAGGGACCCTGTCTGTTCCAAGACTTACCGCGGCTGCGTTTGACGGCATGGCGGTTGAACACCGGATCCTGAAGGAAAAGGGCATTCCGGAGGAAGTCATTCCTACGCTGATAAAAGCTAGGAAAGAAGTAACCGCGAACCATTTATCACCGCATATGGCGAAAATATGTTGCGTGGTATGAGGCCAGGAAGGCCCCGACGGAAGAATTTCAGCTGGGCCGGTTCCTGCACTTCCTACAGTCAGGGGTGACTATGGGCCTTAAATTGGGTTCCATTAAGGTCCAGATTTCGGCTCTATCGATTTTCTTCCAGAGAGAATTGGCTTCACTACCTGAAGTTCAGACTTTTGTTAAGGGAGTGCTGCATATTCAGCCCCCTTTTGTGCCTCCAGTGGCACCTTGGGATCTCAACGTGGTGTTGGATTTCCTAAAGTCACATTGGTTTGAGCCACTGAAAACCGTGGATTTAAAATAGCTCACGTGGAAAGTGGTCATGTTGTTGGCCTTGGCGTCGGCCAGGCGTGTGTCAGAATTGGCGGCTTTGTCATGTAAAAGCCCTTATCTGATTTTCCATATGGATAGGGCAGAATTGAGGACTCGTCCCCAGTTTCTCCCCAAAGTGGTATCGGCTTTTCATCTGAACCAACCTATCGTGGTGCCTGCGGCTACAAATGACTTGGAGGCTTCCAAGTTGTTGGATGTAGTCAGGGCCCTGAAAATTTATGTTTCCAGGACAGCTGGAGTCAGAAAGACTGACTCGCTTTTTATCCTGTATGCGCCCAACAAGTTGGGTGCACCTGCTTCTAAGCAGACTATTGCTCGCTGGATCTGTAGTACGATTCAGCTTGCACATTCTACGGCTGGACTGCCGTATCCTAAATCAGTAAAAGCCCATTCGGCTCTTCAACTTTGCCGAGCTGCTACTTGGTCAGGGGCAAACACGTTTGCTAAATTCTATAAATTTGGTACCCTGGCTGAGGAGGACCTTGAGTTCTCTCATTCGGTGCTGCAGAGCCATCCGCACTCTCCCGCCCGTTTGGGAGCTTTGGTATGATCCCCATGGTCCTTACGGAGTCCCCAGCATCCACTTAGGACGTTAGAGAAAATAAGAATTTACTCACCGGTAATTCTATTTCTCATAGTCCGTAGTGGATGCTGGGCGCCCATCCCAAGTGCGGATTGCCTGCAATACTTGTATATAGTTATTGCTTAACTAAAGGGTTATTGTTGAGCTATTTGTTGAGAGGCTCAGTTGTTATCATGCTGTTAACTGGGTATTGTATCACGAGTTATACGGTGTGGTTGGTATGAGTCTTACCCGGGATTCAAAATCCTTCCTAATTGTGTCAGCTCTTCCGGGCACAGTATCCTAACTGAGGTCTGGAGGAGGGTCTTAGTGGGAGGAGCCAGTGCACACCAGTAGTCTAAAGCTTTCTTTGTAGTTGTGCCCAGTCTCCTGCGGAGCCGCTAATCCCCATGGTCCTTACGGAGTCCCCAGCATCCACTACGGACTATGAGAAATAGAATTACCGGTGAGTAAATTCTTATTTCTCTAACGTCCTAAGTGGATGCTGGGGACTCCGTCAGGACCATGGGGGTTTAGCGGCTCCGCAGGAGACAGGGCACAATAATAAAAGCTTTAGGATCAGGTGGTGTGCACTGGCTCCTCCCCCTATGACCCTCCTCCAAGCCTCGGTTAGATTTTTGTGCCCGGCCGAGAAGGGTGCAATCCAGGTGGCTCTCCTGAGCTGCTTAGAATAAAAGTTTAAGTTAGGTTTTTTATTTTCAGTGAGTCCTGCTGGCAACAGGCTCACTGCTACGAGGGACTTAGGGGAGAGAAGTAAACTCACCTGCGTGCAGGATGGATTTGCTTCTTAGGCTACTGGACACCATTAGCTCCAGAGGGAGTCGGAACACAGGTCTCACCCTGGGGTTCGTCCCGGAGCCGTGCCGCCGACCCCCCTTGCAGATGCCGAAGTTGAAGAGGTCCAGAAACAGGCGGCAGAAGACTTTCAGTCTTCATAAGGTAGCGCACAGCACTGCAGCTGTGCGCCATTGTTGTCAGCACACTTCATACCAGCGGTCACTGAGGGTGCTGGGGGGGGGGGCGCCCTGGGCAGCAATGTATTATACCTTTTTTATGGCTAAAATACATCACATATAGCCCTTGAGGCTATATGGATGTATTTAACCCCTGCCAGATCTCACAAACTCCGGGAGAAGAGCCCGCCGTTTTAGGGGGCGGGGCCTATTCTCCTCAGCACACGGCGCCATTTTCCTGCTCAGCTCTGCTGTGAGGAAGGCTCCCAGGCTCTCCCCTGCACTGCACTACAGAAACAGGGTTAAAAACAGAGAGGGGGGGCACTTATTTGGCGATATGATTACATATGTGAAAATGCTATAAGGGAAAACACTTGTATAAGGGGTTGTCCCTGTATAACTATAGCGTTTTTGGTGTGTGCTGGCAAACTCTCCCTCTGTCTCCCCAAAGGGCTAGTGGGGTCCTGTCCTCTATCAGAGCATTCCCTGTGTGTGTGCTGTGTCGGTACGTGTGTGTCGACATGTAGGAGGACGATGTTGGTGAGGAGGCGGAGCAAATTGCCTGTATTGGTGATGTCACTCTCTAGGGAGTCGACACCGTAATGGATGGCTTATTTAGGAATTACGTGATAATGTCAACACGATGCAAGGTCGGTTGACGACATGAGACGGCCGGCAAACAAATTAGTACCTGTCCAGGCGTCTCAGACACCGTCAGGGGCTTGTAAAAACGCTCATTTACCTCAGTTGGTCGACACAGACACGGACACTGACTTCAGTGTCGACGGTGAAGAAACAAACGTATTTTCCTTTAGGGCCATTTTCTCTATCGTCCTAGTGGATGCTGGGGTTCCTGAAAGGACCATGGGAATAGCGGCTCCGCAGGAGACAGGGCACAAAAAGTAAAGCTTTAGGATCAGGTGGTGTGCACTGGCTCCTCCCCCTATGACCCTCCGCCAAGCCTCAGTTAGATTTTTGTGCCCGGCCGAGAAGGGTGCAATCTAGGTGGCTCTCCTAAAGAGCTGCTTAGAAAAGTTTAGCTTAGGTTTTTTATTTTACAGTGAGTCCTGCTGGCAACAGGATCACTGCAACGAGGGACTTAGGGGAGAAGAAGTGAACTCACCTGCGTGCAGGATGGATTGGCTTCTTTGGCTACTGGACATTAGCTCCAGAGGGACGATCACAGGTACAGCCTGGATGGTCACCGGAGCCTCGCCGCCGGCTCCCTTGCAGATGCTGAAAAGAGAAGAAGGTCCAGAATCGGCGGCAGAAGACTCCTCAGTCTTCTTAAGGTAGCGCACAGCACTGCAGCTGTACGCCATTGCTCTCAGCACACTTCACACGGCAGTCACTGAGGGTGCAGGGCGCTGGGAGGGGGGCGCCCTGGGAGGCAATGTAAACCTATTTTTTGGCAAAAAATACCTCACATATAGCCTCCGGGGGCTATATGGAGATATTTAACCCCTGCCAGAATCCGTTGAAGAGCGGGAGACGAGCCCGCCGAAAAAGGGGCGGGGCCTATCTCCTCAGCACACAGCGCCATTTTCCCTCACAGAAAGGCTGGAGGGAAGGCTCCCAGGCTCTCCCCTGCACTGCACTACAGAAACAGGGTTAAAACAGAGAGGGGGGGCACTAATTTGGCGTTAGAAATATATAAAAAGATGCTATAAGGGAAAACACTTATATAAGGTTGTCCCTATATAATTATAGCGTTTTTTGGTGTGTGCTGGCAAACTCTCCCTCTCCAAAGGGCTAGTGGGTCCTGTCCTCTATCAGAGCATTCCCTGTGTGTGTGCTGTGTGTCGGTACGTGTGTGTCGACATGTATGAGGACGATGTTGGTGAGGAGGCGGAGCAATTGCCTGTAATGGTGATGTCACTCTCTAGGGAGTCGACACCGGAATGGATGGCTTATTTAGGGAATTACGTGATAATGTCAACACGCTGCAAGGTCGGTTGACGACATGAGACGGCCGACAAACAATTAGTACCGGTCCAGACGTCTCAAAAACACCGTCAGGGGTTTTAAAACGCCCGTTTACCTTAGTCGGTCGACACAGACACGGACACTGAATCCAGTGTCGACGGTGAATAAACAAACGTATTCCTTATTAGGGCCACACGTTAAGGGCAATGAAGGAGGTGTTACATATTTCTGATACTACAAGTACCACAAAAGAGGGTATTATGTGGGATGTGAAAAAACTACCTGTAGTTTTTCCTGAATCAGATAAATTAAATGAAGTGTGTGATGATGCGTGGGTTCCCCCCGATAGAAAATTATTGGCGGTATACCCTTTCCCGCCAGAAGTTAGGGCGCGTTGGGAAACACCCCTTAGGGTGGATAAGGCGCTCACACGCTTATCAAAACAAGTGGCGGTACCGTCTATAGATAGGGCCGTCCTCAAGGAGCCAGCTGACAGGAGGCTGGAAAATATCATATAAAAGTATATACACACATACTGGTGTTATACTGCGACCAGCGATCGCCTCAGCCTGGATGTGCAGAGCTGGGGTGGCTTGGTCGGATTCCCTGACTAAAAATATTGATACCCTTGACAGGGACAGTATTTTATTGACTATAGAGCATTTAAAGGAGAAAAAGACACCGTCTTTTCAGCCTCAGTCCTTTCGTCCCTATAAGAGTCATATTTGCCCAGGGATAGAGGAAAGGGAAGAAGACTGCAGCAGGCAGCCCATTCCCAGGAACAGAAGCCTTCCACCGCTTCTGCCAAGCTCTCAGCATGACGCTGGGACCGTACAGGACCCCTGGATCCTACAAGTAGTATCCCAGGGGTACAGATTGGAATGTCGAAACGTTTCCCCCTCGCAGGCTCCTGAAGTCTGCTTTACCAAGGTATCCCTCCGACAAGGAGGCAGTATGGGAAAAAATTCACAAGCTGTATTCCCAGCAGGTGATAATCAAATTACCCCTCCTACAACAAGGAAAGGGGTATTATTCCACACTATATTGTGGTACTGAAGCCAGAAGGCTAGGTGAGACCTATTCTAAATCTAAAAAAATTTGAACACTTACAAAGGTTCAAATCAAGATGGAGTCACTCAGAGCAGTGATAACGAACCAGGAAGAAGGGGACTATATAGTGTCCCAGGACATCAGGGATGCTTACCTCCATGTCCCAAATTTGCCCTTCTCACTAAGGGTACCTCAGGTTCGTGGTATAGAACTGTCACTGTCAGTTTCAGACGCTGCCGTTTGGATTGTCCACGGCACCCCGGGTCTTTACCAAGGTAATGGCCGAAATGATGATTCTTCTTCGAAGAAAAGGCGTCTTAATTACCCCTTACTTGGACGATCTCCTGATAAGGGCAAAGTCCAGGGAACAGTTGGAGGTCGGAGTAGCACTATCTCGGATACTGCTACAACAGCACGGATGGATTCTAAATATTCCAAAATCGCAGCTGATCCTGACGACACGTCTACTGTGCCTAGGGATGATTCTGGACACAGTCCAGAAAAAGGTGTTTCTCCCGGAAGAGAAAGCCAGGGAGTTATCCGAGCTAGTCAAGAACCTCCTAAAACCAGGAAAAGTGTCAGTGCATCATTGCACAAGGGTCCTGGTAAAAATGGTGGCTTCCTACGAAGAAATTCCATTCGGCAGATTTCACGCAAGAACTTTTCAGTGGGATCTGCTGGACAAATGGTCCGGATCGCATCTTCAGATGCATCAGCGGATAACCCTATATCCAAGGACAAGGGTGTCTCTCCTGTGGTGGTTACAGAGTGCTCATCTTCTAGAGGGCCGCAGATTCGGCATTCAGGATTGGATGCTGGTGACCACGGAGGCCAGCCCGAGAGGCTGGGGAGCAGTCACACAAGGAAAAAATTTCCAGGGAGTGTGATCAAGTCTGGAGACTTTTCTCCACATAAATATACTGGAGCTAAGGGTAAATTTATAATGCTCTAAGCTTAGCAAGACCTCTGCTTCAAGGTCAGCCGGTATTGATCCAGTGGGAAAAACATCACGGCAGTCGCCCACGTAAACAGACAGGGCGGCACAAGAAGCAGGAGGGCAATGGCAAAAACTGCAAGGACTTTTCGCTGGGCGGAAAATCATGTGATAGCACTGTCAGCAGTGTTTCATTCCGGGAGTGGAAACTGGGAAGCAGACTTCCTCAGCAGGCACGACCTCCACCCGGGAGAGTGGAAACTTCATCGGGAAGTTTTTCCACATGATTGTGAACCGTTGGGAAATACCAAAGGTGGACATGATGGCGTCCCGTCTGAACAAAAAACGGGACAGGTATTGCGCCAGGTCAAGAGACCCTCAGGCAATAGCTGTGGACGTTCTGGTAACACCGTGGGTGTACCAGTCGGTGTATGTGTTCCCTCCTCTGCTTCTCATACCTAAGGTACTGAGAATTATAAGACGTAGAGGAGTAAGAACTATACTCATGGCTCCGGATTGGCCAAGAAGGACTTGGTACCCGGAACTTCAAGAGATGCTCACAGAGGACTTATGGCCTCTGCCGCTAAGAAGGGACTTGCTTCAGCAAGTACCATGTCTGTTCCAAGACTTACCGCAGCTGCGTTTGACGGCATGGCGGTGGAACGCCGGATCCTAAGGGAAGAAGGCATTCCGGAAGAGGTCATTCCTACCCTGGTCAAAGCCAGGAAGGAGGTGACCGCACAACATTATCACCACATGTGGCGGAAATATGTTGCGTGGTGTGAGGCCAGGAAGGCCCCACGAAGAAATTTCAACTCGGTCGATTCCTGCATTTCCTGCAAACAGGAGTGTCTATGGGCCTCAAATTGGGGCCCATTAAGGTTCAAATTTCGGCCCTGTCGATTTTCTTCCAGAAAGAATTGGCTTCAGTTCCTGAAGTCCAGAAGTTTGTCAAGGGAGTATTGCATATACAACCCCCTTTTGTGCCTCCAGTGGCACTGTGGGATCTCAACGTAGTTCTGGGATTCCTCAAATCACATTGGTTTAAAACCAGTCAAATCTGTGGATTTGAAGCATCTCACATGAAAAGTGACCATGCTCTTGGCTCTGGCCTGGGCCAGGCGAGTGTCAAATTGGTGGGTTTTTTCTCAAAAAAGCCCATATCTATTTGTCCATTCGGACAGGGCAGAGCTGCGGACTCGTCCCCAGTTCTCTCCCTAAGGTGGTGTCAGTGTTTCACCTGAACCAGCTTATTGTGGTGCCTTGCGCCTACTAGGGACTTGGAGGACTCCAAGTTGCTGGATGTTGTCAGGGCCCTGAAAGTATAGGTTCCAGGACGGCTGGAGTCAGGAAAACTGACTTGCTGTTATCCTGTATGCACCCAACAAACTGGGTGCTCTTGCTTCTAAGCAGACTATTGCTAGTTGGATGTGTAATACAATTCAGCTTGCACATTCTGTGGCAGGCCTGCCACAGCCAAAATATGTAAATGCCCATTCCACAAGGAAGGTGGGCTCATCTTGGGCGGCTGCCCGAGGGGTCTCGGCTTTACAACTTTGCCGAGCGGCTATTTAGTCAGGGGCAAACACGTTTGTAAAATCCTACAAATTTGATACCCTGGCTAAGGAGGACCTGGAGTTCTCTCATTCGGTGCTGCAGAGTCATCCGCACTCTCCCGCCCGTTTGGGAGCTTTGGTATAATCCCCATGGTCCTTTCAGGAACCCCAGCATCCACTAGGACGATAGAGAAAATAAGAATTTACTTACCGATAATTCTATTTCTCGGAGTCCGTAGTGGATGCTGGGCGCCCATCCCAAGTGCGGATTATCTGCATTACTTGTACATAGTTACAAAAATCGGGTTATTATTGTTGTGAGCCATCTTTTCAGAGGTTCCGCTGTTATCATACTGTTAACTGGGTTCAGATCACAGGTTGTACAGTGTGATTGGTGTGGCTGGTATGAGTCTTACCCGGGATTCAAAATCCTTCCTTATTGTGTACGCTCGTCCGGGCACAGTATCCTAACTGAGGCTTGGAGGAGGGTCATAGGGGGAGGAGCCAGTGCACACCACCTGATCCTAAAGCTTTACTTTTTGTGCCCTGTCTCCTGCGGAGCCGCTATTCCCATGGTCCTTTCAGGAACCCCAGCATCCACTACGGACTCCGAGAAATAGAATTATCGGTAAGTAAATTCTTATTTTCCTTTAGGGCCACACGTTACATGTTAAGGGCAATGAAGGAGGTGTTACATATTTCTGATACTACAAGTACCACAAATAAGGGTATTATGTAGGGTGGGAATAATCTACTTGTAGTTTTTCCTGAATCAGATAAATTAAAGTGTGTGATGATACGTGGGTTTCCTCCGATAGAAAATTATTGGAGGTATACCCTTTCCCGCCAGAAGTGAGGGCGAGTTGGGAAACACACCTTAGGGTGGATAAGGCGCTCACACGCTTATAAAAACAAGTGGCGTTACCGTCTCCAGATACGGCCGCCCTCAAGGAGCCAGCTGATAGGAAGCTGAAAAATATCCAAAAAAGTATATACACACATACTGGTGTTATACTACGACCAGCAATCGCCTCAGCCTGGATGTGCAGCGCTGGGGGGGCTTGGTCGGATTTCCTGACTGAAAATATTGATACCCTTGACAGGAACAATATTTTATTGACTATAGAGCATTTTAAGGATGCATTTCTATATATGCGAGATGCGCAGAGGGATATTTGCATTCTGGCATCAAGAGTAGATGTGATGTCCATATCTGCCAGACGATGTTTATAGACACGACAGTGGTCAGGTGATGCAGATTCCAGACGGCACATGGAAGTATTGCCATATAAAGGGGCGGTCCATCGGACCTGGTGGCCATGGCAACAGCTGGAAAATCCACTTTTGTTACCCCAAGTCACATCTCAGCAGAAAAGGACACAGTCTTTTCAGTCTCAGTCCTTTCGTACCCATAAAGGCAGGCGGGCAAAAGGCCAGTCATATCTGCCCAGGGTTAGAGGAAAGGGAAGAAGACTGCAGCAGGCAGCCCATTCCCAGGAACAGAAGTCCTCCACAGCTTCTGCCAAGTCCGCAGCATGACGCTGGGGCCATACAAGCGGACTCAGGTGCGGTGGGGGGTCATCTCAAGAGTTTCAGCACGCAGTGGGCTCACTCGCAAGTGGACTCCTGGATCCTACATGTAGTATCCCAGGTGTACATTGGAAATTCGAGACGTCTTCCCCTCACAAGTTCCTGAAGTCTGCTTTACCAACGTCTCCCTCCGACAGGGAGGCAGTATTGGGAAAAAAATTCACAGGCTGTATTCCCAGCAGGTGATAATCAAAGTACCCCTCCTACAACAAGGGAAGGGGTATTATTCCACACTATATTGTGGTACTGAAGCCAAACGGCTCGGTGAGATCTAAAAGATTTGAACAATTACATACAAGGGTTCAAATCAAGATGGAGTCACTCAGAGCAGTGATAGCGAACCAGGACGATATGGTGTCACTGGATATCAGGGACGCTTACCTACATGTCCAAATTTTGCCCTTCTCACCAAGGGTATCTCAGGTTCGTGGTACAGAACTGTCACTATCAGTTCAGACGCTGCCGTTTGGATTGTCCACGGCACCCCGGGTCTTTACCATGGTAATGGCCGAAATGATGATTCTTCCTAAAAGAAATATGGACGCTTTCCTGATAAGGGCAAGGTCCAGAGAACAGTTGGCGGTCGGAGTAGCACTATCTCAAGTAGTTCTACGACAGCACGAGTGGATTCTAAATATTCCAAAATCGCAGCTTTTTCCGACGACACGTCTAATGTTCCTAGGAATGATTCTGGACACAGTCCAGAAAAGGATGTTTTCTCCCGGAGAAGAAGGCCAGGGAGTTATCCGAGCTAGTCAGGAACCTCCTAAAACCAGGAAAAGTATCAGTGCATCATTGCACAAGGGTCCTGTGAAAAATGGTGGTTTCTTACAAAGCGATCCCATTCGGTAGATTTCACGCAAGAACCTTTCAGTGGAATCTGCTGGGAAAATGGTCCGGATCGCATCTTCAGATGCATCAGCGGATAACCCTGTCTCCAAGGACAAGGGTGTTTTCTTCTGCGGTGGCTGCAGAGTGCTCATCTATGAAAGGGCCGCAGATTCGACATTCAGGACTGGGTCCTGGTGACCACGGATGCCAGCCTGAGTGGCTGGGGAGCAGTCACACAAGGAAAAAATTTCCAGGGAGTGTGATCAAGTCTGGAGACTTCTCTCCACATAAATATACTGGAGCTAAGGGCAATTTACAAGGCTCTAAGCTTAGCAAGACCTCTGCTTCAAGGTCAGCCGGTATTGATCCAGTGGGACAACATCACGGCAGTCGCCCACGTAAACAGACAGGGCGGCACATGAAGCAGGAGGGAAATGGCAGAAACTGCAAGGATTCTTCGCTGGGCGAAAAATCATGTGATAACACTCTCAGCAGTGTTAATTCCGGGAGTGGAAAACTGGGAAGCAGACTTCCTCAGCAGGCATAACCTCCACCCGGGAGAGTGGGGACTTCAGCGGGAAGTCTTCCACATGATTGTAAACCGTTGGGAAAAACCAAAGGTGGACATGATGGCGTCCCGCCTGAACAAAAAACTAGCCAGGTCAAGGGACCCTCAGGCAATAGCGGTGGACGCTCTGGTAACACTGTGGGTGTACCAGTCAGGGTATGTGTTCCCTCCTATGCATCTCATACCAAAAGTACTGAGAATCATAAGAAGGAGATGAGTAAGAACGATACTCGTGGTTCCGGATGGGTCAAGAAGGACTTGGTACCCGGAACTTCAAGAGATGCTCACGGAAGAACCGTGGCCTCTACCTTTAAGAGAGGACCTGCTCCAGCAGGGGCCTTGTCTGTTCCAGGACTTACCGCGGCTACGTTTGACGGCATGGCAGTTGAACGCCGGATCCTGAAAGGGCATTCCAGATGAAGTCATCCCTACCCTGGTCGAAGCCAGGAAGGATGTAACCGCAAAACATTTTCACCGCATTTGGCGAAAATATGTTGCGTGGTGTGAGGCCAAGAAGGTCCCTACAGAGGAATTCCAACTGGGTCGTTTCCTACATTTCCTGAAAACAGGACTGTCTATGGGCCTAAAATTAGGGTCCATTAAGGTTCAAATTTCGACCCTGTCGAATTTCTCCCAGAAAGAACTGGCTTCAGTGCCTGAAGTTCAGACGTTTGTAAAAGGGGTACTGCATATACAGCCTCCTTTTGTGCCCCCAGTGGCACCTTGGGATCTCAATGTTGTTTTGAGTTTCCTAAAGTCACATTGGTTTGATCCACTCACCACTGTGGAATTAAAATATTTCACATGGAAGGTGAAGATTTTATTAGCCCTGGCTTCAGCCAGGCGTGTGTCAGAATGGGCGGCTTTATCATATAAAAGCCCTTACTTAATTTTTCATTCTGACAGGGCAGAATTGAGGACTCGTCCTAAATTTCTCCTTAAGGTGTTTTCTGTTTTTCACATGAACCAACCTATTGTGGTACCTGCGGCTACTAGGGACTTGGAGGACTCCAAGTTACTTGACGTTGTCAGGGCCCTGAAAATATATGTTTCCAGGACGACTGGAGTCAGAAAATCTGACTCGCTGTTTAGCCTGTATGCACCCAACAAGATGGGTGTTCCTGCTTCTAAGCAGACGATTGCTCGCTGGATTTGTAGTACAATTCAGCTTGCACATTCTGTGGCAGGCTTGCCACAGCCAAAATCAGTAAAAGCCCATTCCACAAGGAAGTGGGCTCATCTTGGGCGGCTGCCCGAGGGGTCTCGGCTTTACAACTTTGCCGAGCTGCTACTTGGTCAGGGGCACACCCTGACTGAGGAGGACCTGGAGTTCTCTCATTCGGTGCTGCAGAGTCATCCGCACTCTCCCGCCCGTTTGGGAGCTTTGGTATAATCCCCATGGTCCTGACGGAGTCCCCAGCATCCACTTAGGACGTTAGAGAAAATAAGAATTTACTTACCGATAATTCTATTTCTCGTAGTCCGTAGTGGATGCTGGGCGCCCATCCCAAGTGCGGATTGTCTGCAATACTTGTACATAGTTATTGTTACAAAAATCGGGTTATTCTTGTTGTGAGCCATCTTTTCAGAGGCGCCTTCGTTGTTATCATACTGTTAACTGGGTTCAGATCACAGGTTGTACGGTGTGATTGGTGTGGCTGGTATGAGTCTTACCCGGGATTCAATATCCTTCCTTATTATGCACGCTCGTCCGGGCACAGTATCCTAACTGAGGCTTGGAGGAGGGTCATAGGGGGAGGAGCCAGTGCACACCACCTGATCCTAAAGCTTTTATTATTGTGCCCTGTCTCCTGCGGAGCCGCTAAACCCCCATGGTCCTGACGGAGTCCCCAGCATCCACTACGGACTACGAGAAATAGAATTATCGGTAAGTAAATTCTTATTTTCTCTGACGTCCTAGTGGATGCTGGGGACTCCGTAAGGACCATGGGGAATAGACGGCTCCGCAGGAGACTGGGCACATCTAAAGAAAGCTTTAGGACTATCTGGTGTGCACTGGCTCCTCCCCCTATGACCCTCCTCCAAGCCTCAGTTAGATTTCTGTGCCCGGCTGAGCTGGATGCACACTAGGGGCTCTCCTGAGCTCCTAGGAAGAAAGTATATGTTAGGTTTTTTATTTCTCTAACGTCCTAAGTGGATGCTGGGGACTCCGTAAGGACCATGGGGAATAGCGGCTCCGCAGGAGACTGGGCACATCTAAAGAAAGCTTTAGGACTAACTGGTGTGCACTGGCTCCTCCCCCTATGACCCTCCTCCAAGCCTCCGTTAGATTTCTGTGCCCGACAAGAAGGGTGCACACTAGGGGCTCTCCTGAGCTTCTTAGTGAAAGTTTTAGTTTAGGTTTGTTATTTTCAGTGAGACCTGCTGGCAACAGGCTCACTGCATCGAGGGACTAAGGGGAGAAGAAGCGAACTCACCTGCGTGCAGAGTGGATTGGGCTTCTTGGCTACTGGACATTAGCTCCAGAGGGACGATCACAGGTTCAGCCTGGATGGGTCCCGGAGCCGCGCCGCCGGCCCCCTTACAGAGCCAGAAGAGCGAAGAGGTCCGGAAAAATCGGCGGCAGAAGACGTTCCTGTCTTCAATAAGGTAGTGCACAGCACTGCAGCTGTGCGCCATTGCTCTCAGCACACTTCATACTCCGGTCACTGAGGGTGCAGGGCGCTGGGGGGGGCGCCCTGAGACGCAATAAAACACGATAAAAATACCTTACATGGCAAAAAAAATGCATCACATATAGCTCCTGGGCTATATGGATGCATTTAACCCCTGCCAGAATATACAGAAAAAACGGGTGATAAGGCCGCCGAAAAGGGGGCGGAGCCTATCTCCTCAGCACACTGGCGCCATTTTCCCTCACAGCTCAGTTGGAGGGAAGCTCCCTGGCTCTTCCCTGCACTACAGAAAGGGTTAAAAAAAGAGAGGGGGGTACTAATTAGGCGCAGTATTAAAACATACAGCAGCTATAAGGGGAAAAACACTTATATAAGGTTATCCCTGTATGTATGTATGTATATATATATATATATATATCTATATATATATATATATATATATATCTATATATATATCTATCTATCTATCTATCTATCGCGCGCGCGCTCTGGTGTGTGCTGGCATACTCTCCCTCTGTCTCCCCAAAGGGCTAGTGGGGTCCTGTCCTCTATCAGAGCATTCCCTGTGTGTGTGCTGTGTGTCGGTACGTTTGTGTCGACATGTATGAGGAGAAAAATGATGTGGAGACGGAGCAGAGTGTCTGTAACAGTGATGTCACCACCTAGGGGGTCGACACCTGAGTGGATGTACTGTTGAAAATTACGTGACAGTGTCAGCTCTGTATAAAAAAAACAGTGGTTGACATGAGACAGCCGGCTACTCAGCTTGTGCCTGTCCAGACGTCTCATAGGCCGTCAGGGGCTCTAAAGCGCCCGTTACCTCAGATGGCAGATACAGACGCCGACACGGATACTGACTCCTGTGTCAACGGTGAAGAGACAACCGTGATTTCCAGTAGGGCCACACGTTACATGATTGAGACAATGGAAAATGTTTTCTCTATCGTCCTAGTGGATGCTGGGGTTCCTGAAAGGACCATGGGGAATAGCGGCTCCGCAGGAGACAGGGCACAAAAAGTAAAGCTTTAGGATCAGGTGGTGTGCACTGGCTCCTCCCCCTATGACCCTCCTCCAAGCCTCAGTTAGATTTTTGTGCCCGGCCGAGAAGGGTGCAATCTAGGTGGCTCTCCTAAAGAGCTGCTTAGAAAAGTTTAGCTTAGGTTTTTTATTTTACAGTGAGTCCTGCTGGCAACAGGATCACTGCAACGAGGGACTTAGGGGAGAAGAAGTGAACTCACCTGCGTGCAGGATGGATTGGCTTCTTTGGCTACTGGACATTAGCTCCAGAGGGACGATCACAGGTACAGCCTGGATGGTCACCGGAGCCTCGCCGCCGGCCCCCTTGCAGATGCTGAAAAGAGAAGAAGGTCCAGAATCGGCGGCAGAAGACTCCTCAGTCTTCTTAAGGTAGCGCACAGCACTGCAGCTGTGCGCCATTGCTCTCAGCACACTTCACACGGCAGTCACTGAGGGTGCAGGGCGCTGGGAGGGGGGCGCCCTGGGAGGCAATGTAAACCTATTTTTTGGCAAAAAATACCTCACATATAGCCTCCGGGGGCTATATGGAGATATTTAACCCCTGCCAGAATCCGTTGAAGAGCGGAGACGAGCCCGCCGAAAAAGGGGCGGGGCCTATCTCCTCAGCACACAGCGCCATTTTCCCTCACAGAAAGGCTGGAGGGAAGGCTCCCAGGCTCTCCCCTGCACTGCACTACAGAAACAGGGTTAAAACAGAGAGGGGGGGGCACTAATTTGGCGTTAGAAATATATAAAAAGATGCTATAAGGGAAAACACTTATATAAGGTTGTCCCTATATAATTATAGCGTTTTTTGGTGTGTGCTGGCAAACTCTCCCTCTGTCTCTCCAAAGGGCTAGTGGGTCCTGTCCTCTATCAGAGCATTCCCTGTGTGTGTGCTGTGTGTCGGTACGTGTGTGTCGACATGTATGAGGACGATGTTGGTGAGGAGGCGGAGCAATTGCCTGTAATGGTGATGTCACTCTCTAGGGAGTCGACACCGGAATGGATGGCTTATTTAGGGAATTACGTGATAATGTCAACACGCTGCAAGGTCGGTTGACGACATGAGACGGCCGACAAACAATTAGTACCGGTCCAGACGTCTCAAAAACACCGTCAGGGGTTTTAAAACGCCCGTTTACCTTAGTCGGTCGACACAGACACGGACACTGAATCCAGTGTCGACGGTGAATAAACAAACGTATTCCTTATTAGGGCCACACGTTAAGGGCAATGAAGGAGGTGTTACATATTTCTGATACTACAAGTACCACAAAAGAGGGTATTATGTGGGATGTGAAAAAACTACCTGTAGTTTTTCCTGAATCAGATAAATTAAATGAAGTGTGTGATGATGCGTGGGTTCCCCCCGATAGAAAATTATTGGCGGTATACCCTTTCCCGCCAGAAGTTAGGGCGCGTTGGGAAACACCCCTTAGGGTGGATAAGGCGCTCACACGCTTATCAAAAAATATCATATAAAAGTATATACACACATACTGGTGTTATACTGCGACCAGCGATCGCCTCAGCCTGGATGTGCAGAGCTGGGATGGCTTGGTCGGATTCCCTGACTAAAAATATTGATACCCTTGACAGGGACAGTATTTTATTGACTATAGAGCATTTAAAGGATGCATTTCTACATATGCGAGATGCACAGAGGGATATTTGCACTCTGGCATCAAGAGTAAGTGCGATGTCCATATCTGCCAGAAGATGTTCATGGACACGACAGTGGTCAGGTGATGCAGATTCCAGACGGCACAAAGGTGTATTGCCGTATAAAGGAAGAGGAGTTATTTGGGGTCGGTCCATCGGACCTGGTGGCCACGGCAACTGCTGGAAAATCCACCGTTTTTACCCTAAGTCACATCTCTGCAGAAAAAGACACCGGCCCTCATTCCGAGTTGATCGGTCGCAAGGCGAATTTAGCAGAGTTACACACGCTAAGCCGCCGCCTACTGGGAGTGAATCTTAGCTTCTTAAAATTGCGACCGATGTATTCGCAATAATGCGATTACTAACTACTTAGCAGTTTCAGAGTAGCTCCAGACTTACTCTGCCTGTGCGATCATTTCAGTGCTTGTCGTTCCTGGTTGACGTCACAAACACACCCAGCGTTCGCCCAGGCACTCCCACCGTTTCCCCGGCCACTCCTGCGTTTTTTCCGGAAACGGTAGCGTTTTCAGCCTCACGCCCCTGAAACGCCGTGTTTCCGCCCAGTAACACCCATTTCCTGTCAATCACATTACGATCGCCGGAGCGAAGAAAAAGCCGTGAGTAAAAATACTTTCTTCATAGTAAAGTTACTTGGCGCAGTCGCAGTGCGAACATTGCGCATGCGTACTAAGCGGATTTTCACTGCGATGCGATGAAAAATACCGAGCGAACAACTCGGAATGAGGGCCACCGTCTTTTCAGCCTCAGTCCTTTCGTCCCTATAAGAGCCATATTTGCCCAGGGATAGAGGAAAGGGAAGAAGACTGCAGCAGGCAGCCCATTCCCAGGAACAGAAGCTTTCCACCGCTTCTGCCAAGCTCTCAGCATGACGCTGGGAACGTACAGGACCCCTGGATCCTACAAGTAGTATCCCAGGGGTACAGATTGGAATGTCGAAACGTTTCCCCCTCGCAGGCTCCTGAAGTCTGCTTTACCAAGGTATCCCTCCGACAAGGAGGCAGTATGGGAAAAAATTCACAAGCTGTATTCCCAGCAGGTGATAATCAAATTACCCCTCCTACAACAAGGAAAGGGGTATTATTCCACACTATATTGTGGTACTGAAGCCAGAAGGCTAGGTGAGACCTATTCTAAATCTAAAAAAATTTGAACACTTACAAAGGTTCAAATCAAGATGGAGTCACTCAGAGCAGTGATAACGAACCAGGAAGAAGGGGACTATATAGTGTCCCGGGACATCAGGGATGCTTACCTCCATGTCCCAAATTTGCCCTTCTCACTAAGGGTACCTCAGGTTCGTGGTATAGAACTGTCACTGTCAGTTTCAGACGCTGCCGTTTGGATTGTCCAAGGCACCCCGGGTCTTTACCAAGGTAATGGCCGAAATGATGATTATTCTTCGAAGAAAAGGCGTCTTAATTACCCCTTACTTGGACGATCTCCTGATAAGGGCAAAGTCCAGGGAACAGTTGGAGGTCGGAGTAGCACTATCTCGGATACTGCTACAACAGCACGGATGGATTCTAAATATTCCAAAATCGCAGCTGATCCTGACGACACGTCTGCTGTGCCTAGGGATGATTCTGGACACAGTCCAGAAAAAGGTGTTTCTCCCGGAAGAGAAAGCCAGGGAGTTATCCGAGCTAGTCAAGAACCTCCTAAAACCAGGAAAAGTGTCAGTGCATCATTGCACAAGGGTCCTGGTAAAAATGGTGGCTTCCTACGAAGCAATTCCATTCGGCAGATTTCACGCAAGAACTTTTCAGTGGGATCTGCTGGACAAATGGTCCGGATCGCATCTTCAGATGCATCAGCGGATAACCCTATATCCAAGGACAAGGGTGTCTCTCCTGTGGTGGTTACAGAGTGCTCATCTTCTAGAGGGCCGCAGATTCGGCATTCAGGATTGGATGCTGGTGACCACGGAGGCCAGCCCGAGAGGCTGGGGAGCAGTCACACAAGGAAAAAATTTCCAGGGAGTGTGATCAAGTCTGGAGACTTTTCTCCACATAAATATACTGGAGCTAAGGGTAAATTTATAATGCTCTAAGCTTAGCAAGACCTCTGCTTCAAGGTCAGCCGGTATTGATCCAGTGGGAAAAACATCACGGCAGTCGCCCACGTAAACAGACAGGGCGGCACAAGAAGCAGGAGGGCAATGGCAAAAACTGCAAGGACTTTTCGCTGGGCGGAAAATCATGTGATAGCACTGTCAGCAGTGTTTCATTCCGGGAGTGGAAACTGGGAAGCAGACTTCCTCAGCAGGCACGACCTCCACCCGGGAGAGTGGAAACTTCATCGGGAAGTTTTTCCACATGATTGTGAACCGTTGGGAAATACCAAAGGTGGACATGATGGCGTCCCGTCTGAACAAAAAACGGGACAGGTATTGCGCCAGGTCAAGAGACCCTCAGGCAATAGCTGTGGACGTTCTGGTAACACCGTGGGTGTACCAGTCGGTGTATGTGTTCCCTCCTCTGCTTCTCATACCTAAGGTACTGAGAATTATAAGACGTAGAGGAGTAAGAACTATACTCATGGCTCCGGATTGGCCAAGAAGGACTTGGTACCCGGAACTTCAAGAGATGCTCACAGAGGACTTATGGCCTCTGCCGCTAAGAAGGGACTTGTTTCAGCAAGTACCATGTCTGTTCCAAGACTTACCGCAGCTGCGTTTGACGGCATGGCGGTGGAACGCCGGATCCTAAGGGAAAAGGCATTCCGGAAGAGGTCATTCCTACCCTGGTCAAAGCCAGGAAGGAGGTGACCGCACAACATTATCACCACATGTGGCGAAAATATGTTGCGTGGTGTGAGGCCAGGAAGGCCCCACGAAGAAATTTCAACTCGGTCGATTCCTGCATTTCCTGCAAACAGGAGTGTCTATGGGCCTCAAATTGGGGCCCATTAAGGTTCAAATTTCGGCCCTGTCGATTTTCTTCCAGAAAGAATTGGCTTCAGTTCCTGAAGTCCAGAAGTTTGTCAAGGGAGTATTGCATATACAACCCCCTTTTGTGCCTCCAGTGGCACTGTGGGATCTCAATGTAGTTCTGGGATTCCTCAAATCACATTGGTTTAAAACCAGTCAAATCTGTGGATTTGAAGCATCTCACATGAAAAGTGACCATGCTCTTGGCCCTGGCCTGGGCCAGGCGAGTGTCAAATTGGTGGGTTTTTTTCTCAAAAAAGCCCATATCTGTTTGTCCATTCGGACAGGGCAGAGCTGCGGACTCGTCCCCAGTTCTCTCCCTAAGGTGGTGTCAGTGTTTTACCTGAACCAGCTTATTGTGGTGCCTTGCGCCTACTAGGGACTTGGAGGACTCCAAGTTGCTGGATGTTGTCAGGGCCCTGAAAGTATAGGTTCCAGGACGGCTGGAGTCAGGAAAACTGACTTGCTGTTATCCTGTATGCACCCAACAAACTGGGTGCTCTTGCTTCTAAGCAGACTATTGCTAGTTGGATGTGTAATACAATTCAGCTTGCACATTCTGTGGCAGGCCTGCCACAGCCAAAATATGTAAATGCCCATTCCACAAGGAAGGTGGGCTCATCTTGGGCGGCTGCCCGAGGGGTCTCGGCTTTACAACTTTGCCGAGCGGCTATTTAGTCAGGGGCAAACACGTTTGTAAAATCCTACAAATTTGATACCCTGGCTAAGGAGGACCTGGAGTTCTCTCATTCGGTGCTGCAGAGTCATCCGCACTCTCCCGCCCGTTTGGGAGCTTTGGTATAATCCCCATGGTCCTTTCAGGAACCCCAGCATCCACTAGGACGATAGAGAAAATAAGAATTTACTTACCGATAATTCTATTTCTCGGAGTCCGTAGTGGATGCTGGGCGCCCATCCCAAGTGCGGATTATCTGCATTACTTGTACATAGTTACAAAAATCGGGTTATTATTGTTGTGAGCCATCTTTTCAGAGGCTCCGCTGTTATCATACTGTTAACTGGGTTCAGATCACAGGTTGTACAGTGTGATTGGTGTGGCTGGTATGAGTCTTACCCGGGATTCAAAATCCTTCCTTATTGTGTACGCTCGTCCGGGCACAGTATCCTAACTGAGGCTTGGAGGAGGGTCATAGGGGGAGGAGCCAGTGCACACCACCTGATCCTAAAGCTTTACTTTTTGTGCCCTGTCTCCTGCGGAGCCGCTATTCCCCATGGTCCTTTCAGGAACCCCAGCATCCACTACGGACTCCGAGAAATAGAATTATCGGTAAGTAAATTCTTATTTTATACATGTCTGATAATACGAGTACCACCAAAAAGGGGTATTATGTTCGGTGAGGGAAAAACTACCTGTAGTTTTCCTGAATCTGAAAAATAAAATGAGGTGTGTGATGATACGTGGGTTTCCCCCCGATAACAATTGATAATTTCTTAAAAAGTATTGGCTGTATACCCTTTCCCGCCAGAGGTTAGGGTGCGTTGGGAAACACCCCCTAGGGGGGGATAAGGCGCTCACACGCTTGTAAGAACAAGGGCTCTACCTTCTCATGAGATGGCCGCCCTTAAGGATCCTGCTGATAGAAAGCAGGAGGGTATCCAAAAATGTATTCACACACATACTGGTGTTATACTGCGACCAGCAATCGCCTCAGCCTGGAGGTGCAGTGCTGGGTTGGCATGGTCGGATTCCCTGACTGGAAATATTGATATCCTAGATAAGGATAGTATATTATTGCCTATAGAGCATTTAAAAGATGCATTTCTATATATGCATGATGCACAGCGGAATATTTGCCGACTGGCATCAAGTATAAGTGCGTTGTCCAATTCTACCAGTAAAATGGTCAGGTGATGCGGATTCCAAACGGCATTTGGAAGTATTGCCTTTAAAAGGGGACATTTGGGGTCGGTCTTTTAGACCTGGTGGCCACGGCAACAACTGGGAAATCCACGTTTGTACCCCAGGTCGCCTCTCAAAATAAGACGCCGTATTATCAGGCGCAGTCCTTTGTTGGCAAGCGGACAAAAGGTTCCTCTTTTCTGCTCGTGACAGAGGGAGAGGAAAAAGGCTGAAGAGATTACCCAGTTCCCAGGAACAGAAATCCTTTCCCGCCTCTGCAAAAGCCCTCAGTATGACGCTACAAACTTACAAACTCAGGCACGGTGGGGGCCCGTTCTCAATGAATTTCAGTGCGCAGTGGGCTCACTCGCAAGTAGACCCCTGGATCCTTCAGGTAATATCTCAAGGGTACATATTGAAATTCGAGACGTCTCCCCCTCGCCGTTTCCAAAAGTCGGCTTTACCGACGTCTCCCTCTGACAGGGAGGCAGTTTTGGAAGCCATTCACCCAGCAGGTGATAATCAAGGTACCCCTCCTGCAACAGGGAACGGGGTATTATTCCACACTATTGTGGTACCGAAGCCAGACGGCCCGGTGAAACCGATTCTAAATCTAAAATCTTTGAACACTTACATACAGAGGTTCAAATTCAAGATTGAGTCACTCAGAGCAGTGATTGCGAACCTGGAAGAAGGGGACTACATGATGTCTTGGGACATCAAGGATGCTTACCTTCATGTCAAAGTTTACCCTTCTCACCAAGGGTACCTCAGGTTATGGTACAGAACTGTCACTATCAGTTCAGACGCTGCCGTAGGGATGGTCCACGGCACCCCGGGTCTTTACCAAGGTAATGGCCGAAATGATATCCCTTCGAAGGAAGGGAATTTTAGTTATCCCTTACTTGGACGATTCCCTGATAAGGGTAAGATCCAGGGAACAGTTGGAAGTCGGTGTAGCACTATCTCAGGTAGTGTTGCGGCAGCACGATTGGATTCTCAATATTCCAAAATCGCAGCTGGTTCCGACGACTTGTCTTCTGTTTCCTAGGGATGTTCCTGGACACAGTCCAGAAAAAAGGTGTTTCTCCCGGAAGAGAAAACCAGGGAGTTATCCGAGCTAGTCAGGAACCTCCTAAAACCGAACCAAGTCTCAGTGCATCAATGCACAAGGGTTCTGGGTAAAAATGGTGGCTTCCTACGAAGCAATCCCATTCGTTAGATTCCACGCAAGAACTTTCCAGTGGAACCTACTGGACAAATGGTCCGGGTCGCATTTTCAGATGCATCAGCGGATAACCCTGTCACCAAGGACAAGGGTATCCATCATGTGGTGGTTGCAGAGTGCTCATCTTCTAGAGGGCCGCAGATTCGGCATTCAGGACTGGGTCCTGGTGACCACGGATGCCAGCCTGCGAGGCTGGGGAGCAGTCACACAGGGAAGGAATATCCAGGGCTTAGGGTCAAGCCTGGATACATCACTTCACATAAATATCCTGAAGCTAAGGGCCATTTACAATGCTCTAAGCTTAGCAAGACCTCTGCTTCAAGGTCAGCCGGTGTTGATCCAGTCGGACAACATCATGGCAGTCACCCACGTAAACAGACAGGGTGGCACAAGAAGCAGGAGGGCAATGGCAGAAGCTGCAGGGATTCTTCGCTGGGCGGAAAATCATGTGATAGCACTGTCAACTGTATTCATTCCGGGAGTGGTCAACTGGGAAGCAGACTTCCTCAGCACGACCTCCACCCGGGAGAGTGGGGACTTCACCCAGAAGTCGTCCACATGATTAAAAAACTCGACAGGTATTGCGCCAGGTCAAGAGACCCTCAGGCAATAGTTGTAGACGCTCTGGTAACACCGTGGGTGTACCAGTCAGTGTATGTGTTCCCTCCTCTGCCTCTCATACCCAAGGTACTGAGATTGATAAGATGGAGAGGAGAAAGCACTATATTCGTGGCTCCGGATTGGCCAAGAAGGACTTGGTAACCGGAACTTCAAGAGATGCTCACGGAGGATCCGTGGCCTCTACCTCTAAGAAGGGACCTGCTCCAGCAAGGACCCTGTCTGTTCCAAGACTTACCGCGGCTGCGTTTGACGGTATGGCGGTTGAACGCCGGATCCTGAAGGAAAAAAGGCTTTCCGGATGAAGTCATCCCTATCCTGATCAAAGCCAGGAAGGATGTAACCGCAAAAACATTATCACCGCAATTGGCGAAAATATGTTGCGTGGTGCGAGGCCAGTAAGGCCCGACGGAGGAAATTCAACTGGGTCGATTCCTACATTTCCTGCAAACAGGAGTGTCTATGGGCCTGAAATTGGGGTCCATTAAGGTTCAAATTTGCGGCCCTGTCAATTTTCTTCCAAAAAGAACTAGCTTCAGTCCCTGAAGTTCAGACGTTTGTAAAAGGGGTACTGCATATACAGCCTCCTTTTGTGCCTCCAGTGGCACTTTGGGATCTCAATGTAGTTTTGGGTTCCAAAAGTCACATTGGTTTGAACCACTTAAATCTGTGGAGTTAAAATATCTCACATGGAAAGTGGTCATGCTGTTGGCCCTGGCCTGGGCCAGGCGCGTGTCAAAATTGGCGGCTTTATCCTGAAAAAGCCCTTATCTGATTTTCCATTCGGACAGGGCGGAATTGAGGACTCGTCCTCAGTTTCTCCCCAAGGTGGTTTCAGCGTCTCACCTGAACCAACCTATTGGTGGTGCCTGCGGCTACTAGGGACTTGGAGGCCTCCAAGTTGCTAGACGTTGTCAGTGCCCTGAAAATATATGTTTCCAGGACGGCTGGAGTCAGGAAATCTGACTCGCTGTTTATCCTGTGTGCACCCAACAAGCTGGGTGCTCCTGCTTCTAAGCAGACTATTGCTCGTTGGATTTGTAGTACAATTCAGCTTGCACATTCTGTGGCAGGCCTGCCACAACCAAAAATCTGTAAATGCCCACTCCACAAGGAAGGTGGGCTCATCTTGGGCGGCTGCCCGAGGGGTCTCGGCTTTACAACTTTGCCGAGCAGCTACTTGGTCAGGAGCAAATACGTTTGTAAAATTCTACAAAATTAATATCCTGGCTGAGGAGGACCTGGAGTTCTCTCATTTGGTGCTGCAGAGTCATCCGCACTCTCCCGCCTGTTTGGGAGCTTTGGTATAATCCCCATGGTCCTTACGGAGTCCCCAGCATCCACTTAGGACGTTAGAGAAAATAAGAATTTACTTACCGATAATTCTATTTCTCATAGTCCGTAGTGGATGCTGGGCGCCCATCCCAAGTGCGGATTGTCTGCAATACTTGTACATAGTTATTGTTACAAAAATCGGGTTATTATTGTTGTGAGCCATCTTTCAGAGGCTCCTCTGTTATCATACTGTTAACTGGGTTCAGATCACAGGTTATACGGTGTGATTGGTGTGGCTGGTATGAGTCTTACCCGGGATTCAAAATCCTTCCTTATTGTGTACGCTCGTCCGGGCACAGTATCCTAACTGAGGCTTGGAGGAGGGTCATAGGGGGAGGAGCCAGTGCACACCAGTTAGTCCTAAAGCTTTCTTTAGATGTGCCCAGTCTCCTGCGGAGCCGCTATTCCCCATGGTCCTTACGGAGTCCCCAGCATCCACTACGGACTATGAGAAATAGAATTATCGGTAAGTAAATTCTTATTTTTCATTGAGACCTGCTGGCAACAGGCTCACTGCACCGAGGGACTAAGGGGAGAAGAAGCGAACCTACCTAAGTGGTGGTAGCTTGGGCTTCTTAGGCTACTGGACACCATTAGCTCCAGAGGGATCGAACACAGGACCCGACCTCGTCGTTCGTTCCCGGAGCCGCGCCGCCGCCGTCCCCCTTACAGAGCCAGAAGCAAGAAGGTGGTCCGGAAAATCGGCGGCTGAAGACTTCGGTCTTCTCCAAGGTAGCGCACAGCACTGCAGCTGTGCGCCATTGCTCCTCATGCACACCACACACTGCGGTCACTGATGGGTGCAGGGCGCTGGGGGGGGGGGGTGCGCCCTGAGCAGCAATATTAACACCTTGGCTGGCGAACTGACACCATATATAGCCCCAGGGGCTATATAGGTGTTTATTAACCCCTGCCAGAACTTTTACAATAGCGGGAGAAAGCCCGCCGAAAAAGGGGCGGAGCCATCTCCCTCAGCACACTGGCGCCATTTTCCCTCACAGCTCTGCTGGAGGGATCGCTCCCTGACTCTCCCCTGCAGTCCTGCACTACAGAAAAGGGTTAAAAAGAGAGGGGGGGCACAAATTAGGCGCAGTATATATATATTATGCAGCTATAAGGGAAAACACTCTATAGGTGATATCCCTGTGATATATAGCGCTCTGGTGTGTGCTGGCATACTCTCCCTCTGTCTCCCCAAAGGGCTTTGTGGGGTCCTGTCCTCTGTCAGAGCATTCCCTGTGTGTGTGCTGTGTGTCGGTACTGCTGTGTCGACATGTATGATGAGGATAATGATGTGGAGGCGGAGCAAATGCCTGTGAATGGGATGTCACCCCATGCGGGGTCGACACCGGTGTGGATGGACTTATGGAAGGAATTACGTGACAGTGTCAACTCCTTACATAAAAGGTTTGACGACATAGGACAGCTGGCTGCTCAGCTTGTGCCTGTCCAAGCGTCTCACGTCATCAGGGGCTCTAAAACGCCCGCTACCTCAGATGGCAGACACAGATGTTGACACGGATACCGACTCCAGTGTCGACGACGATGATACTAGTGTACCTTCCAATAGGGCCACCCGTTACATGATTGAGGCAATTAAAAATGTATTACACATTTCTGATAATACCCCAGATACCACAAAAAAAAAAAAAAAAGGGTATTATGTTTGGTGACAGAAAACTACCAGTAGTTTTCCTGCATCTGAGGAATTGATATGAGGTGTGTGAGGAAGCGTGGACTTCCCCCGATAAGAAATTGATCATTTCTAAGCAGCGTACCCTTTTCCGCCAGAGGATAGGTCACGTTGAGAAATAACCCCTAGGGTAGATAAAGCGGTTACACGCTTATTAAAAAAGGTGGCACTACCGTCACGGATACGGCCGCCCTGAAGGACCTGCTGATAGAAAGCAGAAAACTACCCTTAAAGCTATACACACACACACGGGCATTATATTGAGACCTGCTATTGCCTCGGCATGGATGTGCAGTGTGGCAGCTGCGTGGTCAGATTCCCTGTCGGATAATATTTATACTATAGATAGGGACAATATTTTGCTGAAAATAGAGCATATAAAAGACGCTGTCTTATACATGCGTGATGCACAGAGGGATATTTGCCGACTGGCATCACTAATAAGCGCTATGTAAAACCATTGCCGCCAGACGGGGGTTATGGACTCTGCAATGGTCGGGCGATGCCGATTCAAAACGGCACATGGAAGTTTGCCCTAGAAGGGGGTGGAACTGTTTGGGCGTTTCCACAGCTACGGCTGGGAAATCAAAACTTTTGCCACAAGCTACCCCACAGCAAAAGTAAGCACTGTATTATCAGGTACAGTCCCTTCGGCCCCAGAAAAGTAGAGGGCTAGAGGCTCATCTTTTCTGCCAAGAGGAGAGGGAAAAAGCTGCAGCACACAGCTAGTTCCCAGGAGCAGAAGTCCTCCCCTGCGTCCGGTAAGTCCACAGCATGACGCTGGGGCTGCTCAGGCGGACCCGGGTACGGTGGGGGCCCGTCTCAGAAATTTTCAGCGCACAGTGGGCTCTCTCACAGGTGGATCCCTGGGTTCTTCAAACAGTATCTCAGAGGTACAGGCTGGAATTCGAGACGTCTCCCCCCCGCCGTTTCCTAAAATCTGCCTTACCGGCAACTCCCTCTGCCAGGGAGGCAGTGTTGGTGGCTATCCAAAAAACTGTATTCACAGCAAGTGATTATCAAGGTACCCCTCCTTCAACAGGAAAAGGGTTACCTTTCCACAATGTTTGTGGTACCGAAACCGAACGGTTCGGTGAGACCCATCTTAAATTTAAAATCCTTGAACACATATAACAAAAGATTCAAGTTCAAGATGGAATCGCTCAGGGTGATTATTGCGATCCTGGACGAGGGGGATTACAGGGTCTCTCTGGACATCAAGGATACTTACCTGCATGTCCCCATTTACCCTCCTCACCAGGAGTACCTCAAGATTGTGGTACCGGACTGTCACTATCAGTTCCAGACGCTGCTGTTTGGATTATCCACGGCACCGAGGGTCTTTACCATGGGTAATGACCGAAATGATGATACTCCTTCGCAAGAAGGGAGTTTTAATTATCCCGTACTTGGACGATCTCCGGATAAAGGCGAGGTCCAAGGAACAGTTGGTAAGGGGGTAGCACTTTCTCGGGAAGTGCTGCAACAGCAGGACTGGATTCTCAATTCCAAAGTCACAGCTGGTCCCGACGACACGTCTTCTGTTCCTGGGAATGATTCTGGAAACAGACCAGAAAAAAGTGTTTCTTCCAATGGAAAAAGCCGAGGAGTTGTCATCTCTAGTCAGAAACCTCCTAAGACCGGGACAGGTGTCGGTACATCAATGCACACGAGTCCTGGCAAAAATGGTAGCTTCGTACGAAGAAATTCCATTTGGAAAGTTCCACGCAAGGATTTTCCAGTGGGACCTGTTGGACAAATGGTCCGGGTCCCATCTCCAGATACAGCAGCGGATAACCCGGTCGGCAAGAACCAGGGTGTCGCTGCGGTGGTGGCTGCAGAGGGCTCATCTACTAGAGGGCCGCAGATTCGGAATACAGGACTGGGTCCTGGTAAACACGGATGCCAGCCTTTGGGGCTGGGGTGCAGTCACACAGGGAGTAAAATTCCAAGGACTGTGGTCCAAACAGGAGATTTCACTTCACATAAATTTTCTGGAGCTAAGAGCCCTTTACAAGGCCGTAAGCCAAACAAGGCCCCTGCTTCAAAACCAGCCGTACTGATCCAATCAGACAACATCACGGCGCTCGCCCATGTAAACAGGCAGGGCGGCACAAGAAGCAGGAGGGCAATGGCAGAAGCCACAAGGATTCCCCGTTGGGCGGAAAATCATGTGGTAGCACTGGCAGCAGTGTTCATTCCGGGAGTGGACAACTGGGAAGCAGACTTCCGCAGCAGACTCCACCCGGGAGAATAGGGACTTCATCCAGAAGTCTTCCAAATGCTGGTAAACCGTTGGGAAAGACCACAGGTGGACATGATGGCGTCCCGCCTCAATAAAAAAGATATTGCGCCAGGTCAAGGGAACCTCAGGCGATCGCTGTGGACGCTCTAGTGACACCGCGGGCGTACCAGTCGGTTTATGTGTTCCCTCCTCTCCCTCTCATACCCAAGGTACTGAGGATAATAAGGAAAAGAGGAGTAAGAACTATACTCATTGTTCCGGATTGGCCAAGAAGGGCTTGGTACCTGGAACTTCAGGAGTTGATCTCAGAGGACCCATGGCCTCTGCCACTCAGACAGGATCTGCTGCAGCAGGGGCCCTGTCTGTTCAAAGACTTACCGCGGCTGCATTGACGGCATGGCGGTTGAACACCGGATCCTGAGTGAAAAAGGCATTCCGGAGGAAGTCATTCTTATCCTGATCAAAGCCAGGAAGGATGTCAGCCTGAAGTGCAGACGTTGTAAGGGAGTGCTGCATATTCAGCCCCTTTTTTTGTGCCCCAGTGGCACCTTGGGATCTCAATGTGGTTTTGAAGTTCCTGGAATCACATTGGTTTGAGCCACTTAAAACCGTGAATTTGAAATATCTCACATGAAAAGTGGTCATGTGTTGGCTCTGGCTTCGGCCAGGCATGTGTCAGAATTGGCGGCTTTGTCATAAAAAAGCCCTTACCTAACTTTCCATATGGATAGGGCAGAGTTGAGGACTCGTCCTCACTTTCTCCCGAAGGTGGTATCAGGTTTTCACTTGTACCAACCTATTGTGGTGCCTGCGGCTACTAGGGACTTGGAGGATTCCAAGTTACTGGACGTAGTCAGGGCACCGAAAAATTATATTTCCAGGACGGCTGGAGTCAGGAAAACTGACTCGCTGTTATCCTAGATGCACCCAACATGCTGGGTGCTCCTGCTCCTAAGCAGACTATAGCGCGCTGGATTTGTAGCACTATTCAGCTTACGCATTCTGCGGTGGGACTACCGCAGCCTAAATCTGTAAAAGCCCATTCCACATGGAAGGGGGCTCATCTTGGGCAGCTGCCCGAAGGGTCTCGGCTTTACAACTTGGCCGAGCTGCTACTGGTCAGGGGCAAACACGTTGCAAAATTCTACAAATTTGATACCCTGGCTGAGAAGGACCTTGAGTTCTCTCATTCGGTGCTGCAGAGTCATCCGCACTCTCCCGCCCGTTTGGGAGCTTTGGTATAATCCCCATGGTCCTTACGGAGTCCCCAGCATCCACTAGGACGTCAGAGAAAATAAGATTTTACTCACCGGTAAATCTATTTGTCGTAGTCCGTAGTGGATGCTGGGCGCCCATCCCTAGTGCGGATTGTCTGCAATACTTGTAAATAGTTATTGTTACACAAATCGGGTTATTGCGAACCATCTATTCAGAGGTTCCATTGTTATCATACTGTTAACCGGGGTTCCTATCACGAGTTATATGGTGTGATTGGTGTGGCTGGTATGAGTCTTACCCGGGATTCAAAATCCTTCCTTATTGTGTCAGCTCTTCCGGGCACAGTGTCCTAACTGAGGCTTGGAGGAGGGTCATAGGGGGAGGAGCCAGTGCACACCAGATAGTCCTAAAGCTTTCTTTAGATGTGCCCAGTCTCCTGCGGAGCCGTCTATTCCCCATGGTCCTTACAGAGTCCCCAGCATCCACTACGGACTACGAGAAATAGATTTACCGGTGAGTAAAATCTTATTTTTTTATTTTCAGGGAGCCTGCTGGCAACAGACTCCCTGCAACGAGGGACTGAGGTGAGAGAAGCAGACCTACTTCTGTGAGTTTCAAGGCTCTGCTTCTTAGGCTACTGGACACCATTAGCTCCAGAGGGATTGGTACACAGGTCTCGACCTCGCCGTCCCCCTCGCAGAGCCGGAAGATAGAAGCCTGGTGAGTATGAGAAGAAAAGACTTCAGAGGCAGCAGAAGACTTCATGATCTTCACTGAGGTAATGCACAGCACTGCAGCTGTGCGCCATTGCTCCCATACACCTCACACACGGCAGTCACTGTAAGGGTGCAGGGGGCGCCCTGGGCAGCATAGACCTCTTTTGGCAAAAATAAGTATAAGAGCCCCCACCAACTTTTGAGATTTTCAGCGGGACAGAAGCCCGCCGCCGAGGGGGCAGGGCTTCTCCCTCAGCACTCACAGTCCCATTTTTTTCTCCACAGCACTGCTGAGCGGAAGCTCCCCTGCTTATACCACAGTAGACAGAGGGTTTTAAAGAGGAGGGGAGGCACAAAATTGGCACATATTGTATATGTAAACAGTGTTATCTGGGTAAACATAATATTATTGTGTTTTTGTCCTGGGTCATACAGCGCTGGGGTGTGTGCTGGCATACTCTGTCTCTCCAAAGGACCTGGTGGGGGAAACTGTCTTCAGATAAGAGGTTCCCTGTGTGTGTAGTGTTGACATGTCTGAGGTAGAAGGCTCACCTAGAGAGGAGGGGGAACGTATGAATGTGAGGTCTCCGTCGGCGGTGCCGACACCTGACTGTGGATATGTGGAATGTTTTAAGTGCTAGTGTGAACTTATTGCACAAGAGATTAGACAAAGCTCAGGCTAAGGAACAGTCAGGGAGTGAACCCGTGTCTGTCCCTATGTCGCCGGGACCTTCAGGGTCTCAGAAGCGCCCACTATCCCAAATAGCAGACACTGATACCGACACGTATTCGGACTCCAGTGTCGACTACGATGATGTAAAGTTACAGCTGAAAGTGGCTAAATTTATTTGATATGTGATTATTGCAATAAAAGAAGTGTTGCATATCACAGGAACCCCCTGTCCCTGACACGAGGGTACACATGTATAGGGGAAAAAGCCAGAGGTAACATTCCCTTACATGAGTTGAACGAATTATGTGAAAAAGTTTGGGAATCTCCAGACAAAACTGCAGATTCCCAAAAGGATTCTTATGGCGTATCCTTTCCTGCCAACGGACAGGGTACGGTGGGAATCATCCCCTAAGGTGGACAAAGCATTGACACTTGTCAAAAAAGATAGCGTTGCCATCACAAGATACGGCTACCCTCAAGGATCCTGCAGACCGCAAGCAGGAGATTACCTTGAAATCCATTTACACACATTCTGGTACATTACTCAGACCGGCAATTGCGTTGGCCTGGGTTTGTAGCTCGGTAGCAGCATGGACAGATTCCTTTTCGGCAGAGATTGAGACCATAGATAAGGATACCATTTTATTGACCCTAGGCCATATAAAGGATGCTGTCTTATATATGAGGGATGCTCCAAGAGACATTGGTTTACTGGGTTCCAGAATAAATGCTATGTCAATCTCTGCTAGACTAGTCCTCTGGACCCGGCAGTGGACAGGTGATGCTGACTCAAAAAGACATATGGAGGTTTTACCTTACAAGGGGGAGGAATTGTTTGGGGAAGGTATCTTGGACCTGGCCTCCACAGCTACGGCAGGTAAATCGAATTTTTTGCCTTATGTTCCCTCACAACCTAGGAAAGCGCCACATTATCAAATGCAGTCCTTTCGTTCAAATAAAAGCAAGAGTGCGTGGATCGTCCTTTCTTGCCAGAGGTAAGAGCAGAGGTAAAAAGCTACACAGCTAGTTCCCAGGAACAGAAATCCTCCCCGGCCTCTGCAAAATCCACCACATTACGCTGGGGCTCCGCCTTCGATGTTTCAGCCACATCTGGGTTCACTCACAGGTGGATCCCTGGGCAATAGAAATTGTTTCTCAGGGCTACAAGCTGGAATTCGAAGAGGTGCCTCCTCGCCGGTTTTTCAAATCTGCTCTACCGACTTCTCCCCTGGAAAGGGAGATAGTGTTAAATGCTATTCACAAATTGTGTCTTCAACAAGTGGTGGTCGAAGTTTTCCTACCTCCAGAGAGGGAGGGGATACTACTCCACCCTGTTTGTAGTTCCAAAACCGGACGGTTCGGTCAGACCCATATTGTATTTAAAATCCCTGAACCTATACTTAAAACTGTTCAAGTTCAAAATGGAATCGCTCAGAGCGGTCATCGCCAGCCTGGAAGGGGGGGAATTTATGGTATAAAGGATGCATACCTTCATGTTCCCATATATCCACCTCATCAGGCGTACCTGAGAATTGTGGTACAGGATTGTCATTACCAATTTCAGACGTTGCCGTTTGGGCTTTCCACGGCCCCGAGAATTTTCACCAAGGTAATGGCGGAAATGATGGTATTCCTGCGCAAGCAGGGTGTCACAATTATCCCGTACTTGGACAATCTCATAAAAGCGAGAGCAGTTACTGAACAGTGTCACTTTCAGTGAAGGTGTTACAGCAACACTGCTGGATTCTCAATATCCCGAAGTCGCAGCTGGTTCCTACGACTCGTCTGAGCTTCTTGGGCATGGTTCTGGACACAGACCAGAAAAAGGTTTTTCTCCCTGATAGAAAAGGCTCAGGAACTCAAGACTCTAGTCAAGAACCTATTGAAGCCAAAACAAGTGTCTGTGCATCATTGCACTCAAGTCCTGGGAAAAATGGTGGCAACATACGAGGCCATTCCTTTCAGCAGGTTCCATGCAAGGACTTTCCAATGGGACCTATTGGACAGGTGGTCCGGATCACATCTACAAATTCATCAGCGGAGTTCCCTGTCCCCCAGGGCCAGGGTATCTCTCCTGTGGTGGCTGCAGAGTGCTCACCTTTTGGAAGGACGCAGGTTTGGCATTCAGGATTGGATCCTGGTGACCATGGACGCGAGCCTCAGAGGGTGGGGAGCAGTCACACAAGGAAGAAACTTCCAAGGACTCTGGAAAAGTCAAGAGACTTGTCTTCACATCAACATCCTGGAACTGAAGGCCATATACAATTCCCTACGTCAGGCGGAGAACTTACTTCGCAACCAACCAGTTCTGATCCAGTCAGACAACATCACCGCAGTGGCTCATGTAAACCGCCAAGGCGGCACAAGTAGCAGGGTGGCAATGGCGAAAGCCACCAAGATTCTTCGCTGGGCAGAAAATCATGTAAGCGCACTGTCAGCTGTGTTCATTCCGGGAGTGGACAACTGGGAAGCAGACTTCCCCAGCAGACACTACCTGCATCGGGGGAGTGGGGACTTCATCGGGAAGTCTTCGCACAGATTGCAAGTCAGTGGGGACTGCCCCAGATAGACATGATGGCATACCGTCTCAACAAAAAGCTACAGAGGTATTGCGCCAGATCAAAAGATCCTCAAGCGGTAGCAGTAGACGCCCTAGTGACACCGTGGGTGTCAGTCGGTGTATGTGTTTCCTCCTCTTCCTCTCATACCCAAGGTATTGAGAATAATAAGAAAAAGAGGAGTGAGAACAATTCTCATTGTTCCAGATTGGCCACGAAGGACCTGGTATCTGGATCTCCTGGAAATGCTCACAGAAGATCCGTGGCCTCTTCCGCTACGACAGGACCTGTTACAACAGGGGCCATGTCTGTTCCAAGACTTACTGTGGCTGCGTTTGACGGCATGGCGGTTGAACGCTGGATCCTAGCGGAAAAGGAATTCCGGATGAGGTCATTCCTACGCTGATAAAGGCTAGGAAGGATGTGACAGCTAAACATTATCACCATATATGGCGAAAATATGTTTCTTGGTGTGAGGCCAGGAATGCTCCTACGGAAGAATTCCATCTGGGCCGTTTCCTGCATTTCCTACAAACGAGTGAATTTGGGCCTAAAGTTAGGATCCATTAAGGTTCTGATTTCGGCCTTATCCATTTTCTTTCAAAAAGAATTGGCTTCTCTCCCAGAAGTACAGACTTTTGTAAAGGGAGTGCTGCATATTCAGCCTCCTTTTTATACCTCCGGTGGCGCCTTGGGACCTTAACGTGGTGTTGAGTTTCCTTAAGTCGCACTGGTTTGCACCACTTCAAACGGTGGAGTTAAAATATTTCACTTGGAAGGTGGTCATGTTATTAGCCTTGGCTTCGGCTAGGCGAGTGTCGGAATTGGTGTATTTGTCTCATAAAAGCCCCTATCTGGTTTTCCATATGGATAGGGTGGAATTGCGGACCTGTCCTCAATTCTTGCTTAAGGTGGTGTCATCTTTTCATATGAACCAACCTATTGTGCCTGTGGCTACATGAGATTTGGAGGATTCTGGGTCCCTTGATGTAGTCAGGGCTTTGAAAATTTATGTGGCCAGAACGGCTAGAGTCGGGAAAACGGAAGCACTGTTTGTCCTATATGCAGTCAACAAGGTTGGTGCCCCTGCTTCAAAGCAGACTATTGCTCGCTGGATCTGTAATACCATCCAGCAGGCTGATTCTATGGCTGGATTGCCGTTACCAAAATCAGTCAAGGCCCATTCCACTAGGAAGGTGGGCTCATCTTGGGTAGCTGCCCGAGGGGTCTCTGCACTACAACTGTGCCGAGCTGCTACTTGGGTTCAAACACCTTTGCAAAAATCTATAAGTTTGATACCCTGGCTGAGGAGGACCTAAGGTTTGCTCAATCGGTGCTGCAGAGTCATCCGCACTCTCCCGCCTGTTTGGGAGCTTTGGTATAATCCCCATGGTCCTTACGGAGTCCCCAGCATCCTCTAGGATGTAAGAGAAAATAAGATTTTAAACCTACCGGTAAATCTTTTTCTTGTAGTCCGTAGAGGATGCTGGGCGCCCGTCCCAAGTGTGGACTACTTCTGCGAGACTTGTATATAGTTTTGCTTACATAAGGTTATGTTATAGTTCCATCAGGTTGGACTGATGCTACGTTATTTTTTCATACTGTTAACTTGATACACAAGTTATACGGTGTGATTGGTGTGGCTGGTATGAATCTTGCCCTTGGATTAACAAAAATCCTTTCCTCTTACTGTCCATCTCCTCTGGGCACAGTTTCTCTAACAGGTCTAGAGGAGGGGCATAGAGGGAGGAGCCAGTGCACACCCAGACCTAAAGTCTTTCTTAAAGTGCCCATGTCTCCTGCGGAGCCCGTCTATCCCCATGGTCCTTACGGAGTCCCAAGCATCCTCTACGGACTACGAGAAAAAGATTTACCGGTAGGTTTAAAATCTTTATATCTTTATATATGTATATATAATGTGTGTGACAGGGGTGTAGAGTAGGATCTTGATCTGAGGCGCCAACAGGCTCAAAAGCTTTGACTGTTCCCAGAATGTATAGCGCTGCCTCCTCTATAACCCCACCTCCCTGCACAGGAGCTCAGTTTTGTAGTTGGTGCCGCAGATAGCAGGCACATAACAGAGGGGCTGCTCTGGGCAGCCCTAAGAGCTTTTTTTTTTTGAGACGAAAAGTGAAGACTTCAAGGGCTGTAGCAGTGTGTACATGTCTAGTGACATTCACTGCTGCAGCTCCATCTCTCCCCAGCGGCGCTGTACACTCCCGAGCCCTGGTTGCCTGGTAACTACAGCAGGAGGCTCCGGGTTTTCTTCTGGTCAGGAACACACAACGGGGCCTCTCCAGGATCGCGTGGCTGTGCTTCGGGAGGTGGTGAGTGGGTCATCTGGCGTGGTTGGTGGGAGGCGGGCTGCGCTGGCGGTGGACACTGGCAGTACAGGCGATCCACCTAGATCACCAAGGCATTTGTGCAGGTCAGGTTTTCCCTTTAAAACCTTTTTTATGTGTAGCCTGCAGTACCTTGTGGTTTTGCCAGCAGAGGGGATAAGGCTTAGACCTGGAGCCCCAGGGTGCCATTTCCAGCAAATGTTCCTGCCCTGGAGCTGCATATCTGTCTCTTCCTCATTCCCTGTCGGTGTCTGGGTGCCATTTCTCATCTACACTGTTCCTGGGACTGCTTGGGCAAATCCTCCCTCCTGTGTAAAGCTTCCTGGTTGTCAGTGCTGTGACTTTACATGACACTTAACTGTCTAATTGACATGTAGAATACTTAAGAGTGCATTTAGTCAGGGTTCTCTTGTACAAGTACCCTGTGATATATATCCAGTTCTTACTGTGCAGTGTTATATCCATTGACTGCATAGCTATATATAAGCTGGTCCAGTGCAGTATTATTGTTAGTAGTTACCTCTGCATTGTTTAACTGTGATTATGTGTGTGCATTAGCTTGCTGAGTGGCTTCCATTTCTTGTCTCTCACTCAACTTGCTATCCCTATATTCTATAACCTGAGGGGGCTTGGTGCGTCAGGTTTTATAATTTATATAGGATTTTCACAGGATATACTTTAATATGTAGTTTTCTCTGTGATTTTAGTCCCTATATCTCTCCTGTATCTCTGCTTGTGCTGACTACACTGCGCAGGGGTTTGGGCAAGAGGTATTGTGCTGCTGAAAATTGTACTGTGGTACCTGATACTGCAAGTTATATCATGGCTGCGTCTGAGGGTAACGGTTCTGGGGCTGAACACACTGCCGGTGTTGCTGAAGCCACAGATCCCTATGAGCAGACTACAGCAGCTGTGGGCTCTGGTTCTGGGGGATCCTTGCCCACCAGTGGGACTGTGGCAATGGGGGTACATAATGACCCACCATGGGCTACTTTCTCCACGCTTCTACATACGCTAGTTACTAAACTAACACCCCCTATGGGACCTTTTATGCCGGTCCAACTGTATGTGGTCCCTGCAGCTAACCCGCCGTGGGCGGATAATTTGTCTGCTCAATTAAAGAAGTTGAACCAGTCCTTGATAACTAAAGTCTGGCCTTCGTTCGCCTAAGATCAAGCGGTCCTCTAAGCAACCTCTTATCTCCTCACAATCCACTGCTGTCACTGACACCTCGTCTGATGAAGATGGCACTTACACTGACCCCACAGATTCTGACACAGATACTGCTGATGGGGAGGGTAGTTCACATGTGGATGTTCCTGATCTTTAGCAGGATATTAAATTAATTCTACAGATTACGGATGATCCCGAGCCATCTGCCCCTCCTAAGAAACCAGATAGGTTCAAGCGTCAGAAGGTGGTTAAACAAGTTTTACCTCACTCTGACCACCTAGTGGATATACGTCTGGAACCCTGGGGAAACCCGGGTAAGAAGTTTGTGCCTCAAAAGAAGATGCTGGCTCGCTATCCCCTTGCGCCAGAGCTGTCTAAAATTTAGGAAACTCCTCCAGTAGACTCGCATGTGGCTAGGATGGTGGTTTCCTCAGTTCTACCTGTTACTACCGTCACGTCTCTAATAGAGCCTACGTATAAATGTATGGAGGGTTGTCTGAAAGTGATTTACACCCTCACGGGTGCTGCACAAAGGCCCACTATTGCAGCAACATGGCCTGCAGAGGCTATTGAAGCAGGGGCCCTAGAGTTAGAAGCTGAAATCTCTTCTGACCATGCTAGACAATGCTTGTCATATATTGTCACAGCTTCTCACTATATTAAAGAGGTGGCTTCTGATGCAGGTATCCTAGCAGCCAAGGCCTCTACTACGTCAGTCCTGGCTCGCCGGATATTGTGGCTGAGATCCTGGTCTGTGGATCTGGACTCTAGAAAAACCTTGGAGGTACTCTCTTTCAAGGGAGATATTCTGTTTGGGGAGGACTTAAGTAAGATAGTGGCTGACTTGGCTACTGCCTGTCTGCCAAGTACCGCTCCTTCTGTGTCGAAGGCTAAAGGTACTTCCTTTCGTCCTTCAGGTAAAGCAAAAGGTCAGGCGTACAACAAGCAGGCCCGCACTTCCAAACCTGGTAAGCCGAAGCCCAAAAGAGCCTGGGCTGCCCATCAGCCAGCTTCCAAGACTGATAAGCCTGCCGCATGACGGGGCGGGCCTCCCACTGGGGGATCGGCTTCTAGGGTATCCAGGAATGGTTGAAGACCACTTCAGATGCCTGGGTACGGAAAGTCGTCACTCGAGGTTATACCATAGCCTTCAAAAACCGACCCCCTCATCGATTTTGCCGGACAGATGTCCTGTTGGACCAGACAAAGGCAAACACTCTACATTCGGTGGTACAGACCCTCCTGGATACAGGAGTCTTAGTACAGGTGCCTCTTGGTCAGAGGGGCCGGGGGTACTATTCTCCGCTGTTTCTGGTCCCGAAACTGAATGGGTCCTCCCGGCTCATTCTCAACCTCAAGGCATTGAACAGGTTTGTGAAAGTTTCCAAGTTCCGTATGGAAACCCTTCGCTCTATAGTTCTGGCCTTGGAACCTGGGGACTACATGGTCTCCCTGGACATACAGGATGCTTACCTGCATATTCCTATAGCAGTGTCACATCAGCAGTACCTGAGCGTTTGCGACTGGCAACCTCCATTACCAGTTTCGGGCGTTACCTTTTGGTTTAACTACGGCTCCGCGAGTCTTCACCAAAGTTATGACGGTGGTACTCCGCCGTCAAGGGGTCAGGATACTGCCGTATGTGGATGACTGGCAAATTCCCCAGAACTTCTCCTACGTCATCTGGATATGACTGTCCAGTTTCTACAAGCCCACGTGTGGCTCATCAACTGGAAGAAATCCTCCCTGGTCCCTGCTAAGAGCATGGTGCACCTGGGAGCGCTATTGGACACTCACAACCAGCGGTTGTTCTTGTCTCATGAGAAAGTCCTGAAGCTTCAGCACAGGATTCATTGCTTCCTTTCTCGTCCGCAAGTGTCGATACATTCGGCGATGCAGGTGCTGGGCCTCATGGTATCAGCATTCGACATGGTGGAGTATGCTCAATTCCATTCTAGCCAAGTGGGACGGCCTGCCTCACCGGATCAGGTCTCACATGATCTCATTGAGTCTGGAGGTCCGTCTGTCGCTGCACTGGTGGCTCCAGGACCAATGATTGTGCAAGGGCCGTCCCTTCTGGATATCCGACTGGGTCCTGTTGACGACAGATGCCAGTCTAAGAGGTTGGGGAGCGGTGCTGGAGCAACACTCCCTTCAGGGTCGGTGGACCAAGGAGGAATCTCCTCTCGATCAACAATCTGGAATTGCGGGCGGTCTTCAGTGCGTTTAAACCTGGCCCAGCATTTAATTCAGAACCGTCCTGTTCAAGTACAGTCGGATAACGCCACCACAGTGGCTTACATAAATCATCAAGGCGGCACTCGAAGCTGTTTGGCAATGAAGGATGTCTCACGGATTCTACATTGGGCGGAACGCCATCTACCGGCCATATCGGCAATATTCATTCCGGGAGTCCTGAATTGGGAAGCGGACTTTCTCAGTCGTCAGGACGTACACGCCAGAGAGTGGGGCCGCCATCCAGAAGTGTTTCAACTCCTAGTGGAAAAGTGGGGTCTTCCAGACATAGATTTGATGGCGTCTCGACACAATCACAAGGTTCCGGTCTTCGAAGCAAGGACGAGGGATCCTCAAGCAGCATTCGTGGATGCGCTGGCGGTGCCCTGGAGGTTTCAACTGCCGTACGTGTTCCCTCCGGTGTCACTCCTGCCCAGGGTAATTTGGAAGTTCAAGCAAGAAAGAGGAATTCTGCTCCTCAAGCTTCAGCGTGGCCCAGAAGGCACTGGTTCTCAGACCTGCAGGGCCTATCGTCAGAGCGTCCAATTCTACTTCCACAATGCCCAGACCTCCTCGTTCAGGGCCCCTGTGTCTACCAGGACCTGGCCCGGCTGTCTTTGACGGCGTGGCTCTTGAAGCTTCCGTCTTGAGGGCTAAAGAGTTTTCTGAGGCGGTCATTCAAACTATGTTGCGGGCCTGGAAACCGGCTTCTGCTCGGATTTACCATAGAGTCTGGCATTCTTACTTTGTTTGGTGCGCATCTAACAATTATGACGCTTCCAAGTTTAGTACAGCCATGTTGTTGGCCTTTCTTCAGCAGGGCCTAGACTTAGGCCTGCGTCTGGCCTCCCTCAAGGTTCAAATATCTGCCTTGTCGGTGTGGTTTCAGAGAAAGATTGCGACCTTACCTGATGTGCGTACATTCACTCAGGGTGTGTTGCGTATCCAACCTCCCTATGTCCCGCCTGTGGCTCCTTGGGACTTGTCGTGGTTTTGGAGGCGTTACAAGAGTCTCCGTTTGAACCTCCTGGTTCAGCTGATCTTAAGTGGCTTTCACTTAAGGTGGTATTTCTGCTGGCTATTGCTTCAGCTAGAAGAGTGTCGGATTTGGGTGCCTTGTCTTGTAGTTCCCCATATCTGATATTTCACTGTAACCGGGCGGTTCTTAGGACTCGTCCCGGATATTTACCTAAGGTGGTTTCTTCGTTCCACCTTATCCAGGAGATTGTGGTTCCGGCACTTGTTTCTCCTGATCTGTCTCCCAAAGAGCTGTTTTTGGATGTGGTACGGGCTCTCCGTATCTATGTGAAGAGAACTGCTTCTATTAGGAAATCTGATTCTCTCTTTGTGCTGTTTGGATTTCACAAACTGGGCTGGCCTGCTCACAAGCAAACTTTGGCCAGATGGATTAGAATGGTGATTGCACATGCTTATGTGAGGGCTGGTCTATCAGCTCCTGCTCACATTACGGCCCATACTACTTGGTCTGTTGGACCTTCTTGGGCGGCCCGCCGTGGTGCGACCCTTGAACAATTGTGCAAGGCGGCTACGTGGTCTTCAGTGAACACGTTCATAAGGTTCTATGCCTTCGATACTGCTGCTTCCCAGGATGCTTCCTTTGGACGCCGGGTTCTTGTGCCCGCTACAGTGCGTCCCCTCCCATAAGGAACTGCTTTAGGACATCCCCTATGTCTTTCCTTGTGGAGCCCAGTGTACCCCGCAGCAGAAAACGAGTTTTATGGTAAGAACTTACCTTTGTTAAAACTCTTTCTGCAAGGTACACTGGGCTCTACAAGGCGCCCACCCTGACGCACTTAGCTTCTTTGGGTTGGTATGGCATTAGCCGCTGACACTTCTCCTGTCGTGAGAGTGTGGTGTATGTGGCTACTAACCGTTGTCGTCTCTTCCTGCTACTGCATTGGGCTGGTTAACTAAAAACTGAGCTCCTGTGCAGGGAGGCGGGGTTATAGAGGAGGCGGCGCTATGCATTCTGGGAACAGTCAAAGCTTTTGAGCCTGTTGGTGCCTCGGATCAACATCCTACTCTACACCCCTATGCAGGGCCGGTGCAAGGTTTCTCGGCACCCTAGGCAAAACTTCAGCCTCCCTCCCTCCGCCCCCCTTTCCAAAAAAACACGACAAACTGACAAATGCGTTTTCTAAGCAACAGGTACGGATGTCTTGTTCAGCCATACACTATATATCTGGTGATACACTATGTTGGTTCATTAACAAACAGTTTTTATTTGCAAATATAGGGAAATGTGCCCCCCCAGCCAATGTGGAAATACGAGTCCCAGCATATCCTGCTAAAAAGAAGCAGGTCATACTGGGAAATGTAGTTTCACATTAGCCACAGGTGACACATGGAAAAAAAACTCCACTACCTACTTGCAAGGAGGAGAAACCATCAGATGGAGAAGCAATCAGTCAGCATCCATCACAGCCTATGGACCTACAGGTGTTTTGTAGCTCTGTAGGACAAAGTAAAAAAAGTCTGTAGTAGGATCACATGCTGGTGTTGGTCCCACAGTGACAGTGGGCGCAGGCTGCAGACGCATAAACCACTGGACCACTAGGGCACTTCCTATAGATGAGGCGACAAAGGACATACTGAGAGACACACACACACACACTCATACTGAGATACACACACACTGACACTCATACTGAGGCAGAGGCACATACACACACACACACTCATACTGAGACTGAGACACACACACTCATACTGAGGCAGAGGCACACACATTCATACTGGAGCACACACACTGACACTTATACTGAGGCAGAGGCACACATGCACTCATACTGAGGCACACACACACACTCATACTGAGACACACACTGATACTGAGACACACACACGGACACTCATACTGAGGCAGAGCCACACATACACTCATACTCAGACTGAGATACACTCACACTGAGGCAGAGGCACACACACACTCATACTGATACACACACACTGACACTCAGACTGAGGCAGAGGCACACACACACTGAGACTGAGACACACTCATACTGAGGCAGAGGCACACACACTCATACTGAGACACACACACTGACACTCATACTGAGGCAGAGGCACACATACATTCATACTGAGACACACAGTGAAACGGAGACACACACACTCATACTGAGACACACACACAGTGATACTGAGACACACACTCATACTGAGACACACACTGACACTCATATTGAGGCAGAGGCAGACATATACTCATACTGAGGCACACACACTCATACTGAGACACACACACACTGACACTCATACTGAGGCAGAGCCACACATACACTCATACTCAGACTGAGATACACTCACACTGAGGCAGAGGCACACACACACTCATACTGATACACACACACTGACACTCATACTGAGGCAGAGGCACACACACACTGAGACTGAGACACACTCATACTGAGGCAGAGGCACACACACTCATACTGAGACACACACACACAGTGATACTGAGACACACACACTGACACTCATACTGAGGCAGAGGCACACATACATTCATACTGAGACACAGTGAAACGGAGACACACACACACTCATACTGAGACACACACACAGTGATACTGAGACACACACACTGACACTCATATAGAGGCAGACATATACTCATACTGAGGCACACACACTCATACTGAGACACACACACACACACACACACACACACACACACTGAGGCAGAGGCACACACATACTCATACTGAGGAAAACTCACTCTCATATTGAGACACACACACTCATACTGAGACACACACACACAGTGATACTGAGACACACACACACTGACACTCATACTGAAGCAGAGGCACACATAATACTCATACTGAGGAAAACTCACTCTCATATTGAGACACACACACACACACACACTCATACTGAGACACACACACACACTGACACTCATACTGAGGCAGAGGCACACATATACTCATACTGAGGAAAACTCACTCTCATACTGAGAGACACACACACACTGACACATACTGAGGCAGAGGCACGCACACACACTCACACACACAAACTCATGCTGAGGTAGACACACACTGACTTATACTGAGGCAGACACACAGTGATACTGAGACACACACTGACACTCATACTGAGACACACTCACACTGACACTCATACTGAGGCAGAGGCACACACATACACACACACTCATACTGAGACACACACACACACTGACACTCATACTGAGGCAGAGGCACACATATACTCATACTGAGGAAAACTCACTCTCATATTGAGACACACACACACACACACACTCATACTGAGACACACACACACTGACACTCATACTGAGGCAGAGGCACACATATACTCATACTGAGGAAAACTCACTCATACTGAGAGAGACACACACACACACTGACACATATACTGAGGCAGAGGCACGCGCACACACACACTCATGCTGAGGTAGACACACACTGACTTATACTGAGGCAGACACACACAGTGATACTGAGACACACACTGACACTCATACTGAGGCACACACACTCATACTGAGACACACTCATACTGAGGCAGAGGCACACACACTCATACTGAGACACACACACACTCATACTGAGACACACACACTGATACTGAGACACACACTGACACACACAGTGACAGAGAGAGACACACACTCATACTGAGACACACAGTGATACTGAGTCAGAGGCACATGTACACTCACATTGAGTCACACAAACACACACTCACACTGAGAAACACACACACTCATACTGAGGCACACACACTCATACTGAGACACCCACAGTGACAGAGAGACACACACTCATACTGAGACACCCACAGTGATACTGAGACACACACTGATACTCATACTGAGGCAGAGGCACACATACACTCATACTGAGACACACTCACACTGACACTCATACTGAGGCAGAGGCACACACACACTCATACTGAGACACACACACACTGATACTGAGACACACTGACACTCATACTGAGGCAGAGGCACACACTCAAACTGAGACTGAGACATACTCACACTGACACACATACTGAGGCAGAGTCACACACACTCATACTGAGGCACACACACAGTGACACTGAGACACACACACTGACACTCATACTGAGGCAGAGGCACACGTACACTCACATTGAGGCACACAAATACACACTCACACTGAGGCACACACACTCATACTGAGGCACACACTGATATTGAGAGACACACACGCACTGACACACATACTGAGGCAGAGGCACCCACAGACTCATACTGAGACACACATACACACACTTATACCGAGAGACACACACACACACACACACACACACACACACACACAGTAGCACAGTAGTAACCTTCAGGCAGCTCAGATCACAGGAGCCAGTCTCCGAAAGAGTAGGCATGCCAGGCAGCAGAGCCACAGAGACAAACTACGGAGAACCTAGCATACTCGGGGGCGTGGCCTAATCACGGAGGTGTGGCCACGCCCCCTTTAAAAAAAACCCATCAAGCAGCAGGCTATGGAGCTACCTGGTAGAGAGGAAACACCGGACTGGCCGAGGGGAAAACCACCTCTCTGCTCACACTGCATAGCGAAGCGGTGGTGAATGAAAGAAAATCACTGGTGGATCCCAGGACACGGGGTAGTGTATAGTGCATCAGCTGCCTGTCCGTACACTTAGCAGCGTTGCAGGACTACTCGCAGCGCTGCTATGTGTTTCTATGACGCCGGGTGCCCTGCTGCTGCTATTGCGTGGGGGCTATATGGCGGGGGTGGGCGCTTCCTGGCAGCCTCAGCGTACCGCCCCCTCAGGTCCAGGCGCCCATAGGCAGCTGCCTAAAGCTGCCTAATGGAAGCGCCGGCCCTGCCCCTATGTCTTTCCTTGTGGAGCCCAGTGTACCTTGCAGAAAGAGTTTTAACAAAGGTAAGTTCTTACCATAAAACTCGTTTTGTTTTTTTCTCAAAGAAGAAATATTTCATAGACTTACCATTTGCTCTATGCAAGAACCTAACTGAAAACTCCCCATATCTTGTACATTCCCCGGCTACCTTCCTCTTGTCTGTATAATGTGGAGAAGTAGATAATACAGTATAATAGGAGTATGGAAAGATAGACTAGTGCAATGGCTCCTAAACTTCATAATTTTTTTCCCCTGCAGTGACATCTGCATACATGATGCAACTTTGAAGATATAAATGAACCTTATTGTGCCCAAAGCTCACATTCCCAACAGTTCTGCATATACCTTGTACTTGTATTCCACCACCTTTCTCTTTAACTACTTGCCTGGCATGGTTGCATCAGATGCGGCCATGCCTGCAAGTGCTTAATCTGACCTGGTTGCACAGGATGTGTCCAGTCAAACTGTATTAGCAGTGGTAGGGAAGGGAAACTTCCCGCCGCTGTTGTCTGAGGGACCGGAAAGTCAATCAAGGGGGAGTTGTGGGGACTGTTTTAAGCCCACACGGTCTCCAGTGGAGCAGGGGTGAAAGAGGGAAAGCACACTCCACTCCTTGTGCTGCTGATTGGAGCATCCACTGCAGGAATGGGGAACCTTTGACCCTCCAGCTGATTTTGAACTACACATCCCAGCATGCCCTGCTACAGTTAGCATGGCCAAATAGCAAAACTGTTGCAGGGCATGCTGGTATGTGTAGTTCAACAGCTGGAGGGCCAAAGGTTCCCCACTTCTGATCTGTCTTATCCTTTATGCCCCGCTATCACTGTGTGTATGACACAGTAGGGACCAGTTCCTGACCGACTAAGCCACATTCTTAAATGCTGTCCTCAGGGCTTCCACCAGTACATGTGTTCTCACAGAATCCCAAGAGAAATAATTAGGCCCATATGTGGATCTTTTACAATGTAAATGAGTAATGAATACAGCTGTGGATAGTTAAGTGACCTGTTTGGAAACCAGTGCACTAAAGTACCATGGCACATAGGGGCTGATGTATTAAGCCTGGATAAGTAGAAGGTGATAATGCACCAGCCCATCAGCTCCTAACTGTCAATTTACATATTGGGGCTGGTGCGTTATCACCTTGCACTTATCACTGCTTTCACTTCTCCAGGCTTAATATATCTGCCCCATAGTTTGAGCAGTGCTGGGATAGTGTATTATTAAGCAATAGGCAAAGAAATGTCTTGGTATTTGCCAATGTACATCACACAGTGCAATACGGGTCCTATCAAGTAAGGAATGTGAAGACTCAGATATGCAGGTGTGATGTAGGCTGATTATACTAATGTCACTGGTCAGACCAAAGGAGATGTAGACCATCATACTTCACACTGGGCTCAAAGCTATTCTATGAGAGTTGAATAGTGACGGGAATTAGCTCCCGGTGCTACTCAATACAGCACGCTATGAAATCTGACAAAGTGCAGGTGCGGTGGTGGTTTCTGCCCTTAGTGTGATGGAATCAGCCTCGCACTGGGCACTTAAGTCGGAGAATGCCGGTTCTCCCAACAAAACACCCTGTTTAGTCCAAGAGAACAGGCATTCTCCGACTTACTGTTGCACTGTATTAAATAGCCCTGGGAGCTAACTCCCTGGTGCTATTCAACTCTTAGAATTAAATTGAGTCCATTGTCCAGCCTGGTTTTTGTAGGGGCCCTCAATATTCATTTTTGGTATATACATGTTAGGCGATTGCTAGTGTTCCTGTATTATCTAGCTGTACCGCTTGCAGCTCTGTGCATACAGTAACAGTTTCTGCCTGTTCAAAGTGTATCTGTACTGAACACTGCCCACTCCACACACCTTGATGCCAGTCCTCTGGTTATACCGCTGGTGATTGCTACTTTTTTGTAGCCCAACTGGCTACACCTTTCACATCGCAAAAATAAACCGATGTCGACCTGGCATGTTGCTGGGTCGACACAGATCAGTGTGCGATTTGAAAGGGGCCTTAGAGAATTCCAGGGTCGCGTGACCTGGTAATTTAACAAGGATTATTCCCTGGCTGAATACCGGTCAGTGGCAGTGTAAATGAGTTCCTGGCTTAATGGGGTCCGTTTACTACATAGGAAGAGAATGTGCGGAGATGAGATCATCTTCCAGTGCCAATGCTGGCTCTGCCCCTCGCTGCTATGGCAACCTGCCTGGCATATTACTGGGTTGGGAAGCCAGTGCTGAGGCCCCAAAGCCGGTTCCCACCCGGGAAGGACCAGTTTCCAATTCATGGGTGGGATGTGCCATTGGAGATGTGAAAGGGGCTTATGTGTACCAGAACTTCAAACATTTGTCCAATTGGCAAATTCATCATTGAGGCCCCTGTGAATGGTTTTTCTAATAGAGTAGCCAGAATTTGCAGCTGTTTATTTTTAGGCAGCGTTAAGCAATTTCTGCAGCAGAGTATGCTGGTATTCCACAGGGAATAACTTTGGGGTGTAGAGTTGGATCTTGATCTGAGGCACCAACAGGCTAAAGCTTTGACTGTTCCCTGTTCCTTGCACTGGAGCTCAGTTTGTAAGTTGGTGCAGGCAGCTTACAGGGAGGGCTGCACTAGGCAGCCCTGGAAAGAGCTTTTCTGAAGAGAGAAGACTTCAAGGGCCGCAGCACAGGCACTTAGAAGTGCTATATGTCAGTCTGACATATCGTGCTGTGGCTCCCACAGCGGCGCTGCATATTCCTGTGCCCTGGTTGCACAGCGGCGCTGCATACTCCCGTGCCCTGGTTGCCGGGTACTTACAGCAGAAGCGCTCTGGCTTCATCAGGCACACACCTGCCACTGCTCTCTGGGATCATGTGGCCGTAAGTTCAAGGAGGAGGTAAGAGGGTTGCCCAGGTGGGACCCGCCGAAATTGCGATCTGGTGCGGGTTCCTGAGATGGACTGTGCTGCTGGTGTGGACACTGTGGCCGTGCAGGGACCCCACAATATCCACCAGGGCAAGGGGCACAGGTCAGATTTACTAAAATCCGTTTGCTATAGGCCCTGTAGTACCCGGTGACGAAGTCCAGCAGAGGGGATAAGGCTCTGACCTGTAGCCCCTCCCCTAGCCCCAGGCGCCATTTACTGCAAATATTCCTGCTCTGGAGCTGCATCACCCTCACTGCCTGTCAGCGTTTGGGTGCCATTACACAGCTGAGCTGATCTGGGACTGGGCATTGTCTCTGCTGTAAAGCCGCCTGTCTCATCAGAGCTGTGCATTTACAGGACACTTAAGTATTCTACATGTAATTTAGACAGTGTTAAGAACAAGTGCATTACTACAGGAATAATTAGTACAAGTATCCTGTGATATACATCCAGTATTTACTGTGCATTGTTATATCTGTATCCATTTATAGCTCTACTTCGTATTGCTAGTCCAGTGCAGTTTTATTGTTTGTAATAATTTCTGCATTGTACATGTGACTGTGTGTGTGCCAATAGCTGCTGTGTGGTTCCTATTCCGTGTATCTCACACTCACATTGCCATCCCTGTATTCTGTACCCTGACGGGGGCTAAGTGCATCAGGGTTATATATATATATATATATATATCTCAAAAAAATAAAGGGAACACTAAAATAACACATCCTAGATCTGAATGAATGAAATATTCTTATTAAATACTTTGTTCTTTACATAGTTGAATGTGCTGACAACAAAACCACAAAAAAAATATCAATGGAAATCAAATTTATTAACCCATGGAGGTCTGGATTTAGAGTCACACTCAAAATTAAAGTGGAAAAACACACTACAGGCTGATCCAACTGATGTAATGTCCTTAAAACAAGTCAAAAGAGAGGCTCCGTAGTGTGTGTGGCCTCCACGTGCCTGTATGACCTTCCTACAACACCTTTGCATGCTCCTGATGAGGTGGCGGATGGTCTCCTGAGGGATCTCCTCCCAGACCTGGACTAAAGCATCCGCCAACTCCTGAACAGTCTGTGGTGCAATGTGGCGTTGGTGGATGGAGCGAGACATGATGTCCCAGATGTGCTCAATTGGATTCAAATCTGGGGAACGGGCGGGCCAGTCCATAGCATCAATGCCTTCGTCTTGCAGGAACTGCTGACACACTCCAGCCACATGAGGTCTAGCATGGTCTTGCATTAGGAGGAACCCATGGCCAACCACACCAGCATATGGTCTCACAAGGGGTCTGAGGATCTCATCTCGGTACCTAATGGCAGTCAGGCTACCTCTGGCGAGCACATGGAGGGCTGTGCAGCCCCCCAAAGAAATGCCACCCCACACCATTACTGACCCACTGCCAAACCAGTCATGCTGGGGGATGTTGCAGGCAGCAGAACGTTCTCCTTGGCGTCTCCAGACTCTGTCACGTGCTCAGTGAGAACCTGCTTTCATCTGTGAAGAGCATAGGGCGCCAGTGGCGAATTTGCCAATCTTGGTGTTCTCTGGCAAATGCCAAACGTCCTGCACAGTGTTGGGCTGTAATCACAACCCCCACCTGTGGACGTCGGGCCCTCATACCACCCTCATGGAGTCTGTTTCTGATCGTTTGAGTAGACACATGCACATTTATGGCTTGCTGGAGTTAATTTTGCTGTGCTCCTCCTGTTCCTCCTTGCACAAAGGCGGAGGTAGTGGTCCTGCTGCTGGGTTGTTGCCCTCCTACGGCCTCCTCCACGTCTCCTGATGTACTGGCCTGTCTCCTGGTAGCGCCTCCATGCTCTGGACACTACGCTGACAGACACAGCAAACCTTCTTGCCACAGCTCGCATTGATGTGCCATCCTGGATGAGCTGCACTACCTGAGCCACTTGTGTGGGTTGTAGACTCCGTCTCATGCTACCACTAGAGTGAAAACACCGCCAGCTTTCAAAAGTGACCAAAACATCAGCCAGAAAGCATAGGAGCTGAGAAGTGGTCTGAGGTCACCACCTGAAGAACAACTCCTTTATTGGGGGTGTCTTGCTAATTGCCTATAATTCCCACCTGTTGTCTATTCCATTTGCACAACAGCATGTGAAATGGATTGTCAATCAGTGTTGCTTCCTAAGTGGACAGTTTGATTTCACAGAAGTGTGATTGACTTGGAGTTACATTGTGTTGTTTAAGTGTTCCCTTTATTTTTTTGAGCAGTGTGTGTGTGTGTATGTATGTATATATATATATATATATACATACATAAATAAATATATATATATATATATATATATATATCCCTCCAAAGGCGGCACTCAAAGGTTCAAAAAAATGACACAAGTCGGCTGTTTTAAGACAACGTTTCAGCGCCGTTCAGCGCTTTTATCAAGCCAATTACAAAAGTGATTTACACATACCGGTATTTAAGTGCTCCCATCACCATGCACATAAGCTCCACCCACTTCCGTATCCAGGTCACCCTGCAGACCGGCTCGGGTTGCAGGACTGTTACCATAGTAACCTAACAAATCACCACAACTGTGTATTGCATGAATACAAATAGATATACATACATAAAATTAAAAAGACAAACAATAATTAAAAACAACATGCTGTATATGAGAACCACAAATAGTTACATCTAAGCACCAGCATTATCAATCTATTATTTATTCAGTATCTTTAGCTATAGAAAATTTAATGGCATATTCTCAATAGAAGTAACAACATTCAAGGAGCAACAAATGTATCAAGAAGTTTCATATCGTAACTTACACTAGAAGTTATAGATGCTACATTATAAAGAACACTGCTAGTCACATTCAATTAAAAACCTGTAAGCCCAATGTCTCGTGTAAGCCACCAGGAACCAATGTATCTAGACGCATGATCCATTCACATTCACGTTGTAACAATTTTACAGACCTGTCACCCCCTCTAGTAAGCGGCGGCACATGGTCTATAATGCAGTATCTAGAGGGGGTGACAGGTCTGTAAAATTGTAGATACATTGGTTGAATGTGACTAGCAGTGTTCTTTATAATGTAGCATCTATAACTTCTAGTGTAAGTTACGATATGAAACTTCTTGATACATTTGTTGCTCCTTGAATGTTGTTACTTCTATTGAGAATACGCCATTAAATTTTCTATAGCTAAAGATACTGAATAAATAATAGATTGATAATGCTGGTGCTTAGATGTAACTATTTGTGGTTCTCATATACAGCATGTTGTTTTTAATTATTGTTTGTCTTTTTAATTTTATTTATGTATATCTATTTGTATTCATGCAATACACAGTTGTGGTGATTTGTTAGGTCCTCAGGAAACATATATATATATATATATATAAGAGCGAGAGAGAGTGTTTCACAGGATATACTACCCTGGTATTTTTCGTTGTGTATTTCAGTCACCATATACCACTTAAATACTCTGTGTTCTGCATTTGCAGTCACACTACAAAAGGGTTTTTGTCAGGTACTGTGTCTGGCTATATTGTACTGTTACGCCCTAAGACTACGTTTCCATATAATGCCTACTACACAGGGCGGGAGATCCGTGGCTGATCCTGCGTCATGCAGTGCTGACGCTGCGGATGCTCCTGAGAAAAATATTCCAGCTGAGGGTCCAGGTGCCGGGTTCAGTACCCCTCAGTCAGCCAGCAGCGCTTGTGGCACACCAAAATCCACACTGGGCTGTTTGTTTTTTTTCTAATTTGCTGACTACGCTAGTAACGAGACTTATGCCCCCTGTGGGACCTCCTGTGCCATTACAGCCACTTCTTGTCCCTGCAGTTCGTCCAACATGGGCAGAAAATCTGTCAGCGTTGTTACAGCAATTAAATCAGTTTTTAGTTAAACCTAACCCCTGCCCTCCTAGGACCAAAGGGTCATCTAAGTAGGCCATTACTTCCTCATAATCCACGCATGTTACAGATACTTCATCCGATGAAGATGGCGTATACACTGATCCCTCAGACACTAATGCAGATGCTTCTGATGGGGAATCTATTTCACAGGTGGATGTTCCTGACCTCTTGGAGGCTATCAAACTGATTCTTCAGATTTATGATGAATCTGAACCTCCAGATACTTCTAAGAAACCCAATAAGTTCAAACGTCAGAAGGTCACTAAATTAGTTTTGCCCCATTCTGACCATTTAGTTGACATACGTCAGGAATCCTGGGAGTATCCAGGAAGGAAATTATCCCTGTCTAAGAAGTTGCTAGCTCGTTATCCCCTTGCTGCAGAGTTATGTAAAAATTGGGAAACACCACCGCCGGTGGACTCGCATGTCGCAAGTCTGGTAGTGTCCTCTACTCTGCCTGTCACTACCGTCACTTCTCTGAAGGAACCAATGGATAAACCTGTGGAGGGTTGCTTGAAGTCTATATACACCCTTGCAGGTGCTGTGCATAGACCACTATAGCGGCCTCTTGGGCTGTGAAGGCTATTGAAGCCTGGGTTCAAGCAATTGAAGCGGAGCTACCTTCTAATTTTTCTGATTATGCCAGACAGTGTCTTTCAACCTTATCACAGCCTCTCATTATATACAGGAGGCGCCCTCGGATGCTGGTGTCCTGGCAGCCAAAGTGTCTACTACGTCCTTATTGGCCCGCCAGATTCTGTGGTTGCGGTCCTGGTCTGGGGATCTGGACTCTAAAAAGACCTTGGAGGTTATCCCTTTTAAGGGAGACATCCTGTTTGTGGAAGATCCGCACAAGATTGTTTCTGACTTAGCGTCTGCTAAAACTGCATGTTTGCCGAGTACTAATTCTTCGGTTCAGAAGGCTAAGAGTACCACCTTTCGTTCATTTCGACCTCCAAGTAAAACAAAGGGTAAGGCGTACCTGAAACAGGCTCGCACTTCCAAAACCTCTAAGCCCAAACCTAAATGTTCCTTAGCTGCCCATCAGCCTGCTTCCAAACCAGACAAGTTTGCTGCATGATGGGGCGGTCCACCCTCTGGGGGGACCCCAAGGGTGGGAGGCCGACTTCTATGGTTTGATCAGGTCTGGTTACAGACCTCTTCAGACGCCTGGGTAAGGGAAGTCGTCACGGATACGTCATCTCTTTCAAGAAGCGTCCACCTCGCCAGTTTTGCTTAACAAATATCCCTTCGGATCCAGTAAAAGCAAAAACTGTCCATTTGGTGGTAGAATCCCTCCTGGACACATGAGTGGTAGTGCCGGTGCCTCTGGTTCAGAGAGGCAGGGGGTACTATTCAACGCTGTTCCTAGTTCCGAAACCGAATGGTTCCTCCCGGCCCATTCTCAACCTTGAGTATCTGAACAAGTTTGTGGAGGTTTCCAAGTTCCGTATGGAAACTCTTCGCTCTATTGTTCTGGCCTTGGAGCCCATGGACTATATGGTTTCCCTGGACATACAGGGTGCTTACCTACATATACCTATTGCCATATCGCATCAGCAATACTTGCGGTTTGCTATTGGCAACCTAGATTATCAATTCCAGGCCTTGCCTTTTGGACTGACCACGGCTCCACGAATCTTCACCAAGGTCATGGCGGTTATGACGGCTATGCTCTGCTGTCAGGGTATCAGGATCCTGCTGTATCTGGACGACTTGTTGATACTGGTGAACTCCCCGGAGGTTCTCCTCCGTCATCTGGAACTGACGGTCCGATTCCTGCATGCCAACGGGTGGCTCATCGACTGGAAGAAATCATCCTGGTCCCTGCTCAGAGCATGGTGTACCTGGGGGCATTGTTGGACACACACAACCAACGGTTGTTCTTGTCCCGAAAGAAGGTCCTGGAGTTTCAGGACAGGATAAGATGCTTCCTTTCTCGTCCACGAGTGTCGATACACTCGGATATGCAAGTACTAGCCCTCATGATGTCGGCTTTCGACATGGTAGAGTACGCTCAAGTTCACTCTCGCCCTCTGCAGAAGCTAATCCTTGCCAAGTGGGACGGCCTGCCTCACCGGATCAGGTCTCACATGATTTCCTTGACTCCAGAAGTTCGTCTGTCACTGAGCTGGTGGCTACAGAACCAACAATTGAGCAGTGGTCGTCCCTTCTGGATCTCTAACTGGGTCCTCCTAATGACAGATGCCAGTCTGTGGGGTTAGAGCAACACTCTCTTGAGGGTCGGTGGACCAGGGAGGAATCTCTCCTCCCGATAAATATTCTGGAATTGCGGGCAGTGTTCAGTGCTTTGAAACTGGTCCTGCTTCTGGTACAGAACAGGCCTGTTCAAGTACAGTCGGACAACGCCACCATGGTGTCATACAGAAATCATCTAGGTGGCACTCGAAGCCGCATGGCGATGTTGGAAGTGTCAAAGATTCTTCAGTGGGCGGAATGCCATCTGCCAGCCATATCGGCAGTGTTCATTCCGGGGGTCCTCAACTGGGAAGCAGACTTCCTCAGTCGTCAGGACGTACACGCCGGAGAGTGGAGCCTTCATCCAGAAGTATTTCAACTCCTAGTGGACAAGTGGGGCCTACCAGATGTAGACCTGAGGGCGTCTCGACACAATCAGAAGGTTCCGGTCTTCGGAGCAAGGACAAGGGATCCTCAAGCAGCGTTCGTAGACGCCCTGGCAATTCCATGGAACTTTCGGCTGCCGTACGTGTTCCCTCAAGTGTCACTAATGCCCAGGGTATTAAGGAAGTTCAAGCAAGAAGGAGGATTCCTACTTCTGATCGCTCCAGCGTGGCCCAGACGGCATTGGTTCTCAGACCTACAGGGTCTCTCGATAGGGCGTCCTCTACTTCCTCAACGCCCAGACCTCCTCGTTCAGGGCCCCTGTGTTTACCAGGATTTGGTCTGACTGGCTTTGACGGCGTGGCTCTTGAAGCTTCAGTTCTGAGGGCCAAAGGTTTTTCTAAGGCGGTCATTCAAACGATGTTGAAAACCCATAAACCGGCTTCGGCTCGGATTTATTATAGGGTCTGGAATTCTTACTTCACCTGGTGTGCAGCTAAGAATTTTGATGCATGCAAGGTCAGTGCTGCCAAACTACTGGCGTTTCGGCAACAGGGCCTGGACTTAGGCCTTCGTCTGGCCTCCCTCAAGGTTCATGTTTCAGCCTTGTCGTGTGGTTTCAAAAAAAAATTGCGACTCTGCCTGTCATTCATACCTTCACTCAGGGTGTTTTACGGATTCAACCTCCCTATGTTCCTCCTGTGTCTCCTTGGGATTTGTCGGTTGTTCTGGATGCCCTGCAAGAGTCTCCGTTTGAACCTTTTGAGTCTATGGACCTTATATGGATTACGCTTAAGGTCTTATTTTTGCTTGCTAATGCCTCTGCTAGACGGGGTTTCAGATCTGGGTGCCTTATCCTGTAGGTCTCCCTTTCTGATTTTTCACCGTGACAGTGCGGTTCTTAGAACTCGCCCTGGTTATCTACCTAAGGTGGTGTCATCTTTCCACCTTAACCAAGAGATTGTGGTTCCTGTCTTTATCTCTCTTGATTTGTCCTCCAAAGAACGATCTTTGGATGTGCTATGTGTTCTCTGTAGCTATGTGATGAGAACCGCCTCCCTTTGGAGATCTGATTGTCTCTTTGTCCTTTTTGGTTTTCATAAACGTGGCTGGCCTGCGAATGAGCAGACTTTGGCCAGATGGATTAGAATGGTGCTTGCACAAGTTTATGTACAGGCTGGACTTCCAGCTCCTGCTACTATCAAGGTCCGTTCTACTCGGTCTGTTGGACCTTCTTGGACGGCCCGCAGTGGCGCGTCCCTAGAACAATTGTGCAAAGCGGCTTTGTGGTCCTCAGTGAACACGTTAATTCGGTTCTATGCCTTTGCTACTTCTGCCTCCCAGGATGCTTCCTTTGGACGCCGGGTTCTTGTGCCTGCTACAGTGCGCCCCCTCCCATGTGGAACTGCTTTAGGACATCCTCAATGTTATTGCCTGTGGAATACCAGTGTACCCCGCTGCAGAAAAGGAGATTTATGGTAAGAACTTGCCTTTGTTAAATCTCTTCTGCGAGGTACACTCAATTCCACAGGGCGCCCACCCTGACGCACTTAGCTTCGTTGGGTTTGTATGGCATTAGCCGCTGGTACCTTCTCCTGTCGTGAGAATGTGGTTTGCTGTGGCTACTAACTGTTATCGCCTCTTTTGCCTGCTACTGCTTTGGACTGGATAACAAAACTGATCTCCAATGCCTGGAGGCGGGGGTTATAGAGGAGGCGGTGCAAGGCATCCTGGGAACAGTCAAAGGTTTAGCCTGTTGGTGCCTCGGATCAAGATCCAACTCTACACCCCGATGTTATTCCCTGTGAAAACCAGTGTACCTTGCAGAAAAAAAGAGATTTAACAAAGGTAAATTCTTACCATAAATCTCCTTTTTTGTCCTAACTCACAGCTGATTGAATCAGCCACATAAAAGCTAAAGTGGTGTAGAATAAGATTGTGACTCTAATATTGGAAAACTTTAGTTGCTTTTTTTTTTTCTTTTGGTAATACATTCCCAGGGCCAGATTAACAATGGGGCGGATGGAGCTCCATCTCCTGGCCTCCACATAAAAATAGGCCCATCATCATGGCAGCATGATTACTAACCATCTGTTGGTCACATGGTCAGTCATAAATCATAACAATTAAGATTGCATTTCTATTTTTCTCAAAAAATTATGCATTTTTTTAATACTGTATTTTTACATATTTAGGGATACATTGGAGCTGATAGTGTAGGGTTGTACACACCCACATGGCTCTGGCCACACCCATATAGCACTAATCACACCTCCCCCATTTCTCACAATAGGCCCTTGAATATTTTCAGCTCCAGGCCCATGTGGCCCTTGATCCGGCCCTGTACATTCCTATCACCAGCTGTAACTGAAATGTTAGGTCACTTAGTATTTATATATGATAACATCTAGAAATGTGTCATGCTAATTTTGCAGTCCACTAAGGTCCCATTCACATAGACATTTAGTGAGACCTGCAACTTGACCAAGCGTGACCAAACTTTTGTGTCGAACCCTATATCTATACATATAATAAAACTAAAGGTGCATACACACTGGGCTGGCAAAAGCCGGCGCGTGAGTTTCAGCCCTAAGGGTTGAGTCTGTACATTGCAATTTTGTAAGTATTATACTTCTAGGGACTGTTTATGAACCATGAAGAAATTTTTTTATAAATAAAACAATTTCTCTTACGTCCTAGAGCAGTGATTTTCAACCTTTTTCAATTCGGAGCACGCCAAACAAAATTCTAAAATTGCCAAGGCACACCATCAGTACCCCACGAACAAGCCCTCCCCCCCCCCCCCCCCCTCAAAACACACACTTTGGCCCACATGAGGAATTAAAACACACATTGGTCCCCAAGGTAATTCAACAAATGCACTGGCTCCCACAGTAATTGCACACATCCCCCCCACAGTAATTGCACATATTGTCCCCCCACAGCAATTACACACATTGTCCCCCCACAGTAATTAGACATATTGTCCCCCCAGCAATTACACACATTGGTCCCCCACAAACAGTAATTACACATACCCCCTCAGCGTCAGCCGGCAGAAGTTAATGCAGCCGTGAGCAGTGAGGTGCAGCAGGGAGCAGCACTTTGCTGGCGGTAATGCAGCCATTAGCAGCACTTGGCACCCGGTGGGCGAGCAGCCGGGCTTGCGGCGGGCGGGCAGGTGATGTGTCACGCTGCATTGCTAAAGTTCACCGGCGTGATGACGGGCAGCGCATCTCTGGCGGCACATCTGAAAGCCACTGACGGCACACCAGTGTGCCGCGGCACAGTGGTTGAAAACCACTGTCCTAGAGGATACTGGGAATCCATTTAGTACCATGGGGTACAGACGAGTCCACTAGGAGCCTTGGGCACTTTAAGAATTTAAACTAGAGATTATCCCGCACCAGACTAAAAAATAAAAATAGCTCAGAGAAAAGCAACTAATACAAAATAGACCCTAATGGATAGCTATCCGTTATGTTGGAGGTGCTCCAGGAATAATGTAACAAGTACACAATTGATCGACGTGTGTGGTAGAACCCACAACTCACCGATAGAAGAAAATTCCTTTGTTTGGAGCACTCTTTTAAATAATATGTATGTGATGAGGAAATGTTTATTCAATATTAAAGCGTAACCTTTATTTTTCAAGTTTAGACTATAAAATACATGGGGTAATACAATTCAATTAATCTTTAAAGAATTCCCCTAGAAAAAATAATGTTGGACATAGAATTTTTCCTTGTGGCAAAAATTAATCAAAAAATCATATGTAATCATAAAACTTGAGCCTATAATTCATAGACAGCTCAAAAGACAGTCATCTGTCTAAATTCCAGCAGGCAGCATACATATTAAATTGTAGATCATCTGATCCTGTGGCTGAAGAAAATCTGCACATGAAACTAACATGCCCTCCTAAATCCCAATTTCAATAAAAATATGATAATTACATCGGCATGACTCCTCTGTTTGTCTCCAATGAGAATAATATTAATAATAATATAAATTCAAATAATAAAGAGTGGCTACCCAGCCATATGGCTAAGTATGTCATAAACAATGCAATTCATAATGAACATAACAGGGTATTCCTTAGGCAGAGCAATATGAGGATAACATTGTAACAACCTAACAGTGTGTATCTAAATGATGGTGACACTAGGTATCACATAGGGTTGTAACCATCAACAATATTATTTTTAAATGAACACAGATTGTGCAGAAAAATAGAATTAGTGGGCACTCTAGTTCACTAATCCCATCTGCTGTCTGACCTCATCTGCGAGCGGAGGAGAGATGAGAGTGGGAAGGTGAGCTGTGTCCAGAAAAGTTAGAGATGGACAAAAACCTAAATTCCTCACGTGGTGTTAGGTGAACCTTGATGCCAAACCGGCATTGCAGGGTCCAAATGCGCCACTGGAAAAAGGATATATGTACATATGGAATATAGAAGAAAAGGAGAAGAGAAAAGAATGTTGTAGAGAGAAAAAAAACAAAAAAAAAACCCAAATCAGCCTCGTTGTTCTTGGCTGAATGGGATACCAATTAAGTGCACACAGTTCACCTGTTGAAACAAATAAGGTGAAATTGAATAGAAATTATATTAGAAATAGTTATTGGAAATAGTTTAATAATGTTCCCCCAACACAATTTCTCTTACATGGCAATATCTACTGAATATACAATGCAAAATAAATACTGATGTTTACATATGGAATAAACCACTAATTGTTGCCATCACAGAGGGAACAAATCCCATTAATTTATGGACAATGGGGTATGAGTAACTAAATAGTAAACATTGAGAAAAGAAAACAGTAGGCACTCCAGTCCGAAGGTCCCTTCTGCTATCTGACCTCATCAGAGAGCGGAGGACAGATGAGAGTGAGACCACGGGCTGTGCCGTTGAAAGCAAGGAGAAAGGACAGACGGCGGCTCGTGGTCCCGTTAGTGGTGTTAGGCGAACCCTGATGCCGCCGGCCTCGCAGGATTCGGATGCGCCACCGGGGCCGGAGCCTCCATCCAAACTAGAAAGAAGAAAGGAAGAGGGGAAATACCGTTCGGCTGGTTCCAGCCGTTCTGTGCCGCTTCAGCCTCTGTATGCTCGCGCTGCTGGCCACGGCTCCCCCTGCAGTGGGGAGTCCGTGAGACCGTTTTGGACGTACGTTTCACCACGTGGGCTTGCTCACCTTGCAGGCTTGCACCAGAGGATCCGTCTGTCACCAAGAGCCAGGAACTCCCTTCTGTGGTGGCTACAGACTTCTCACCTTGTCGAGGGTCAGAGATTTGGGATTCAGAATTGGATTCTGCTAACCACGGACGCAAGCCTCAGAGGTTGAGGAGCAGTCACCCAGGGGGTGCAGTTTCAAGGAATATGGTCAAGTCAGGAAGTCGTCCTTCCAATAAACATCCTGGGACTCAGGGCTATCTACAACGCCCTTCTGCAGGCCTAATCCCTACTTCGTAATCAGGCCATTCAAGTCCAGCCGGACAATGTAACGGCGGTAACGTACATAAACCGACAGGGCAGAACGAAAAGCACAGCAGCAATGTCAGAGGTGTAAAAAATTATCCTCTGGGTGGAAAAACATGCTGTGGCGTTGTCGGTGCTCTTCATTCCGGGAGTAGACAACTTGGATGCAAATTTCCTCAGCAGACACAATCTGCACCTGGGGGAGTGGAGCCTTCACCCGGAAGTGTTCAGGTGCTTGACACATTGGTGGGGATATCCACAAATCGACATGATGGCCTCTCGTCTCAACAAGAAGCTCAGGCGGTATTGTTCCAGGTCGAGAGACCCACAAGCAATGGCCATAGACGCTCTGACAACTCCGTGGGTCTACCAGATGGTGTTCGTGTTTCCTCCACTTCCTCTGATCCCAAGAATTCTAAAAAGAATAAGAAGGGAAAAGGTTCAAGCAATACTCATTGCTCCGGACTGGCCAGGAAGGGCCTGGTACGCGGACCTTCTGAAGATGCTCCTCGAAGATCCGTGGCCTCTGCCTCTTCGCGAGAATCTTCTGCAACAGGGCCCGTTCGTCTATCAAGACATACCGCGGCTATGTTTAACGGCATTCTATCCAGGAGAGGGATTCCTGATAAGGTCATCCTGACTATGATCCAAGCCAGGAAAGGGGTAACGTCTAAACATTACTACCGTATATGGAAGTATGTTTCTTGGTGGGAGAACAGACAATATTCTGCGGTGGAATTTCATCTGGGACATCTCCTGCTTTTTCTGCAGTCGGGAGTGGATGTGGGCCTACGCCTAGGCTTCATTAAAGTCCAGATTTCGGCCTTGTCGATTTTCTTTCAGAAACATTTGGCTTCTCTCCCTGAGGTCCAGACATTCTTGAAAGGTGTTCTGCACATCCAGCCTCCCTTTGTGCCTCCCACGGCACCTTGGGATCTCAATTTGGTGCTGCAGTCCTCCAATCAGACTGGTTTTAACCATTACAGGAGGTTGACATAAAGTACCTTACGTGGAAGACCGTCACACTATTGGCCTCAGCAAGACGTGTGTCGGAACTAGGGGCGTTGTCTCACAAGAGTCCCTACTTAATTTTCAATGAGGAGAGCTGAACTCAGGACTCGTCAGCAATTTCTTCCTAAGGTGGTGTCCGCTTTTCACATCAACCAACCTATTGTGGTTCCGGCTGTGACGGACACCTCGGCTACTTCAATGTCTTTGAATGTTGTGAGGGCTTTGAAGGTGTAGGAAACGTGAACAGCTTGTCACAGAAAATCCGACTCGCTGTTCGTTCTCTATGATCCCAATAAAATTGGGTGTCCAGTTTCAAAGCAGTCTATTGCACGCTGGATCAAGCTCACGATCCAGCATGCTTATTCCACGACAGGATTGCCGGTTCCAAAATCTGTACAGGCCAACTCTACTAGGTCGTGGGTTCCTCTTGGGCAGCTGCCTGGGGTGTCTCGACTTTACAGCTCTGCCGAGCAGCTACTTGGTCAGGTTCGAACACATTTTCAAAGTTCTACAAATTCGATACTTTGGCCCCTGAGGACTTTCAGTTTGGTCAATCAGTTCTGCAGGAACCTCAGCACTCTCCCACCCGGTTTGGGAGATTTGGTACTTCCCCATGGTACTAAAAGGATTCCCAGTATCCTCTAGGACGTAAGAAAAAATAGGATTTTAATTACCGACCAGTAAATACTTTTCTCGTAGTCTGTAGAGGATACTGGGCACCCGCCCGGTGCTTCGTTTTTCCTGCACTCTTACTTGGTTAAGTATTCTGGTTTGTTCAGCCATTGCTGTTCATGTTTCAAGTTTGGTTAGCATGGCTTTCCTATTGTTCTGTGCATGCTGGTTCGTAATCTCACCACTTTTATTATCTATCCTTCTCTCAAAGTATGTCCGTCTCCTCGGGCACAGTTTCCCAGACTGAGTCTGGTAAGAGGGGCATAGAGGGAGGAGCCAGCGCACACTATCAAATTCTTAAAGTGCCCAAGGCTTCTAGTGGACCCGTCTATACCCCATGGTACTAAATGGATTCCCAGTATCCTCTACGGACTACGAGAAAAGGATTTACCGGTAGGTAATTCAAATCCTATTTTCTTTAGTTTTCATAAGGGATATTGGGGAGACTTAGTACGATGGGGTATAGATGGGGTTCAAAGGAGCCGGTGCACTTTAATTTCTTCACTGGGTGTGCTGGCTCCTCCCCTCTATGACCCCTCCCACAGGCAGTTTAGAAAAAAGTGCCCTCAGGAGAGGATGCACATCTCTGCAGCTCCAGAGAGTTTTCTTCAGTTTCTTTTAAACTTTTATTATTTTCTGTATGCTGTTTGGGCAACAGCATACCTGCACCGTGGGAGTTGGGGGAACGGTCACCAGCCTTGCGAGGTGTCTGAGCCGCTTCCCTGCTGCAGGACCACCGTCCTGAGAGGTTGGTTGTTCACCGGGGCACTGCGCCTTAGCTGTCGCAATCGCAGCACAATGCACACCTCTAACGTATGCCTGAAGGTGACGACTGTGGTGAATACAAGCCACCCCCGGTTTATGGTGCAGCTGAACGCAGGCGCGGCATAGACTGGCTGGTGGTGGCTTAAACTAGCACTTGTGTGATGTTTTTAAGCAACATAAAAGACATTGCCAGTATAAAAATCTCTGTAGCTCTGGCACCATGGGGGGGGGTTTACGGGACCATCGACATTTTGCCGCCACATTCTGTGTCCTATACAGGGCAGAAATCATTAGTGTTTCACTGTGATATAGTAAACTGTGAACATGGATAAACACAAACTATGCAGTGTATGCCACGTCAGATTCTCTCCATTATCATCTGATTCTGTATCATGTGAACAATGCAGCCAGTCTTCACAACTCAGTGAAGGGGCTAGGGGAGAGAAACCAGAGCCATCCTGGTTAGGGGCTCTTAAGACTATGATGTCTGATATGTCATCACAACTCACTGCTAATGTTCAGAAAACTCGGCTACTACAACAGGCTGTTGCAGACTTAGCTGTTAGGGCACAGACCCCCCTTCCTCACTCAGGACCACAAAAGCGTGTTTTACCTGCTCCGGTCTCTGATTCAGATGAGGAAATACAGGAGGATGGGGTTGACTTGGATCCCGTTAGTGGGGATTCCGCTTCTGCTCAGGGTATTGAACCCCTCATTCTGGCTATACGAGACGTGTTAAATCTCCCTCTAGAGGACGCTGCGTCACAGCAGTCGTTTTTCTTTACACAAAACAAGCCTAATGTCACTTTCTCTGATTCTGCAGAGTTAGATGACCTATTTAATTTAGCCTGGAAAAATCCAGATAAAAAATACCAAGTGTCAAAACGATTTTTGCTCACTTTCCCATTTGCTCCTGAATGTAGGAAATTCTGGGAAGAGCCCCTGGGAGTTGACGTCTCAGTATCTCAACTGTCAAAAAAGGCGGTGCTGCCTGCCCGGGGCTCCTTTACCATAAAGGACCCTGGGGACAGAAAGATAGAGACTAAACTAAAGTCTGTCTACACAGCAGCAGGTGTAGCGGGTTGCTGGATGACCCATGCCATTAATACGTGGGCTACTCAGATTTAGGAGGACCTCTCCAGTGATATGCCTCTGGTCACTACGGTGACTCTCCTGTAGCACATTCAGGACACTGCACACGTCCTGTGTGACTCGCTCAAGGAAATGGCAATATTAATACTAGGACCTCTGCCATGGCAGTGTCGGTGCGCAGGGCCTTGTGGCTGCGTCAGTGGATAACGGACGCAGAATTCAAGGGCCGTGTGGAATCCCTCCCATTTTCTGGGCAATGGCTCTTTTGGGTTGAGTTGGATACGTGGATTTACAAAGTCACTGCAGGGAAATCTATGTTTCTCCCTTCTGGGGCCCCGCTGGCTAGGCTTTCCTACCCGGCGCCGTCTGTTCAGTCCTTTCAGTCTAACAGATTTCGATTTAGGGCCAGGGGTGCCTCCAATGCGAATAAAGGCACCAGAGGTAAGACAAAAAGACCTGCAAACACCGGTTCTCAGGAACAAAGCACCAGTTCTGCTTCCACTAAGTCCTCAGCATGATGGTGCCTACCCACCCCGAGAGGGGATCTCGAGGTGGGAGCTCGACTTTGTCACTTCAGCCGCATCTGGGAGGCTTCCTGCCAGGATTCCTGGGTCAGGGACCTCATTTCTCAGAGCTACAAGCTGGAGTTTGACGGTGCTCCTCTCCAAAGCTTTTTCAAATCAAGCTTACCAGTTTTGGAGGATAAGCAAGTTACGTTGCAACAGGCCATCCAAAAGTTGGTCCAGTCTCACGTCATTGTTCCAGTACCAATACCACAACGAGGCAGGGGTTATTACGCCAACCTGTTTGTGGTACCGAGGCCGGACGGTTCGGTAAGGCCCATTTTGAATCTAAAGTCCTTGAACCCTTACCTAAAGGTTTTCAAGTTCAAAATGGAATCCTTGAGAGCAGTGATTGCGGGCCTGGAAGAACAGGAATTCATGGTGTCCTTGGATATCAAAGACGCCTACCTTCATATTCCTATTTGGCCACCTCATCAGGCTTATCTGAGGTTTGCCCTGCTGGATGACCACTACCGTTCCAGGCACAGCGCCGAGGGTATTTATAAAGGTAATGGTGGAGATGATGTTCCAGCTCCAGGTCCAGGGTCAATGTTGTCCCTTACCTGGACGATCTTCTGATAAAAGCGAGATCCAGGGAGCTTTTATTGCTCCATATCGACCGCACTATCCAGCTTCTGTCACACCATGGGTGGATTCTCAAATTACAGAAGTCCCACCTGGAGCCAACTCAGTGGCTCCTGTCCCTGGGGATGTTACTGGATACTGTGGCCCAAAAGGTGTTCCTCCCGGAGGACAAAGCCAGAACAATTCAGGAGATGGTCCGCATGGTGCTCCGACCTGCTCAAGTACCCATCCATCTCTGCATAAGATTGATGGGGAAGATGGTCGCTTCATACGAGGCGATCCAATATGGGAGTTTCCATGCCAGAACATTTCAATTGGATCTCCTGAGCAAGTGGTCCGGATCACATATACAGATGCACCGGATGATACGGCTGTCACCTCAGGCCAGGATTTCCCTCCTGTGGTGGCTACAGTCCTCCAAGCTCCTTGAAGGCCGGGGTTTTGGGATTCAGGATTGGATCCTCCTCACAACGGATACGAGTCTTCGAGGAAGGGGAGTTGTCACCCAAGTGGTGCAGTTCCAGGGCAGGTGGTCAGCCCACAAAGCTCTCCTTCCGATTAACATTCTGGAACTTCGGGCGATCTACAATGCTCTGCTTCAGGCCTCTTTTCTGCTCAAGGATCATGCGATCCAGGTACAGTCGGACAATACCACAGCAATGGCGTACATCAATCGACAAGTAGGGACAAAAAGCAGAGCCTGCATACGAGAGGTGTCAAAGATACTCCTCTGGGCGGAAAGAAATGCAAGAGCGATGTCATCAATCTTCATTCCGAGAGTGGACAACTGGGAAGCGGACTTCCTGAGTCATCACGATCACCACCCAGGGGAGTGGGGACTCCATCATCAGGTGTTTCAGCAGATCATCAACCGGTGGGGCTACCCACAAATAGACATGATGGCTACTCGTCTCAACAAGAAGCTTCACTGGTATTGCTCGCGAACCAGGGACCCTCAGGTATGGGCAGTAGATGCACTGATGTCGCCTTGGCCTTACCGACTGGTCTACCTGTTTACTCTGATTCCATTGCTTCCCAGGGTGCTCAAGCGAATCAGAAATCAAGGAGTCCAGGCAATTTTGATTGCCCTGGATTGGCCTCAGAGGGCGTGGTATGCGGATCTTCTGGGCATGTCCGTGAAGACCCTTGGCCTCTACCACTAAGAAGAGATCTTCTTCAACAAGGACTGTTCGTCTACCCGGACTTACGGCAATTTCGTTTGACGGCATGGAGGTTAAGTGGAACTACCTTGCTCACAAGGGCCTTTCCAAGAAGGTTATTGCTACCATGGTTCAGGCACAGAAACCTGTGACGTCAAAACACTATCATCCTATCTGGAGAAGATATGTCTCTTGGTGCGAGGAACGCACCTATCCACCTGCAGAGTTCCACTTGGGGCATTTCTAACGTTTCCTGCAGGCTGGTGTGGATAAGGGCTTATGTCTGGGTTCCGTTAAGGTCCAGATTTCAGCTCTCTCCATTTTCTTCCAGAAGAAATTGGCACTGTTGCCAGAAGTTCAGACCTTCTGGCAAGGGGTACTCCTCATACAACCACCTTTTGTGCCACCTGAGATTTGAATGTGGTGTTGGAATTTCTACAGTCATCCTGGTTTGAACCTCTGATGACGGTAGAAGACAAGTACCTCACATTGAAAACGGTGAGGTTACTGGCCCTGGCTTCTGCTAGACGTGTCTCAGAATTGGGGACTTTATCGTATAAAAGTCCATACTTGGTCTTTTACTAGGACAGAGCAGAGCTCCAGACTAGGCAGCAGTTCCTGCCCAAGGTTGTCTCTGCGTTTTACCTGAATCAACCTATTGTGGTTCCGTCTAGTTCTGGTGCTTCTGCTCCTCCGCAGGCATTGGATGTTGTGCGAGCCTTGAAGATCTATGTCAAGCGAACAGCTCGGAACAGAAAGACTGATTTTTTTGGTCGTGCTCTCTGATGCACAGAAAAAGGGTTGTCCTGCTTCAAAGCAGTCCATTGCTTGTTGGCTTAGGCTTACTATCCAACAAGCCTATGTGTTGGCAGCCTTACCTGTTCCTAAGTCTCTAAAGGCACATTCTACAAGATCGGTGGGCTCATCCTGGGTGGCTGCCCGTGGGGTCTCGGCATTGCAGCTATGCCAAGCTGCTACCTGGTCGGGGAAGAACACTTTTGTGAAGTTCTACCAGTTTGATACACTGGCTAATGAGGGTACCCAGTTTGGGCAGGTGGTGCTGCAGAAGTCTCCACACGTTCCCGCCCGTTCCCGCTTGTTCTGGAAGCTTTGGGACATCCCCATCGTACTACAGTAAGTCTCCCCAATATTCCTTATGGATGCTAGAGAAAATAGGATTTTAATTACCTACCGGTAAATCCTTTTCTCGTAGTCCATAAGGAAAACTGGGCGCAGCCTCAGTGCGTTGACTTTTCTGCAGGTTCTCTTTTGTGTGGTTACCTGTTCAGCTGTTGCTGTTGTTGTTACCAGCCATTGCTGGTTGTTGTATGTTAGTGGTGTGCTGGTGTATAAATCTCACCACCCTTTGTTGTTATGTTCCTTCTCTCATATATGTCCTTCCTCCTTCGGGCACTGTTTTACCTATAACTGCCTGTGGGAGGGGGCATAGTGGGGAGGAGCCAGCACACCCAGTGAAGAAATGTAAAGTGCACCGGCTCCTTTGGACCCTGTCTATACCCCATCGAACTAAGTCTTCCTAATATCCCTTATGGACTACGAGAAAAGGATTTACCGGTAGGTAATTAAAATCCTGTTTTCTTCCCGACATGTAAAAGCTACTGGATGAATTTGTATTGCGTTTTTAACTATTGTCTAGCTTAGTGATCTAGCAAGAAACGGGTATGTATGATGTTGATGTGACATCTGGGAGAAGAGCAACAACAACAAAAAACAGACGCTTGACACTTGGGGCAAATGCTTTGGGTTGCAGGCATAGATCTTAGGACCAGCTGCTTCTCTCATGGGCAGCTTTATGTGGCTTGCTTACAAGTTAGTAGCCCCAAACATCTTGTTTTAATCCCTGGAGGAAAAATGTAAAATAATGTTTACAAATAAATTTTGTGAGCAATGGCCCTCATTCCGAGTTGTTCGCTCGCTAGCTACTTTTAGCAGAAATGCAAACACAAAGCCGCCGACCTCTGGGAGTGTATCTTAGCATAGCAGAATTGCTAACGAAAGATTAGCAATTGCTAACGAAAGATTAGCAATTCTGCTATAAGTGTTTCCTTGCAGTTTCTGAGTAGCTCCAGACCTATTCCTAGATTGTGATCACCCTAGTCCGTTTAGTTCCTGGTTTGATGTCACAAACACGCCCAGCATCCGACCAGCCACTCCTCGGTTTCTCCAGCCACTCCTGCGTTTTTATCTGGCACGCCTGCGTTTTTTAGCACACTCCCTGAAAACGGCCAGTTTCCGCCCAGAAACACCCACTTCCTGTCAATCACACTACGATCAGCAGAGCGATTGAAAAGCTTTGTTCGCCCGTGAGTAAAATAGCATAGTTTTGTGTAAAATTGCTTAGCGCGTGCACCCTGCTGTGCATACGCATGCGCAGAACTGCCGGATTTTAGCCTAGTAGCAATTCTGCTAAAAATAGCAGCGAGCGAACAAACTCGGAATGACCACCAATGTGTACGATATACAGTGCATCCGGAAAGTATACACAGCGCTTTACTTTTTCCACATTTAATGTTATAGCCTTTGTCGAAGTCGAAAATATTGCAGTACACACATCATGTACAAACTACACACAGATGGCCTCCGTGCGCGTACTTCTTCTGCCATGCGTGCACATTTTCGCAATTTGTGTATGGTCGCTCCCGCGGTCCTGCGCATTAGCGCGTGGTATGGGTAATTACGGTAGAGTTTGTGATCGCATGGAAAAGCCATAAAAACACATTACATATTTAATCCAAATAGTGCACAATGTAGACATAGTCTCCCTGCACCACACCAGGAAGTTACACTAGTTTAAATGGTATCAGAACAAAGGGATTCACCTTTACAGGATAGGAGGGGACAGAACTAGGTTATAAGGTGGTGTTTGGTATCCAGCTGTAGGGTATATTAAGGGCAATATTCCGGTGTTGGTTTGCAGAAGATTGCACGTTCCTGCGAATAGTTATGTGCAAGAGCAGAATATAAATATTAACTGTATTTACTGTATATTTGGTATGCGGCGGGAACCCAGAGGAGACCACCTGCAAGTGCACCTGGAACAGACATCGCCCATCTATTCAAACCGACCTATGACCTCTCCTGTACTGTAAATGACCATCCCTGTGTCCAATGGACATAGAGATTACAGGTTCCATTGTGTTAGGTTTTGGACTATTGTATAAAAAGCCATCTGCATGCCCGGTCATACACAGACTCTGAAGGCCATCTACCCTGATGACTGAGGATTGGGCCGGGAAGCGCAGGTGAAACTAAATCGTATGTACCATTGACTGTAGCCATTTTTTCTATTGTATTGTTATTGTAACCCCCTTTCAGTAAATATATGTTGGTGTGTCGGAACCCGGCATTTTAAATACTATCTGGTGTCGTGTCTCCTTTCCCTGCTAGGGTTATAAGTGTATTTCAGTCACACGTGTAGCTGCTCACGGAGTATCTTTGGGTGTGTACGCACTGCGTGTACTTTGTACGGGCAGCGCGGTGTTTGTACGCAAAGTACGTACACGGTACGGGGCTTTGTACGCTAATGGTGTAAAAAGTACGTAGGCTAAGGATTGATTACAGCGGCCGCAGCGGCTCCATTTAAAGTGTATTGAATGTCTTTTTAAAGTGTTGCTTTTAGTCCTGTATGTAAATCAACGTTTACACCTTATTCCAAAATGGAATAAATTCATTTTTCCCCCTCAAATTTCTACACATAAAGGGGGTCATTCCGACCCGATCACTCGCTGCAGTTTCTCGCAACACAGCAATCGGGTCGGAACTGTGCATGCCAGCCGTCGTTGCCTAGCGATCGCCTCTGATGTCACACGCAGCCGCTGCGACCCAGGGTGCGACGAGTAGCCACCGCTAAAGCTGCACTGATCGGGAGCTACTCTTGAAGTGCAAAGGCATCGCCGCTGTGCGATGTCTTGGCACTTCTGCGGGGGGGGGGGCACTGACATGCGGGGAGGACTAGCCCTGTGCTGGGCATCCCCCCGCATGTCAGTGTGAATGATCGTAGCTGTGCTAAATTTAGCACAGCTACGGTCAACTCGGAATTACCCCCAATACCCCATAATGATAACATGAATTTGCAAATATTTTAATAAAAAAACAAAAAACAAAATCATATGTACGTAAGTATTCACAGCCTTTGCCATGAAGATCAAAATTGAGCTTGGGTGCATTCTGTTTCCACTGATCATCCTTGAGCTGTCCGTACAGCTTATTTGGAGTCCACATGTCGTAAATTCAGTTGATTGGACATGATTTGGAAAGGCACACACCTGTCTATATAAGGTCCAACACTTGACAGTGCATGTCTGAGCACAAACCAAGCATGAAGTCAAAGGATTGTCTGTAGACCTCCGAGACACGATTGTCTTGAGGCACAAATCTGGGGAAGGGTACAGAAAAATTTCTGCTGCTTTGAAAGTCCCAATGAGCACAGTGGCCTCCATCATCCATAAATGGAAGAAGTTTGGAACCACCAGGATTCTTCCTAGAACTGGCCGGCTATCTAAACTGAGTGATTAGGGGAGAAGGGCCCTAGTCAGGGAGGTGAACAAGAACCTGATGGTTACTCTGTCAGAGCTACAGCATTCCTCTGTGGAGAGAAGATAACCTTCCAGAAGGACAACCATCTCTGCAGCAAACCACCAATCAGGCCTGGATAGTAGAGTGGCCAGACGGAAGCCACTCCTTAGTAAAAAGCACATGGCAGCCCACCTGGAGTTTGCCAAAATGCACCTGAAGGACTCTCAGACCACGAGAAACAAAATTATCTGGTCTGATGAGACAGATTGAACTCTTTGGCATGAATGCCAGGCGTCATGTTTGGAGGAAACCGGGTACCGCTCATCACCAGGCCAATAACATCCCTACAGTGAAGCATGGTGGTGGCAGCATCATGCTGTGAGGATTTTTTCAGCGGCAGGAACTGGAAGACTAGTAAAGATAGAGGCAAAGATGAATGCAGCAATGTACAGAGACATACTGGATGAAAACCTGCTCCAGAGCGCTCTTGACCTCAGACTGGGGCGACGGTTCATCTTTCAACAGGGCAACAACCCTAAGCACTTAGCCAAGATAACAAAGGAGTGGCTTCAGGACAACTCTGTCAATGTCCTTGAGTGGCCCAGCCAGAGCCCAGACTTGAATCTGATTGAACATCTCTGGAGAGATCTGAAAATGACTGTGCACCAATGCTTCTCATCCAACCTGATGGAGCTTGAGAGGTGCTGCAAAGAGGAATGGGAGAACTGCCCAAAGATAGGTGTGCCAAGCTTGTGGCATCATAAAGACGTGAGGCTGTAGCTGCTGCCAAAGGTGCGTCAACAAAGTATTGAGCAGAGGCAGTGAATACTTATGTACATGTGATTTCTTCGTTTTTTATTTTTAATAAATTTGCAAAAATCTAAAAAAAAAAACTTTTCACATTGTCATTATGGGGTATTGTGTGTAGAATTTTGAGGGAAAAATTAATTTATTCCAATTTGGAATAAGGCTGTAACATAACAAAATGTGGAAAAAGGGAAGCGCTGTGGACATGTATTAATAGCACACATCGGGCAGAGGGAAACAAGAAGAAAAAAAATTATAATTTTATATATATATATATATATATATATATTACCAGCGTTTGCCTGCATGGGTTACTGCTCAGGCGAACTAATTTTACAAAGATAGTAGTGTCATCTAATATTGTGATGTATAATTTTATATATCTATCATGCAATTATTCTGTACACCATTTTCCAGGATTCTGTTACTTGTAAATTTAATTTTAGTGCCTAGAGCAGCCGTGGCCAACCTGTGGCTCTTGAGCCGCATGCGGCTCTTTCTTTATTCAAATGTGGCTCCCGACACTCAGTCACCTGACCACAACAGATCCTGGAAACTGGTGCACTCCAACCAGACACACAGCAGCACTACGGCAACTGAAAACTGAGGGAGCCAGATACTGGGCTGTAGTGACATATGAGGGTGGGCTGGAGTGACACAGAAGGATCCTGGCAGGAGAGACATAATGGGGGAGCTGACTGGAGTGATACAGGAGGGTGCTGGCTGGTGACACAGGAGGGTGCTGGCAAGAATGACACAATGGGTAGCTGGCTGGAGTGACAAAGGAGAATCCTGGCAGGAGTGACACAATGGGGGAGCTGGCTGCAGTGACACAGGAGGGTGCTGGCTGGAGTGACACAGGAGGGTGCTGGCTGGAGTGACACAGGAGGGTGCTGGCTGGAGTGACACATTGACACCTGGGGGAGCTGGCTGGAGTGACACAGGAGGGTGCTGGCTGGAGTGACACAGGAGGGTGCTGGCTGGAGTGACACAGGAGGGTGCTGGCTGGAGTGACACATTGACACCTGGGGGAGCTGGCTGGAGTAACACAGGAGGGTGCTGGCTGGAGTGACACAGGAGGGTGCTGGCTGGAGTGACACAGGAGGGTGCTGGCTGGAGTGACACAGGAGGGTGCTGGCTGGAGTGACACATGGTAGACCTGGCTGGAGTGACACAGGAGGGTGCTGGCTGGAGTGACACAGGAGGGTGCTGGCTGGAGTGACACATGGGAGACCTGGCTGGAGTGACACATGGGAGACCTGGCTGGAGTGACACAGGAGGGTGCTGGCTGGAGTGACACAGGAGGGTGCTGGCTGGAGTGACACAGGAGGGTGCTGGCTGGAGTGACACAGGAGGGTGCTGGCTGGAGTGACACAATGGGGAGCTGGCTGGAGTGACACAGGAGGGTGCTGGCTGGAGTGACACAGGAGGGAGCTGACGAGTGATACAGGAGGGTGCTGGCTGGAGTGACACAATGGGGAGCTGGCTGGAGTGACACAGGAGGGTGCTGGCTGGAGTGACACAGGAGGGTGCTGGCTGGAGTGACACAGGAGGGTGTGGCTGGAGTGACACAGGAGGGTGCTGGCTGGAGTGACACATTGACACCTGGGGGAGCTGGCTGGAGTGACACAGGAGGGTGCTGGCTGGAGTGACACAGGAGGGTGCTGGCTGGAGTGACACATTGACACCTGGGGGAGCTGGCTGGAGTGACACAGGAGGGTGCTGGCTGGAGTGACACAGGGGGGAGCTGGCTGGAGTAACACAGGGGGGAGCTGGCTGGAGTGACACAGGGGGGTGCTGGCTGGAGTGACACAGGAGGGAGCTGACTGGAGTGACACAGGAGGGTGCTGGCTGGAGTGACACAATGGGGAGCTGGCTGGAGTGACACAGGAGGGTGCTGGCTGGAGTGACACAGGAGGGTGCTGGCTGGAGTGACAGGAGGGTGCTGGCTGGAGTGACACAGGAGGGTGCTGGCTGGAGTGACACATTGACACCTGGGGGAGCTGGCTGGAGTGACACATGGAGGAGCTGAAGTGTATTATGTGAATACGGCTTTTTCAATATATTTTATGTGGATCTGGATTTTTAAATTATTTTATGTGGAAGTGTCTTTTTCAATGTATTTTATGTTGATTGTGGCTTTAAAATGTATTTTATGTGGATCTGGCATTTTCATTGTCTTTTATACCAGGGGTGTGGCCTAGCAGGCACAAGGTCACACCCCATTTTTGCACACGCGCCTTCGGCTTGATGTCGGCTCTTTGACGTACCCAACAAGAGTTTTTGGCTCTTTGTCTCTGACTGGTTGGCCACCCCTGGCCTAGAGCATGAAAAAATGTAACTTGTCCATGAGCGCTGCACCTTCTGTGGTTTATGTCAAGTCTCTCAGTTACTCTGTTTGCCAGTGCATTAACTGAGAGAACTACTTCCAACCTATCCTGTATTGGATGATAAAGAATGTGAGATCAAGGTAGGTTATGCCCTCTCCTGAAGTAGATGGGCACCTCCAAACACATAGCAGCCAGGGAACCACATGAGTCCAGGGTTTTCATGCAATCTACCGGTAGCTGGGTTTATTGTGCAGTACAGAAAACCTAAAAATAAATCCTATCTTGTCTGAGTACTAACTAAACATCAGGTGCCTCTCAGAGTGGTAGTACCTAATGCCCCACCACAAACAGGCATATGAACAGTACTCACTGTCAGTACATCGCAGTGTTTCTGAACAAGCCTGCTGCCTGTTCCCCCAGGTAGTGATACTTGACCTGTGGGGTGTAACAACTGCAGTCCACATCAAAATTACCGCACCTATTCCTACATATGATGCATCAAAAATTCCCTTTAAAAGTCAGGCGCCATCAGAACTTTCTCTTTGCCCTTTATAAAGTCTCAGTGGGACAGCAATGGTGGCAAAATTGGGTATAAACCTTCTATAACACCCCGTGCTTCCTAAGAAAGCTCTCACCTGCTTCTTATTCATGGGTTGTGGCAAATTTTGTATTGCCTCAATTTTATTAAGGTGGGGCTTTATCAAACCTGGTGTATCCAAGATACTTTACTTCTTCCATCACTAAGCAACAGTTTTTTGGGTCGTCTGTCAATCCTGCCTTACAGATGGAGTCAAACAATGGTTATACTGTGGGTGAGACTGCCAGTCGGTACTATAGAGGACACATCTAAATAAGCAACATTATACTGTCTATGGGGCCTTAGAATTCTATCTAGTAGCAGGTGCCCCATGTAATCCAAGTAGCCAAGTCTTGTATTTATAACCCTTCTGGTGCAGAAAAAATTGTCTTTGGCATTCTTTGTTAATGGCACTTGCCAATACCCTTTGGTTAAGTCTAAAGTGGTTAAGTACCTTGCTGTTCATAATCTTTCAATAAATTAATCCACCTAAGAGCATTGGGTAGGCATCGAGCTTACACACTATTCAACTAATGGAAATCATTGCAGAAGTGCAAACTCACATCAGGTTTCAGAATGAGCACATTGGGACTTGACCACTCACCATGACTCTTCATTGACATCCAACATTTTTTTTATTTTGTTAAGTCACTGATTCCCGTTGGGTGTTTGGTATTCTATAGGGCTTTAGGTTAACAATAACCTCCTGGTTCAGTGATTATGTCATATTTAATTAATGTTGTTTTACCCATTGTGTCTGAAAACAAAACTATTTCCTACAAGAAATTATTTTGCTATTGAACAATTGAGAGGGTTTTAAGCTGTTGTTAGGAACTTGGGTTAATGAAGGTACTGGGGTTACTGACTACCCTTCCAAGGATTTGTAAGATTTACATGGTAGGTATGTTCTGGCTTTCTTTTCCCGGGCTAGTACACTTTATAATTATCCTCCCCGACTTTTTATAGGGTTTCAAAGGGTCCTTGCTACTTATACAAAAATTTTCTTTCTACTGTGGTAACCAAAAGAAGCAATCTGTCCCCAGGAGCAAAGACTCACAACTGTACATTGTTGATGTACACCCTCTGTTGACCTGTTCCAAGTCATTTTTCACTATTGGCACCACTCCAGCCATTTTTCCTGCATCTGATAAACATGCTAAATAATAGTTTTATAAGGACTAGATTGCCCCTCCCATGTCTCTGTTGCAATATCCCACAATCCCCTTGAGTGCCTCCTGTACAGCAAATCAAAAGGTGAAAACTCAGTGGAGGATTGGGGAACCTCTCTACTGGCCAGTAATAAATAAGTAGGCAACTAATCCAAATCTCTTCCATCTTTATCCACCCCTTTCTTTAGCATGTTTTTTTTTATTGTTTTGAAGTTTTGGGGGTGATACACAGAAGTTCTTAACTAAGTAATTTTAAACAGGTGGCATATTTCTTTCATGATTTTTGACATAAATGGGGTACCCTTAGCAGTCAGGATTTCCTTAGGTAATCCCAATGTGCTAAAGACGTACTAGTTCTCTAGTCTTTGTTGACAATAGCGCAATGGTATCACTTCAGGGTATCTAGTAGCGTAATCCATTATCGGCAAAATATATGGCCTTGGGTAGATTTTATTAGAGGTCCAACCAAATCCATATGTATTTTCTCAAACAGAACCTCAATAATGGTTAGCGGGACAAGCAGACTTTTAAAATGTGGCCTTGGATCAGGATACTGACATTCAGGGCATGATGAACGATATTCAGATACCTATATTTGGACCCCAGGCCATAAAAACCTCTGTAAAATTCTCTCATTGGATTGTTCTGCCTTTAGGTGATCTGCAGTTATGTGAACATGAGCCAGGCCTAACACCGTTCTTCTATATGCCTTGAGGACTACAAATTGTTCTCCAATATTTTACCCGTTCTTGGTCACTTCATACAAAAAATCCCGACGTACTGCCATTTGAGGGTATAACAGTTTACGATCATGGTCTACAGAGTTTCCATCAGTCACTTTTACATTTTCTCTAACTTTTACCAGAGTAGGGTCATTTAACTGCTCTAAGGCAAATATCTCTTTTCAGATTTCAAGATTAGGCAGACGACAACTGGTAGGAGGTACATCATTCTGTGCCCAACTACTGCTCTCATCATTCACTGACTCCCCAATCATTCTTGAAAAAGGGAACGTTTCAAACTTGGAAGACACAGATACTGCCACTGTATCAGTAACATTCCCAAACGGTTCTGGGTTATTTACTTCTGTAACAAATAGGCATTGCCACAGCTTCCAGAAGTGGGCAAAGTCTCTCCCCAATATTGCATCATACATAAAACCATGTACCAAACCCACAGGGTCTACAACTGAGCCACACTGCGTTTCTTTTTTGTATAATCTGTTTTTATTTAGGAAAATATAAAGATTACATCACTTTAGACAAAAGAGCTTCAAGACACATAATTAACGTCAATTGCATTTTAGCCATAAGGAGCAGGATAACTTGCCACCCTGAACACTGGAAGACAGTGCAAACGCAGACCTTGATAGCGTGTTCTATGGAATCATCGCAATACCTACTCGTTAACGTTATATGTCTAAACAGTGAGTGTAATCATAGTAACATAAGTAACAAAATAGAAGAACTATAGGAAAGAGCAAGATATGAAAAGAAGAGTAGAAGAAAAACATAGTGTGACCAAACCTGGGGGGCCATCAGACAGAGGGGAAAGGAATTGCAATCTCTTTAATCAATCAACTGCGAAACTCAAATCATTTAGTAGCACAAATGTAGTCTTTGTACTCTTTTGAGGACGTATATTCTATCCAAGGTAACCAAGTGGACATGAATTCTGGAAGTTTATCTCTGGAGACCAGGAGGATGTTCTCCATATTCATATAATAGTTAATTCTAGTGAACCATGTTTTCCTTGTGGGTGGGGATGATGACCTCCATAGAGTGGGAATAACTGCCCGTGCTGCATTAGACAGATGGTGGAGTAGTGATGTTTTATACTGAGCCAGTGACATAGAAGAGTGGGAAAGCAACCAGAAGGCCGGGTCGGAAGGGACGGGGGTATGAAGTATGTCTTGGGAAATGGAGATTACATCAACGCAGTGTGGCCGAAATAAGGAGCAATTCCACCAGATGTGCAGTAGGGAACCAGTGGTATTAAGACATCTCCAGCACCTATCTGTCACTCCGGGGTACATGAAGTGGAGGAGGAGGGGGGGGGGGGGGGGGGGTGTCTGTACCATCTCATTAAAAGTTTATATTGGGTTTCCCTATACAGACTGAACTATTGTGGGATTTAAGGAATATCATCCGCCAATCTTTGTCTGATAGTTGAAACCCGAGGTCTCTCTCCCAAGCTGACTGGTAAGGTGGAGGCGCCTGAGCGCCGGGACTCTGTAATAATTTGTAAAGTGTGGAAACAGTGTGCTGGGGGTTACACGTAGAGACACACAGTCTCTCAAACGGTGTTGGTTCCCTAGAGGCTAGAAGATATCTGTGTTTGGAATGCAAAAAATGTCTAAGCTGTAAATATTTCCAAAAGTCGTGTTGTGGAATTTCCCATTTAGATCGCACTTCCGAAAAACGGTCTGACTCCTGAGGAGATCGCCAGCTGGCCTACCCTGAAGAGCCCTTCAAGAGCCCAGTCGCGAAAGTGAGAGAGTGTTAAGCCGGGTAGAAAGTCAGGGTTGGCTAGGAAAGAGGTCAACGGGCCAAAATCAGAAGAGAGGAAGGGCCAGCGGCGCGCTTTTTTCCAAAAGGAAAGGGTCGCGGTGACAGTTGGGTGAGGGGAGGGAGGCTTGGGGAGGGAAGGGAGCCAAGGGAAGATCTCAGGGTATTGTTGCATATAAAGCCCCTCCAGAACTACCCACTGCTTTGTGTCCCGACTCCTCATCCAATCCAAGACCCTATTAAGCAGGATTGCCCAATAATAGCCTCTGATATCAGGTAGCTGGAAACCACCGCATCGGGTGGAGCGAATCATAGTGGACCGACTAATTCTAGGCCGTTTCCGGGACCAGACAAATTGTTGTATCAAGAGTTGAATGGACTTGAACCAGGAGTCTGGGATCCGTATGGGAAGAGCCTGAAGTTTATAGAGTAGCTTAGGGAGAGTATTCATCTTCACAACATTCACCCTCCCCAGCCAGGAAAGTGGTTTGAGGTACCATCTACTGTAATCGGCCCTGAGAGTTCGGAGAAGGGGCACAAAATTCAATGAAACCAGACGGGAGAGATCACTCGGTAATTGTATTCCCAAGTAGGACAAATGGGAGGTATTCCAAGTAAAGGGGAAAGATTGTTTAAGTTTAGCCACTGTATAGGGAGGGGTGGAAATGTTCAAGGCGCATGATTTGGAAATGTTGATCTTAAAATTGGAAAGTGAACCGAAATTGGACAGCTCCTTCATAAGATGGGGGAGGGAGGAAACCGGTGCGTTATTGTAGCTAATAAATCGTCTGCAAACAGGGAAAGTTTGTGCTCTGTATCACCAACTCTCAGACCAGTAATACAATCATTGGCCCTGATAGCTCTAGCAAGAGCTTCGATACAAAGGACAAAGAGTAAGGGGGACAGTGGGCAGCCCTGTCGTGTCCCATTACCTATGGAGAGCGGATCGGATAAGGAACCGTTAACTCGAACCCGGGCTGTGGGCGATCTATAAAATCCCATAATCCTACCAAGTGCTAGGGGTCCCAGTCCGATGTGCCCCAGTACAGACCACATAAAACCCCAACTGACTCTATCAAAGGCCTTTTCGACATCAGTGGATAGCAACACAGTGGGGGAGTTACCCTGTGACGCTATGTGTATTAGGCTCAAAACCTTGGTGGTATTATCCTTAGCCTCACGGTTTGGGACAAAGCCCACCTGGTCGTTGTGAATTAAAGAAGGCAGGAATACATTCAGTCTGTTCGCCATCAGTTTTGCGAAAAGTTTGACATCGACATTTAGAAGAGATATGGGCCTATAACTGGGGCACACCGAGGGGTCTTTACCGGGCTTAGGAAGAACAGAAATGTGGGCTTCTAAGGACTGGCCTGAAAAATGGGTATCGGCGGAGATGGAATTAAAGGCCTGGAGGAGATAAGGGGAAAGGAAACCTTTAAATTGTTTATAGTAAGTAAGCGTGAAGCCGTCCGGCCCTGGACTCTTACCAGAGGGTGTCGAGGTCATAGCGCTTTCCAGCTCTTGCGGGGTAAAAGGTAATTCCAAAGCTTCCCTATCTGAAGGAGGTAGGACGGGATAAGACACCTTTTCTAAATACGCCTTCGCCTTTAGAGTGTCAAAAAGAGGGGTGGCGCCATCGGGTCGGTTCTCTAGGTTATATAAAAGAGAATAATACTGTTTGAAGCATGCAGCTATTTCAGGGGTTTTGAAACGGAGAGTGCCCCCGGGGTCCTTCACACTATTTATAAACAATGAAGAGCGTTGGGCCTTAAGTGCCTGGGCCAGGAGGCGACCAGGTTTATTGCCCCACTGGTAGTATTTGGAGTTGCATTTATGGACTGAAAGCTGGATACTATCAGTGAGGGTTTTCTTTAGTTGAGCCCGCGTGTCAAGTAGTTCTAAGTAATCGGTCTCCGACAGAGACGTTTTATGCGAGGATTCAAGAAAGTGGAGTCGCTGCAATAGTTTGGTGATTAGTGCTGACCTCTGTTTTTTCATAAATGTACCCAACTGTATAAGTTTACCCCGTATGGTGCATTTATGCGCTTCCCACAGGATAATCTTAGAGACATCGTCGGTATCATTTATGGAGAAAAATTCAGTCAGGGCCTTCTCTATTTCTCCCCTGCAGTATTGGTCCTGTAATAAGGATTCATTAAGACGCCAGGACCATTGACCTGGGGTAGTTTGGGGGGTTGAAAGAGTCATAGACACCGGGGCGTGGTCAGACCAGGTTATCGAGCCAATGGAAGAATCTATCAGTAAGGGGAGATGTCTGTGACTAAGGAATAGGTAATCAAGACGAGAGTAAGCTTTGTGAGGGGGTGAATAGAATGAGTAGTCTCTATCGGAGGGGTGAAGGACCCTCCAGGAGTCAGCCAGCTGGAGATCGTGGAACAGTCTTCTCACTTGTCGGTACTGGCGTTGGGAGGTCCGGGGAGCATTAGAAGAAGAGTCTAAGGATGGATCCATTATCCAATTCAAATCACCCCCCAAAACAACAACACCCGAAAGAAGAGGTTCTATTTGGGAAAGGGCGGAACGAAAGAATGGAACCTGGTCCCTATTTGGGGCATAAAGTGCAACAAATGTGTAAGGGCACATACATATTTTACAACGCACTACCAGAAGCCGACCCGGAATCGGCTTATGAACTGATATGTCAGACAGCTGACACACTGCGTTTCTACGTCAATTTCTGCAGTAACATAATACAGAGTATCCCCATGTATGCAAGTCATACCAACAGTTTTCCCCTTACGGTTTATTGGGTTCACCAATTTGGATAAGATTAACCAGACTACCAGAATCTAACAGAGCCTCTACCCATTTGCCTTCTGCAGTGACTATACACATTTGCTTATCTGACTCAGCCTGTCGGTCTACAGTGTAGGCTAATTGAGCGAAGAAAGATAATCTGCGATTGATGTAAGCAGTATCACATTGCACAGGTTCAGAAGTAAGTGAACAATTAACAGCAATATGGCCCAAACCTCCACATCAAAAACATTGGATCAAGTCTTTTATGGGGTAGGAACCTTCCTGGAACTGCCAGCCTACTTTCAGGTTCCAAACCCATAGTCTTAGGTTCATTCCAGCACCCTTCTTCCCTGGAAAAGTCTTACCAGTAGTCACTCTAGATCACCATTGGGGGACTGGGGCCCAGAGAGGTACAACTGTTTTCTGTTTTAGGGTCCACGTAGCTCACCGACTTGCCTAGAACTATAGGTAGTGACAGTTGGTATTGATCCATAACGACCCTTTCCACGATCTGTGGTTCTGTTAGAGACTCTGGCTGTAGCCACTTTGTGCTAAGATGGACAAGTTCATGCAGCTGGGATGCTTTTCTGTTGGTATTCCCAGTGATGAACTCTTGGGCACAAACACTGTTACTCCCAGCTGAGTTAAGATTTATTTTTTTAACTTACCATAGTCCTTAGCATCAGTCAGGCACAAGTCAAAATATACTTTTGGCAGTTCTCTTGACAGGTAATGCCAGAAGGCTTGCCCACTGATCTATATGCCAACTTTCACTTTCAGTCGTTTCTTTCAAAAGTGGTTAAATAAGCTTCAACATCATAACTCTGGGGTCATCTTTTGCAGAAAATGACTGGCCCGTATGGAACGAGAGTTAGCTGGAATGTCAGTGGAATTATATCCAGATTGCTAGATGCTGTACCACCTCTCTTAAGGATGGTGGTTTTTCTCTATGGCCACTTGATGTTGCCTCTGGGCTGCCACAAAGGCCAATAGTTGCAACCTGGTGGCTTCTTGCTGAGTCTTGTTGGTTTCCTGCTGAGCTGACAAGGCCATAACAAATTCCTCCATGTTATCTGTGGGTGTAGGGTTGAAACAGAATCTGGCTTCCCTAAGCATCTGCTGATACCACCACCATAGATTTCACAGTCTATAATTTGGTATCCAAACAACAAACTGGTGTCTGTCACTTTAAATTTTTTAAGTTTTTTTTTTTTCCTATTGCTTCAATTTTAGTGTTCGCTTCCACCAATTGTAAGGATATTAAGACACGGGCGCCCTCTCCTGATGTAGATGGGCACCTCCAAACAGCAGCCAGGAAACAGCACTGTAATGTCAGAGACAGCCCTAGGCATAGGCAGCCTAGGCAATGATATAAGGGCATTCCAGGCCTAGGGCCAGCAGATATTTGGGGCACCTGGATGGTGGCTCTGGGCATGGAAAGTGGAGCTCAGCTCTGATTGAGCAGCTCAGTATGCAGCCGGCAGTGGGTAGGCTGATAGTAGGAAGCGGCCAGCAACTAAAATGGTCGCTGGACTGTAGAGGGCTGCTGGGGCACATACCTAGCCGCAGCAGCTCCTCCTCCCATTGGCATTTGCAGAGTCCAGCAGGCTGCACTGACTGTCTGCATCCTGCCAGCCACCAAGCACAGGAAGGAGTAGGAGTCGGAAAACAACTACAGGGGCAGATGCACAGCAGCTGCATTTATGAGTGAGGGGTGATTGGTGTTGCAGGCTGCTGCTGTGATCTGTGCTGCTGGGTGAGGGGTTCTTTATAAGGGTTTTTGGATGAGGATTGTTGTGGGTGATGGGCGCTGTACTTGGAGAGGGGAGCTGGGTCAGAGGCGGAACTAGCATTAGTGCCAGCCAAAGTCGTGCCTAGGGCATAAAATTGGTTAGGGCTGGCTCTGTGTAAAGTGTTAGTTATGCTGTGGCTATAATTGGACACAGTGCTTAGTTTCTATGTAAAGTTAGTGGCACACGCTGGAGAGGATTGGGGTGGGGGGGGGGGGGGTTAAGGTTCTTCTGAGTACCTCCATGGTGTAATAGGTTGAGTCACGGGTGTCATTTTGTCTGAGCCCTCACACCTATATGCCCAAAGTCCTCTGTATAGTTGAGTATCATAAGAGAAGAAGCCCTGATAATACCCTATATACAGCTTCGGGGCTAGGACTGAGGTTGGAATTCATGACGTAATCTTTAGTCCTCTGCACAATGTAACTTCATACTGAGGTGTTTCTCTGATCTCTAACAATGCTTCTTTGCAGGCTTTAGAAACACTATGTGGTCATTCTTGACTATCCAGTTGGGTCTCATGACAACATACTGTACATGAGAAAAGGTTATAGAATTTCTTGTTTTAGTTACTAGGGGAACCAAAATGGCCGCAATGGGAATTAGCAGACGAAAACTACAGATCAGGCAAAATAAGGTGAGCGACATTGATATATGACTTTCTGGGGTGAGACCACATTGGCGGGTGGTTTTGTGATGTGCTAATAAGACGTTACGTTAGGTAAATCTAGACTGCATACATCTGGCTTCTGTACATTACTGGAACCATGTCAGTCAGTATTACATTTATGTAACAGGTAGAATGCCTTGTGTATGCTCCCCATGACTAGCTGAATATCCTATACCTGTATAAAGCTGCAACATCATTAGATAGGCCACTATATTAACTATTATTATATTATTGTCCTTTTATTCATTTAATGTCATAGAAACTGTGTCCCATGTCTAGAGAGCTTACAATCTCATTTATCTAACACAGGTACCAGGGATATAACTAGACCTTTATGGGCCCCATAGCAACATTTTGAAGGCCCCCTCCTGTAATCTGCAAGAGCGACGTGGAGTGGGAGGAGTGGAGGGTTTCTGGAGAGGGGAGCAGAGGGCAGCACAGCGCAAGGTGGATACCGAGGTGTCCGTTATGCCAACATTTATTTTTATATGCATCAGCGGTTTCAGAGGGGGCACCAAGGCACATGCCCCCCCTGTCATTTAGGAGATTTTTAAAAATTTTATTTAATCAGTGGCTGTCAGTCAGCCTGTCAGCCCCCCCGGAAATAGTGGCAGTGCAGCTAATACATTGCACTGGTGCTTGCCGCTTTTAAGGGAACTGCAGCCGGCGGCTATATAATGTACAGTACATGCAGTAGAGATACATAGAAACATAGAATGTGGCGGCAGATAAGAACCACTTGGCCCATCTAGTCTGCCCCTTTTTTAATCCTTTAGGTAATCTCACCCCTCTTTCAACCTTAGATCTTTGTAAGGATATTCATATGCCTATCCCAAGCATGTTTAAATTGTTCCACAGTCTTAGCCCCTACCACCTCTGATGGGAGGCTATTCCACTTATCCACTACCCTTTCTGTGAAGTAATTTTTCCTTAAATTTCCCCTGAACCTGTCTCCCTCCAGTTTCGGTGTATGTCCTTGAGTTTTAATGCTACTCTTCGTCTGAAGAATTTTGCCCTCCAGAACTTTGTTAAGACCCTTCCTATATTATTTGCAGCTGATGAGTATCTGACTAGTTTATACTATCCATATTAATTTGCGCCAGGAGCTTTGGTGGTCCTTTTCCACCTCAGTTTTTCTACCCTTGGTGTATTTGAAAGTTTCTATCATGTCCACCCTTTCCTTTCTCTGCTCCAAACTATACATGTTAAGCTCTTTTAGCTTGCCCGTGGACCGCACGCCGGCGGAAGTGAGGGTGAAGCACAGACCGGTGGAACGCATCCACACTGTTCCTTCCGTCACATCGGCCAACCACACGCCGGCGGAAGTGAGGTCAGTATGGGAACCGGTGGAGTGCATCCATGCAGGGTGAAATAACCGCCGGCATGACGCCCCACCCCATCCGACTGACATCACCCGCTTAAAACAGCACAGTATCCGTTGATGCGTTGCCAAGCAACAATAGTAACTAAACACAATTAAGACATTTTATTAATCCTATTCGTACAAAAATAGTGTTCACAACCGATGTACAGGTTGAGTATCCCTTATCCAAAATGCTTGGGACCAGAGGTATTTTGGATATCGGATTTTTCCGTATTTTGGAATAACTGCATACCATAATGAGATATCATGGCGATGGGACCTAAGTCTAAGCACATAATGCATTTATGTTTCATATACACCTTATACACACAGCCTGAAGGTCATTTTAGCTAATATTTTTAATAACTTTGTGCATTAAACAAAGTGTGTGTACATTCACACAATTCATTTATGTTTCATATACACCTTATATACACAGCCTGAAGGTCATTTAATACAATACTTTTAATAACTTTGTGTATTAAACAAAGTTTGTGTACATTGAGCCATCAGAAAACAAAGGTTAATAAAAATAAACTTACATCCAAATGTAAATGAGCCCCAAAGTTAGTAAGATCTACGTGTTGAAGAAACGACACTGATATTTTGCAGGATTTGTTTTACAAGAGGTTCCATATACTGTAAGTGGCCACGAGAAACCTTATTTATTAAAATGCACCTATGTACCTATAGGGATCATTGTGCCTTATAACCAATACATTTGGATGTATATATTTCTGATTTATTTTTTCCCCAAAAAAATTGTAACAGCTATATAATGGGGGTAAGGTGCAATCAGGGAGATTGCTGGACTATTCAGGGAGTGAGGGAGATTGCTTCTGTTTCAGGGAGTCTCCTGCAGAATGAGGGAGGGTAGGCAACTATGATGTGTATGTAAAGCACACTGGAAGCATGAAATTCACAAAGATTAAAAACAATATAAAGCATGGTAAAGAAGGGCACAATTCAAGGCATGCCATATCGTGACATATATTTACTTACAACAACCATGGACCAAACATAGTATAAGACCACCGATCGCTCTACACTTAGTGTGGAAAAACAAAAAATAATAAAAATTTGAGAAATGTAATGAAAAATACAAAATGTCACTCATATAATGTAAGTCCTGCACATATTAGGGTCCAGGTATATCAAAGGAAAATGCTCCAATGTATAGAATCATTTAGACAGTGTCTAGTCTGTGTATCCACTGGGCTTCTCTGCGTAAAAGGATTTTCGCACGATCACCACCCATCTGTAGTGGCGGTATTCTATCAATCAACATATACCATAGAGTTGACAACTGATGTTGATGGTGCACAAAGTGTCGTGTTACAGGTTTATCCGAACCACCTGTTTTTAATGCCAATCTTATAGTAGATCGATGATTGGATATCCGCTCACGGAAGGGTCTTATTGTTTTGCCCACATATACCAATGAGCAGGGGCATAATAGAATGTATACGACATAATCCAATGTCCTATGACCCTCTGAAGAAGTCTGATTGAGACGAAACGCGTTGGGTTCCCTGTAGTGACCCCCCTTGCCTATCTTAAAAAGTTAAGTCCGAATTCCTTACCTTTTACAAAGATTTTTTATGCTTTTACTTGTGAAATTTTATGTCCTTATATTCCACTTTTACATATTAAAAAGTTTGTTTTTTAAATTTTATATTTTTTGGTTCATAAATCTTAATCTTTAATGATTCTGTTTTAAACAACACCAGTCGCCGATACCCATATTCCCCCATTCTATGTCAACCGATGTTGTATTGATATTCTCTGTCCACATTGTGGGTGGGGATAGGTGCTACCTGTAATCATGCTCCTACAGGTCGTGCAGTTTGGACACCTAAAGCATCTCACCTTTGCAGAGGGTAACCAACACTCTTGCTCCTTGCTTATTGACATATCTGGGTGCAGAAGTATGCTGCGTAACTTCGGACCCCTCCTATAAGCAACAAGAGGCTTCTTGGGAAGATAATTTTTCAGTGAGTTATCAGTTGCCACAATCCCCCAATTCTTCTTGATGGCGGTTCTGGTCGCATAGCTGCCCGTATCAAATGTTGTAAGAAAGACAAAAGGTTCCTTGTCTGTGTTCAGTTGTTTATCTCTTCCATATCTAAATTGATGTTCTGCCTTATGTAAACATTTCTCAATTACATCAGGGTGATACCCTCTCTCAAGAAATCTATGTTGTATTTCCATAAGTTGAACCTTTAATGTCTCATCATCCAAATTGTTCCTCATAACGCTATTGAGTTGTGAGATAGGTAGACTCTCCTTGAAGGGTTTAGGGTGATAACTATTGTAATACAGAAGTGTATTGCGATCGGTGGCCTTCCTATATAATCCCACTGGTGGCGAACACAGTCAAGTCTAGAAAATTAATTTACCATAACGAAGCGAATAGGGGTTTCCAACTGATTAAGGCATGCTACCATATTCTCAACTGAGGCCCTATCACCGGACCACAGCAGGAATATACCATCGATGTAGCGTTTATAGTAACCGATACTACCTCCAAACTCCGGGAATATATAACGCTGTTCATATTCATCCATATATAAATTAGCATACGCAGGGGCTATGTTACTTCCCATAGCGTTCACGGAAGTCTGGAGGTAGTATTGGTCACCAAACTTAAAGTAATTACAAGTCAGAGTCACTTTATATATATGATATTGATATAGCTGTGGAGTGAATCCTGAGGTATTACTAAGGGTATATAGTTGACCGATTTTTGAGCCTATCTTATTGCTCTCACTCAAAGTTGGAGTTGATATCACTATACTTAAAAGGTCATTGTCACAGCATTTTTTACTCTTTTATTGCATATTGGTGAACTATATGTGATATGCACGAATATTGTAATATTTTCTACCTTCGAGAATACTGTTCATGCCCACGGCATTGGCTGGATGGGATTTTGAAATTTGCAAATATTGACTTTTTGATCACGACCCCTGATGAAGTCCTATATGGACGAAACGCGTTGGGTTTTTACGTGTTTGTGAATTTCAGTATACATCTGAACTCTCTGGTGAAAGAATTGATATCCTATTCAAGTGTTGATATCATCAAACAAAATTCGCCAGACGATTACAAATCCATATTGTTCACTCAATGTATATGACTTTTCATTTGTTTTATTGATGTTTTTATGTAATATTGCAGTATTTACTGTTAAATTTTAAGAATAAATACATTTATATGTGACATCTGAGGTGGTTCAGCTCCCACGAGAATTCTTTTTTTCCTATTCCCAATTCTGTGCCTTGTCTGACAGGAGGCATTTCTTAGTGGTGTGAGCTATATTATTCATTAGCGCAAAAAAAAGGGTTCTTTATTCTTTGTATATATATATATATATATATATATATATATATATATATATATATATATAGGGGTGGATTGGCCATAGGGCTCACCAGGAAGATTCCTGGTAATCTGACGTGTCTGTGGGGTGTGCTTTGTGTGGTGTCATGTGGCTCCACTCCTCACATGACAGGCAGCCCACCACATTCAGTATACTGCATTGTCCCCATTCATTCTGTTATTCCATCTCTGCAGTGCAGCGACTTTGCTATCCAGTGATGCTGCCATGGCTACACTGTATGTTATACCTCTTGTGCTACCCATGCCGGACCACTTCTTCAAAATTTTGCAGGGACACTTTTAGTTCCCAATTTGCCCCTGGTCTCAGACACAGCTGCAGCAAAAGATGCACGGAAGGCCGCAACTGAGTACAATCAGGCCCTATGAGGAGGGATCTTGCCCTCTCATCAGACCTCGCCCCCTCATCAGATCGCACCGCCATTAGGGCTGCTTCCATAAATTTTCCCAGGCTGGTTTTCCATCCCAATCCGCCCCTGCAGGGCCGGCTCTAGGCATGTTCCAATAGAGCGGCCGGACAGGGCGCCGCACTTTATGGGCGCCGCTAGCTCTGGCCGCCATATTGGAACCTGGCTGGAGCCTGGAGCACCTGCAGCAAACAGCGATCAGCGTCCGTCCATGATCCATCCATTCCCGGGCCGGCCCGCCTCCTAGTAGTGTAGCGACGTAGCGTAGCCTATCAACAACAACAGTGGGCGGCTGACTGTGTGTGCAGTGTGCTGCCCTGGCTGTGCCGATGACTCATCATGAGGGGAAGTGCTATGGGCGGGCCGCGGACTGAATCAAAACTACCCTGTATGCACGCTCTGCGGCGGCAGCAGCACCGGCGTCTGACAGGTATTGGGGGGGGGGGGTGAATCATTTATGGATGGCACTGTGGGGGCATTTATCTGGCACTGTGGGGACATTTATCTGGCACTGGGGGGCATTTATCTGGCACTGTGGGGACATTTATCTGGCACTGTGGGGGCATTTATCTGGCACTGGGGGCATTTATCTGGCACTGTGGGGACATTTATCTGGCACTGTGGGGGCATTTATCTGGCACTGTGGGGACATTTATCTGGCACTGGGGGACATTTATCTGGCACTGGGGGGCATTTATCTGGCACTGTGGGGGCATTTATCTGGCACTGTGGGGACATTTATCTGGCACTGGGGGCATTTATCTGGCACTGTGGGGACATTTATCTGGCACTGTGGGGGCATTTATCTGGCACTGTGGGGACATTTATCTGGCACTGTGGAGGCATTTATCTGGCACTGTGGGGACATTTATCTGGCACTGGGGGCATTTATCTGACACTGTGGGGACATTTATCTGGCACTGTGGGGACATTTATCTGGCACTGTGGGGACATTTATCTGGCACTGTGGGGGCATTTATCTGGCACTGTGGGGACATTTATCTGGCACTGGGGGGCATTTATCTGGCACTGTGGGGGCATATCTGGCACTGTGGGGGCATTTATCTGGCACTGTAGGGACATTTATCTGGCACTGGGGGCATTTATCTGGCACTGTGGGGGCATATCTGGCACTGTGGGGGCATATCTGGCACTGTGGGGGCATTTATCTAGCACTGAGGGCATTTATCTGGCACTGTGGGGACATTTATCTGGCACTGTGGGGGCATTTATCTGGCACTGTGGGGGCATTTATCTGGCACTGTGGGGGCATTTATCTGGCACTGGGGGCATTTATCTGGCACTGTGGGGACATTTATCTGGCACTGTGGGGGCATTTATCTGGCACTGGGGGGCATTTATCTGGCACTGTGGGGACATTTATCTGGCACTGTGGAGGCATTTATCTGGCACTGTGGGGACATTTATCTGGCACTGGGGGCATTTATCTGACACTGTGGGGACATTTATCTGGCACTGTGGGGACATTTATCTGGCACTGTGGGGACATTTATCTGGCACTGTGGGGGCATTTATCTGGCACTGTGGGGACATTTATCTGGCACTGGGGGACATTTATCTGGCACTGGGGGCATTTATCTGGCACTGTGGGGGCATTTATCTGGCACTGTGGGGACATTTATCTGGCACTGGGGGCATTTATCTGGCACTGTGGGGACATTTATCTGGCACTGTGGGGGCATTTATCTGGCACTGTGGGGACATTTATCTGGCACTGTGGGGACATTTATCTGGCACTGTGGAGGCATTTATCTGGCACTGTGGGGACATTTATCTGGCACTGGGGGCATTTATCTGACACTGTGGGGACATTTATCTGGCACTGTGGGGACATTTATCTGGCACTGTGGGGACATTTATCTGGCACTGTGGGGGCATTTATCTGGCACTGTGGGGACATTTATCTGGCACTGGGGGGCATTTATCTGGCACTGTGGGGGCATATCTGGCACTGTGGGGGCATTTATCTGGCACTGTAGGGACATTTATCTGGCACTGGGGGCATTTATCTGGCACTGTGGGGGCATATCTGGCACTGTGGGGGCATATCTGGCACTGTGGGGGCATTTATCTAGCACTGAGGGCATTTATCTGGCACTGTGGGGACATTTATCTGGCACTGTGGGGGCATTTATCTGGCACTGTGGGGGCATTTATCTGGCACTGTGGGGGCATTTATCTGGCACTGTGGGGGCATTTATCTGGCACTGGGGGCATTTATCTGGCACTGTGGGGGCATATCTGGCACTGTGGGGGCATTTATGTAGCACTGTGGGGTCATATCTCGCACTGTGGGGGCATTTATCTGGCACTGTGGGGGCATTTATCTGGCACTGTGGGGACATTTATCTGGCACTGGGGGCATTTATCTGGCACTGTGGGGTCATATCTGGCACTGTGGGGGCATTTATGTAGCACTGTGGGGTCATATCTGGCACTGTGGGGGCATTTATCTGGCACTGTGGGGGCATTTATCTGGCACTGTGGGGGCATTTATCTAGCACTGTGGGGGCTTTTCTGTATCTGGCACCGTGGGGGCATTTCTGTATCTGGCACTGTAGGGGCATTTATGTAGGGACATATCTGGCACTGTGTGGCCATTTATGTATCTGGCATTGCTGGGGGGCATGTCATGTGTTGCTGGCACTGCTGGGGGGCATGTCATGTGTAGCTGGCACGGCTGGGGTGCATATCATGTAGTGTTCCCGCTAGGCATCTGTGGCTAGGCAATGTGTCTAACGTGCTCTGCCTGGCGCAAAGTGTCTAACATGCTCTGCCTGGAGCAAAATGTCTAACGTGCTCTGCCTGGCGCAAAGTGTCTAACGTGCTCTGCCTGGCGCAAAGTGTCTAACGTGCTCTGCCTGGCGCAAAGTGTCTAACGTGCTCTGCCTGGCGCAAAGTGTCTAACGTGCTCTGCCTGGCGCAAAGTGTCTAACGTGCTCTGCCTGGCGCAAAGTGTCTAGGAGGTTCTACCTGGTGCAGTGTGTATTAACTGCACTACTGTGTGGTGTAATGCGAATTGCCACTATTATGTGGCCACGCACCTTTCCCACAAAGCAACGCCCCTAAATTTTTGCTGCGCGCCTTCGGCGCGCACTGTCCATGCTTTACCATGTAGGTAGATGAGCACCAAGCATTACAGTATGTACCAGTGACGTGCGGTGGGATCACAGGTTGGGGAGGCACTGGCAGCTAACAAGCCCCCCCCCCCCACTCAGTGTGGGGTCCCCCTGCCATAACATTAATCTGCCCCCCAGCCAGTCAGCCCAGGGTTGGAATTCCTCGGAAAGTGGGAACCCCAAAAAATAAAAATGGGGTCCCCTCTCCCGAGCAATAACCAGCACTGGGCTGATAGCCCAGTGCTATGCCCCGCACCCCTGGTGGCGGTGGGTGCGGGGTTCATTGTGTGTTAATATTGTTCTTTACAGGTGGCCTACAGGTCCCAGCAAGCCTGCCCCAGCATGCTGGCACTTGGAGAACCACAAGTGCCAGCATGCCCGGACATAAAGGGCCCGCTGGCACCTATAGTCCACCTGTAAAGAAAATATTAAAATAAAACGCCACACGTCTTGAAAAGAAGCTTTATTTAACTGGGTCTTCACCTGGGGGCGGCGGCTGTTAAGCTCTTTTGCGTGGCCGCCGCCTTCCCAGGGCTTCCGCGTCTTCACCTGGGGGGCGCCACCCCCCCAGGGCTTCCAGCGTCTTCACCTGGTGGGCGGCGGCTGCTAAGCTCTTTTGCATAGCCGCCGCCCAGCCAGGACTTCCAGCCGTCTTCTTTCTTCAGGAGCTCTTCACAGCTCCTCCTCCGCCGTCGGACTGACTCTCCTCCGCCTCGCGCTGACTTATATAAGTCAGCCGGAGGGGGCGGGGCGATGACGCGGCGAGCCGTGATTGGCTCGCGGTGGCCATCTTGAATTTCAAAAATGACGCTGAGGCGCCATTTTTGAAACTGGAACCGCTCCGCTGCCAAACTCTGCAGATAGAGGTAATTTTCCGCAACCCGCCGCCTGCTCCACCGCCGCCCGCACCACCGCCGCCGCATCCCGCCGCCCACACAATCGCCGCATTCAGCCGCCCGCACAGTGATTGACAGCGGATCCAGTGACGGATCCGCTGGCCAATCACTGTAGCCTCACTGACAGGGACGTGCTTTCATAGGTTGAAAGCACGTCCCTGTAGGAAAGCGGCACCACTAATGGTGCCGCTTTCCCATACATTTTCAATGGGCTTTTACAGCCCATGGCTAGTCCCCGCCCGTGTCCGCCCCCCGCTCCCCATATTATCCCCAGAGATAACGGGAGGCACCACGATCGGTGCCTCCCAAACACATAAGGAGGGGAGCAATGATCAGAATAATATTAAGAAGATACATATGACACAGAATATGTGTCATATGCATCTTCTTTGTATTATCTTAATCATTAATGACAGGGGAGGCACTGCCTCCCCTGCCTCCCCTGACTGCACGTCCCTGGTATGTACATCATTTTGCCCTCCTAACTTAAAAATGTGCCCTCCCTGCCCTAAAAAGTGAACACTATCGTGTAGCTGGCACTGCTGGGGGGCATATTGTGTGTAGTTGGCACTGCTGGGGGGCATATCATGTCTATCTGGCACTGCACATTGTGTATCTGGCACTATACTGGAGACATTATGTGTATCTGACACTATACTGGAGACATTGTGTGTAAGGAACACTACTGTGGCTGTTATGTGTAAGGCTGCTAATTGTGTGCGTAGAGGGGGGGTGAAAACATATTTATTTATAGTCTAATAATATGAAGTTTTTAGGCCACGCCCACTTTCCAAGAGCGGAGCGTGCGCCTTCGGCGCGCACATAGGGGGGGGGGGGGGCGCTTTTACATGTTTTCGCTCAGGGTGCTAGTAGGCCTGGAGCCGGCCCTGCGCCCCTGGATATATATATATATATATATATATATATATATGTATATATATATATATAAAGCAAATGAAGTGTACAGGAGCGTATACTAGTGTCTGGCACATTATATTTAGTAAAGTCACCCTGTGAATCGTGTAAACACAGTGCTAATAAAAGCAATAACTTAGCTTATGAATAGTGTCTTCAGTCTGATGACTCTTAGATGCAGGAGCATGTGAATTACAGATAAATAGACATAGGGTTTTTTTTTTTTTTCAAAGTGTCAACACGGGAATTTACTAATCACAAATCTCGGCAGTGTTGGGGCTATTCATAATGGTTTTCACGGCAGAGGACAGAATACGTATGAATAGACCATCGGTCAAACGCGGCTGTTTGTTCATACAACACGGTGATTTTACTATTCATTCGTATTTTGGTGTTTGTCAGTGAATGTTCAATTGTGGTCATATTTTTTTGCAAATCAGAAAAAAAAGCAGCAAAAAAATAGACCTGCTTTTTCCAGGCGTGTTTGGATAGTCATGCATGGATCAGTGAAATCTGTGCATGCTTATCTGTGGGAAAGGGTCTGTTTTCCTTAAAAATCACAGAAAAAAATTGCGTTGGGTCCCCCTTCCTAAGTATAACCAGCCTCTGGCTCTTTGACCCAGTCCTGGTTGTAAAAATACAGGGGGGGAAATGACTGGGGTGCCCCCATTTATACGGCCAGCACCGGGCTCTGTGTCCGGTCCTGGTTCAAAAAATACGGGGAACAAAAGATGTGGGGGTCCCCTGTATTTTTTAAACCAGCACCGGGCTCCACTAGCCAGAGAGATAATGCCACAGCCGGGGGACACTTTTATATAGGTCCCTGCCGCCGTGGCATTACCCCCCCAACTAGTCACCCCTGGCTGTTGTTCCCTGGAGGAGTAAGGACCCCTTAAATCAAGGGGTCCCCCCCTTCAGCCACCCAAGGGCCAGGGGTGAAGCCCGAGGTTGTCCCCCTCATCTGTGGGCGGTGGATGGGAGGCTGATAGCCTTTGTGTAAAAATAAGAATATTGTTTTTTGTGGTAGAACTACAAATCCCAGCAAGCCTCCCCCGCAAGTTGGTACTTGGAGAATCACAAGTACCAGCATGCGGGGAAATAACGGGCCCGCTGGTACCTGTAGTTCTACTACAAAAAAACAAAACAAAAAAAAAACACAACACACACACCTTGAAAGTAAAGCTATATTTTACATACATGCACACTTACACACACACATACTTACCTATTGTCCCACGTAGCCCCTCGGTCGCCTTGTCCAGTAGAATCCACGGTGGACCTGTTAAAAAATGCTCAAAATACTCACCTATTATCTGGTGAAGTTCGGTCCTCTTCAGTCCATGTAGAATCCAGGGGGTTAAAAAAAAAAGACAAAACCCTCGCACTAGAGCGGTTCCATGTTTACACATGAAACCCCTTTTTCCGAATGCCATGACCCCCGTGACTACTGTCACTGGAGATCGCGCCCCACAAGAGTGACCCCAATTAACTTTACAGTTAACCGCAGACCGCAAAGCTCCCATCATAGGCTAGAATGGAGGATCGCGATCCTCCATTCTAGCCGCTGTGCTCCGCCTGATTGACAGGCAAGGAGCACACAGCCAATCAGGAGATCACCATGACGTGACGCTCCCTGGTTGTCATTTTTTCCCCTGTATTTTTACAACCAGGATGGGCCCAAATAGTCCGAGGCCCCACGCAAATTTTTTTTTAGATTTGTAACTCTTTTAACACCTCATCATGCACACAATGAAGCCCTGCACGGAACTCACTGATCCAGCCAGGCTTCATTGTGTTATGTCCGGCAGTGTTTTACTAATTACTCCCGTAAAACACTGCCCGACAAAACGAATCACATCTATATCGGAAAATACGAAAATAGAAAACTCGGCAGCTTAGTAAATTTGCGTGCATGAATTCAAAAAGTTGCAGTAAAATACGTCCACTAAAAATTGCCTGAAACACGAATCTTAGTAAATAAACCCCATAGTGTGTACTGTTTTTAAACTGTTTGTACAGGAGCTCATAATTAGGAACACTGCTGGTCCCAATGAAACATTATAAGAGCAAGCTGAATATAAAATAAACAGTTTTAATATACACAATCCAGTCGCAAATGCAGGTATCAAACGTACAAGATAAAAATATATAGAAACGGCTTATCTGTCCACTATGGGAAGTTCTGGGTGAGCATCAAGTACCTGGGACAGTGGGCCTAATTATGAGCTCCTGTACAGTTTAAAAACAGTACACACTAGGGCAGGCATTCCCAACCACGGTCCTCAAGGCACACCAACAGTGCAGGTTTTAGTGATATCCAGGCTGCAGCACAGATGGTTAAATCAAAATAGCTCAGCTACTAATTAAGTCACCTGTGCTGAAGGCTGGATATCACTAAAACCTGCACTGTTGGTGTGCCTTGAGGACCGTGGTTGGGAATGCCTGCACTAGGGGGTAAATTTACTAAGATTCGTGTTTTCCCGTTTGAGGTCAAAGTTCAATCACGAATGACATCGAAAGTGTAAATATGCAACTTTTTGAATTGATTACGACTAATTTACTAAGCTGCCGTATTCTGCATTTTCGGGTTTTCCGATGTCGATGTCATTCGTTTTTTTAGGCAGTGTTTTACGTGAGTGACTTGTAAAACACTGCCGACTTTAATACAATGAATCTCGGCCGGATCTGAGAGATCCATGCTGGGCTTCATTGTGCACTTTGTTAAAAAAATAAATAAAGTTTAAATGTTAAAAAAAAATTGCGTGGGGTCCCCCCTCCTAAGGCAAACCAGCCTCGGGCTCTTTGAGCCGATCCTGGTTGCAGAAATATGGGGAAAAAATGGACAGGGGTGCCCCCATATTTAAGTAACCAGCATCGGGCTCTGCGCCTGGTCCTGGTTCCAAAAATACGGGGGACAAAAAGCATAGGGGTCCCCCGTATTTTTGAAACCAGCACCGGGCTCCACTAGCTGGACAGATAATGCCACAGCCGGGGGTCACTTTTATACAGTGCCTTGCGGCCGTGGCATCAAATATCCAACTAGTCACCCCTGGCCGGGGTACCCTGGGGGAGTGGGGACCCCTTCAATCAAGGGGTCGTCCCCCCCAGCCACCCAAGGGCCAGGGGTGAAGCCCAAGGCTGTCCCCCCCATCCAATGGGCTGCGGATGGGGGGCTGATAGCCTTTGTGATAAGTGTTTGATATTGTTTTTAGTAGCAGTACTACAAGGCCCAGCAAGCCTCCCCCGCAAGCTGGTACTTGGAGAACCACAAGTACCAGCATGCGACGGAAAAATGGGCCCGCTGGTACCTGTAGTACTACTACTAAAAAAATACCACAATAAAGACATTACACACACACCTTGACAGTATAACTTTAATACATCCATCCACACCTCCATAAACACATACTTACCTTATGTTCCCACGCAGGTCGGTCCTCTTCTCCAGTAGAATCCATGGTGTACCTGTTGAAAAAATTATACTCACATAATCCATGGTTGAAGGCTCCTCAGTAACTCCTTTTGTAATCCACGTACTTGAAAAAATAAAAAAACGGACACCCGACCACGAACTGAAAGGGGACCCATGTTTTCACATGGGCCCCCTTTCCCCGAATGCCAGAAACCCACTCTGACTGATGTCTAAGTGGGTTTCTTCAGCCAATCAGGGAGCTCCACGTTGTGGCACCCTCCTGATCGGCTGTGTGCTCCTGTACTCTATGACAGGCAGCACACGGCAGTGTTACAATGTAGCGCCTATGCGCTCCATTGTAACCAATGGTGGGAACTTTCAGGTCTGCGGTTGACCGAAAGTGACCTCACCGCTGACCTGAAAGTGTGAATTGGGGGTACTGTGCGGCATAATGTGTACTGGCAGCTCTGAAATGTGACGTAGGGGGAACTTAAGTACTACTGCGATTCATAAAAGAAACTAGGGCACAACTATGGGGCATAACATTAAATGAGGCTCTGCTATGGTTCAGAAAATGAACTAGGGCACTATTATAGGGCATTAAATGAACAACTGCTGCAGAGAAGTGTCTCTAGAAACATTGGGACAGGGGCCCCTTCAAAATGTTGCTATGGGGCCACAAAGTTCTGGCTACACCCTTGATATGGACATACAGTATACTGCCATGCATAGAACATACTTTATACTTTCATGTGAGTTTAATGTATACTTACGTTAGTGGGGGCACACTGTATACTAGCATGAGATCCTTCATGTATAGAATATATAGTCTATGTATATTGGGGGTCATTCCGAGTTGTTCGCTCGCAAGCTGCTTTTAGCAGCTTTGCACACGCTAAGGCGCCGGCTACTGGGAGTGAATCTTAGCTTATCAAAATTGCGAACGAAAGATTAGCAGAATTGCGAATAGACACTTCTTAGCAGTTTCTGAGTAGCTCCACACTTACTCGGCATCTGCGATCAGTTCAGTCAGTTTCGTTCCTGGTTTGACGTCACAAACACACCCAGCGTTCGCCCAGACACTCCTCCGTTTCTCCAGCCACTCCCGCGTTTTCCCAGAAACGGTAGCGTTTTTTCACACACACCCATAAAACGGCCAGTTTCCGCCCAGAAACACCCACTTCCTGTCAATCACATTACGATCACCAGAACGAAGAAAAAACCTTCTAATGCCGTGAGTAAAATACCTAACTGCATAGCAAATTTACTTGGCGCAGTCGCACTGCGGACATTGCGCATGCGCATTAGCGACTAATCGCTCCGATTATGTACTGACATGGTAGGATTCTGTACATTTGCAAGGAGACACTTGTCAGTAATATGACTTGTCAAGCTGCATTTTATGTTGCCATGTAGACAGTATTGTTTTAGGGGCACATTGTAGATCACCATGGAAACACACTGGGGTACAATATAGAGCCCCAAGGGGCACACTGTACTAACGATTTTATTAATTATTTATCACTTTAATCTGGGTATTTTCTGAATTACTTTTGACTGACAGTCACTAGAACATCGTCTGACAAGACAACATGAAAAAGCAAATGATACTAGTCAAAAAAAGAAATAAAATCATGTGGAGTAGTCATGGTGACGTTCAGGACACCGGACAAGCGATGTTTTGTCACTCATCACAGTAAATCACATTTACCAGGAAAAAGAAAATTAGGACAATGTGTAAAGACAAATTGGAAGTAGAAACTGAGTACAAATCAATTAACACATCCGTCACCTTCCCCGTTAAAATAATGTATATAGGTTTTATTGCTGTGGAGCAATAGCAAATATCAGTGTTATATTATGAATACATAAGAAGCGTTTTGCGCTAACAAGCCCTTACTGTACTGTGGCCGGTCACTCATAGCCAGGGCTGCCATAAGAAATTGTGGGGCCCTGGGGTGACAAAAATAAGAATTTACTTACCGATAATTCTATTTCTCGGAGTCCGTAGTGGATGCTGGGGTTCCTGAAAGGACCATGGGGAATAGCGGCTCCGCAGGAGACAGGGCACAAAAGTAAAGCTTTCCGATCAGGTGGTGTGCACTGGCTCCTCCCCCTATGACTCTCCTCCAAGCCAGTTAGGTACTGTGCCCGGACGAGCGTACACAATAAGGGAGGAATTTTGAATCCCGGGTAAGACTCATACCAGCCACACCAATCACACCGTACAACTTGTGATCTAAACCCAGTTAACAGTATGATAACAGCGGAGCCTCTGAAAAGATGGCTCACAACAATAATAACCCGATTTTTGTAACTATGTACAAGTATTGCAGATAATCCGCACTTGGGATGGGCGCCCAGCATCCACTACGGACTCCGAGAAATAGAATTATCGGTAAGTAAATTCTTATTTTCTCTATCGTCCTAGTGGATGCTGGGGTTCCTGAAAGGACCATGGGGATTATACCAAAGCTCCCAAACGGGCGGGAGAGTGCGGATGACTCTGCAGCACCGAATGAGAGAACTCCAGGTCCTCCTTAGCCAGGGTATCAAATTTGTAGAATTTAGCAAACGTGTTTGCCCCTGACCAAGTAGCTGCTCGGCAAAGTTGTAAAACCGAGACCCCTCGGGCAGCCGCCCAAGATGAGCCCACCTTCCTTGTGGAATGGGCATTTACATATTTTGGCTGTGGCAGGCCTGCCACAGAATGTGCAAGCTGAATTGTATTACACATCCAACTAGCAATAGTCTGCTTAGAAGCAAGAGCACCCAGTTTGTTGGGTGCATACAGGATAACAGCAAGTCAGTTTTCCTGACTCCAGCCGTCCTGGAACATATTTTCAGGGCCCTGACAACATCTAGCAACTTGGAGTCCTCCAAGTCCCTAGTAGGTGCAAGGCACCACAATAAGCTGGTTCAGGTGAAACACTGACACCACCTTAGGGAGAGAACTGGGGACGAGTCCGCAGCTCTGCCCTGTCCGAATGGACAAATAGATATGGGCTTTTTTGAGAAAAAACCACCAAATTGACACTCGCCTGGTCCAGGCCAGGGCCAAGAGCATGGTCACTTTTCATGTGAGATGCTTCAAATCCACAGATTTGACTGGTTTTAAACCAATGTGATTTGAGGAATCCCAGAACTACGTTGAGATCCCACCGTGCCACTGGAGGCACAAAAAGGGGGTTGTATATGCAATACTCCCTTGACAAACTTCTGGACTTCAGGAACTGAAGCCAATTCTTTCTGGAAGAAAATCGACAGGGCCGAAATTTGAACCTTAATGGACCCCAATTTGAGGCCCATAGACACTCCTGTTTGCAGGAAATGCAGGAAACGACCGAGTTGAAATTTCTTTGTGGGGCCTTCCTGGCCTCACACCACGCAACATATTTTCGCCACATGTGGTGATAATGTTGTGCGGTCACCTCCTTTCTGGCTTTGACCAGGGTAGGAATGACCTCTTCCGGAATGCCTTTTTCCCTTAGGATCCGGCTTTCCACCGCCATGCCGACAAACGCAGCTGCGGTAAGTCTTGGAACAGACATGGTACTTGCTGAAGCAAGTCCCTTCTTAGCGGCAGAGGCCATAAGACCTCTGTAAGCATCTCTTGAAGTTCCGGGTACCAAGTCCTTCTTGGCCAATCCGGAGCCATGAGTATAGTTCTTACTCCTCTACGTCTTATAATTCTCAGCACCTTAGGTATGAGAAGCAGAGGAGGGAACACATACACCGACTGGTACACCCACGGTGTTACCAGAACGTCCACAACTATTGCCTGAGGGTCTCTTGACCTGGCGCAATACCTGTCCCGTTTTTTGTTCAGACGGGACGCCATCATGTCCACCTTTGGTATTTCCCAACGGTTTACAATCATGTGGAAAAAACTTCCCGATGAAGTTTCCACTCTCCCGGGTGGAGGTCGTGCCTGCTGAGGAAGTCTGCTTCCCAGTTTCCATTCCCGGGATGAAACACTGCTGACAGTGCTATTACATGATTTTCCGCCCAGCGAAAAGTCCTTGCAGTTTTTGCCATTGCCCTCCTGCTTCTTGTGTCGCCCTGTCTGTTTACGTGGGCGACTGCCGTGATGTTTTTCCCACTGGATCAATACCGGCTGACCTTGAAGCAGAGGTCTTGCTAAGCTTAGAGCATTATAAATTTACCCTTAGCTCCAGTATATTTATGTGGAGAAAAGTCTCCAGACTTGATCACACTCCCTGGAAATTTTTTCCTTGTGTGACTGCTCCCCAGCCTCTCGGGCTGGGCTCCGTGGTCACCAGCATCCAATCCTGAATGCCGAATCTGCGGCCCTCTAGAAGATGAGCACTCTATAACCACCACAGGAGAGACACCCTTGTCCTTGGATATAGGGTTATCCGCTGATGCATCTGAAGATGCGATCCGGACCATTTGTCCAGCAGATCCCACTGAAAAGTTCTTGCGTGAAATCTGCCGAATGGAAGTGCTTCGTAGGAAGCCACCATTTTTTACCAGGACCCTTGTGCAATGATGCACTGTTTTTAGGAGGTTCCTGACTAGCTCGGATAACTCCCTGGCTTTCTCTTCCGGGAGAAACACCTTTTTCTGGACTGTGTCCAGAATCATCCCTAGGCACAGCAGACGTGTCGTCGGGATCAGCTGCGATTTTGGAATATTTAGAATCCACCCGTGCTGTTGTAGCAGTATCCGAGATAGTGCTACTCCGACCTCCAACTGTTCCCTGGACTATGCCCTTATCAGGAGATCGTCCAAGTAAGGGATAATTAAGACGCCTTTTCTTCGAAGAAGAATCATCATTTCGGCCATTACCTTGGTAAAGACCCGGGGTGCCGTGGACAATCCAAACGGCAGCGTCTGAAACTGATAGTGACAGTTCTGCACCACGAACCTGAGGTACCCTTAGTGAGAAGGGCAAATTTGGGACATAGAGGTAAGCATCCCTGATGTCCCGGGACACTATATAGTCCCCTTCTTCCTGGTTCGTTATCACTGCTCTGAGTGACTCCATCTTGATTTGAACCTTTGTAAGTGTTCAAAAAAATTTTTTTTAGAATAAGTCTCACCTAGCCTTCTGGCTTCAGTACCACAATATAGTGTGGAATAATACCCCTTTTCTTGTAGTAGGAGGGGTAATTTAATTATCACCTGCTGGGAATACAGCTTGTGAATTTTTTTCCCATACTGCCTCCTTGTCGGAGGGAGACCTTGGTAAAGCAGACTTCAGGAGCCTGCGAAGGGGAAACGTCTCGACATTCCAATCTGTACCCCTGGGATACTACTTGTAGGATCCAGGGGTCCTGTACGGTCTCAGCGCCATGCTGAGAACTTGTCAGAAGCGGTGGAACGCTTCTGTTCCTGGGAATGGGCTGCCTGCTGCAGTCTTCTTCCCTTTCCTCTATCCCTGGGCAGATATGATCTTATAGGGACGAAAGGACTGAGGCTGAAAAGACGGTGTCTTTTTCTGCAGAGATGTGACTTAGGGTAAAAAATGGTGGATTTTCCAGCAGTTGCCGTGGCCACCAGGTCCGATGGACCGACCCCAAATAACTCCTCTTCCTTTATACGGCAATACACCTTTGTGCCGTTTGGAATCTGCATCACCTGACCACTGTCGTGTCCATAACATCTTCTGGCAGTTATGGACATCGCATTTACTCATGATGCCAGAGTGCAAATATCCCTCTGTGCATCTCGCATATATAGAAATGCATCCTTTAAATGCTCTATAGTCAATAAAATACTGTCCCTGTCAAGGGTATCAATATTTTTAGTCAGGGAATCCGACCAAGCCACCCCAGCTCTGCACATCCAGGCTGAGGCGATCGCTGGTCGCAGTATAACACCAGTATGTGTGTATATACTTTTTATGATATTTTCCAGCCTCCTGTCAGCTGGTCCTTGAGGACGGCCCTATCTATAGACGGTACCGTCACTTGTTTTGATAAGCGTGTGAGCGCCTTATCCACCCTAAGGGGTGTTTCCCAACGCGCCCTAACTTCTGGCGGGAAAGGGTATACCGCCCATAATTTTCTATCGGGGGGAACCCACGCATCATCACACACTTTATTTAATTTATCTGATTCAGGAAAAACTATGGTAGTTTTTTCACATCCCACATAATACCCTCTTTTGTGGTACTTGTAGTATCAGAAATATGTAACACCTCCTTCATTGCCTTTAACGTGTGGCCCTAATAAGGAATACGTTTGTTTATTCACCGTCGACACTGGATTCAGTGTCCCTGTCTGTGTCTGTGTCGACCGACTAAAGTAAACGGGCGTTTTAAAACCCCTGACGGTGTTTTTGAGACGTCTGGACCGGTACTAATTGTTTGTCGGCCGTCTCATGTCGTCAACCGACCTTGCAGCGTGTTGACATTATCACGTAATTCCCTAAATAAGCCATCCATTCCGGTGTCGACTCCCTAGAGAGTGACATTACCATTACAGGCAATTGCTCCGCCTCCTCACCAACATCGTCCTCCTACATGTCGACACACACGTACCGACACACAGCACACACACAGGGAATGCTCTGATAGAGGACAGGACCCACTAGCCCTTTGGAGAGACAGAGGGAGAGTTTGCCAGCACACACCAAAAACGCTATAATTATATAGGGACAACCTTATATAAGTGTTTTCCCTTATAGCATCTTTTTTATATATTTCTAACGCCAAATTAGTGCCCCCCCTCTCTGTTTTAACCCTGTTTCTGTAGTGCAGTGCAGGGGAGAGCCTGGGAGCCTTCCCTCCAGCCTTTCTGTGAGGGAAAATGGCGCTGTGTGCTGAGGAGATAGGCCCCGCCCCTTTTTCGGCGGCCTCGTCTCCCGCTCTTAACGGATTCTGGCAGGGGTTAAATATCTCCATATAGCCTCCGGAGGCTATATGTGAGGTATTTTTAGCCAAAATAGGTATTCATTTGCCTCCCAGGGCGCCCCCCTCCCAGCGCCCTGCACCCTCAGTGACTGCCGTGTGAAGTGTGCTGAGAGGAAAATGGCGCACAGCTGCAGTGCTGTGCGCTACCTTTAGAAGACTGAGGAGTCTTCTGCCGCCGATTCTGGACCTCTTCTTACTTCAGCATCTGCAAGGGGGCCGGCGGCAAGGCTCCGGTGACCATCCAGGCTGTACCTGTGATCGTCCCTCTGGAGCTGATGTCCAGTAGCCAAGAAGCCAATCCATCCTGCACGCAGGTGAGTTCACTTCTTCTCCCCTAAGTCCCTCGTTGCAGTGATCCTGTTGCCAGCAGGACTCACTGTAAAATAAAAAACCTAAGCTAAACTTTTCTAAGCAGCTCTTTAGGAGAGCCACCTAGATTGCACCCTTCTCGGCCGGGCACAAAAATCTAACTGGCTTGGAGGAGGGTCATAGGGGGAGGAGCCAGTGCACACCACCTGATCGGAAAGCTTTACTTTTGTGCCCTGTCTCCTGCGGAGCCGCTATTCCCCATGGTCCTTTCAGGAACCCCAGCATCCACTAGGACGATAGAGAAATAGGCAGTGCCCTCACAACCACTCACACACTGCCCCATAACCACACACACTGCCCACAGTCACCCACTTCCACTGCCCCATAGCCACACACAGGCCCACAGGGAGGTCAAATGGGACACCCGTACTGGGCCCCGAGATTCAGAGGGGCCTGGGAATCTGGCACAAGAAACAAGGCCTTTGCGCCTAGTAATTCTTTTAAACTGTGCGCGCTGGCTGCCTGCAAATTAAGTAAAAACAAATTAATAGTCGCCAAGTGTCAGCTCCTGATTGGCTGCCGGTTGGAGAGCTCCGGTTGACTCAAGGCCGGCACAAAATTCAGATTTCCGCTGCCAGCTCTGTCCCTTCATGGTTGTGTACTGGTTGGAGTAACCACTATATTATCCCTTTTACCTGGGACGCTCATGGATTACACAGGGTCTGTGGCTGACTGACGTCAAGCCTACATTTCAGCTGGTTTTAATCAGCCACAGAACCTGTGTAATCCATGAGTATCCCAGGTAAAAGGGATAATATGGTCACTCTACTACTGGTGGACCCAACACTACTTCCACCCGGGCCCCCTCTCTGTCCGGGCCCTGGATTGAAGTCCCATCCATCAACCCTTGATGGTGGCCCTGCACACGCCCCCTCCACCCCCCGTTCCATCTCCCCCAGAGAGCACGGGCTTACTAAGCACAAAATGAGCCACCAGTTGCATGTGGACGGATGCACTGATGAAAAGAAATATATATAGAAAAATTCTGCAAATTGCGTTTGCTCCCACAGCTTACCCAGCCCCTGTATGTATCCTGCAAATCCCTTTGATTTTGCTCTGGAACACCTTAATTGTCCCCCTGGAGGTGCACGTCTCCTCTCTGGTCTTTAGAGACGCCTCTGCAAACTGGAGATACAGTTTTTCTCCTAAAACACCAAGTTCCATCAAATACACAGTGCAAATGATTCATGAGAGCAAGGCGTCATCAGGACTGTTTATAGTACACGTCTGTGGAACAGGATGACTGTGTTAAGTGAAAGGGTGATACAAAGAGAGAGAGAGAGAGAGAGAGAGCGAGAGAGAGCACTTTGCAGGAGCAAAGCGCTTACACAGAATTTTTCCACCTGAATTATTTTCAAGTCTAATAAATAATCATTTTCACATTAACAGAGTGTACTCATAAAAGAAATAGTGCACAGTAATAAAATAAATTGGCGGTTCTTTGTTATCCTTTTCATGTCATCTTACAGTAGCATTATGTCCGTGACGCTCTCCAGAAATAAAACATCATTTGGTAATACATACACAAAGTTCCAGAGATATTTTCCTACTAGATGGAACTATGACTGTGCTGTGTGGTGTGCTCTGTGCAATGAAAAAGCACTAAGGGGCCTGTTTATCACCAGGGGCCCACATGCCAACTCTGTTTAAGACTGGGGATAATTAATAACTGGACTATTTTATCATTGCTCTGGTGCTGGGACAGCACTAACACTATTAAAGAGGCAGCAGTGACACTTACCACCCCCGTCCTGGCTTCTGGGCACTCAGTGATGAGGCAGCGGAGGGATACGCTATGATCCATCTTCGCAACCCTGTAATTCCTTCCTATAGTAAGGAGCGGGGCTCTGTGAACAAACACCATCTGAAGATGGACACTTATTAATGAATGGGCCTGTTACATAAAACATGTGGGAACTAGTGTCTCCGCACGTGTAACTGGCCCTGATGCATACCCTCCAACTGTACCTTTTTAATAGGTACAGTGCCTTTTTTTTATGGTCTGTTACGATTTTTGGCTCTCCAAACTTCCATTGAAAGTATAGGAAAAGGGGCGTGGCCATGCACCCTTTCCCCGCGACCACGCCCCCTTTTTCTAATTTGTACCGATTTTTATGTGTAAAATGTTGGAGGGTATGCCTGATGATGAGTAGGCCCCTAAATCACAGCCAATGCTATTTTATTCTTTTGTGGTGACCTACTCCAAATTATATATACACCAGCTTTACGAGTATCTGCATGGCTTAGTGTATCATGAGGACTGAGGCTGCAGCAGGGCCGCCTAGACATCTGTGAGGCCTGGGCACTGGGTACGGATGAGAAGGTTCTGATGATCAATGTTTTTCACCATCGCTGGGGAATTTGCAATGTTTGCTCATCAGCAATGGTTTTGTTCCAATCTCTGTGACTATCTACCGATCACCACCGCCTGCCCCTTTCTGTGTGAAAAGAGGTGATATTGCCCATAGCCAGGGTAGTTTCTAGACAATTTGGCTCCCAGTGCGAGATTTAAAAATGCGCCCCCCCATGACATAAAAAAATGTGTCCCCCCCCCACATACACACACACCTAGATAAAAAAAAAAACTTGCGCGCGCGCCCGGCAAGGGGGCGTGGCCTCATCTAAATGGGCATGGCCTCGTCTGAAAAGACTACCTCACAATCCAGTTTTTGACCCTGCTCCAACAGATCACGACCACCACAGGAAAAAAAAATTCTACCATATTAAGCCCCACACAGTAATGCCCCCTGCACCATATTATGCCACACACCGCAATGCCTTTGATACATTAAATCCCCACACTACGGCAGGCAAGAGTCCCCATTTCACACATTACGGCAGGTGTCCCCATTTTACACATTGAGAGAGAGAGAGAATACTTACGGAGGCAATTACCGCTCTTTGGCCCGCCTCACCAGTCGCACCTCGCGCCGGCCTGTCCCTCTTCCTAACTTGGATCCCCCTCTGTTCTCCGCTCAGGAGGGGGAGTTTCGCGGAGTGACGGGGTTGCGTCGTGGCGTAACGGCGCAACAGCGTCATTCCGTGAAACTCCGCCCCCCGAGCGGGTAACTCAGGGAGAAATAGGAGGGGGAAGCAGGGAGCCACAGTTAGAGCCGTGGCGGGCGCCCAGTGCGGTTGCACTGCTTGCCTGCCCCAAGAAACGGCCCTGCCCATAGCAACCAATCAGATTCTGTCTTTCATTTTCTAGGATGCTATAGAGAAATGATAGACAGAATCTGATTGGTTGCTATGGGCAACATCACTTCTTTTCACTTTTAGAAGCTTTAGTAAATTTACACATTGGCGCTGCAATAATACAGCCACGAGGGCACAAAAGCACACACTAAACATAGCTACAGCTTTTCCTGATATTTAAACATCAATGTTTTGCGTCCCATCCATTTGGCACCATTGATGTTGATGTTACAACGTTTAAAACATCGGTAACAGTAATGGTGCTTTTCAATGGGTCGTGGGAACATTCAATTGGGTTTCTGCATAATCGACAAATAGGTGGATTTTTTTTCAATTTTTTTTAAAATACATTTTTCTTTATTGAAGCAATAAAGGTATATTACAACAGATACTATTGTATGAGTGTGATTCCGTAAAAAATAGTAATTTACAGCAGATAGGTGGATTTAATTAAAAAATTTACATAATGACCATCAAATTCATAAACTGGATAAGGGGAGGGGACTTTAAATTATGTCAGATGATGTTATTATACGGAAAGAATAGAATTTTCTGCAGTCATTGATGATAAAAAAAACAACAAACTTAAAAATGCTCAGTATAAAATGGTCTATTCTGAGCGTAAACCATAAATGAGTAATAATGAGACGCTAAATGGCCTTGTCGATATACTTCTGGCATCAGGATTTAATGTTGTTCTGTAAGATATAACCAATGTTACACTCTTATAATATCAGGTACTCAGAACTGTCTCCGTTATAAATAAAAAGCAGAGTGGCATTACAGATATTAGAAGGTGATGGGATCAGATCCTGGGGTTGGTTTCCAGTGGGTTGAATTTGGCTCAACATCTCAAGGGTTAAGGTTAGGCTGCGGGGAAAGGATGGGGGAGGGGGGGGGGGGGAGGTTAGGTTTAGGCACCCGCAAGGGAGGATTAGTGTTACGCTGCCGAGAGGAGGAGATCTAGCTTTAGACTGTGCGGAGGGGGGCTGGCTTACTGCACCATCGGGGAGAGTTAGGCTGCTAGAGGTTAGGGTTAGGAGGCCAGTGGGTGAAGGTTAGTACACTTACCTTCCCCCTGTCGGGATTCTGATCATCTGATTCCGCGGCCGGTATTCTGACCGCCGGCATCCCAACAGCTGGCATTTCAATCCCAACCCCAAAACATTTACCAGTCAATTTCCAAAGCAGTTATCAGCTAGACCACAGGTCCTCAAACTCGGTCCTCCGGACCCCACACGGTGCATGTTTTGCAGGTCTCCTCATAGAATCCCAAGTGAAATAATAATAATTAGCACCACCTGTGAACCTTTTAAAATGTGTCTGTAAGTACTTAATACACCTGCGCTCCTGCTGGGTTACCTGCAAAACATGCACTGTGTGGGGTCCTGAGGACCGAGTTTGAGAATCTGTGAGCTAGACCATTAACTACATTCAAATCTCTTTGTAGAAGAGAATCACCCCACAGACGTACCTCCAGCATATATACAGTATAGGGATTATTTGGGTTTCCCTAACAGTCCAGCTTCCACATGAAATTCATTGAATTTTGTGAGGGAGAGGATGGCCGGAGATTTGGAGCAACTTCTAGTATGATTCATTGCAAAATGAAAGAAATTATCTACAGATTTTCTTCCCTCTGGTATTATTAATCCATAAATCTTTCCCACCGCTATCATAGCCTGATTCAGAGATTTACTCAAATGCCATTGCAGCTGTGAATTTGTAAGCAGCGGCTGGGCGATGTCGCCGGGATTTGTTTTGAGACACCTCCTGGAGAAGACTCTGACCCTCTACTTGCGTACTAGGTTCCATTCTACACATCTGGTGTCAGTGACCTATAGTAAAAGGCTTTTTGATTGCAGTCAAAAATCTTATTTTTACGGTTTCACAAATAGAAGCTCCATTCTCTCCCAAAAATATTTTGTGCTTCCTTTCTCTATTCCCACTGCCAAACATCACCAGAACAGGCTGACCAGATATTATCACAGCACTAGACACAAGCTAACTGGCAGCCGTGTAGAAGTGACCCTCCCACCATCTTATCCAGCTGTCCTGAAAGAATCTGGCACACCTATTGTGAGAAATTCATGAAATGCGCCATTAAAAACTCTTCAAGGTCATGTTAATGTGTACTTGCCCTAACAATAAACATGTTACAGATAGATGTTCAAATATTTGACCTTTTCCTATAATATAACTCATAGGTTCTCAAACTCGGTCTTCAGGACCCCAAACAGCTCACGTTTTCCAGGTCACCTGCTGGTGCACAGGTATAGTCATTACTCAGTGAAGCAGCCATGCTCCACAGATTGGGATAAGTCTCCTTTTCCAAAGTCCGCCCGGGCCTCTTAGGCTCAGGTATATAGAACCTGCACCCCCTCCCACCCCCATCCATACCTCCCAACTGTCCAGATTTCAGCGGGACAGTCCCGCTAATTGGACACTGTCCCGCTATCAGGGCCGGTTCTACCCCTTGTGGCGCCACGGATGAAATAGGGGCGTGGCTTCATAACGGGGGCGTGGTCAATGTGCCCCCAATAGTACTGCCCCTGTTTGTGCCCCCAGTAGTATTGCCCCATTTGTGCCCTAAGTTGTATTGCCCCAGTTTGTGCCCCCAGTAGTATTGCCCCCGTTTGTGTGGCTTTTAAAAATAAAAAAAATTAATACTTACCATCCCCATTCCAGATTCCCGACCGCTGCTGCCCGCTGCCCTCTGTCTCCGTCTCTGGATGCTGGCGCCGCTCCTCTGATCTATGGGAGAGACGTCATGACGTCTCTCCCATAGAAACGCACAGACACTAGTGGTCAATCATGACCCCTAGTGTCTATGTGCCGTTCCACAATGCCGTACGGTGCATCGCGCACCGCACAGCAGTACCAGCACAGGTGGAGGCGGGGGCACCACTAGTAGCGGATCTGGCGCGGCGCCGCCCTCCGGAAGGTGGCGGCGCCCTCCGGAAGGCGGCGGCGCCCTCCGGATGGCGGCGGCGCCCTCCGGAAGGTGGCGCCCCGGGCAAAAGTACGGTGTGCCCGTACCATGATCCGCTACTGCCCGCTATCCCTCCCGCGGGTCGCAGTGTCCCGCGGGTCGGGGGGCTGTTGGGAGATCCTGTGATCACTGCTGCTCTGCTTTAAAAAGCAGCCGATGATCACACTGAATAGATGACAAAAACAGGTGTTGCAGCAATAGGCCACGCCCCTTACAGAGAGGCCCCACCCCTCTGCTCGAAACTCTGCCCCTTTTTCGCCTTCGACGCGGCGTGTCCCTCTTCTAAAGGGACAACAGTTGGGAGGTATGCCCATCTCTGGGCCCCCTGTCCGAAACACATGACATCACCATACAGTGGACATAGGTGGTCATTCCGAGTTGTTCGCTCGCTAGCCATTTTTAGCAGCCGTGCAAACACTATGCCGCCTCCCATTGGGAGTGTATGTTAGCTTAGCCGAAGTGCGAACGAAAGGATCGCAGAGCGGCTACAAAAATTTTTTTGTGCAGTACCTACTCAGTGCTTGCGATCACTTCAGACTGTTCAGTTCCTGTTTTGACGTCACAAACACGCCCTGCATTCGCCCAGCCACGCCTGCATTTTTCCTGGCACGCCTGCGTTTTTCCTGGCACGCCTGCGTTTTTTCGAACACTCCCTGAAAACGGTCAATTGACACCCAGAAACGCCCACTACATGTCAATCACTCTGCGGCCAGCAGTGCGACTGAAAAGCTTCACTAGACAATGTGTGAAACTACATCATTCATTGTAATAATATGCCGCGCGTGCGCATTGCGCCGCATACGCATGCGCAGAAGTGCCATTTTTTTTGCTTCATCGCTGCACAGCGAACGAATGCAGCTAGCGATCAACTCGGAATGACCACCATAGACAGAGACATTTTCTTTGGTTAATTACAAACCTCTTTCCCAAAATCAGCAATATACATATATATAAATAAGTATAACTCGGTGCTTTTAGCCAAGTAGTGCTGAATGTTCACAAATACAGCTGCAGACTGCAGGCTGTGCTCTGTGCAGGGCTGCCAATTGCCAATAGACGCACTGACAGCCAGTAAACAGAATCTGTACGTTAGAAAATTGTCAGTAGAAATCGTTTTCATCCTGATGCAAATACACAGAGCAGTGCCAGCGATTCTGAAAAGGTCACATAGGGTTGTGAACCGATTAACTAAAGCCCCCTCCTTTTCTTTTTTGCAAGTGCTCCATCAACTTTACACTTACTACAAGTTATGATGTAGCACGATAATAAGTCAGTAAAAAATAATAGCTGTCAGTAAGCTATTCACAATTGCTCCATGGGGGTAATTCAGATCTGATCGCTGCTGTGCGTTTTCGCACAGCGCGCGATCAGATCTGAACTGCGCATGCGTCTGAGCCGCAATGCACAGGCATGACGGATCGCAGCAATGTGGATCGCCAGTCAGCGACGGGATTGTGCGAAGGATCCATTCGCACGGGCGTTCGCAAGGAGATTGACAGGAAGAGGGGTGTCAACTGACCGTTTTCAGGGAGTGTCCAGAAAAACGCAGGAGGGACCAAGCGTTTGAAGGGAGGGTGTCTGATGTCAAATCCGTCCCCGTTCAGCAGGAAACAATCGCAGCGGCTGAGTAAGTCCCGGGCTGCGCAGAGACTGCACAAAGTCAGAACGCACACTTGCACAGCGATTAATCCTCCCCCTGTAGGCGGCGACTATCTGATCTCAGGGCAGCAAAAAACGCAGCCCAGCGATCAGATCTGAATTACCCCCTATGGCTCTAACCTCCAGCCTTCATCACCTATACAAAAGAAATAAATACCAACAATTACAGTGATAGTTGCTTTGTATGCTAGCAGACATATATAAAAAGATAACAAAACCAGGCTTGGACTGGCCCACAGGGGTACAGGGGAAACCACCGGTGGGCCCCACTGCCTGGAGGCCAACCTCCTGCTCTAAGGATCAGGTTCCAGACTGTGCACTTGTATTATACATTATACATATGTTATCTTATACTGGACTATGGTGTATTTTCTACAGTGCATTGCTGTTATTAATCTGGTACATTATTATCATACATGCAGGGGCGTCACTTACTCTTATAACACCCAGGGCGGTCGCTTGTGAAAATGGGCGTGGCTTCGCGGAAGGGGGCGTGGCTTCGTGGAATGGGCGTGGCTTTGCGTCCCGACCCCCGTTTTCGGCACATTGTGGGTCGGGGGATACGGCCTTCACCCGGACACTGCTGAATCTGCAGTGCTGGCTTCTGCACTGTGACAGGAGCCGGGTTGCAGCATCCAGCTCCTGTCACTGAGCAGGAGCCGGCACTTTGGTGTCACCCCTCAGAGGGTTACACCCGGGTGCGGGCCGCACCCCCCGCACCCACGTTGTGACGCCACTGCATACATGCAACAGTTGAATTTACTGTACATATTTATGAAGGGGCCCAGACATTGCACTCTCTAATGGTTAGTCAAACCAATGAGGTGGCAGGCCACACCTCCTCAGCAGACTGGCCACACCCCTAAACATGGGCCCTACCACTGCATTCCACCTGTGGGCCCTACATGCCCCAGTCCGACACTGAACGTAACAAGCGTTGTTCTGCACGCAATGACCAGGACGATGTGGCTTTCCCACAAATCCAGGCTTGCTGGATTTATACCCCAGGGAGTGTCCTAGGGTCACGATGCCCCCCTGTGCACGTGGCAGCAACAAATAAAAATTAAACATTTTATTGAAATGATGTAGTATTAACAAATAACAGAGACTTGTTGCAAAACTCTGACTTCCATCACCAATTATCCTCGCTTCAGAAAAATGTGCTTCTCTCCACCTTTCATTTCCCTATCTCGGACACATTGGCTGATCCGGAGCTGCACACAGTACAGCAGGGTACTTACGGAAATATGCTAATGGAGAAGCCACCGTCTCCTGCACAGACACGGTCACTGCCGGCGTCTCACTGCCGCTGGTTACGCACATAGCGTTGCACATAGGGGTCGATTCAGACCTGATCGCTGCTGTGCGTTTTCGCACAGCGAATGGGGCCCCTCAAGCTGCAAGGGAATTTGTAGCGGCTGACTTAGGGGTCTATTCATGAAACAGTGACAAGTGTGGAGAAGTGAGCAAACGGAGAAGTTGCCCATGGCAACTAATCAGCTGCTCCGTACAGTTGCATAGTATGCAAATTAGAACTGTTACTTCAATGCTGCTTGGCCGCCATGAGCAACTTCTCCACTGGCTCACTTCTCCACACTTTTCACTGCTTCATGAATAGACCCCTTAGGGATGTCCTGATAACGGGGCACTGATACACAGTGGCCAGTAGCGGATCTTGCTACAGGCACGCAGGATTTTTGCCCAGGGTGCCGCCTTCTGGAGGGCGACGCCACCATCCGGAGGGTGCCGCCGCAGTAGCAAGATCCGCTACTGGTGCCCACGGTCCTCGGTTAATGCTGTGCAGTGCGGTGATGTCGTGCGGTGAGCGATGAAGTCATCGCGCACCGCACGGCATTGTGGGAGCGGCACATAGACACTAGAGGTCATGATTGACCTCTAGTGTCTATGCGGTGCTGTGGGAGAGACGTCATGACGTCTCTCCCATAGATCAGAGGAGGAGCAGCGCTGGCGGCCGGAGAAGGAGGGCAGCAGTGGTCGGGAATCAGGAGCGGGGATGGTGAGTATTAATTAATTAATTATTTTTTTATTTTTGTAAGCGGCGCAACTCTACTGGGGGCACAACTCTATTGGGGGCACAATTGGGGGCACAACTCTACTGGGGGCACAAACGGGGGCACAACTCTACTGGGGGCACAAACGGGGGCACAACTCTGCTGGGGGCACAAACGGGGGCACAACTCTACAGGAAGCATAACTGACCACGCCCCTTTATGAAGCAACGCCCCTATTTTTGCCCGGGGCGCCACCGGCCCTGACAGTGGCAAATAACGCTCCATTGTATCCAACATCTACATTGCGTGAATCAGGCACACACGCAGGTGTTGGAAAACTTTGCCTGTGGAAAGCATAAAGAAAGACTTCTATAATGTCCCGGCTTTTAACACAGCATCAAAAGTGTGTATTCATTATCAAAACAAAGTGAAGCAGAGATAAAGTGCTGATAATAGGTTTTAAGAAATCTATATTGAATTCATAATGTTAACACCATTCTAGCCTACTCTGATGGATTGTTGAGGAGGTTCCCGAATTATGGGTTGGTCTGCTGGGAACGTAGAGGCCCCACCAGGGCCGCTTTAAGAGAGGAGGAGGCCCGTGTTCAGCTCCTCCGTTCGGGCCCCATCTTCTCTGCCGGCAGCGCTGACAGTCTAAGCACTAGAGGGCTCTACTGCACATGCATGGTGGGGCGGCTATTTTCCCTGAGATTTCTCTACTGCGCATGCGCAGAACTCCATGAAAATGGCCACTGAGCCATTTTCACTGTGTTTTAACAGTGCTGCGGATGCCGGCTCTGGACTCCGAAGGGGTGAGTACACGGGCCCCTGAGTATCTGGACTCAGGGGCCCGTGTACTCCGCACACACTGCACCCATTATAGAAACGCCACTGGGCCCCACCCCCCGGGATATTGGCCACCTCCCCAGTGAAAAGTAGCAGACAGTGACTTCATACCCTCCAACATTTTACACATAAAAATCGGTACAACTTAGGAAAGGGGGCATGGCTACAGATAAAGGGAGCGTGGCTACGCCCCCTTTCCTATACTTTCAATGGAGAGCCAAGAATCAGTACAGAGTAGACGATAATAAAAAAGGTACTGTATCTGCATTAAAAGGTACAGTTGAAGGGTATGTGACTTGGTGGGACAATTACTAACAAATGACATCATCCTGGCCCCACACCCTGCTGCACAGTGGCACAGTGGGGGTAATTCAGTCTGGATCACTGAAGCGGCAGCGATCACAGTCTGAATTACTGTGTGGAGTGCGCACCCCGGGATCTCAGTGAGATGCTGTCAATCAGGCAGAGGTGGTTGCAGGGCGGGAGGGGGCGGTCCGGATAACGGAGGCATGTCCGGACCATTGGGGGGCGGTGGCTACGTGACGTCACACGCAGCCGCAGCGACCCGGGGCGTGGCCAGTAGCTCCCTGCCAGCGCACAGAAGCTGCGCTGGCAGGGAGCTACTCGTCAGGTACAAAAGCATCGCCGCCGTGTGATGCTTTTGTACTTGTGCGGGTGCGCGGGGGGGGAAGGGGCAGGGCCTGATATGTGTGGCGGACTAGCCCTATGCTGGGCGTCCCCCCGCATGTCAGAGTAAATGATCGTAGATGTGCTAAATTTAGCACTTCTACGATCAACTCTGAATTACCCCCAATGTCAGGGGTGGCCGCGATGAGTCAAATTGCACTTCCCACTGGGACCTCCCCCGCAGTTCTCCTGGAGGTGAGGTACAGATGTAGCTATGCCCATGGCTTGCAGCTTGTGTGCCGCGAATCAGGCCCATTATATCATTCTACACTGACCCGTATTTGCCTGCATGTGACTTTTAAGAGTTTATTCTTCAGCAGAAAGTAAGCCACAAGGGACACTGCGTGTGTGTTTACTGTATGTCGGTTGTTAGGTGTTTATGGGTGTGATTGTTGTGTTAATGTTGTTAAATAAACCTTAGCATTGTAAAGGCCAGCAGACTGCACACTGAGTAGTAATCCTGCTGAAGACAATGGATGTATGTATGTAGTAACCTTGTGTTGCATTAGCAAAACATGTATCTTCACTGTACCCGTTTCCTTCATTAATAAATAAATATGCGCAAGGTTTTCCTCCGCTGTCCGGCGCACAGTCTTACAGTCTGCAGGTAGACCCGAGCTCTTTCTGCCACAACTGGCCACAGCTGATCCGTGTCTGTGTCTTTTTCACAGGATCCAGACAATAAAAAGGATAATAAAAAGGAAAAGCAGTTTACTGAAAGGGATGCGTGGTGGCTGTATTCATATAGGGTAAGTATCCTTGTGCTCACATAAATAATAGGTTTACATTCAGTTCAGCTGTAATGTTAGATGCATTATGACATTATACATTACTGAAAGTATATTAAGTGCTATCCCCTCTGTGTCCCAAACTCATATTTGCCCACTGTCCCAAAACTTCTCGGAGACTCCGTAATTTGGGGGAGAGTCCAAGCCCACGTGAAAAGAGACAAGTCTCCTGCACAGGGCAGTATAGAGAGAGAAAGGGGCCTGTGTGTATTCTCTGTCAGGGGCTCCCTCTTCTCTCTCTCCGGCACTGGCAGCGAGCATTACTGACTTAGCATTGCGTTCTTTCTTCTGTGCACGCGCAGAACGCCAGGGAAATGCCTGCTGCGCCATTTTCCTGGTGATTTGTGCAGCGCTGGAGTTGCCGATGCAAGGTGCAGGGTGTGCAGCGTGGGCCTTTTTGGACCAAGTGGCCCTTGTGCACTGCACACCCTGCATCCATTATATATGCGCCACTGCTCCTGCATCCTGGCAGTTTTTGGGTATGGTGTGCAGGGCAAAGGGCATGATGATTCGCTATGAATAATTTATTAGTGGACCTGCCTTGGCAACAAAAACTGTGCAGAGTAGGAGCAGTGATGATGCAATTTGCTGTGCCACGCCCCCAACCCGCCCTCATTGACCTCCCTCTCCCAGTTAGAGATTTATCACAGCTTGGAAAGAGTTAGAGAAAGATAAAGCACCAACCAACCAGCCCCTAACTGTCATTTTTCAAACACGGCCTTTAACATGGCAGAAGCTGATTGGCTGATATTTTATCTCTCTCCAAGCTTTGATAAACATTGGCCTTAATGATTACTGGTTATTTATAGAGCGTCAACATTTTCTTAAGGGCTGTTTAAGGATATAATACATACAGGACATTATAGCAATTATATTCATTCATTTATACCCCTTTTCTACTAGCTAAAAAAACCTAGGTCTTGCACAGGGGCGCGCATCGACCCAGGTTTTTTGGTAGTAGAAACGGCTCCCTCAAAAAAAAACCCTGGTCAAGTGAGCCGGGAATCCTACCTGGGTAGCTACCTTGGTTGGACCCGGGAATGGCCCGGGTAAGGGTGTAGTGTAAATGGGTTACCCAGGTCATCTGACACGGGACACGTTTACAGCATGCCTAAAGCCCATACCTCCCTGACCGCAGTGTCCCGTGGGCGGTCGGGAGGTTGAGGGGGACAGCGCATGCTGTCAGCGCTGATGTCTGTCCTGCTATCCTGCTGGCTGGGAAAGGTGTGTGCCGGAGGCTGGGGCAGCCCAGCAGCTTCCAGAGTGCTAGTCTTTCCCCAGGCGTGACGGTGGGCACCTTAGAATTGGGGCGTGGCCTAACAGGACTGAGGACATGCCCTGAGGGTCCCGATCTGCCGGTTTTCCGGGTGCTCAGAGATGACGTCATCTCGAAGCGCCGGTCAGAAGACACTGCACCTGGGTGTAGTGTAAACGGCGCCGACCCGGAATATTCCCAGTTCGCGCCGCAGTGGAAAAGGGGTCATGTATCGGGTCTAACCTGGCTTGGAACCGTGTTCCAAATCCCGGGTCAGACCTGCGACTTTAGTGGAAGAGGGGTATCAACCTTCATTTTGCACCATTTTAACTCACATCACTTTCACATTCTGGGGGAGATTTATCAAACCTTGGAGAGAGATAAAGCAGAGATATTGTTATTAGCTATCCAACCTGCTCCTAACTGTAATTTTTCTAGCAAAACCTGTAAAATGGCAGAATCTGAATGGTTGGTACTTTATCTCTCCAAGCTTTGATAACTCTCCCCCACAATCTGTTATTTGCCCAGAAAATAAAAGTAAATGTGATATAGTGCTGTGTAGGTATAGAGGCACCTCTTAGTTCCCACTGCCTTTAAGCACCGGTCTATTGTTCCTAATGTTCAATCCAATACCAATCATAGGGCTCCGCCGTTCTCCATTGAAGATTTTCCAAAATGTCCTTTTTATCTGGGTGGTTTCCTGACTCTATGGTGTCCTAGGTATTACAGTTTCATTTTCTGAGGTTCTGAATTTCTTCACACCCTTGCTTTGCATTATCAGGAAACCCCTTATCCTGGGAGTTACGAGGTACGTGACTTTCTCCAAGATGCAAAACTTAATCCTGTCCAGCAGTCATATAGCTTCAGAGGGCAAGGACGGAAGATGCCCCTGAGCACAGCGGGATCTGGAGAAGCTTTGTTGCCTGGCTGCTACAATGTCCTGGAATTCTATGACCTGGTGGAACAGATGCCACGTACTTATTCATTCCGGAACACCTCTCGGAGTGCGATGCTCCCAGGAGTAAGAGATAAGGTACCGCAGACAGTCAATGTTTACTTATAGTACTCTATAGGGGGATTTATCAAACCTTCTAAAGAGAACCTGTGGAGATATTACCTGGAGAAGCCAATCCCGTTCTGGCTATTGGGATGTAGTTAATATACCCAGGGCGCCGAGAGAGGGGGAAAAAGGGTACAAATTACCTGGGCCCAGGTCTGATAGAGGGGCCCAGTGGGAGCCACAGCTCCATGCATCCTGGGATTAGGCTATGTCCCCTGAAAAGTACCTAGGCCCAGCCAGGCTCTCTACTATCATACCCTCCAACTGTACCTTTTGGTCGGTACAGTACCATTTTTTTATGGTGTGTACCGGCCAAAAAGGGCTTTGTACCGATTTTTTACTTACTAAATCTCCATAAAAAGTATAGGTAAGGGGGCGTGGCAACACCCCTTTACCCGTGATCACGCCCCTTTTCCTAATTTGTACCGGTTTTCGAGGGTACATTGTTGGAGGGTATGTACTACCCTGGCTGGGAATAATGCCATGCTCCTGTGAGTGGGTGCTTCTGATGTGCTAGGCACACCCCAAAGAGGAGTGGCCATGCCCTCAGCATGCTGTGGTCACACCTCCTCCAGTGGGGGCAGGGGGTCCCAGGAAGTTGTTGTACCGGGGCCCAGAATTTCTCTTGGCAGCCCTGGATATACCGGCTGTTAGGATCCCAGCGTTCAGGATCCTGATGCCCGAATCCCGACAGCCTCCCGGTATTCCCACTCAGGTGGTGGCTCCATGCCACCACCCGAGGAGAATAGGAAGGGGACTCGCCACACTCGCAGCCGGCATCCTGTCAGGATATCGTATCCAACCCTGGCTGTCACTTTATAGCATGTACTAGGTAAATGATAGCTAAAATCGAATTGATAGCTATTGACATAGACATTGTATTGTTATAGATATAGGAGGATATGTATCAAGCCTTGGAGAGAGATAAAGTGAATTTGTCCCAAAACAACCAATCAGCTTTTGTCATTTATCTAGCACAGTCTTTGAAATGACAGATGCTGATTGGTTGATTTGGGCAACTATTCCATTTTATCTCTCTCCAAGGCTTGGTAGATCTCTCCCATAAACTGACAATGCCTAATGCGAGAAAAGTTTAAGATGGCTGACTTGCCCGTTACTCTTGTGTAGGATGAACAATGCATGGTTCTGATGATTTTATAAAGATTGTGCATCTTGCTTTAATATGCTTTGGTTCCCCATTACAGCATGTGTCATCTCCTCCAGACATTGCCTATTCCGCCTAGTGTAACCTATGTAGTGCACTCAAAATGGCTGCCTCTCCTGGTACCTTCTTTGGTAGGAAGAATAATCCTGAAAACTGATGCCCAAAAATGGATGCCTCCCTCATCTCTGTATTATAGTCATAGTCATGCCCAGTATCTACGGAGTTGCTGAGCTGCCCCCAGAGACTCTGGCTGCACTGCTCAGTGTGACAGGAGCCCGGCACTGCAGGATAATGTTGCAGTGCCGCATCTGGCTCCCAGTCACTGAGGTGGAGCCAGAATTTTGCTTTCACACCCTGGAAGGGTGACACCCGGTGTGGTCTGCACCCCACACCCTCTGCACCCCTCTTTTGATGCCTCTGATCACGGCCTCCAAGTATCCAAATCCAGTTATTTAAAAAATGGCAGCTTTCACCATGTGGGTAACGTACTATGGCCCTCATTCCGAGTTGTTCGCTCGGTATTTTTCATCGCATCGCAATGAAAATCCGCTTAGTACGCATGCGCAATGTTCGCACTGCGACTGCGCCAAGTAACTTTGCTATGTAGAAAGTATTTTTACTCACGGCTTTTTCATCGCTCCGGCGAACGTAATGTGATTGACAGGAAATGGGTGTTACTGGGCGGAAACACGGCGTTTTATGGGCGTGTGGCTGAAAACGCTACCGTTTCCGGAAAAAACGCAGGAGTGGCTGGAGAAACGGTGGGAGTGCCTGGGCGAACGCTGGGTGTGTTTGTGACGTCAACCAGGAACGACAAGCACTGAACTGATCGCACAGGCAGAGTAAGTCTGGAGCTACTCTGAAACTGCTAAGTAGTTAGTAATCGCAATATTGCGAATACATCGGTCGCAATTTTAAGAAGCTAAGATTCACTCCCAGTAGGCGGCGGCTTAGCGTGTGTAACTCTGCTAAATTCGCCTTGCGACCGATCAACTCGGAATGAGGGCCTATGATCATGTTTGAAACATTTGCCCCATTGAACAGTGCGTACTTCTAATTTTCGGCCTCTTCCAACTACAACCCCACCCCTCGCCCTTTTCTTCTTTCATTTATACTGCCCTATAAAGGCTAAGAACCACATTGAGCTCCCCGAACCACATCATGATAACCAGGAAACCTTTTTTTTTTACTATGGAATAATAAGTTCATTTAGTTGAGCTTTTCTGCTTTATTTAGGGGTTCCTTACTTCTTGCCATTGTGGCAGTAGTAGTGCCATACATTCGTAGAGGAAAGTGGGCAGCATATGTGAAAAGTTTTTGGTTGGCCAAATGAGCAGAGCAGTAGAGAGCCGGGCTGGGCCTAGGTACTTTTCAGTGGGCGTGGTCTAATCACAGGAGGCGTGGTCATGCACCCTTAGAAACAAATACTGAAATAAATGGTATTTTAAGGACCTCCATGGCCAAACTGCAGCCCAGCATACAGCAGCGTGAGCTGGGCTAAGGAGAACAGCTGCAGCTGCCAGGTAAGGGGGCCCGGGCCCCCACTGGACCCTCATTGTGCCCCTCCATCAAACCTGGGCCCAGGTAATTTGTACCCTCTCCCCCCTCTCTCGGCACCACTGCAAACGATTAGACTTGCAAGTTTTTTAGACTGTTCCGGCCTGTCCATCAGACATGTATTGTACAATGACGACGCAAGACGGTTTTATTTGTTCCTTATTTTATACACCACACCCAACATCATCGTACTAGGACTAAACACATTTCCATTGTATAAACAGCGACCAACGATGCAGTATCTTGTTCCATGTTATCACGGTCTGTACCTTTCATGAATGATATATTTCTGTTGCCATGGGCGAGCCAGCCCTTTCACCTTTCCTTTCAGCGGAATCTATGTGTCCTATTTCTCCATACAGTTGGTAAATAAAAGACAGACGTATTTAATGTCACCTTTTCCTTCGGGCTTAGCTACAAATATCAGACGCACAGTGTTGAGCAGCAGTAATCCTAGCGTGTTGTCTTCCTACTGGAGATTTACAGCCGTGTTCATTATGGGTTGCTCGTTATTTTTCTGTTACCTAGAACAAATGGGTATATTATTTTTATCGGGTGATGTCAAACTGTGCAAATAACAACTCAACTGGGTCTGTCAGAAAGCTGTTATATTGATAATGATTTCTATTATGTTATGTTTTAATTGTTGCATTATGATAGAATGATGCATGGCATCTTGTTCTAAGAGCTCATGTTTTAATTATATTATTATAGTTAAGGCTGTATTCTCAGTATGTGGGGAACGGATGTAGCCCTCATGCAGGGGCGTGAGGGGGCCCGAGTGCAGGCTTCGTGTGCGGGCCTCGTCCTCTCCTCTATGCAGTAGACTCTGGCTTTGTGCCCACTCCATCCGGTCATTTCTGCAGCTCTTCAGCCAGTGTCGGGCCAATGTAGCGGGAAATATAATTATATGGATCCAGGGTGTGCACCCAGGGGCCTGTGTGAACCACACACTCTACACTAATTATAGATACGCCAGTACCCTCATGTCAACAGGCCCACGGTTGACAGTCAAAAAGTCACACTATAATATTGAATCATAATATCGTAATGTCAATGTGGTTAAAATGTTGACACCCTACATGTTGAAACCTGTAAAATGTCAACACAGTCACAATGTAGACATTTTATCATTTTATGGGTTTTGGGTTAGGGTTAGCGTTAGGGTTGAGGTTAGGGTTACATATAATGTCAACATCATGTAACTGCTGACATATTGGGTGTCGACTTTTTTGACCATGTCAACATTTTGTCAGTGTGGACAATTTTCAAGTCAACATTGTGGTTGTCGAACATGCCAACATTTTTCTGCTGACATGTTTTACACATCGACATTATGGTGTCTAGATAATGTGTGGCGACATTGTGATCGTCAACAAAACATATCCAACCCGGTGGGGAGGTTTTAGTCAAAGACTAATGCCAACGATACTTGTGGTGATTTTGTAGCTGGACAACTGGTCTGATATCACAGTCTCTATCCCCCAGACATTACTGCAATGCCCTATAATGATCCTACCAAAATCAGTAGACTCATTATCAGGCATGATATGGGTCAGAAGATGGCAGCAGTCCAGAAATGTATGCCAACATGGCTGGGAGCTGAGAGAAAGGGGTCAAACAAAAGCCCCTTCATTTATTCATATCCTGCTCAGCTGGATAGCATAAAACTAAATCTAGCGTGCATATTACCCCATGCTAGATGCTTGCCCAGTGTTAGCACCATTGCCTATTACTATTATAACTAGAACCCTCCTCCAAGAAGCTTTGAAGAGAGTCCCTTCACTTTTACTAGTTCTGAATCTCCAGCGTGGCAAAGAGAGCGCTGCCTGGACGTGACTTATCTACCAAGACCTGTAGCCACCAAATGGGAGGTCTGCTTTCTGTGGCTGCCACCATACAGGAGAGCTACTTAATGTACCAGCTACTAGAATGGTAGCACTAGCGACATAATTCTGTGTCTGCTTTATAAACTAGCTTCATTCAAAAGCCACAAGGTTGGAGGTATGGTTTGTGTACTAGCCACAATATTGGAGTTCAGATTTGTATACTAACCACAAGCTGGAGGTCTACGTTATATAGTCACCACACTAGAGGTCTGCTTCTCACGGGCCATCAGATTTCAGTTGATGTTTCATTTACTAGCTACTAGATTGGAGGGTCTGCTTTGTACACTAGCCGCCGTATTGGAGTTTACTTTGCATACTAGTTCGCGATGGCAGCTCCCTATCTACTATATCTAAGAATCAAAAACATAGCTCTATACAAAGAACATTAATATATTTCTTCTTTATTAATACATGGATGATGGATGCAAATTTATTATAATTTTATATTTATTTCTATGGCATGAAAATCTGAGCTTGATGGGGCACTAAACATCAGGGCTGTATTTACTGTATAGGCAAACCAGACAAGTGACTATCTCAGTGCCGATTAGGGGAACACACAGAAATATGTTTATGTTCATTTTATGTTATCTTCTTTTTATATTATTTTACGCTATACAGACAATAAATACAATGGCGGAGGGTGTGTAGTATCTGGATCACCAGCTGTAAACACTGTTGTGTTATCTGGGATTCTAATATACTGTATTGTAACACTTTATCCTTTGAAGGACATAAACACAGATCCCTGTCGGTATAATCTCATGACACCGCCTGTAGATGATCACCCATGCAAGTAAGTTTGAGATCTCAATATGTCATTGTAAACTGATATAAATCATACATTGTTAAACTGTGAGAGATACCAAAGTGACCCATACCATCGGGATATCATTAGTCCGATCCAGTGTTTATCACTTATTCCCAATTTGTTCCGCTGGTTACCCTAGTACCAAATAGTGTACATAATCCCGGATATTCATGGCTACCAAAGTGCTGGCTGTGGAAGGTGGGTGTCTCGTGAATGTCAGGTCATTGTCCTGTGGACACTAGGTGGCTGCTTCCATGGCCACCGGCACCCTCAGGGAAATTAAACATTATAAAAATGCCTGATTTGCAGAATCTGACCATTTCCGGTCGGGATCAGGATTTTCAAACAAGTTTGATATTCCTGATTCCCCAACCTGGCGGTCAGGGGATCGGGACATTGGTCCAATATTTATTTAATGTATGGGGGCTATAAGTCTTCAGCATCCTCATTGCTCAGTTAGCAGGAGAGGTGGCTGTTACTGGCTTAGGGCCTGATGCGGATCTGAATGCAAATTTGATGGTATACGTACAAATCCAATGGTTAGTGGTCTGTGCATGTGTGGAATGGGTCTTGCCGTATAGCTCTCAGCCCCCCTTAGCCGCAGCATGACTGACTTGCAGCAGCATTTGGGGGAGGGGGGGGGGGGGCGGAGGGGGGAAAAGAAACCGGCATCGTTCTTCAAAAACCCCTTTTGTAGGCGTCCCAGGCCCAGGGTCTGCATCATCGATTGCAGACTTCCTGGACCTGGCTGTATGATCCTATGGCTAACCTGAGTAAGCTTTGCCTTACACAGACTGTTCACGATCTGCTACTATCACAAGCCGTAACCAATAGTCACGTTGGTGATCTGATGTGTGTCAAGGGGTGTAACCAGAACTTTGTGGGGCCCATAGCAACATACTGAAGGAGTCCTTGTCCCAGTGCTTCTTAACTAGAGCACTACTATGGTTCAGAAAATGAACCTTTATTATGGGGCATAAAATTAATAACTGCTGCAGAGAGGTATGGACAGGATAGTAATGTAAAGTGGGTGGTCCAAGAGGCATTTAAACTGAATTGCGTCATCTCATCTACGTTCCCGTTCCACTTTACAATGCCGATAATCTGCGGGGGTCGGGTGCCACGATGATACAATCGCACCTCTATTTAGCCACCCCCTCCCCGCTGTGCTTTCAAGGGGAAAGGGGGGGAGGGGGGGCAGTAAAATACTTGGTCCAGACTGCCTGTCCGCCATGTGATTAGCAGGTAGTGCTTTCAATGGGAATCCACTGCAATTACAGGGGGCTCACTAGTGGCGGCGGATTTCTATGGGGGGGGGGGGGGGCTGCGGTAGAATCTGCCACTGTCGGTAACCTATTGAGATATGTACAGCAGAGACAATACCAATTCATATCCAGAACCATGGGCAGAATTTAAAAAACGTTCTAAAGAGGACAAGCGGAGGTGTTGCCCACAGCAACCAAAATCGGTACATTTATTAAGTGAAAGCTAGAATCACACGTCAAGCGTAGAGAGTGCGGCGAAGCATTCATCAGTTAGCAATAGAAGTAACTACCTCACTGTCCCAGAATAGCAGCTTTAGGAGCAGCTGTAATACAAGTGCAAACAGTGCTTTGTGTATTCTGTCCCGAAACAACCTGACGGTTAAATGGAATTTATTTGTTACCATAACAGTGATAGCTTTCTAGCCTAGAATCCCAAACAGGTGTAGAACGCACTATTGACAGAGATAAATGTGGAGGGTATATTCAGTGGAAACAAATTAATGGACCGGTGACCGCTTAAGTATGTGAATCCTCATTATCAGTTATCTAGCTATTGTCTGTTGTCCTGCACTGTTATGCACCTGTGTGTGTGTGTGTGTGTGTGTGTGTGTGTGTGTGTGTGTGTGTGTGTGTGTGTGTGTGTGTGTGTGTGTCTGTGTGTGTGTGTGTGTATTACTTACCTATCTAGGAGGTGTTGTGTTTTCTCCTGCAGGCATGTAATGTTCCGTTCCGCGGTGCAGAGGTTTCCAACAGCGTACTTTATTCCTGTAAGTACCATAACAGGCTGACCATAACAGCACCCCTCTAAAGCGACATTAAGTACACCGTCTAGGGCAGTGGTCTCCAACCTTAACTGGGGTGTAAGATACTTTCGGAAAATAAAACCTCTGAAGGAGCTACCCCCTCCCCCCAATGCGTGTGCGTTCCTGCGAAAGTGGGTGTGGCCTCACAAAAGTGGGTGTGGCCTCACAACTACAAGTAATGCCCCCCCGCATAGTGCCAAATACACAAATAATGCCCCTCAGCACTGCCAGATACACAAATAATGCCCCCCAGCAGTGCCAGATACAATGCCCCCAACAGTGCCAGATACAATTCCCCCCGCAATGCCATTTAAAATGCCCCCTGCAGCGCCAGATAAAATGCCCCCCCTCAGTGTCCGATACAGTGCCCCACACAGTGCTAACCCTTGCTGGCTTCTTCTACTGCCGCCGGTGCTGCTCCTCCTGTATTAGGAACGGAAGGGGAGTAGAGCGCAGTGCGCCCCTCTCCTGTGAAGTCCGGAGATCGGCTGCGGTGAGGGTGACAGAGTCTCCGGCGGTGGCAGGCATTTAAAATATGGTGCCGGCAAGTGAGCCAATCAAAGCTCGCGGTCCGGCAGCCAATCAGGTGCCGCCACTGCTGGTCCACGAGCTCTGATTTGCTGACGGCCGGCACCATATTAAAAATGAAGGGAGGAGGAGTGCCAGTGACTGCCCAAGCCCATGCGCTCTGTGAGCTACCGAAAATACTACGGCGAGCTACTGGTAGCTCGCGAGCCACGGGTTGGAGATCACTGGTCTAGGGCTTATCTGGCAGTACTTGAATAGGTCAAGCCCCACTGCTAATTGAATCTACATCCTTACAGTTTTGTACCAACTGGAATCTCTTTCAACTCACGGCAACAGCTGCCCAATCCTGCCTGCAACTATGCTACTTTATCCAGAATAACAGCAGTTATGACGCAGACACAGATAACAGATAACATTTTCTTTTTTTCTTGTGTGCTTCTTATGCTACTGAAAGATCAAGATGGATATTTATAGAGGCCGAAGCAAAGACGAATGCAAGGCGACAACAATCGCTCTCGAAGAGCGTGCACGGAACTAAACACGTTTATTCACCATCATGCAGAGTTAATTTATGCAACGCACCTCACCTATCCATTGGCTTTCACGGAAATGTATCAAACCTTCCAAAGAGTGGACAAGTGGAGAAATTACCAATCAGCTTATACTGTAGCTAGAATTTATCAAGTACATTCTTGAAAATGACAGGTAAAAGGTGATTGGGTACTACGGTCAACTTCTCCACTTTTTAGAAGGTTTGATACGTTTCCCCCTTGGTTTCATAGCCGCCATCACTATCAACTCACACTTGGACCAGCTCTATCTCTGGAGTAAGACATCTGTCTGAAAACAGACGGGTCTCTGCGTACACACATCTCAGCCTAGGCCGCAATTACGTGACAAGCCCATACACCTCCTCACTAAACTTAGCATACAGGCCACGTGGAGATGCCACTGAGTTGCATCCAACTCCACACCAGATGTATGGAAAGCACACAGTAGGACACGTGCACCACCCACACATTTTACAAATACTATTTTATTACACAGAGAAAATTTCCATTTATTGATTTCAATGAGCTTATGCTCAATGTTTGGAAAAGTCCCTGCAAAAATAAAGAACAAAAAGTGAGGAAGCTTGAAACTCCCTGTATACAATGACTCTGAAACACTTGTCTCATACACGTATAGTGAGATATTGCGGACACATTGTGCTGGAGCTGTTTATCCATCCATTCTCCACTGGGCACAGTTCTACTGTAATGTTTGCTAAACCTGCCCCGTTGTCACTGAGATGTGGATGTATTGCAATCGTTGCCGGGGCAACATACAAGGTGTGTAGGGCTATTCAGCAACTCAGCAATATGATCAGCCAGGTAGACATACACATAAATCAATGGTTCTCAAACTCGGTCCTCAGCCCCCACATGGTTCACGTTTCCCAAGTCACCCAGCAGCTGCACTGTGTATCACCAACTGTCACATTTTAAAAATCTACAGGTGACCTGCAAAACATGGGCCGTGTGGGGTTCTGAGGACCGAGTTTGAGAACCTGTGAATAACTTACAATAATTTGATATGATCCAAGCAACCTGAAAAATGCCTGGCTTCTCCAGCGGCACCCCCGCTCCGTGCCTGAATCGCATCAGCGTACGTTTGTGTGGTGAGTGTAATTCATGAAAGAATGGAAAGCCCAGCTTCTCCAGGGAGTTCAGATTCACCATCTCAGGACGGCGCAATCTTAAATGCAGTGCTCAATGCTTCCCTGCCCTCCGCCCAGCACCCGGCGCTAGCTCCACCCCCTGACCTTCCGCCAGCCCCTGCAGCCTCCCAGGAACCCAGCTGTCCAGCGTATGTGCAGAAGGGACCCGACGGCTGTCTCCAAGCACTGCAGAGGGGACTGCAGGAGAAGACAGCACCGCTGGAGTCCAGGGTACCGAAACGCATTGCCAAAAAGGAGAATATACAAACTGATGCGATGTACAGTGATAAGTAACAATTTATGTACATGAATAGACCCCTATGTACTAAGTCTTGGAGAGATAAAGTGGAGAGAATAAAGTGCCAACCAATCAGCTCTTGATACTTTTCAAACGTATGGGTCTATTTACTAAGCTTTGGATGGAGATAACGTGGATGGAGATAAAATACCATCCAATCAGCTTCTAACTGTCATGTTACAGGCTGGGTTTGAAAAATGACAGTTTGAAGCTGGTTGGTTGGTCCTTCATTTCCGTCCAGTTTATGGGGGTCATTCCAAGTTGTTCGCTCGGTAAAAATCTTCGCATCGCAGCGATTTTCCGCTCAATGCGCATGCGCAATGTCCGCACTGCGACTGCGCCAAGTAAATTTGCTATGCACTTAGGAATTTTACTCACGGCATTTTCTTCGTTCTGGTGATCGTAATGTGATTGACAGGAAGTGGGTGTTACTGGGCGGAAACAGGCCGTTTTATGGGCGTGTGGGAAAAAACGCTACCGTTTCTGGGAAAAACGCAGGAGTGGCCGGAGAAACGGGGGAGTGTCTGGGCGAACGCTGGGTGTGTTTGTGACGTCAAACCAGGAACGACAAGCACTGAAATGATCGCAGATGCCGAGTAAGTCTGGAGCTACTCAGAAACTGCTACGAGGTGTGTAATCGCAATATTGCGAATACTTCGTTCGCAATTTTAAGATGCTAAGATTCACTCCCAGTAGGCGGCGGCTTAGCGTGTGTAACTCTGCTAAAATCCGCTTGCGAGCGAACAACTCGGAATGAGGGCCTATGTGTCTCCAAGGCTTAGTAAATAGACCCCATAGTCTGTAACATAACAGGAATTCATTGGCTGGGGACGATTTATCACCATCCACATCCAAGAATGCGGATGTGGTGTGATAAAATCGACCTAAGCCGCATTGCGATAGTTGATTACATCACACGGATGTATCAATTATCACATGCAGGGACAGAGTTTGCGAGCAAGCCCTGTCCCTGCGATGACAATACGCAACAGTATCGGGGTATTTTTCGGGAAAAATGCCCTGATGTCCTCTGTGCTTGCACCGGCATTGACACTGTCGCCCAGAGCCGGCCCTAACCAATATGATGCCCTAGGCAAGATTTTGGCTGGTGCCCCCTAGCACCACCGCTGGTTCTGCCTCTGACCTTGCACCTCTTTCCCAGCACCATCACCCCGCACCCATAGCAGTCCTTGTACCCCCTATATTTTAAATAGGAACAGTTCGCACATTTGACGCACAGCCCAAAAAGGGGCATCTTCTTGTTGGGAAGGGACATGGCCACACAATAGTAACCCCAATTCCAATTACGCCACACAGTACTGCAACTTTATTCACATTTTATCTTGCGATAGTGTCCATAATTCATATTACATCCCACAGTAGTATCACTTTACCTTATAAACGTTACTCCTCACAGTAGAGCCCCTTATTCACATTACATCACACTAAATTGCTCCTTATTCACATTACACCATACCTTATTGCTCTTTATTCACATTAGACGACACAGTAGTGCTCTTTCTATTTGCAACGCCACATAGTAGAGCACCTTATACACATAATGCCACACATTAGTAATGCATTTATACACAATTCCACACAGTAATGCCCCTTACACATATGAGACACATTAATATCCTTATAAACATAATGCACCTTACACATTATGACAACCTTTATTAATGCCCTTTTACACATAATGTCCCTTACACATATGCCGCACATTATTAATGCCCTTATACACATACTGACACACATAGTGCCCCCTACACATTTGCTGCACATTATTAGTGCCCCTATACACATAATGACACACATACAGTAGTACCCTGTTACACATATGCCGCACATTATTAATGCCATTTTCCACAATGACACACATAGTGGCCCTTTACACATATGTTGCACATTATTAATGCATTTTTACATGACACACATAATGCTCCTTACACATATTCTGAACACTACTGCACAACCAAACCACTCACATGCACACAGCACTCACACTTCCACTAACACTGTGACCTCTGCCTCTGCTTGGATACAGATGTGTCCTCACAAATCTTGCATCAATGCTAACGTCGGGCACCTTTTTTTTTTATGAAAATGCATCTTATTTGCATTGCTATGTGGCTAGGATGCACAAGCAGCTTCTGCTGATTAAACTGATATGCAGCATGCCAATATACTGTGTGAGACTGTGGCTGTATCTGCATATGAAATGCTACATACAGAATATAGGCATGTCGCATATCATTTTAATCAGCAGAAGCTGATGATGCCCCTAGGCATATCAAATGCCCTAGGCAATTGCCTAGTTTGCCTATGCCTATGGCCGGCGCTGCTGTCGCCACCATAGGGTCCACCCCCCCTCAACGCGGGTACTCCTCCCCCACCCGCTGTGACCCCCGGTGCTGTAAAGTGAGCTGCCGTTTTGCAGCATCACTTTACTGTATCGGGGGTCACAGCAGCGCACGGGAGGTCCTGGTGAGCGGCAGCCCGCAGTGGCACACCGATCACCGGCTCCCTGTACTGGTAAGTATGTTTTTTTGTAAAACTTTTATTTATTTATTTATTTTTAAAAAAACTTTTATTTCTCTTATGTCCTAGAGGATGCTGGGGACTCCGTAAGGACCATGGGGTATAGACGGGCTCCGCAGGAGACATGGGCACTCTAAGACTTTAGATGGGTGTGAACTGGCTCCTACCTCTATGCCCCTCCTCCAGACCTCAGTTAGATCCTGTGCCCAGAGGAGACTGGGTGCACTGCAGGGGAGCTCTACTGAGTCGGAAAAGACTTTTGTTAGGTTTTTTATTTTCAGGGAGCACTGCTGGCAACAGGTTCCCTGCTTCGTGGGACTGAGGGGAGAGACACAGACGCGTCTTAGGCTACTGGACACCATTTGCTCCAGAGAGTCGGAACACAGGTGTCGTCCTCGATGTTCGTCCCGGAGCCGTGCCGCCGTCCTCCTCACAGAGCCGGAAGATAGAAGCCGGGTGAGTATATGAAGAAAGAAGACTTCACAGGCGGCAGAAGACTTCAGATCTTCAGTGAGGTACCACGCAGCGGTCGCGCTGCGCGCCATTGCTCCCACACACACACAGGCACAGCAAAAGTGCAGGGCACAGGAGGGGCGCCCTGGGCAGCAATAATTACCTCAAATAAGACTGGCACCAGGCTTAGGTACTGCAGAGGCAGTATATTATAAAACCCCCGCCAGTATAAAAAAATTGAGCGGGACCGAAGCCCGCCGTCGAGGGGGCGGGGCTTGATCCTCCAGCACTAACTAGCGCCACTTTCTCCACAGCATGCTGCAGAGAAGCTGCTCCCGGACTCTCCCCTGCTGAACAAGTAACGGGATAAAAAATGAGGGGGGGGGGGCACATTTATTTGGCGCAGATCACATATACAAAAAAGCGCTGTATAGGCTGGGACTGTGTTTCAGTGTCTAGTGGCGCTGGGTGTGTGCTGGCATACTCTCTCTCTGTCTCTCCAAAGGGCCTTATTGGGGAGCTGTCCCCATATTCATAAATCCCAGTGTGTGTGGGGGTGTCAGTACGTGTGTGTCGACATGTCTGAAGCGGAAGGCTCGTCTAGGGAGGATGCAGAGCAAATGGTGGTGGTGTCTCCGTCGGCACAGCCGACACCGGATTGGTTGGACATGTGGAATGTGTTAAATGCAAATGTGACTTTGGGGGTCATTCCGAGTTGTTCGCTCGTTATTTTTTTTCCCGCAAAACGGAGCGATTAGTCGCTAATGCGCATGCGCAATGTCCGCACTGCGACTGCGCCAAGTAAATTTGCTATGCAGTTTGGAGTTTTACTCACGGCATTACGAGTTTTTTTCTTCGTTCTGGTGATCGGAGTGTGATTGACAGGAAGTGGGTGTTTCTGGGCGGAAACTGGCCGTTTTATGGGAGTGTGTGAAAAAACGCTGCCGTTTCTTGGAAAAACGCGGGAGTGGCTGGAGAAACGGAGGAGTGTCTGGGCGAACGCTGGGTGTGTTTGTGACGTCAAACCAGGAACGACAAGCACTGAACTGATCGCAGATGCCGAGTAAGTCTGGAGCTACTCAGAAACTGCTTAGAAGTGTCTATTCGCAATTCTGCTAATCTTTCGTTCGCAATTTTAATATGCTAAGATTCACTCCCAGTAGGTGGCGGCTTAGCGTGTGCAAAGCTGCTAAAAGCAGCTTGCGAGCGAACAACTCGGAATGACCCCCTTTATTGCATAAGAGATTGGACAAAGCAGAGTCCAAGGACAAAGCAGGGAGTCAATCCATGGCTTTGGCGGTGTCACAAGACCCTTCAGGGTCCTATAAACGTCCCTTTTCCCAGGTAGCAGACACTGATACCGACACGGATTCTGACTCCAGTATCGACTATGATGATGCAAGGTTACACCCAAGAGTGGCCAAGAGTATTCAATATATGATATTTGCAATAAAATATGTTTTACATATCACAGAGGACCCTTCTGTCCTTGACACGAGGGTCTGCATGTTTAAGGGGAAGAAACCTGAGGTAACGTTTCCCCCATCTCATGAGCTGAACACTTTATTTGAAAAAGCTTGGGAAACTCCAGACAAGAGACTGCAGGTTCCCAAGAGAATTATTATGGCGTATCCTTTCCCCTCAAAGGACAGGTTATGGAGGGAATCCTCGCCCACGGTGGACAAGGCTTTGACGCGCTTATCCAAAAAGGTGACACTACCGTCCCTGGACACGGCGGCCCTAAAAGATCCTGCGGATCGCAGGCAGGAAACTACCTTGAAATCAATTTACGCGCATACTGGAGCCCTACTCAGGCCGTCGGTAGCGTCGGCATGGGTTGGTAGCGCAATTGCAGCGTGGGTAGATACCTTGTCATCGGACATTGACACCTTAGATAAGGATAGTATTTTGTTGACCTTTGGTCACATTAAGGACGCAGCGTTATACATGAGAGAGGCTGCGAGAGATATTGGGCTGTTGGGTTCAAAAGCCTATGCCATGGCAGCTTCTGCTAGAAGGTCCCTGTCAACCCGTCAATGGACAGGTGATGCTGATTCAAAGAGACATATGGAAGCTTTGCCTTACAAGGGTGAAATTTTATTTGGGGAGGGCCTCGCGGACCTGGTTTCCACAGCTAACGCTGGTAAGTCTTCTTTTTTGCCTTATGTTCCCCCACAGCAAAAGAAAACACCTCAATACCAGATGCAGTCCTTTCGGTCGCATAAGTTCAGAAAGGGTCGGTGCTCTTCCTTCCTCGCCAGAGGTAAAGGTAGAGGGAAAAGAGCACCAGCTACGGCTAGTTCCCAGGAACAAAAATCCTCCCCGGCCTCTACAAAATCCACCGCATGACGCTGGGGCTCCGCTGCGGGAGTCCGCACCGGTAGGGGCACGTCTTGGTCTCTTCAGCCAGGTCTGGGTTCAGTCGGATTTGGATCCTTGGGTGATCGAAACTGTATCCCAGGGCTACAAACTGGAGTTCGAAGATGTGCCTCCACACCGATTTTTCAAATCGGCCTTGCCAGCTTCTCCCCCAGAGAGGGAAACAGTTTCAGCTGCCATACAGAAACTGTGTCAACAACAGGTGATTCTCAAGGTTCCCCTAGGGCAACAGAGAAAGGGGTTTTATTCAACCCTATTTGTGGTCCCGAAGCCGGACGGCTCGGTCAGACCAATTCTAAATCTAAAATCCCTAAACCTATAGTTGAAGAGGTTCAAATTCAAGATGGAATCTCTCCGGGCTGTGATCTCCAGCCTGGAAGGGGGGGATTTTATGGTGTCTCTGGACATAAAGGATGCATACCTTCATGTCCACATATATCCTCCTCATCAGGCGTACCTGAGATTCACTGTACAGGATTGTCATAACCAGTTTCAAACGTTACCGTTTGGGCTTTCCACGGCCCTGAGAATTTTCACCACGGTAATGGCGGAAATGATGGTGCTCCTGCGCAGGCAGGGAGTCACAATTATCCCATACTTGGACAATCTCCTGATAAAGGCAAGATCGAGAGATCAGTTACTAAAGAGCGTGTCTCTCTCCCTGAGAGTACTACAACAACACGGCTGGATTCTAAATCTACCAAAGTCGCAGTTGGTTCCGACAACTCGGCTGGCATTTTTGGGCATGATTCTGGACACGGAAAAAAAGAGGGTTTTTCTCCCAATGGAAAAAGACCAGGAACTCCAGAACATGGTCAAGGACCTGTTAGAACCAAAAAGAGTGTCAGTTCATCAATGCACTCGAGTATTTGGAAAGATGGTGGCGGCCTACGAGGCCATTCCGTTCGGCAGGTTCCATGCGAGAGCTTTTCAGTGGGACCTTCTGGACAAGTGATCAGGGTCCCATCTACAAATGCATCGGAGAATAAGCCTGTCCCCCAGGGCCAGGGTATCTCTCCTGTGGTGGCTTCAGAGTGCTCACCGTCTAGAGGGTCGCAGGTTCGGCATTCATGATTGGGTTCTTGTGACCACGGACGCGAGCCTCCGAGGATGGGGAGCAGTCACGCAAGGAAGAAATTTTCAGGGAATATGGTCAAGCCAGGAGGCTTGTCTACACATCAATGTGCTGGAAGTAAGGGCCATATACAACGGCCTACAGCAAGCGGAGAATCTTCTTCCCAACCTACCCGTTCTGATTCAGTCAGACAATGTCACAGCTTTGGCGCATGTAAACCGCCAAGGCGGGACAAGGAGCAGAGCAGCAATGGCAGAAGCCACCAGGATTCTTCGCTGGGCAGAAAATCATGTAAGCGCTCTGTCAGCAGTCTTCATCCCGGGAGTAGACAACTGGGAAGCAGACTTCCTCAGCAGACACGATCTCCATCCAGGAGAGTGGGGGCTTCATCAAGAAGTCTTTGCAGAAGTAACAAGTCGTTGGGGACTTCCTCAACGACTTGTTACAAAAAGCTTCGGACGTATTGTTCCAGGTCGAGGGACCCTCAGGCAGTGGCGGTGGACGCCCTAGTGACACCTTGGGTGTTTCAGTCGGTCTTTGTGTTCCCTCCTCTTCCACTCATCTCAAAACTATTGAGAATCATAAGACGAACGAGAGTGCAGACAATACTCATTGTTCCAGATTGGCCTCGAAGGGCCTGGTATTCAGATCTTCAGGAAATGATCACAGAAGATCCGTGGCCTCTTCCTCTCAGGGAGGACCTGTTACAATAGGGGCCCTGCGTGTTCCAGGACTTACCGCGGTTAAGTTTGACGGCATGGCGGTTGAACACCAAATCCTAGCTAGGAAGGGTATTCCGGGGGAAGTCATCCCTACTCTAATCAAAGCTAGGAAGGAGGTAACGGCGAGGCATTATCACCGTATCTGGAGGAAATATGTGTCTTGGTGTGAAGCCAAGAATGCTCCTATGGAAGATTTCAGCTGGGTCGTTTTCTCCATTTTCTACAGACAGGAGTGGATATGGGCCTAAAGTTAGGCTCCATTAAGGTGCAGATTTCAGCCTTATCTATATTCTTTCAGAAGGAGGGCTTCTCTCCAAGAGGTCCAGACTTTTGTGAAAGGAGTACTGCACATCCAACCTCCTTTTGTGCCCCCAGTGGCACCGTGGGACCTTAACGTGGTGTTACGGTTCCTTCAATCACACTGGTTTGAACCTCTTCAAACGGTGGAGTTAAAATTTCTCACTTGGAAAGTGGTCATGTTGTTGGCCTTGGCATCTGCGAGGCGGGTGTCTGAATTGGCGGCTTTGTGTCACAAGAGCCCATATCTGATTTTCCATGTGGATCGAGCGGAGTTGAGAACTCGTCCTCAATTTCTACCTAAGGTGGTTTCGTCGTTCCATATGAACCAACCTATTGTGGTGCCGGTGGCTACGGGTGACTTGGAGGATTCCAAGTCCCTGGCTGTAGTCAGGGCCTTAAAAATGTATGTAGCCAGGACGGCTAGAGTTAGGAAAACAGAGGCTCTGTTTGTCCTGTATGCGGCCAACAAGGTTGGCGCTCCTGCTTCTAAGCAGACTATTGCTCGCTGGATCTGTAACACGATTCAGCAGGCTCATTCTACGGCGGAATTGCCGTTACCAAATTCGGTAAAGGCCCATTCCACTAGGAAAGTGGGCTCTTCTTGGGCGGTTGCCCGAGGCGTCTCGGCATTACAGCTGTGCCCAGCAGCTACTTGGTCGGGTTCAAACACTTTTGCAAAATTCTACAAGTTTGATACCCTGCTGATGAGGACCTTGCATTTGCTCAATCGTTGCTGCAGAGTCATCCGCACTCTCCCGCCTGGTCTGGAGCTTTGGTATAATCCCCATGGTCCTTACGGATTCCCCAGCATCCTCTAGGACGTAAGAGAAAGTAAGATTTTAAACCTACCAGTAAATCTTTTTCTCCTAGTCCGTAGAGGATGCTGGGCGCCCGTCCCACTGCGGACAATTTCTGCAAGGCTTGTATATAGTTGTTGCTTACATAAGGGTTATGTTACAGTTGTGATCAGTCTATGGCTGATGCTGTTTTATTCATACTGTTAACTGGTTTGGTATATTCCATGTTGTACGGTGTGTATGGTGTGGGCTGGTTTGTATCTCGCCCCTTAGATTAACAAAAATCCTTTCCTCGTACTGTCCGTCTCCTCTGGGCACAGTTCTTTAACTGAGGTCTGGAGGAGGGGCATAGAGGGAGGAGCCAGTTCACACCCATCTAAAGTCTTAGAGTGCCCATGTCTCCTGCGGAGCCCGTCTATACCCCATGGTCCTTACGGAGTCCCCAGCATCCTCTACGGACTAGGAGAAAAATATTTACCGGTAGGTTTAAGATCTTATTTTTGGGATTTTTTTTTTACCAGTGATCAACTTGATCCCAAGGGGGCAGAGAAAGCTGTGCAGAAGTAGGGATCTTGCAATGATCCCTGTGATAACGCCAGCTGGAGCTGCCGTAATTATCACAGGGCCCATTGCAGGGTTTTTTGGAGGAAATTTGGCCCAGATCGCATATCCCATGATAAGTATGGGAAATGCAATCTGCTTACTAAAAAAAATAATGAATTAAAGGGTTTGAAACAGTTTTTCATGAAAACTGCTCTAAATTACCTTTAAAACATTGGAGTGATACTAAAATAATGTGAAAAGGGTGTGAAAACACCCTTTTTCAAAAAATGTTAGCAAAAATAATGTTAATAAATACTAAATAGGCCCCTTAGTATATAGACCCCAAAATTCCCTCTGTATGCGTAGATAGCCTAATTTACAGTAAATAACTACAAAAAAATAAATTAAAAAAACAACTTTGTTTATATTTATAATGCTATCCACAAACATATATGTAAGTTTAAGGAGCTTAGGGGTAGATTTAACAACGAATGATATTCTTGTGATCACTCATTACAAATGTTAAATGGTGCTCAGGCCAATCAGCTCCTAGCTGTTATGTGTTAGAAAAATGAAAGGAGCTGATTGCCTCATTATTAAATCTGCCCCTTAGATTCCAGAACATAAGATATTTGAAATTAAGTCGCACGTGTCTACTTTCGTGCTACTACTTTTGCTTCAATATTGCACGCCCCACAAAGCCCTTGTACCCTAGGCTGCAGCCTGATCAGGCACTAGACATAATGCTGTAATAATAGCTAAAGGTGCTTCACTCCTCAGGACTCCTGTGTGCTACGCTCATGCACAGTCGGCTGACCTCATACTGTACTGGGAGAACCCTCTCCTCGTAATTTCTACAAATTGTAGCCTATATGTAGGACACAATGACACAATGCCATCTTCAGATAGCATTAGCTGCAAGGGTCAAACTTTGCAATGCTTTGCATTCCGTAGCTTGGTAAATCTTGGTAATCATTAGTGATGAGCGGGTTCGGGTCCTCGGAATCCGAACCCGCCCGAACTTCACCTTTTTTTTACACGGGTCCGAGCGACTCGGATCCTCCCGCCTTGCTCGGTTAACCCGAGCGCGCCCGAACGTCATCATCCCGCTGTCGGATTCTCGCGAGACTCGGATTCTATATAAGGGAGCCGCGCGTCGCCGCCATTTTCACACGTGCATTGAGATTGATAGGGAGAGGACGTGGCTGGCGTCCTCTCCGTTATAGTAGAACACAGAGTGACTTAGTTAGTTATAATTGGGGGGACGGGGAGCAGCTGTTAGGGAGTACAGTGCAGGGTTTTGATTAGTTTAATCCTTTGTTTCTCTGCCTGAAAAAAAGTCTCCACCATATCTGTGCTCACTCAGTGTGCTGCACTGCTGCATGATATATCTGTGCTGAGTGCACTGCTCACACTGCCTAATTGTGGGGACTGGGGAGCAGTTATAGCAGGAGTACAGTGCACAGTTTTGCTGACAGTGACCACCAGTCCAGTATACGTTTGTCTGCCTGAAAAACACTGTGGTGTTTTTTTTTTCTTTCTTCATGCTAGTTTGTTTAGCAGTCTGCTGACAGTGTCCACCAGGTCCGTTATACAGTATATTATATATATAAGCACTAAGCAGCAGTACGGTAGGCCACGGCTGTACCTACCTCTGTGTCGTCAGTGCACTCGTCGTCCATAAGTATAAGTAATACTGTACTATCCATCCATCTACATTGTATACCTGTGGTGTTTTTTTTTTCTTTCTTAATACTAGTTTGTTTAGCAGTCTGCTGACAGTGTCAACCAGGTCCGTTATACAGTATATTATATATATAAGCACTAAGCAGCAGTACGGTAGGCCACGGCTGTACCTACCTCTGTGTCGTCAGTGCACTCGTCGGCCATAAGTATAAGTAATACTAATACTATCCATCCATCTACATTGTATACCTGTGGTGTTTTTTTTTTTCTTTCTTCATACTAGTTTGTTTAGCAGTCTGCTGACAGTGTCCACCAGGTCCGTTATACAGTATATTATATATATAAGCACTAAGCAGCAGTACGGTAGGCCACGGCTGTACCTACCTCTGTGTCGTCAGTGCACTCGTCGTCCATAAGTATCAGTAATACTATACTATCCATCCATCTACATTGTATACCTGTGGTGTTTTTTTTTTCTTTCTTCATACTAGTTTGTTTAGCAGTCTGCTGACAGTGTCCACCAGGTCCGTTATACAGTATATTATATATATAAGCACTAAGCAGCAGTACGGTAGGCCACGGCTGTACCTACCTCTGTGTCGTCACTCGTCGTCCATAAGTATAAGTAATAATAGTATACTATCCATCCATCTACATTGTATACCTGTGGTGGCTTTTAGTTGTGCGCAAAATATGGAGAACAAAAATGTGGAGGTTAAAAAAATAGGGAAAGATCAAGATCCACTTCCACCTCGTGCTGAAGCTGCTGCCACTAGTCATGGCCGAGACGATGAAATGCCATCGACGTCGTCTGCCAAGGCCGATGCCCAATGTCATAGTACAGAGCATGTAAAATCCAAAACACAAAAGATCAGTAAAAAAATGACCCAAAAATCAAAATTAAAAGCGTCTGAGGAGTAGCGTAAACTTGCCAATATGCCATTTACGACACGGAGTGGCAAGGAACGGCTGAGGCCCTGGCCTATGTTCATGGCTAGTGGTTCAGCTTCACATGAGGATGGAAGCACTCATCCTCTCGCTAGAAAAAAGAAAAGACTTGCGGCAAAAGCACAGCAAAGAACTGTGCGTTCTTCGATGCCTGACCTTCCCAACACTGGACGGGAAGAGCTTGCGCCTTCCACCATTTGCACGCCCCCTGCAAGTGCGCCTCTTTTTTTCTTTGCGTCATGTGCTGTTTGGGGAGTATTTTTTTGAAGGGCCATCCTGCCTGACACTGCAGTGCCACTCCTAGATGGGCCAGGTGTTTGTGTCGGCCACTAGGGTCGCTTAGCTTACTCACACAGCTACCTCATTGCGCCTCTTTTTTTTCTTCTTTGCGTCATGTGCTGTTTGGGGAGTATTTTTTGGAAGGGCCATCCTGCGTGACACTGCAGTGCCGCTCCTAGATGGGGCAGGTGTTTGTGTCGGCCACTAGGGTCGCTTAGCTTACTCACACAGCTACCTCATTGCGCCTCTTTTTTTTCTTCTTTGCGTCATGTGCTGTTTGGGGAGTATTTTTTGGAAGGGCCATCCTACCTGACACTGCAGTGCCACTCCTAGATGGGCCAGGTGTTTGTGTCGGCCACTTGGGTCGCTTAGCTTAGCCATCCAGCGACCTCGGTGCAAATTTTAGGACTAAAAATAATATTGTGAGGTGTGAGGTGTTCAGAATAGACTGAAAATGAGTGGAAATTATGGTTATTGAGGTTAATAATACTATGGGATCAAAATGACCCCCAAATTCAATGATTTAAGCTGTTTTTAGGGTTTTTTGAAAAAAACACCCGAATCCAAAACACACCCGAATCCGACAAAAAAAATTCGGTGAGGTTTTGCCAAAACGCGTTCGAACCCAAAACACGGCCGCGGAGCCGAACCCAAAACCAAAACACAAAACCCGAAAAATTGCCGGTGCACATCACTAGTAATCATATAAACCTACAGGGGCTGCAGCTGCTGTCGGAAATGGAGGGACCATAGCAGATAGGGAGATAACTGTTGCTGTCCTTCTGTGATACATTTGGGGTGTTTTCATAGGGATATCCCGCAAAAAAGCTCCAAAGTCATAGCATTTATGAAAAAAAGGGTGGGTGGAGAGAGAGAGGGTGGGAGGCGGGTAAAAGATGATGGGAGGTGTAGAGAGAGAGAGAGGGTGGGAGGAGAGTGAGGGAAAAAGGATGGGAGGGGGTGAGAGAGAAAGGGTGGGAGGAGGGTGAGAGAGGGTGGGAGGAGGTTGAGAGAAAGAGGATGGAAAGTGATGAGAGAGAGAGAGGTTGGGAGGAGGGGAAGAGAGAGAGAGAGGTTGGGAGGAGGGGAAGAGAGAGAGAGAGAGCGGTGGGAGGAGTGTGTGTGAGAGAGAGAGAGAGAGAGAGTGGGATTGAGTGTGAGAGAAAGAGAGAGGGTGGGAGGAGGGTGAGAGATAGAGTGTGGGAGGGGATGAGAGAGAGAGAGAGGGTGGAGGAGGGAAAGAGGGTGAGGGGGTGGGAGGAGTGTGTGAGAAAGAGGGTGGGAGGAGGGTGAGAGAGAAAGGGAGAGAGATTAACCTATTTAAGTATTTGTTTGTTTAAAGCTGGGTAGATTTTAAAATTAGTTGTCCTTTATATTATGCATTCTTCAAGTGTATTTTTTGACAAAGATAAGGCCCATACACACTGGGCGATTTTGAGCTGGAAGCAGCTCACTTTTGGTGTTTTGAGCTGCTTTCAGCTCAAAACCGCCCAGTGTGTATGTCCCGGCAATGAGCGCTGATGCGCGCTCCCGCTTCATCGCCGGCGGCCGCCATTCATCAGATGGGATCACCAGCAGATGAACGGCGCGTGAACGGCTTTCCATAGCATCCTGCTATGGAAAGCCGTTCACCCCCGCTGACATCGCTGGGCAGGGGGAAAATAGCTCAGTGTGTATGCACCTTTAGTGGGCTATTCATGATGTGACATCTTTCCATAGTTAGTTTAAAGCAAAATATACCTTTTAATCAGGACAGGTTCAGTTCTCACTATTCCATGGGTATACCACACATCCATACTGTACCTGCAATAGTGCAAGCTCCTGCCAAACACACTTTGGAGCACTGTCCAGTCCATCCATGCGCTCTACACTGAGAGATTAAGTGAATAATGCATTGAAATTTTAGATTTGTTTGCCTTACCCGGTTTCGGTTACGTCCTCCTGGAACAGGCATGGTTGTGTATCCATGGTTCCTCTTTTCTACAACCTGTTTGTAAGTTTAGAAAGAATTAGATCTTAATATCCCTATTACCAGCAGTTCATCTCACCTCTTTTGGAAATCACCAACTAGTCAATCGTGACAAGTGTTGCAAATATTATATATCATTTAAAGGGAATTTTTGCCTTAGCAATAACAGTACTTTGATGTTGCAAGTTGCCATTTGTGTTTTACAAGGATGTATGGGACCACCTACTGTGCTTTTTAGAGAACCTGGATTGTGTAACATCGTTTGCAATAATTTACAATAATTTACATTTTCAACCTGATTAATGCACCGATCCTGTTCCTACGTCAGAGGCAAATGCAGGATTTCTAGAAAGGGGTTTCCAATTGCTTAATTTTATAGTGTAGCCAATCCATGGAGGGTGCATAATTAGCACTTAACAAGCTATAGACTGGTCTGGTGCCATAATGGCCACCCACCCACTCCGCAGACTTGGTAGGGAAAGTTGCTGTCTCTGTCATGCTCAGCAGCCCAGTTCCATCCCTTATACTGAATGTTGTGGCCTCAGCTCTAATAAAATCGTGTTATACAATATAGCTATGGTGGTCATGAATTGAGCTGCTGGCTTGGAATGGAGTTTCTGGCCATCTATAAACCCCCCCTACATTTACCTATATAGGTGCACTACAGTCTGTACATCAATTACAAGCATTCTCTCCACACACCATAATGCACCTCTATGTATGGAGAAGTTTAAAGTGCTATGGGGTAGATGTATCAAGTCTTCTATTGAGGACAAGGGGAAGTTTGTAAATAGAAGCCAATCAGATTCTACCTATCATTTTATAGAATGTATAGCTTGAATCTGATTGGTTGCTATGGGCAACTATATTTGTCGTCCTTTGACGGCTTGGTAATTCATTATATGGCAAACTTGCAGTATAAATACTATAAGAAGGAGTAAAGGTGGGCAGGAAATAAGGTTATAAAGTAAAGATGCCATCTTTAAGATTCTAAAGTGGGCCGAGCACTAACCAGTCACAGGCAGTTTTCGTTGTTTGGTGTAAAATAGTCCTGGTTCCTCTTTTAGCATAATGGATGGGATCATTGGAGGGAATACATACAATTTACTGGCAAACGGGGTGCCGACTGTCAGTATACCGACAGCGGCATCCATCTGTCAGAATCCCGGCAGTGAGTTCCCTCATGGGCCCGCTGCACTCTCCACGCTTTGGGCTCGGTGGCTATATTTCCACTCGGTTGGTGGCGTGGACCCACCAACCGAGTGGGAATACCCAGTGGTGGCCGGGATTCCGTCCGTCGGTATTTCACTGGTTGTCGGGATTCCGGCGTTGGTCTCCTGAATGCCAGGGTCCCGACAGCTGGTATTTTTACAGCATCTCCTTTAGAGACTGCTGCTCTTTATACAGGGACTTCAGGGGGCTAATTCTGGTACTTACCCTTGCCTAAGAGCCGTGAGGACCCTTGAAGAGCTCTAGATCTTCTCAGTGAAATGGGGAAGCTGATTTAAGTTTTCACCCATGACAAATCTTGAGATGGCTTTCACTATAGTGAAAAGAAGTAGCAGAGAGACAGTGGACCAATAGCTCAATAGCACTATTTAAAAAGAAAAGAAAAGGAAGGACACTGTGAGAAAAGAGGTTGGCAGGCTTTATTTCACCTGGGTATCGGTGTCCGTGTGACTACTGACAGTGTAAATGATAGCATAAGCTCTGCTTTCCAAACGTCAGCTCTAGTGGAGTGAGAGATTGAAACACAAGAGTTGGCCAAAATACCTGAAAGCCTAAGGGCCCGGCCATGAGTTAATACAGCCTTGCTGAGAATGTCTACACCCAGACCATCTCCCTCCCCAGCCTCAGTGGCGCACGCAGGGGGGGGGGTTCCGAGTACCTGGAAACCCCCCCTGATGAGCTGAATTTTCTTTTTGAGACAGAGACAGCTGTGTCTCTGCTGTCTCGTCTTAGCAAAAAGCCGCGACCGCGATCGCGGGAGCGGAGCTGCAGCAACCAGTCCACAGAGAGCTAAGTATGCAGATCTCTGCTTACAGTCATGAATGTTCCGGTGGCTGGGGGCTCCCTCCGTCCTCACACGTCCGCCCCTCTGCTCCCAGCCACTGTGTATATGTAAGTTCAAAATCTTTATGTGTGTATTTGTACAGTATGTATGTGTTATGTACAGTATGTATGTGGGTTTGTGTTTGTGCTTGTGTATGTAGTGTATGTATGTGTGTATGTATGTATGTATGTATGTATGTATGTGTGTGTGTATGTGTATATGTGTGTTATATATCTGTAAGGGACTATGGACAGCAACAATACTGGGCAGCATTCTTAGGAATTTTCAATGACGTAGACAGCATACAGCATCGTTGATATATATATATATATATATACACACACACACACACACACGTACAGTTCAGATATGTAAGTGGCACTATTAGGACTTAATCTGCAGCAACGGCGGTGCTTACTCTTTTCAAACCGTTTTCAAGGTTGCAAAAAAACAACCATACATGTTCTTACCTTTATAGGATAACATCCAGTGATCCTCCATGCCGCTATCCCTGCAAACGCCGTCCGCTCCCGATGACGTCAGAGATCACTGGGTGTTATCCTATATAGATAAGAACATGTATGGTTTTCTTGTATCCTTGAAAACGGTTTGAAAATAAACTAAAACATTGGAGTAAGCACCGCCGTCTACTGGATTTATTATGCTGCAAATTAAGTCCCGAGAGTGCCAGCATATCTGAACTGTATTCTAGCTGACTCTGTTGACTTAGGAGGGCACCTGGGCATTTAATTATGTATGGATGGAGTGCAGATTGTCCGGGACTGTGTGTGTGTAGCAGGACGGCACTCATAGACATTGGTGTACCATAGAAAATCTGCACAGGACGCTGTAGCTGTTTGACAACGTTTCAGAGTTACTGTAGACTCTGAAACGTCGACAAACAGCTACAGCGTCCTGTACTGATTTTCTATGGTATACCAGTCTCTATGAGTGCCGTTCTGCCTCCATATATATGTGTATGTATGTATGTATGTATGTATGTATGTGTGTATATATATATATATATATATATATATATATATTACACATACATGCACGTATACATACACACCCACTAACAGAAACCCCCCTCGCTAAATCCTGCGTTTGCCCCTGCCAGCCTCTGCCACCTGCTGCTCCGCCATCTTGCTAGCCTGACCAAACCTAAGCATCCCGTCAGACTTCGCTGCAGCCCAAGCTAAGCGCACAGCCTGTTTACACCTATAGACTCCTCCTTATTTTCTCAAACCGTGAGAGCGGCCATGGGGAGCCGATGTGTCAAATCTGCGAAAGAGAGCAAATGGAGACTTTTCTGTTGCACCCAATCAGCTCCCAGCTATCATTTATTTACTACATTTTATAATATGTATAATTAAAATCTGATTGGTTGCTATGGGCAGCTTCCCAACTTGTCCCCATTAACACCATAATATGATATTTTCACTCTAACACATATTGGGGGTTTGGAAATAGACTGGTTTCTCAGTATAAGCAACTAATGCTTTAAATTTAGCTGCAAACTTGCGGGTTCCTTAAGCTCTGACCCTATTCATAACCCCTGATATACAGTGCATCCGGAAAGTATTCACAGCGCTTCACTTTTTCCACATTCTGTTATGTTACAGCCTTATTCCAAAATGGAATAAATTCATTTTTTCCTTTAAAAGTCTACCCATAATACCCCATAATGACAACGTGAAAAAAAGTATTTTTTAGATTTTTGCTAAAGAAATCACATGTACATAAGTATTCACAGCCTTTGCCATGAAGCCCAAAATTGAGCTCAGGTGCATCCTGTTTCCACTGATCACCCTTGAGATGCCCCTACAACTTAATTGGAGTCCACCTGTGGAAAATTCACTTGATTGGATATGATTTGGAAAGACACACACTTGTCTATATAAGGTTCCACACTTGACAGTACATGTCTGAGCACAAACGAAGGGCCTAATTCAGACCTGATCGTAGCAGCAAATTTGTTAGGAGATGGGCAAAACCATGTGCACTGCGGGGGGGGGGGGGGGGGGGGGAGATATAACGTGCTGAGAGAGTTAGATTTGGGTGGGTTATATTGTTTCTGTGCAGGGTAAATACCAGCTGCTTTATTTGATTTAAACACACCCCACCCAAATCTCTCTCTGCACGTTATATCTGCCCCCCCCTGCAGTGCACATGGTTTTGCCCATCTGCTAACAAATTTTCTGCTGCGATCAGGTCTGAATTAGGCCCAAGTATGAAGTCAAAGGATTGTCTCGAGGCACAAATCTGGGGATGGGTACAGAAAAATATCTTCTGCTTTGAAGGTCCTAATGAGCACAGTGGCCTCCATCATCCATGAATGGAAGACGTTCGGAACCACCAGGACTCTCCCTAGAGCTGGCGGCCGTCGAAACTGAGCGATCTGGGGAGAAGGGCGCTAGTCAAGGAGGTGACCAAGAACCCCATGGTCACTCTGTCAGAGCTACAGAATTCCTCTGTGGAAAGAGGAGAACCTTCCAGAAGGACAACCATCTCTGCAGCAATCCACCAATCAGGCCTGTATGGTAGAGTGGCCAGACGGAAGCCACTCCATAGTAAAAAGCACATGGCAGCCTACCTGAAGTTTGCCAAAATGCACCTGGAGGACTCTCAGACCATAAGAAACAAAATTCTCTGGTCTGATAAGACAAAAATTGAACTCTTTGGCGTGAATGCCAAGCATCATGTTTGGAGGAAATCAGGCACCGCTCACCACCAGGCCAGTACCATCCCTACAGTGAAGCATGGTGGTGGCAGAATCATGCTGTTGTGACTTTGCTCACAATACACTTTCACTTTAAAAGTCCTTGAATGCCATTAATTCTTTATGTATACATGCTAGCCAGCATGTTAGGAATCATTTAGGACACCGAGGCCAATGTCACTTTTTTTTAGATATACTGTACATGGGGGTGGGAATATTTAAGTGGGGTTGGGTATGGGATGCACCATTACAGTGACGCTGCAGGTGCAGACAGGTGCTGCTTGCTGCTGGAAAGTCGGGATCCAGAGGCCTAGAGGAGGTGCATCAGGGCTATGAGGAGCGGCCGTGGCATCGCCCCTAGTTACATTCACCTCCTATGTGGCTTCACATGACTTGGTGTTACACATGTCGGCATGGAGGAAGCACTGAGGCACTATGTGGCACAGCCTGATAGTGGCGGCTGCACCTGATTAAACCCACAGCAGTGGTCAGCGCAGTGTAAAAGGAGTAGTCAACATACAGAGATATCCTTCAGTTTTTTGCTAGATGAATTCAGTGGTGCCCCCCAAGGGCCGTCGCCCCTAGGCAGCCGCCTAAAGCTGCCTAATGGTAAAGCCGGCTCTGCTGTGGGGATGTTTTTCAGTGGCAGGAACTGGGACACTAGTCAGGATAGAGGGAAAGATGAATGCAGCAATGTACAAAGACATCCTGGATGAAAACCTGCTCTAGAGCGCTCTTGACCTCAGACTGGGGTGACGGTTTATCTTTCAGCAGGACAACGACCCTAAGAACTCAGCCAAGATATCAAAGGAGTGGCTTCAGGACAACTCTGTGAATGTCATTAAGTGGCCCAGCCAGAGGCCAGACTTGAATCAGATTGAACATCTCTGGAGAGATCTGAAAATGGCTGTGCACCGACGCTTCCCATCCAACCTGATGGAGGTTGAGAGGTGCTGCAAAGAGGAATGGGCGAAACTGCCCAAATATAGGTGTGCCAAACTTGTGGCATCATATTCCAAAAGACTTGAGGCTGTAATTGCTGCCAAAGGTGCATCAACAAAGTATTGAGCAAAGGCTGTGAATACTTATGTACATGTGATTTATTAGTTTTTTATTTTTAATAAATTTGCTAAAATCTTAAAAAAAACTTTTTTCATGTTGTCATTATGGGGTATTGTGTGTAGAATTTTGAGGTGGGAAAAAGTGAAGCGCTGTGAATACTTTCCGGATGCACTGTATCATAAGTATCTGCTCTTAATATTTCTAGGGCACAATCTCCTGCCACATTATTAGCTTCATGTAGCTGTGTTCTTTACTCAAGTAGAAACACAGATCTTTTCCGCAGTATAGTTCTTCTTCCAATTCATTCCACCTTTTTTAGCAACAATAATGTCTGTATTCCCTTAGGTAACGTGCTTGGAATGAACTGTGCGAGTTTTGTGATCTTATTATTTTGGAAGAGGAAGAATGTACACCTCATACTTAGGAAGGACACCTAGTCGTCTCATCAGACCCAACATTCAACCAAACGATAACATATGATTGATGATTGTTATCTATATAACACCCCAATACCACCAATCATGCATCCCTCATCACTGGTTTTATAGATGCGTGTGTAGAACACAGTGAGAATGCTTAAACCCATATTAAAAGGCTATTATTAATGAGGAAATAAGGAAGCCTCTTATCCAGGGTTTCTCATTGATCGTGTGTAAACCATACCTTGGGCTACGTACCATTCATTTTATTTCCTTTAAAGGTGAATGAGGCGTTTATTGAAAGTGTGGTAGATTTCTGAAATTCTTTATATCCTAACAAAGAATTAACAGATATAAAGCATCCTTATTTCTGGATTGATCCTGGTCATTTGACGAAGGTGATGGGGCGGGCTTTTCTGTTGAAATTACTTTGCAGGGCAATGGAGGAGGTGGAACTACAGTTGGGTCCACCTTTATCTTGACTTCTTTGCTGCGCCTAGGTACACCATGGTTTATTAACATAAACCCTTCATCTATTGTTCTCAGCTGCAATACAATACAGAGAACAATACAGCAGGGGATTAAGTCATTACAGCAGGGGATTAAGTCCGACTGACCTGGCTCAATTAATTCTATTAAAGGCCAAGATAAACGTGGACCCATCTGTAGTTCCCCTTACCATTACAGGTGATGGAACTCAGTTCCACCTTGTTACCCCCCCCCCCCCCCCTCCCCTTTACCCCCACACACACACACTTTAACCAATGGTTGTATGTAATATACGTGGTGGCTGCCTATCCCCGGGGATTTGCAGCGATGTGTGCTTTACAGCACCCAGCATTTGAATTAACTTCTCCTTCTAAGTCCGCCCCCAGACTCCCACTGGTTAGTTTCACAGGAGTCTGGGAGTGGGCTTATAGAGGAAATACAAGCCGTATCCCAGGTGCAGCGGCAGCTCAGTGGCTTGCGGATGCTCCATTTTATGGCCATGTTTTGGGAGTATTGCAGACATATCGCGTACAGTGACGCTCAACCGCTGAAATGGAAGGCTATATGTGGACGGAGAAACTGCACCACGCATCATTTGGGATATCAGCAGAGGCGTCTAAGAGGAGACATTATTAATATTTTCAAATATATAAAGGGACAAACAATACATGGAGCTTTCAGACAATTTGTTTATTGAAAGATCTCTACATAGCTTTTAAATTTAATGTATGTTAGTAACAGTACGCACTCTTGTTGTCAACTAGGCCATTAACATTCGTCACTTGAGTTATCATAATTAACCCAGTGTAGAATAGTGTTACTTTCTACGGGCACGGACAGTGGGCCCCTCATTACTTACATATTCAGACACACGGATGGTCCCCTGGATAAGGCTTTGTAGTGACATCTACATAAAGTTGAGTACATGCAACCGGCAAAAGACGCAGACACGGACGCCCACTCAGAATCAGCCCCATTGTGCTCAATTTACCCCAACAGTGGCTGTGCTAAAATGCACCAGTCTACACTAGCTAGAATGACACTGAGAGCAGTGCTGTGAGGAGAGTCACATAACCTATTAGTTAAGCCCCTACTTAGTGGATACACTGTTGGGTATTAATTAGTTAAAACTGTTACGAGCTGCAGGGGAAGCACGGCTGGCTCACTGCCAAGAGAACTTGTTTCATTGTATACTCTACATTAAACGGCTGTGTTATTCTTTATAGGCATTCCCAGAATTCCTTTGGATTTCACAGGAACAATATAATGGCAGAATAACTAATTTAGTCATATGTAAGCAGTGAGCACAAGAGGTAAAATAACGGAGGTCAAGCCATACAGTAACACAGGGAAATAATCATACTGGTCAATGGGGGTCATTCCGAGTTGATCGTAGCTGTGCTAAATTTAAATTTAGCACAGCTACGATCAGGCACTCAGACATGCGGGGGGACGCCCAGCACAGGGCCCCCCATCCCGCCCAGCACTGGGCCCCCCCATCCCCCCATCCTCCCCCATGTCTCCCCCATCCCCCCAATCTCTCCCGATCCCCCACCCGCAGAAATGCAAAAGCATCGCTCAGCGGCGATGCTTTTGCATTTGAGCAGTAACTCCCGGCCAGCGCAGCTCCTGCGGCTGGCCGGGAGAACCTCTTCGCTGCCCGGGTCGCATCGGCTGCGTGTGATGTCATGCAGCTGCCGCGGCCCGCCAACGGTCCAGCCGCGCCTGCGTTGGCCGGACCGTGCCCTCTAAACGGCGGCTTAACGCCACCGTCCAGCCCGCTCCCGCCCAGCGACCGCCTCTGCCTGTCAGTCAGGCAAAGGCGATCACTAGGCAACGACGGCCTTCAACCGTCTGGCATGCGCTGGTGCACTGCGGCGCCGGCGCATACGCAGTACTGACCCGATCGCACTGCTGCGATAAACTACAACGTGTGATCGGGTCAGAATGACCCCCAATATGCAATAGATCTTAGTGGTATATACAGCAGTATTACAATTTGTTCCAGCCAATTCTGGTGCCATAGGAGAAGCTATAAAAACCATGGGCAATGGCCTTTTAAGAGAGTAGGGGGCCCGGGTGCAGACTCCTCCATTCGGGCCCCCTCCTCTCTGCTGGCTGCGCTGAGCGTCTGAGCACTAGAGGGCTCAGACTCTACTGCGCATGTGCAGACCTCCAAGAAAATGGTGCAGTGGCCATTTTCCCAGTGATCTCTCTACTGGGCATGCACAGAATGCCGTGAAAATGGCAGAAGTGCCATTTTCAGAGTAATTTATCAGCACCCTGATGTCGGCACAGGACTCCGAAGAGGTAAGTATTCAAATAGTGTGTGCAGTGTGGGCCCCCCTGGACTTATGGGCCTGTGTGTACCGTACACACTGTATCCATTAAAAATATGCCAGTGACCCTGTTTGCTGCATCCGTCCTCACCACCTACACCTTTTATTAGCATGTTGGAGGTGGGGTTGGCTCCTGAGATTGAGAGTGTGGCCCTGTGGCACCATAGCCACACAGCGAGCCCATTGCATGTGTGGAGGAGCAGCGTGGTTTTTGCCCTGCACATCTTGTGGAAGCGCGTGGAGCTGTACGCATTTCAGTTACTCTCACATAGGCAAAGCTCACTGAGGGCAGACTATGCAGAAGTTGCCGGGTTGTCTCCAGACGAAAGATCGGGTGCAATTTAGGTCCAGTTGCTGATGGAGAGCTCAGCCATTGCTGAGCTCTCCATCAGCAACTGGACCTAAATTGCACCTGATCTTTCGTCTGGAGACAACCCAGCTAAGTATTTTCCCTAGCACTCTCATATTCACCATCACTGCTTGAACGTTAGCGCCATCTAGTCCACGCCACCACTATTTCCATTGTTTTACTTTTTGGACTATCCGGGATAAGTCCATTGTTGGATTCAGAAGGCAGCAATCGGTTCGTGTGAAGCGCCATTAAGGATTTCACCACTCTCTTTTATGCAGAAGTGGCCGTATGTGTAAATATGGTTGCTTCCAGGTGTATCCTTTGCATCAAATATAGGCTGGTGGCCACAGCCGGCCCTAACCAATATGATGCCCTAGGCAAGATTTTGGCTGGTGCCCCCTAGCACCGCCGCTAGTTCTGCAGGAGATAATGGCATGAGTCAGCTGGTAGCTCTGCTAATGTCGGGCGCCTTTTGTTTATAAAAATGCATCTTATTTGCATTACTATGTGGCTAGGATGCACATGCAGCTTCTGCTGATTAAAATGATATGCAGCATGCCTATATTATGTGTGTGACTGCGGCTGTATCTGCATATGAAATGCTATATTACAGTGGTTTCCAGGACTACACTGCAACGTAGCATTTTGTATGCAGATACAGCCGCAGTCACACACAGAATATAGGCATGCCGCATATCATTTTAATCAGCAGAAGCTGCTGGTGCCCCTAAGCATACCAAATGCCCTAGGCAACTGCCTAGTTTGCCTATGCCTAAGGCCGGCTCTGCTGGTGGCAAGCACAGATCAAGAAAGTGGAGGGCCCGAGTGCAGCCTCCATACGCTCCCCTCTTGCCAGTGTACTGTGCCAGAGTGTAATGAACATGTGGCAGGTGCCATTTTCTGGTTCTAAAATATGAAATAAAGAGGGAGGCGTGGCCAAATCCTGGGTGCATGGACATGCCACTGAGGGGGCCCAGGTAATTAGTATCCTCTAACCCCCCCCCCCCCCCCCCCCCCACACACACACACACTCACACTTCTTGCCCCACATGGGTCTTTCTTCAAAGCACTATTGCATAGTTTGCTAACAGTACGCTGACAGAAAAGATACTTTGGGTACATTTTGTGGTGTAAGAGGAAGGAAAAGAGGTAAAGAGTAATGGAACAAATGAGTATCTTCTGGGAAAGTTTAATCAGTGAAAACAAGACGGGATTGTTGTTTTTTGCTTTTTCTGCACAATTTTCTTGCAAGTCTAATGGTAGCAGCCTATGCAGGTACTCAGCAGTGCTCTTATGTGATTACTGCTCGCGGAAGAGAATGACACATACTTTGAGAATGTGGAGTATTCTGGATTTTTTCACCATACCTGATGTATAAGATCTGTATGCTTAGTACGATTCTTCTGTTGATCAAATACAGCACATTTCAAAAACATCCTCAACATCAACTGAGAAAGGGATCTAGTTTTCCTGATAAAAAAAAAATTAGACAAAAGAAATGAAAATATATACTGTGTTTTTTGAAATATAATATTCCTCTATCCGTATATAAAGTAGCCTTTTTAAGCGGCACATTTATCAATTATTTTTTTGCATGATATCCCTCTCCCCAAACACCCTCTTTTGGGGGTATCTGCAATTAATAAGTATTTCCCCAATGTATCTATCAGGAGGCCGCATCCCCCGGGTTTCGTTCGCAAATGCAGCTCCTGTAGAAACTTTTGTGGGCAGCTTTTCTGATGAATTTATCAAGCTCCAGAACGCAAAACATTCCAGAACTTGATAACAGTGGAGTAACTAGAGGCTTGGAGGCCTCAGGCAAACTCTCAAGGTGGGCCTCCTATCTGATTTTTATAGACCCTTAGGTCTACATGTGCAGCTGCAGCTTCGTGGGTACTAACGGAGCCAAACAGGGAAATGGCAGACAAGGAAGGAGCTGTAGAGAATGCTGGTCAGAGGCACTCCTCGGGGACAGACATCAGCGGGGGGTAACCACAGGGACCCCAACCTCCATAGATGGACCACAACAACAGAGGAGCCTCCTCAGGTAAGCATCAGACAGCGGGGGGTCAGGCAGCCCAGCATGGGCAGCGTTGGCGTGGGCATTGCAGACGATGATCCAGGAGTCTGGAAATCTAGGCTGCAGCTTCGGGCCTATCCAGACCCTGGAGCTCAGATGCCAGATCTCAGCGGGCCCCCTTCACCTTGTGGGCCCCTGGACATTTTCCAGCCATGCCACCTTGTAGTTACACCACTTCTTGGTATTTATCGCCATTAGCCACTGTAGCCTATAGGCTACACATTACAAAAAGCACCAGGATCGGGATCTGTTAGATCCCTCCCCAGCACTCACCACTCATACATGTGCAGTCAACAGACCACAACTGTGCAGTACTGCGGCAGCCCCGGGGAAGTGAAAAATAACAGATTCTAGAGATGAGCTGGTTCGAATGGAACGCCAGAATTAATGCCAGTTCGGTTTTATCCGGATGTTTCTTAATGGCTATCCAAAACACGTGACGTCCGTGAGCCAATAAGATGCCGTTTTGAGAACCGAGTAAAACCGAGTAAAACCGAACCCGCTTATCTCTAAGATTCCTAACGCGATCACTTTACTCTTACATATTGCAGGGACAGGATCTATCGGACCCCATCTCTATACGTGTACAATCCTTTTGGTACTTAATTTTTATATATTCAGCATGCTGTGCGTACGATGTCATGACAGACGCAATGATGTCACATGCACAGAGAAAGGAGTCGACTGGGACGCACTCAGAGATGGACTTCTCTCTGCAGCATTCCCCAAGAGGGATCCAATAGGAGCCTGGGGGAGGGGCTTCGCAGGTGTCGTGGGGCAGGGCTATGCTACGTGTCTCGGCACCTTGTAGAAAAAAAACAGCAAAATACAAATTGGGTGGTGCTATACCATAGATGTCGGGAAACCATTTCGTTCTCCCTTATCAATGGTAAAAGTATTCACCATCGGGTATAGACCATCGATGACTATGAACCATGGCCACTCCTATTTAAGCATACAGGCCCACTCCCTGGCCCTTGGAACTGTATTCACGAAAGGAGCATGCTTCTACTCTTGGTGGTTTGCGAGATACTGTAGTGTCACCTTAAAGTCCAATTTACTAAAACTCAGGGGGACATTTACTAAGCAGTGATAAGAGGGGAGAAGTGAGCCAGTGGAGAAGTGCACATGGCAACCAATCAGCACTGAAGTAACATATATAAATTGCATACTATAAAATTATACAGAGCTGCTGATTGGTTGATGGAACAACTTCTCCACTGGCTCACTTCTCCGCTCTTATCACTGCTTAGTGAATGTACCCCTTATTAATCACCTCTTTCCCTTCATTCACTTCAGAATTTGAATCCTGACTTTTTGCAGGGAGAAAACTATTATGTGCTGTCCAGGAAAACGTTGCATTTCCTCTAAATGCACCTTTTTCACCACTTGTCTCATACCGACTGCTTCAATAAATGCACCTCCCCCTATACATGGTTAAATAGTCTCGTTCCACAAAATGAAAACTATTTTATGCATCTGCATAATTATGGTGCATTTATGCGAACAGGCTGCTCAAGGGAGACATTCGCTCATATATACGTTGGTGCATGATGTCACGAAACAGTGACAGCATTTTCACAACACGTTTGCACTTCCTGAGGACCGACTGGATGATGTAATATGGTGAATATTATAAATAATATGGTAAATCCACAAGCAGGGGTGGATTTAGGGGTGAAGGCGCCACTAGGCACAACAGTGACACCCCCCCCCCACCACCACCACCACCACACACACACACACACACATGCTCAATTTTATTATTTTCATTGATTGGTTATAAGCTCTCATTTGATGACATCCAATTTAATAGAATAATAAGAAAGCCACTATGACATGTTTTTTATTTTTTATTGCTGTATTTATACATATTAACTAAGTAGGACAGTTTACAGGGGCTAACAAAAAAATCCCCAATAAAGAATAATAGATCAGGCGCTCCCAGTTGTGCCAGTAATATTGTATAAATATACATACACCTATAAATCCACAATAGCTGCTCTCAGCAGGTGCTCTGAACACCTAATAAAACTAAGCTAATATTGTCTAAAATTTATAAACAATAGAGAGAGCGCATGAATAATACAATAACAATTTATTATTAGAAAAATCACTTAAAATGCAATATTGCTGGTCATTAAAAGAATGAATGAAACCGCACTAATGGAGACCACTGAACTAATCAATAGTAAATAGTTGTGTTCCCAAATGAATACGGGAAAGGAGGAAACAGTTCTCAATTGAGCTGAGGAATGAATGTTCAATGTCCCACCGAATAGGTGATAGATGGTTACAAGAACAATAGAACCATGGCAGGTCCACTTGATCCTCTTAAGAAAGTTGCAACATTTATTGAGATGATATACGGAATTCAGCTGATTCCTCCCACAGCACGTGGGTAAGGCTACAACCCCCCACCGCAATCCGACAGTGTAGTAGCTCACCGCTGCAGATGTAAGAAGAGGTCCGCTTCCAGAGCTCCTGGGCAGTGCGGTGCTCACCGGTGCGGCGGTCAGATGCGGAAGAAGTCCCAGCAAGGGAGAGGGGGGGAACCACACACCACGGCTGGAAATAGCGACTGGAAATAGCAATCAAAGTGCTGGATCAGCACTGCGGCTGTAGAGTGCAGTAGTCAGGGCTCACAGTATTGCGGTTAACGTCCCTTATCCTTAACGCGTTTCTCCGACATAGGGCAAGTCGGTTTCATCAGAAGGTAGTTTTGAAGTTCAAATGTTGCACTATTTAAGGTGATTGGTAACCAATCAGCATTTACCTCACCATAATTACAATTAGCATAGCAGGTGTGTATCAGGTGTATATAATCATTGCGGTTTCAAACATGCTGTTTTTACACATACACAAGAAAATCAGGTTCATTTAAAAAACATATAGCAGACTTATCAGAGTCTGAATAAACACATAAAATATATTTAATAGAATATAACACAGTAATATTCCTCAATATGGCATCACGGAGAGATCTATAATTTATAGAAAACAAAACATAGATGAATGTAAAATATATCATCCAGCATATTAGCTGTAACTTTAATCCGTGTGGCTCACCACACTAATGCCTATGATGGAAAACAGTGGAGACCCGGGTTCGAGTCCCACTCAACAACCAATTATTATTTTACCATAAATTAATAATAATAAAAATATTAGATTCACAACGTATATAGGCCCTCATTCCGAGTTGTTCGCTCGCGAGCTGCTTTTAGCAGCATTGCACACGCTAAGCCGCCGCCTACTGGGAGTGTATCTTAGCTTAGCAGAATTGCAAACGAAAGATTTGCAAAATTGCGAATAGAAATTTCTTAGCAGTATCTGAGTAGCTCGCCACTTACTCTGCCACTGCGATCAGTTCAGTCAGTTTCGTTCCTGGTTTGACGTCACAAACACACCCAGCGTTCGCCCAGGCACTCCCCCGTTTCTCCAGCCACTCCCGCGTTTTTCCCAGAAACGGCAGCGTTTTTTCACACACACCCATAAAAAGGCCAGTTTCCGCCCAGAAACACCCACTTCCTGTCAATCACACTCCGATCACCAGAACGAAGAAAAATCCTCGTAATGCTGTGAGTAAAATACCTAACTTTTGAGTAAAATAACTAAGCGCATGCGCAGTAAGCGACTAATCGCAATATAGAGAAAATCGACAACTCGGAATGAGGGCCATAATACGTAATGCTGTAATTATAATACATAATGCTGTATTTATACATATTAACTAAGTAGGACAGTTTACAGGGGCTAACAAAAAAATCCCCAATAAAGAAGAATAGATCAGGCGCTCCCAGTTGTGCAGTAATATTGTATAAATATACATACACCTATAAATCCACAATAGCTGCTCTCAGCAGGTGCTCTGAACACCTAATAAAACAAAGCTAATATTGTCTAAAATTTATAAACAATAGAGAGAGCTCATGAATAATACAATAACAATTTATTATTAGAAAAATCACTTAAAATGCAATATTGCTGGTCATTAAAAGAATGAATGAAACCGCACTAATGGAGACCACTGAACTAATCAATAGTAAATAGTTGTGTTCCCAAATGAATACGGGAAAGGAGGAAACAGTTCTCAATTGAGCCTAGGAATGAAAATGTTCAATGTCCCACCGAATAGGTGATAGATGGTTACAAGAACAATAGAACCATGGCAGGTCCACTTGATCCTCTTAAGAAAGTTGCAACATTTATTGAGATGATATACGGAATTCAGCTGATTCCTCCCACAGCACGTGGGTAAGGCTACAACCCCCCACCGCAATCCGACAGTGTAGTAGCTCACCGCTGCAGATGTAAGAAGAGGTCCGCTTCCAGAGCTCCTGGGCAGTGCGGTGCTCACCGGTGCGGCGGTCAGATGCGGAAGACGTCCCAGCAAGGGAGAGGGGGGGAACCACACTCCACGGCTGGAAATAGCGACTGGAAATAGCAATCAAAGTGCTGGATCAGCGCTGCGGCTGTAGAGTGCAGTAGTCAGGGCTCACAGTATTGCGGTTAACGTCCCTTATCCTTAACGCGTTTCTCCGACATAGGGCAAGTCGGTTTCATCAGAAGGTAGTTTTGAAGTTCAAATGTTGCACTATTTAAGGTGATTGGTAACCAATCAGCATTTACCTCACCATAATTACAATTCGCATAGCAGGTGGGGTGGTCTTCTGTTTGCCGGCGGTCGGGCTCCCGGCGCTCAGTATACCGGCGCCGGGAGCCCGACAGCCGGAATACCGACAATTATTTTCCCTCGTGGGGGTCCACGACCCCCATAGAGGGAGAATAAAATAGTGTGGCGCGCGTAGCGCGCCACCGTGCCCGTAGCGTGGCGAGCGCAGCGAGCCCGCAAGGGGCTCATTTGCGCTCGCCAAGCTGTCGGTAAGCCGGCGGTCGGGCTCCCGGCGCCGGGATGCTGGTCGCCGGGAGCCCGACCGCCGGCCAGCCGTAGTGAACCCAGCAGGTGTGTATCAGGTGTATATAATCATTGCGGTTTCAAACATGCTGTTTTTACACATACACAAGAAAATCAGGTTCATTTAAAAAACATATAGCAGACTTATCAGAGTCTGAATAAACACATAAAATATATTTAATAGAATATAACACAGTAATATTCCTCAATATGGCATCACGGAGAGATCTATAATTTTTAGAAAACAAAACATAGATGAATGTAAAATATACCATCCAGCATATTAGCTGTAACATTAATCCGTGTGGCTCGCCACACTAATGCCTAGGATGGAAAACAGTGGAGACCCGGGTTCGAGTCCCACTCAACAACCAATTATTTTACCATAAATTAATAATAATAAAAATATTAGATTCACAACGTATATAGGCCCTCATTCCGAGTTGTTCGCTCGCTAGCTGCTTTTAGCAGCATTGCACACGCTAAGCCGCCGCCCTCTGGGAGTGTATCTTAGCTTAGCAGAATTGCAAACGAAAGATTCGCAAAATTGCGAATAGAAATTTCTTAGCAGTTTCTGCGTAGCTCGACACTTACTCTGCCACTGCGATCAAATCAGTTAGTTTCGTTCCTGGTTTGACGTCACAAACACACCCAGCGTTCGCCCAGGCACTCCCCCGTTTCTCCAGCCACTCCCGCGTTTTTCCCAGAAACGTCAGCGTTTTTTCACACACACCCATAAAACGGCCAGTTTCCGCCCAGAAACACCCACTTCCTGTCAATCACACTCCGATCACCAGAACGAAGAAAAATCCTCGTAATGCCGTGAGTAAAATACCTAACTTTTGAGTAAAATAACTAAGCGCATGCGCTCTGCGAACCTTGCGCATGCGCAGTAAGCGACTAATCGCAATATAGCAAAAATCGGCAACGAGCTAACAACTCGGAATGAGGGCCATAATACGTACGAATATCAAATAATAAAATAAAATAAAAATAAAAAGGAGTTGAGAACCAAAGATACTAAACCAAATTGTAAATAAATAACAGTAAGTGATAAACATGATGTAAATAATAAGGAAGAGGGTGGCCAGGGATGTAAATAATGTGATAAACATTTGACTATTGATTAGTTCAGTGGTCTCCATTAGTGCGGTTTCATTCATTCTTTTAATGACCAGCAATATTGCATTTTAAGTGATTTTTCTAATAATAAATTGTTATTGTATTATTCATGCGCTCTCTCTATTGTTTATAAATTTTAGACAATATTAGCTAAGTTTACAGGGGCTGTCTGTGCATGCCCTACCCAGTTACACTCCAATCAAGATGGCATATGATACAGTACAGTGGAAATACTTTGCAGGTACTGGTACATTTCAGACTGACCATACCAACACAAGCATCCAAGTGCCACCCCCAAACAAGTGCTGCCTTAGGCATGTGCCTCATGGGAAATTCGCCACTGCCAACAAGTTAATTGCCCTCGGGTGCCCCACAAAGCTTATTCCGACCCTGAACACTGGTGTCCAGAGGGGCGGGGAGCGGGTACTAATTACCCGGGCTGGATGGAGAGAGGCCTGTCGGGGGTTCGGGTCTGACTTAGGGGCTAATTCAGTAAGGATAGCAAATTTTGCTAATCAGAATTTGCTATCCTTTGGATAGTATGCTGGGGGCCGCCCATTGCTGGGCAAGGCCACCCAGCATGCTGACTGGAGCCTCTGCCAGTTGAACAAGCAGAAATTGCGAAGCGTTCACAAACTGTGGGAGCCTCCTGCCAGCGCAGCTTAGCTGCAGCCGCAGGATACTCGCCACCAGTTTCCTGATCGCAGCGGCTGCGTGTGACATCATGCAGCCGCCGAGATCACGCCCACAACACGCCCCCGTTCGTCGGCCTCCGCCCACCATTTGCGCCGCTCCCGCAATGCTCCGTCTCCTCCTTGGAAACAGAGTGTTGCCGCCCCCCCGCCCCATGACCGCCTGATTGACAGGCAGAGGCGATCACTTTTTCTGCACCCCCCCTTCAGAAAGTGCGGGAGCATGCGCATCGTGATAAATTCCGATTGGATCGCGATTTGCGATCCAACCTGAATTAGCCCTTAAGTATGATTACCTTGCTCTGGAAAGTGTGTACCTCTTCCTCTATGGCGCCATCTTCAGGAAGATGGCACCAGCCCCGCAATTCATTTTTTGCTAAATACATTTTTTGTAGGAGGCATGGCCACACCCCTCTGCTTAGGTCGGTGGTATCTGCTGTAATCCCGCCATAGTACTTTTAGGGGATCCTTAATATTTTGCAATTATCCCCCCAATATTTTTTTTATAAATAGACCCCTAAGTAAAACTTTTGCTTAAGAATACTGATTGCCGTGTTGGACTATAGTCGCTACTCGCCACAGACTTCTATTCCAGCTGCTTCCCAAAAGAGGAATGGGGTATGTATGTGGGCATGTAATCCAGAGGCATCACTAATATTGGTGACACCCGGTGAGGGAGGATATATAGTGCGTGCAGCAAAGTCACGCGCCGGTAAAAAGGGGGCATGGCCTTGCAGGTAAGGTGGGCTGCCTCACAGGTAGAGGCGTGGCCTCGCAGGCTGAACCCTCATGATGTCACTCCGGGGATCCTTGTGATGCGTGCTGCCCCCAGGGATCAGCGTGAGTGCAGTGCCAGCACCTAATGTCACAGCGCAGCTTCTGTCAATGAGGAGGAGTCTGCACTTTGGTGTCACCCCTCGGTGGGTGACACTCGGGTGTGGGCCGTACACCCGCACCCCCGTTGTGACGCCACTGATGTGAACCAATAGGCAGTATGCAAAAATGATATAATGTCTAACCACATTATTTCCACTATGTAAAATAACCTTTTGAAGTCTCCACTAAATAATGCACCGTGTGATTTTCTCCTGTTCAGCGAATATATAATATTGATTTAAAAAGAAAATATTACATTCAGAGTAATTAAATAAAACATACATTATATTAACAAATTCAAAGAAATCTAAGTACTAACTGCAGTATCACGACGATTCCTAGGGTGAGAGAAATGCTACACACTTTCAACCGTATATTTAGCCTCATTAAAAGCAAGATATTGTGAAATAATAATAGATATTTTTTATATTCTAGAAAGAAGGACCAGGACCCGGAGACTATAATCTGAAAAGTGCCTCCTCTCCTTGTATTTCATCAAGTTTCAGATCCAATGTGCCCAGGTTCCGCTCATGTCATAATGTAAGTTCTGAGAACCAATGTTTAAACCCAGTAAAATACATATATTATAACCAGAGACATCAAGTCTTCAGGAAAATGTATCTGCATCAGTTTCATAGGAGCCCTACCAGTACATTATAACTTTGTAATGTTTGGGGACCAGCACTTTTCAGTGCACAACTATCCAGGGTCGGACTGGCCCACAGGGGTACCAGGGAAACCCCCAGTAGGCCCAACTGCCTGAGGACCCATCTTTGTGCATTTCAAGCTTCTGTGGAGGCTCGTCACACCCCCTTTATAGGCTGGCCACACCACTAAGTATGGGCCCCTATCACTGCATTCCCCCCCCCCCCTTCCCCGTGGGCCCTTCATACCCCAGTCCGACACTGCAACTATCAGTCTGTGCAATCCTGCTTCATCCCATTCCCTTATCATGACACTACCCCGTCATATGCAGCACTGTTGCATGCAGGGGTGGTTTCCAAGCGCTTAGATTAGGAGAAAAAAAGAGGAGGAATCTGTATTGTTGGCGCACTAGGGAAAGAACTAATTATCATAAAGTATAACCTTTATTGTAGTATATTAAAATAGGATATATATTGATTTATTATCCCAGACTACAGTGAAACATAGAGGTTAAAATCACAAAGACTAACAAATATGTGAATCCAGAAAGAAGGAGAAAAATGTGAGTAAAGAGTAAAAAAAACGTGTCCGCGTGTGGTTACTAGTGTAAAACACTCTTTGGTTACTATGATTGTCCAAGTGTTACAGCCATTTGGTCACTCGTATTATAATGTTGTCAAAAACTATCTCAGTTTATAATAAATTGGTCCCACTGTCCAAGTTGTCAATCTCAAAAGTATATCCTATCACATATACACCAGCCACTCAACAGAAGTTACCTCATAGGAAAGCATCCATATATAGAGGCTGTGAGTATAGGTAGGTGCAAATATATTAATTGATCTCCAGTTGAAGGTTACTACAGTTATTAGTGCCTTCAGTTATACCACTTTTACACTCGCACTCCCGGGTCACTCCCGGGTTGCTTCCCGGGATGCGTCCCAGGATGCCAACCCGGGACTGACCCCTTTCACACTGCACTAAGACCTGGGATCGACCCGGGACAGCCCCATTTACACTGATCCCGGGATATCCCTGCAAATGCATTAGTATGTCATTAGAAATGGCCTTGGGCTCAGAAAAGATGACATCAGCTTTTCTGAGCCCAAGAAAGCTCCAATCCGAGTCCTTTTAACAGTCCCGGGATAGTGAATCCCGGGACGGACCCTTTCACACTACCCAGCTTCCCGGGACGGTCCCGGGACCAACCCTGCTTTTGACCTGGGATGAAATCCCGGGATGCTCGTCCCGGGAAATTGTCCCTGTACCCATTTACACTGAGAAGAATCCCGGGATGATGCGCGTTCACGTGCAATATCCTGGGATTTTTCTGCGAGTGTAAAAGGGGTATGACTATTGCTGTATATCCCCTATGTATATATATATATATATATATATATATATATATAGTCCCAGATCAAATTCTGCTGAGATATAGACCTCCATGTGTCGAAATGTCTCACACTCACTATCTATACATTAAAGGAATAATCCTGGACTTCCGGTTCCGGCACCGCATGGAGTGACACGCTGCTTAGAAGCTCCGGTGCCCGCGGCCACTGACCTCTAACATATCGCCCATTTTGGGCGTCCATTGAGCGGTCACTCACACCGGCCCGCTCCCCGCACATCCGGCCCCCCTCTATGGACCGATTCCTAGCTCCTACGATGCAGGGAAAGCCTCCACGGGCCAAATCTGAAAGCCGCGGCTCGGCTTCCAAGATGGCCGCCGCAGCTTCTCTGGAGACCGGAGCTCGAACGGCGGGTACCTCAGCTCCTCCCTCGGCCCCTGTGCCCAGCGTCTCTCCATCCCTTGCTGGGTCCGCTGCCCTACGCACGTTACTGCCCTCCTCTACCCCGGGGCATTCCTTGTCCTATGAGGACATTGTTAGAGCGGTGAAAGAGACCGTCCAGCCGTTATTTCAAGAACAAGCACAGCTGCATGCTGCTGCACTACAGCAAGCTGTCCTGGATATTAAAAGCCAGTATAAACAACTGTCCAAGCGTGTTTTACAAGTGGAACATACTGCTGGTGAAAATTTTCAGCAAATCGCTGAACTCTCCGACATCTCCGCTAAACTGCAGAAATCAGAAAACCTGGTATGGTCTAAGATCGACGATCTAGAAAATAGATCGCGCAGAAACAATCTCAGGCTCATTGGGCTCCCAGAGACGATTAAGGGCCAAGCTCTTTATCACTTCCTTCGACACACACTTCCTGATCTTCTTGGAATTCAAGATATTTGCTCGGATCTCGTGGTAGAACGTGCACACAGAACAGGCCCTGGTCGCTCCGCTGCATCCAACCGACCACGAGCTGTGCTATTTCGGTGTCTCAACTACCTCCATAAAGAGGCCCTGTGGTCTGCTTCCCGCCGTATAAGAGACCTTGTTTGGGAAGATGCCAAATTATTAATTTTCCAGGACTTCTCCCCGGAGCTTACCAGGCTACGAAAGGCGTTCTCCCCCACATGCTCAAAATTAGCCCAAGAGGGCCGAAAGTTTGCTCTACTCTACCCTGCACGCCTGAGGATTTTCGATGGCACGTCTTTTAAGGACTTCCACACCCCGGAGGATGCTGCCGCTTATCTTTCGGAGACCGAAGCCTCCGACCAAGTGCCGAAATAGCCGTCTTTTACAGACACTGCTCTGTAACTATCCTGCTTCATTGTTGCCTGGACTTAGTCACCCTCGACATACATTTATTTCTTATCCCCACCCCGTGGACTATAAGTTCCTCTGTTAGTCTTATTTGGACCTTCTCGCTAATCCCTCAGTGGTCTTCTGGGTGATGTATATATAATCTTAAAGTGACATAAGCTTCCTCTAAGCAATGTATACCTATATGCCTGTTTCTAGTTTTATATAGTTCTATATGCTTGGATGCCTGTTTTGCCCATCCATTTAGGGGTAGGCTGATGTCATCCTGACCGCTCACTCATATCCCCTATCCCTCTCCCCCCCCCCTCCCCCCTTCCACTCCCTATTTCTCCCTCCCCTATACCCCACTCCCCTTACCCTTCTCCCTCTCTCTCTCCCCCCCCCCCCCCCCCCATCCCCTATGCTGCTCATTATAGTGGTCGCTGGCTAGGAGCACTGCCCTCCTTGCTGCCCTTGGTTATTACTTTAATTATAATACCGTGAAGTTGTTTACACGAATATTGTTGTGGGACCCCCCGGTGGGTCTAATATTTTCTTCTCATCTCTATGTCTCTACTATCCTTGTGTCTTCCCCCTCCCCTCCTTCCTCTTGTGTCTTTTCCCACCCTACACTGCTTATGGGTTTGTAAGATGTCTTCCTGTATGATTACTCACTACTCAAAGCCCCATGTCTTCTATTAAGGTGGGCACATGGAATGTTGGGGGTATCCACTCCCCTATCAAGAGGAAGAAGATTCTACTCTATTTAAATAGATTACATATGGATTTGGTGTTTATACAGGAGACGCACCTTCTCACCCCAGAGGCCCAAAAATTGGGTGTTTTGGGCTGGCAGGTACTCTTAGACGCTCCCTATTCTTCTAAGGCTAGGGGTGTATTGATCCTCGCTAAAAGTAGCTTGCATATTGAAGTCATTACTTCCCTGTGCGATCCTGCTGGTAGATTCCTAATACTTGAAATTTTACTTCATAATACCAAGTATGTTTTATGTTCTGTGTATGCTCCAAACTCTTATTCAAAAGGTTTTTTTAAGAGTCTCATAACAACACTGTGCCCGTTTATGCCATGTCCAATGATTGTGGGCGGAGACTTCAATATTGTGGCCTCCGCTTATATGGATTCGAACTCCTCCGCTCGTGCACGCTCCCCTCCTACCCTAGGTGTCACCTTTTTTGCACAACAACTGCATCTGACTGATGCTTGGAGATTTCTTCATCCCACTGACAGGGAGTACTCGTGTCTCTCGGCTGCTCACGGCACACTGTCCAGAATAGACTTCTTATTGCTCTCAGATTCCCTGATTCCCCAAAATGCTGAAGCACAGATGGAAACAATTTCTCTTTCTGATCACGCCCTAGTTTGGGTTTCCCTTACCACCTCATTAGACTATGGCTCCTTTAAATGCTGGCGTTTCCCCACTTCCTTTACCTCTTCCCTACAATTTCGGAACAGGTTGGAGGCATTTTGGGAGGAGTTCAGACTGGATAATGCAGCTATTGCTGAAACCGATCCCTTATTGTTCTGGCAGACCTCAAAGGCGGTTATACGCGGTAGGCTTGTGGAATATACCTCCACAAGAAAGAAACAATTTCTTTCTGAATTTAAAACCTCACAACGCTGCCTAACTGATGCCTACCAACACTTCAAACAGTCCCCGTCTCCTGCCTCAAAGAAGGTATATTTAGATTGCAAGTCTCAGTTTGGTGCTGTACTGGCATTAATGGGCGACCGCCATACATTTAGCAGAAATCACCGTTTTCATAGGTACGGCAATAAAACGGGCCGTCTCCTTTCAAATCTTCTGCGGGGTTCAGTGCCGTCCTCGGTGATCCAGACATTGAAACGAGACGATGGCTCGTTGGCTACCAGATCTGTGGACATGGCGCAGATCCTCTCAGAATTTTATACTGATATTTACTCCCCCCCTCCCCTCGATCAAGCAGCTAAAACTTCTTTCTGGGACTCTGTTTCCTTGCCTCAAATATCAACATCGGTGAAGGGGGATCTTTGCTTGCCGATTACTACCCAGGAGGTGGAAGCGGCAATTAAACATCTTAAGCCCATGAAAGCACCTGGACCCGATGGTTTCTCTGGGGAATTCTACAAAATGCTCATACTTAAATTGCTGGATCCTTTGACCCTGGTATTTAATAGCATTTTATCTTCCCATTCCCTCCCTCTGTACTTTAACGAAGCCCTGATACGTCTCCTTCCCAAACCGGGAAGGGATCCCCATCTCCCCGGTTCATACCGCCCCATCTCCTTGCTCAACGTCGACTATAAACTCTTTACGAAAATTATTGCAGATAGGTTAAAAGGATTACTCCCCTCCATTATCCATCCTGACCAAACTGGTTTCATCTCAGGCCGACACTCCACTAACAATATCCGTAAAGTTCTTGCCGCGGCCACCTGGTTACACTCCAGCGGAGACCCTGACCCTCAATACATCCTCTCCCTGGACGCGGAGAAAGCGTTTGATCTTGTCAGTTGGGATCACCTATACACGACGCTGGATAAGTTTGGGTTTCCGCTGGACCTGATCAACATGATACGTAATTTGTATTCCCCCTCCTCATCTCGCATCATGTGTAATGGCTACCTGTCGGCTCCTATTCCTCTTCACCGAGGCACAAGGCAAGGCTGCCCCCTTTCCCCACTATTATTTGCTATCGCCATAGAGCCCCTGGCTATTAAACTGCGGCATCTCCCAGAATACTCCGGAGTATTGGTTCATGGCCATGAGCTCCGTGTGAGTTTGTTTGCAGATGACATGCTCCTCTTTATTTCACGACCTGAGACCTCTGTCCCGTCGATCATGCTGGCTATTTCTGAGTTTGGTGCTTTTGCGGGATATCGTGTTAATGCCTCTAAGTCTGAACTCTTCCCACTCAACTCGATTGCCTGTCAGCGCCCCCCGGTGCCAGTTCTCACTCAATTTAAGAGAAACACCTTAGGCCTTAAATACTTGGGTATATATATCCCTGTGAATATCTTAGACCTATACTCAGTCAACTATACCGCTGTTTTTAACAAAGTTTCCCAATTGCTATCCACCTGGTCATCTCTTCCTGTGTCCCTACTAGGAAGAGTAGCTATTTTGAAGAGTATTGTATTCCCCAAGATCTCTTATCTACTCCAGATGATTCCTATCCAGCCCCCTACTAAAGACTTAAAAGAATGTGATAGAATGTTCTCCAAATTCCTGTGGAATCACAAGAGGTCTCGGATTTCTTTACCTAAACTTAAACTCCCCCGTGCCCAGGGTGGCTTGGCTGTACCAGACCTCTTGGCTTTCTTCCAGGCCGCGAACTTTAGGTATATCTCGGATTGGCTAAGGGGCACCTCCTCATATGTTAATTATGACATGGAACAGAGCCTTGTACACCCTTACGACTTAAGGGCTTTGCTACATACCCCGAAAGCTTTGCTCCCACCAATGGTACGCCCTAATATTCTTTTCTGGGACGCCTATCGTTCCTGGTGGGCCATTAACAAGGCCCTACATCGCAACCCAGAATACTCTCCTTTCATCCCATTGTGCGGAAACCCCTGCTTCACTCCTCCCCTTGACAATACCAAATTCCTCACATGGAAATCTAGGGGCATAGCCCTCATTCGTGATGTGTTCGACCCGGGTGGCCATGTATTGTCATTCGCGGATCTAGCCGAGAGACACGGTGTGCCCTCATCTGATTTCTTCATGTTCCTACAAGTACGCCATTTTGTACAAACTCTCCCCATCCCTCCTGTGCACGAGCGGAGAAAGGATCCCTTGTCCGCCCTGCTGGTCACGTTACCTACCTTTTCATATAAGATATGCTGGTTATACCGGGACTTGTTGCCCGGCAAGCCGGAGGTATTCTGGCCCCCCATGTTGTCAAAATGGTCGAGTGAGTGGTCCTGGGACCCATCGGTGGAGTGCTTCCTCTCCCCCCTTCCTGCTATACTGAAAGCCCTGCATTCTGCCCAGCTTCAGGAAATCCACTTCAAATTTTTACATCGGGCATATATTGCCCCGGGACAACGCAAATATATGGTCTCTACAGACTCTGGTCGTTGCCCCAAATGTAAAGCACCAAATGCTCTCTTTATGCATAACTTTTGGCATTGTCCGAAAATTAAACGATTCTGGAATAAAGTAGTATGGTATATAAAATCCACCTTCCGGATCTCTCTCCCTATGGACCCAGCGGCACTCCTCGGCCTTAATACTACAACCTGGCGTTTACATCCATCCCAGACATACTGCATTCCGTTTTTATATGTACTATTGACCCTGGGGAAAAAGTTAATTCTGAATCATTGGATATATCGAACCTCCCCCTCCCTAGGTAACCTCAAGTCTTTACTTACTAATACACTATACTTTGAACGCCAATCAACTCTCCCAGACCTTGACCGCAACGCTTTGCGCTTTTATAAGAAATGGGGACTATACATTGACTCTCTTCTACCCCCACAACGAACTCATATACTGAAATTGTTTGATTCCCTTAGTTGGGATTCTTACCGTAGACTAGGTATCCCTATTGGTGATGATCCACCTTCGGCATCAGGGTGATGCTCGCTTTCGTACCTTGATACTGAGCGATTTGATCCCCACAGTCCCTAGGAATGTGCCTTATCATGTACGATGAATATTTGTTAGGCATCTGCAACCCCCCCCCCCCCCCCCTCCTCCCTCACACTTCTTATCCATGTCTTTGTTGTCTTTCTTTCTTCTTTCTTTTCCTCTATGATTGTCTAGTTGATTTTGGTTTGGCACATATGTGACAATGTGCAGTTTTTCTTCAATAATATATTATAGGCCTAAAATGCTGTTTATAATCATCACTGCTGATGCTTTGATATGGTCCTCTGCACTGCTCGCTCCTATACACACCACCAGGGGTAGTGGTGATGTTTGATACTATGCCACACCTTTGTTGCCTATTATGTAATCCATAAGTATAAGCATTTTACATGCACTTTGTACTGCATTGTTTCTCTGCCTTTTTCTCTCTTTATGTCTCTATGTGGAAAAACTAATAAACATATTTTCAAAAAAAAAAAAAAAAAGGAATAATCCTAATTTTTTTGGCCAGGCATGTGGATAGAGTTGCTTTAAGGGGTATACAGTAGCAGTCTCAATTTTAATATAGAGCAACCCACATATACATTAATCCTTTTTGGTCTTAATTTATCTGACTGGAAGTGTAAGGAATGTTGCTTTTTTAGGGGTGTAGCAACCCCAATTCTACTAAATAGCAACCAACGTACGAAGAAACCTTTATTCTTATATATCAGTTGGTTTCCAGTTGAAGGTGACTACAACTGTTGGTGCTTTCACTTACTATTACTGTATATGAGATATAAACTTCCATATGTCAGAACACCTCGAACTCACTATCTATGCCATTAAAGGAATAATCCTTATTTGTTTGGCTAGAAGTGTAGGCAGAGTAGCTATTAAGGGGTATAACAATCCCAATTTTGATGTAAAGCGACCCACATGCACAATAGTCCTTAATTGTCTTGAGTAATCTGTCTGGAAGTATGGGGGTTTAAAACAAGGTAACAAATAATTGGCAACAGTCTCTTGGGACCAGAAAAGAGGGTCATGTATATGGTTTATATAGCAAAATGTATGGATAAAAAAATGTGTTTTTAATTGTTCTGCTGATTTTATGCTTTCTTGAATTATATTTTTGGTATTTAAAAATTGAAGTAATAATAAAAATATATTTTATATATATATATATATATATATATATATATATAGCCCTCCAATGGCGGCACTCCAGGGTTCAAGAAAAAATGACACAAGTCGGCTGTTTAGGCAACGTTTCAGCGCCGTTCAGCGCTTTTATCAAGCCAGTTACAAATGTGATTAACACATACCGGTATTTAAGTGCTCCCACCACCATGCATATAGGCTCCGCCCACTTCTGTATCCAGGTCACCCTACAGACCTGCTCAGGTTGCAGGGCTATTACCATAGTAACCTAACAAATCACCACAACTGTGTAATGCATCAATACAAATAGATATACATACATATAATTAAAAAGACAAACAATGATTAAAAACAACAGGCTGTATATGAGAACCACAAACAGTTACATCTAAACACCTGCATTATCAAACTATTATTTATTCAATATCTTTAGCTGTAGAAAATTTAATAGCATAATATCAATAGAAGTAACAACATTAAAGGAGCAACAAATGTATCAAGATATTTCATGTCGTGACTTACACTAAAAGCTATAAATGCTACATTATAAAGAACACTGCTAATCTCAATCAAATAAAGACCTGTAAGCCCAATGTCTCATTTAGGCCACGGGGAACCAATGTATCGAGACGCATGATCCATTCACACTCACGTTGTAACAATTTTACAGACCTGTCTCCACCTCTAGTAAGTGGCGGCACATGGTCTATAATCCGATATCTCAAAGTAGACAAATTATGTTTCGCCTCAGCGAAATGACGTGCGACAGGTTGTACACTCGACCCTGAATTCAAAGCTGCACGTATGGCAGCACGATGTTGTGCCATGCGTTCACGAAAAGTAACTTCAGTTTTGCCTATATACACCTTCGCACATGGACATGTGATGGCATAGACAACAAACCGGCTAGTACATGTGAGCCGGTGTCTAATGTCAAATTTCCGACCTGTGAATGGATGGTGAAAACTCGGGCCCGTCTGTAAAAAACCACAAGTGGTGCAATTCGGGCACCTGAAACAACCATTTCTAGGTTTGCCCAAGAAACTCCCATGTGCGGGTTTATTCATACCTGATATATCATTACGTACCAGGTAATCCCTGAGATTCTTGCCTATTTTATAGCATACCATTAATGATTTATGTTGGAGAGCCGGAAGGTTTTTGTCAGATTCAACTATTGGCCATAAAGCTTTCGCTTTTTTATTGATCACAGAACTCATATGTGTGTAACGATTACTCCACATATGACGATTGGAACAGTTATCCTTTTTCTTAGACACCAATAGTAAATCAGGGGATACTGCCATGGCCTTGGTTTTTGCCTTAATCAAATCATTAATTCCATAGCCTCTCTTTAAAAATTTCTCAAACATGGAATCTAATTGTCTTTCTCCCATCTCCCTATTGGTGGAAATGCGTAATGCTCTTAAAAATTGTGAATAGGGGAGGGCATGCTTCAAGGGCTCAGGGTGGGCACTAGAGGCTAATAACAAGTTATTTCTGTCTGTCGGTTTAGTATACAACGCCGGGCATAGCCTGCCTTCACATTTGGTTAAAGCTACATCAAGAAAATTTACACAATTAGCATCCAATGTGTAGGTAAACTACATCGGGGTGTGCGATGGGGTCCAATGTGGCCCCATCGTACGCCAACACCTATATGTTCCGTATTGAAAAAGATCTATTCTTTTCTGATGTCCGTGTTTCTGATAAAATCTTAGCATTTTATAGATACATAGATGATTTGTTGATCATATGGGGAGGTACAGCTGACGAGTTTACAACACTTATGGATACCTACAATGCCAGTGACAGCCCAGTAAAGTTTACCTACACATTGGATGCTAATTGTGTAAATTTTCTTGATGTAGCTTTAACCAAATGTGAAGGCAGGCTATGCCCGGCGTTGTATACTAAACCGACAGACAGAAATAACTTGTTATTAGCCTCTAGTGCCCACCCTGAGCCCTTGAAGCATGCCCTCCCCTATTCACAATTTTTAAGAGCATTACGCATTTCCACCAATAGGGAGATGGGAGAAAGACAATTAGATTCCATGTTTGAGAAATTTTTAAAGAGAGGCTATGGAATTAATGATTTGATTAAGGCAAAAACCAAGGCCATGGCAGTATCCCCTGATTTACTATTGGTGTCTAAGAAAAAGGATAACTGTTCCAATCGTCATATGTGGAGTAATCGTTACACACATATGAGTTCTGTGATCAATAAAAAAGCGAAAGCTTTATGGCCAATAGTTGAATCTGACAAAAACCTTCCGGCTCTCCAACATAAATCATTAATGGTATGCTATAAAAGAGGCAAGAATCTCAGGGATTACCTGGTACGTAATGATATATCAGGTATGAATAAACCCGCACATGGGAGTTTCTTGGGCAAACCTAGAAATGGTTGTTTCAGGTGCCCGAATTGCACCACTTGTGGTTTTTTACAGACGGGCCCGAGTTTTCACCATCCATTCACAGGTCGGAAATTTGACATTAGACACCGGCTCACATGTACTAGCCGGTTTGTTGTCTATGCCATCACATGTCCATGTGCGAAGGTGTATATAGGCAAAACTGAAGTTACTTTTCGTGAACGCATGGCACAACATCGTGCTGCCACACGTGCAGCTTTGAATTCAGGGTCGAGTGTACATCCTGTCGCACGTCATTTCGCTGAGGCGAAACATAATTTGTCTACTTTGAGATATCGGATTATAGACCATGTGCCGCCACTTACTAGAGGTGGAGACAGGTCTGTAAAATTGTTACAACGTGAGTGTGAATGGATCATGCGTCTCGATACATTGGTTCCCCGTGGCCTAAATGAGACATTGGGCTTACAGGTCTTTATTTGATTGAGATTAGCAGTGTTCTTTATAATGTAGCATTTATAGCTTTTAGTGTAAGTCACGACATGAAATATCTTGATACATTTGTTGCTCCTTTAATGTTGTTACTTCTATTGATATTATGCTATTAAATTTTCTACAGCTAAAGATATTGAATAAATAATAGTTTGATAATGCTGGTGTTTAGATGTAACTGTTTGTGGTTCTCATATACAGCCTGTTGTTTTTAATCATTGTTTGTCTTTTTAATTATATGTATGTATATCTATTTGTATTCATGCATTACACAGTTGTGGTGATTTGTTAGGTTACTATGGTAACAGCCCTGCAACCTGAGCAGGTCTGTAGGGTGACCTGGATACGGAAGTGGGCGGAGCCTATATGCATGGTGGTGGGAGCACTTAAATACCGGTATGTGTTAATCACATTTGTAACTGGCTTGATAAAAGCGCTGAACGGCGCTGAAACGTTGCCTAAACAGCCGACTTGTGTCATTTTTTCTTGAACCCTGGAGTGCCGCCATTGGAGGGCTATATTACGTGGAGCCGTGCAGGTTTACATGAGGAAGGCACCGGGTGCAGTATGAGATTTATGTCAGCGGAGTGCCGGAGTTGGAGAAATATATATATATATATATATATATATATATATATATACATACAGAGTGTCAGTGCTTTCAAACTCTATATATCTTTTTTCCAAGTATGGGGAAGTTGCTTTTTTTAGGGGTATAGCAGCCCCAGTTTTAATATAAAGCAACCGACATACGGAGAGACCTATATTCTTTGCTCATCCCTCCTGTGATCTGAGACTGGGGATGCTAATATCCAGATATAAATATCAGTGGGATATGCAGAGATAGATTTGTATCTGTAATTAATCAGTGGGCACCAATTTAGTAGGTGCAAATATAGCTGTCAGTCATTTATTCGTAACATTAATTTTACTCTTAATAATACTTCAATATGACCAATCAGGCCAGGCATTTAACCTGTGCACTGTATTACCTGCTAATAATAGCCTCACAGTAATGTATTAAAATTGGTCCAGCGTAACAACTGTGCCCAAGGGTGTAGATACCATAGGTGCAGGCAGTGCAGCTGCTATGGGGCCCATAGCTGAGAGGGGCCCACCTTCCCTGTCAAAGTTACATGTGTTATATACATTTTTCACCATTGGGTAGTACATAGGGGTCTTTTCAAACTTTTTTCCTTGGGGTCTGCAATATATCTAGGTATGCCCCTGGGCATTTTAATGATATATAATATGAACCAGGGCACTGTAATGAGGCACAATATAAATGGGGAGCACTATATACATAATGTGAATTGGGGGTACTGTGCGGCATAATGTGTACTGGCAGCTCTGAGATGTGACGTAGGGTGAACTGAAGCACTACTATGATTCATAAAAGAAAATAGGGCACTACTATGGGGCATAACATTAAATAAGGCTCTGCTATGGTTCACAAAATGAACTAAGGCATAAAATGAACAACTGCAGAGAAGTGTCTTTTAAAAGCATTGGGATGGGGGCCCCTTCAAAATGTTGCTATGGGGCCCACAAAGTTCTGGCTACGCCCCTGACTGTGCCTCCCACCAGGTAATGTGGTTTCTCAAGTCATGGGGTGGGTCATATACAATTCCCAGAGGGGTTTAATTTATACCCTTTCTCAGGAATATATCTTTTTATTTCCCTAATGTACGATTAGATTAGATGTTTGTCACAGTTTATATCAACATATATTACAAAGCAGGGTTGTGTGTTTAGGTTCTGGATATTCCAAAAATAAATATTATAATACTGTGTATTCTAGCATTGGTTATATCCCAGCTAGCTGTTCATATAAATATTCACAGAGTTTGCAACATTTTAAACACAATCTCTCAGTTATAGCTGCTTCAATATCCTATTTGATCATGCAGCTGCTTTCTGGCTCCTAAATGTTGCCCGTTTGTTTTCTACAATATGGTTACATTTGTGCTGTTCCTATCACAACCACTTAGTTTCCTGGAGATATCACAATGCATCAATATTACATGGAAACAGTGTAGCATACGGAGCACTATTATTGTCTGTGACAGCTGACACAGGGTATGGACTCTATAACAAGGCTCTGATTGTCACTTTATTAGTGTTAGCCCAAGTAGCAGAAACAAAATGATATCACATAGTTAAGAATGGCAGGTAAGTGCTAATGGGGGTAATTCTGAGTTGATCGCAGCAGCAAGTTTGTAAGCAATTGGGCAAAACCATGTGCACTGCAGGGGAGGCAGATATAACATGTGCAGAGAGAGTTAGATTTGGGTGGGTTATTTTGTTTCTGTGCAGGGTAAATACTGGCTGCTTTATTTTTACACTGCAATTTAGATTTCAGTTTGAATACACCCCACCCAAATCTAACTCTCTCTGCACATGTTATATCTGCCTCCCCTGCAGTGCACATGGTTTTGCCCAACTGCTAACAAAATTCCTGCTGCGATCAACTCAGAATTAGGCCCAATGTGATGTATCCTATCATCAGGTAGGTATGCATATTTGGTTTTCTGTAGCTCAGTATAATCTCCCTATCGGTGGAGACTGACAGCTATCTAAATGCAATATTAATACATTTGTTTTATAACATTTAACATTAAACACACGTGGACACGCTGTGCCCTACACACGTGTTTCACTGCACTTATGGCAGCTTCGTCAGGGAGCTGAATTTGATCTGGGACTATATATATATATATATATATATATATGTTATATATATATATATATATATATATATATATATATAATCCAAGAATAACGGCACTGGAGACTGTCAGCAAATGTAAATTCTGTATTGAGAGGTAGACGTTTCGGAGTATATACTCCGTCCTCAGTACCAAATACAATCAACTAACAGGACAAATACAAACATTTAAATACCTGTGCATTGCCGCGCTGTCCTCGCCGCCGCACGCCGGGTCCTCTCTTCCGGTCATCACCTCACACTTCCCCCATTTCCGCTGACGTCACCGTTGCCATGGTCACGCACAGCGTGCGTGTCATCAGCCCCGCCGCCCGGAACTACAGGGGATTGGATGTGCGTCCGGCTATAGGAAACCCTGAGTGTTGGGTAACCGAGGGCAGCTGCAGCTAAAAACATAAACATACAAACAAAATATATTTTACACGTATAGAATGTAAACAAAAAAGAATTTAAAAGACAAAATCACAAGCAGCATCAGGAAACATACTGGCCGAAGGTGCCTATATGGGGGGAACCAGAGCCGGCCATAGGCATAGGCAAACTAGGCAATTGCCTAGGGCATTTGATATGCCTAGGGGCATCAGCAGCTTCTGCTGATTAAAATGATATGCGGCATGCCTATATTCTGTGTGTAGCATTTCATATGCAGATACAGACACAATCTCACACAGTATATAGGCATGCTGCATATCATTTTAATCAGCAGAAGCTACTTGTGCATCCTAGACACATAGCAATGCAAATAAGATGCATTTTCATTAAAAAAGGTGCCCGACGTTAGCATTGAGGCAAGATTTATGAGGACACATCTGTATCCAAGCAGAGGCAGAGGTCACAGTGTTAGTGGCTGTGTGAGTGCTGTGTGCGGGTGGGTTGGTTGTGCAGTAGTGTTCAGAATACGTGTAAGAAGCATTATGTGTGTCATGTAAAAATGCATTAATAATGTGCAACATATGAGTAAGGGGCACTATGTGTGTCATTATGTGTATAAGGGCATTAATAATGTGCGGCATATGTGTAACAGGGTACTACTGTATGTGTGTCATTATGTGTATATGCGCACTAATAATGTGCAGCAAATGTGTAGGGGGCACTGTGTGTGTCATTATGTGTATAAGGTTGTCCTAATGTGTAAGGTACATTATGTTTATAAGGACATTAATGTGTCTCATATGTGTAAGGGGCATTACTGTGTGGAATTGTGTATAAATGCATTACTAATATGTGGCATTATGTGTAAAAGGTGCTCTACTATGTGGCGTTGCATATAGAAAGGGTATTAGTGTGTCATCTAATGTGAATAAAGAGCAATAATGTATGGTGTAATGTGAATAAGGAGCAATTCAGTGTGATGTAATGTGAATAAGGTGCTCTAATGTGAGGAGTAACGTTTATAAGGTAAAGTGATACTACTGTGGGATGTAATATGAATTATGGACACTATCGCATGATCAAATGTGAATAAAGTTGCAGTACTGTGTGGCGTAATTGGAATTGGGGTTACTATTGTGTGGCCATGCCCCTTGCCAGCAAAAACACACCCCTTTTTGGGCTGTGCGCGAAATGTGCGAACTGTTCCTATTTAATATATAGGGGGTACAAACACCAAAATAAGGACTGCTAGGGTTGATGGTGCTGGGAAAGAGGTGCAAGGTCAGAGGCGGAACCAGTGGTTGTGCTAGGGGGCACCAGCCAAAATCTTGCCTAGGGCATCATATTGGTTAGGGCCGGCTCTGGGGGGAACTCATCACAACGCTCCGATGTATACACCCTAACTGGCTCACTACTAATCTCAAAAATAGCTGAATATAAGTACATATATTGTGATTACTGTAGTGCCCAGGCTATAACGCATTCCAATTGATTTTGTCATTAAGCCCACCTGGGGCAAAAGTGTTAAGACGCATAATCCATCTGGACTCCCTTTCCAAAAGTGCCCCAGCCCTATCCCCTCCTCTGAGTGACAAAGGGATATGGTCAATTACAAAATACCGAATATCGTCAAGGGTATGCCTAGCCAACTTAAAATGGCGAGCCACTGGTTGGTCAATGGCCTTGCCCTCCAGGATTAACTTAATGGCAGATCTGTGCGCCGCCATTCTCTCACTCAACTTACGTGTAGTCTGACCGACGTAAAAAAGACCGCACGGACAGACTACAACGTATACAACAAAAGAAGTACTACATGTAATGACATGTCTAATGGTGTACATTTTATCAATGTGTGGGTGCTTAAACTCTTTACATACTACCATATATCGACATGTTGCACATTTAGGGCACCTATAACACCCTGGCGCCTTATAGTGCACATTTGGAATGGCGCTGCCACCCATCCCAGTGATATCCGACTTCACTAAACGGTCTCTTAAATTACAACCACGCCTAAATGCTATTATGGGCCTGGTATCCTTAAACACTGGTAGATCTGGATCAGAGGCTACAATAGGCCACAGAGCCTTAGATGCTCTGCGGACTATGGGACTTGCCGTGGTATAGTCACATGCCCAAGGCAAGATATTCCTATTACTCTTGGGTCCAGATTGCAATAAATCTGCTCTGGGCATGTGCAAAATCCGCTGTTTCTGCTCTTCTAATAGGGTCCTATCGTAGCCTCGACTCACAAATTTAGCAATCATATTGTCAAGTAATCCAGGTACTTCTGCACTCTCACTAGTGATACGCACCACCCGCATCATTTGAGATGCTGGTAGCCCCCTCTTTAAGGGCTCTGGGTGGTGACTAGAGGCTAGAAGAAGTGTGTTCCTGTCTGTGGGTTTGGAGTAGATCTCAGTCTGAATCATACCATTCTTTAATCTAATTTTGACGTCAAGGTAATTAATTTCACAGCTACTACAAGTGTATGTGAACTTGATAGGAGACGTCAGACCATTGATCTCTGACATGAGGGACTCAAAAGATTCCTGTCCTCCAACCCACATCAGGAACACATCGTCTATGTACCTCGTATACATTAAGATGTTAGCACTGACTGTTGGGTTGCTAAAAAACATCCTGTTCTCTTGTTCAAACATGAACACATTTGCATACGAGGGTGCGACTGATGATCCCATCGCGCACCCTCGTAGCTGGAGAAAAAAATCACCATCGAACAGGAAGTAATTTCTACACAGTGTAAGTTCAAGTAAGGTCAGAAACAGTTTATGGTCGAATGATTGTGGACAATTGGGAGACATAATCCAGATTTCGTGAGAAAGTGGATCGGAATATTGAATCGGTGCGGATTTGACCTTATGGTTCTGGTCATTGAATAATCGCATCGAGAATTAGAGCTGACGCAGAACAAAATTGCAGCTCTGGAGAGAGATAAATCTATATTGGAGAAATATACCTCCCAAGATTGGATACAAAAATTGGAGAAACAGTGTGACCAATACAGACGTGAACTGCTGAAATTTAAACGCAATAAAAAATCACTAGTAGACCAAGATTATGAAGAGAACAAAGTCTACCGTTGGCTTATGGGTACAGAACCCACTGGAAAAACAAGACCCACGGGTAGACGAAGGCCGTGGCAAAACCCTAGAAAGAAGGGTGATAAGGGTGGAGGCTCCAGTAGTGACAGTGAATTAATCTTCTCTGAATCAGAGGATAATACCCATCATAGAGCGGTCCCTTTAGATCAGAGTGGCCGAGATGGGGCCACGTGCACAACAAGCCTCCCACCCGCAGGGGTGGCCAGAACAAAAGGGGTAAGAGCCGTAACGCTCAAGAAGAACCCCTAGTTTTTAATTTATCTAAAAGATCATTTTCAGCCCTTGAGATGCAGGTTCTCAATAAGGGCCTTAGTTTTGTTCCTACCAATACACATGATTCCTTCAATTGGTCCCGTGATCTACATAAGTTCACACGTAAACTACGTCTTAAAGAACATTTCCAAAACTCTGTGTCAACCAATTGTTCTTCGATCTTTGACCCATTTCTCAGCAAGGTCTCCAGGTCTAATTTTGATCCCAACTCACAGATTGCACCAATAAAGACATTTAGTCGATTAATGGATGATTCGGTCACGAGATTCCTGGCAGCGCCAGGTAAAATCAGGTTTAATCTTTCTCAAAGTGAAAGGGCGGCATTGGATCAACTCTCCTCATACCAAGACATAGTTATCAGGCCCGCCGATAAGGGTGGGGCCATAGTGATCCTCGATCTGGAGTATTACAGAAATGAAATTAGATCACAATTGTCAGAGGTTGGGGTATATAAGAAATTAAAGGTGAATCCCGTTTTGGAATATCAAAAGGAGCTGTTCGGGATCCTTAAACAAGATACTGATAAGAACTTACTCCCTGAGAAAATATTCAAGATTCTGTGCGTGAGTCATCCTAAAAATCCGATACTCTATACGCTTCCCAAGCTCCACAAGCATGAAACGCTTCCGCCTGGGAGACCGATCATCTCCGCGAGAGACTCCCTATACCAACCAGTGGCTCAGCTCCTGGACAGCATATTACAGCCCTTGTTGGTCACTCAAAGGACTTTCCTTATAGATACTACTTCCTTCCTTGTGAAGTTACAGGAATTTGGAGAAATTCCAGCCCATACCCTTCTCTGTTGTCTGGACGTGTGTAGCCTATACACGTCAATACCACATGAGGAGGGGTTGCGGGCGATGAAGGCCTTTTTGAACTCTAATCTGTCTCCACAATCATTCGACCATAAACTGTTTCTGACCTTACTTGAACTTACACTGTGTAGAAATTACTTCCTGTTCGATGGTGATTTTTTTTCTCCAGCTACGAGGGTGCGCGATGGGATCATCAGTCGCACCCTCGTATGCAAATGTGTTCATGTTTGAACAAGAGAACAGGATGTTTTTTAGCAACCCAACAGTCAGTGCTAACATCTTAATGTATACGAGGTACATAGACGATGTGTTCCTGATGTGGGTTGGAGAACAGGAATCTTTTGAGTCCCTCATGTCAGAGATCAATGGTTTGGCGTCTCCTATCAAGTTCACATACACTTGTAGTAGCTGTGAAATTAATTACCTTGAAGTCAAAATTAGATTAAAGAATGGTATGATTCAGACTGAGATCTACTCCAAACCCACATACAGGAACACACTTCTTCTAGCCTCTAGTCACCACCCAGAGCCCTTAAAGAGGGGGCTACCAGCATCTCAAATGATGCGGGTGGTGCGTATCACTAGTGAGAGTGCAGAAGTACCTGGATTACTTGACAATATGATTGCTAAATTTGTGAGTCGAGGCTACGATAGGACCCTATTAGAAGAGCAGAAACAGCGGATTTTGCACATGCCCAGAGCAGATTTATTGCAATCTGGACCCAAGAGTAATAGGAATATCTTGCCTTGGGCATGTGACTATACCACGGCAAGTCCCATAGTCCGCAGAGCATCTAAGGCTCTGTGGCCTATTGTAGCCTCTGATCCAGATCTACCAGTGTTTAAGGATACCAGGCCCATAATAGCATTTAGGCGTGGTTGTAATTTAAGAGACCGTTTAGTGAAGTCGGATATCACTGGGATGGGTGGCAGCGCCATTCCAAATGTGCACTATAAGGCGCCAGGGTGTTATAGGTGCCCTAAATGTGCAACATGTCGATATATGGTAGTATGTAAAGAGTTTAAGCACCCACACATTGATAAAATGTACACCATTAGACATGTCATTACATGTAGTACTTCTTTTGTTGTATACGTTGTAGTCTGTCCGTGCGGTCTTTTTTACGTCGGTCAGACTACACGTAAGTTGAGTGAGAGAATGGCGGCGCACAGATCTGCCATTAAGTTAATCCTGGAGGGCAAGGCCATTGACCAACCAGTGGCTCGCCATTTTAAGTTGGCTAGGCATACCCTTGACGATCTTAGGTATTTTGGAATTGACCATATCTCTTTGTCACTTAGAGGAGGGGATAGGGCTGGGGCACTTTTGGAAAGGGAGTCCAGATGGATTATGCGTCTTAACACTTTTGCCCCAGGTGGGCTTAATGACAAAATCAATTGGAATGCGTTATAGCCTGGGCACTACAGTAGTCACAATATATGTACTTATATTCAGCTATTTTTGAGATTAGTAGTGAGCCAGTTAGGGTGTATACATCGGAGCGTTGTGATGAGTTCCCCCCAGGGGCGGATCCAGAAAAAAATTACAGGGGGGGGCACCATAAGGGGCGTAGCTTCATTGGAATGGGCGTGGCTTCGTTTGAATGGGCGTGGTATTGCAGGAAAAGACTACCTTATACCCCAGTTTTGCAACCTGCACGCCCAGACGTTGGCCACCACAGGAAAGAAAAATAATCCTGATTCATGCCCCTTACATTATTTGTCATTTTTCCTCCTTATAGTAATGCCCAGTATACATTATTCCACATACTGCAATGGCCCTTAGACATTATTCCACACACAATAATGCACATGACACAATATGCACACACTGTAATGCCCCAGACACATTATGCCACACACCGTAATGCCTGTGACACATTATGACAGGAATAGCAATGCCCGTTATACATTATGCTACACACTGCACTGCCCCTGATACATTATAGCACATACAATGTCTGTGACACATTATGCCACACACTGCAATGACTTTGAGACATTATACCACAATGCCCGTGATATAGTATACCATACACCGTAATGCCTGTGACACATACCGCAATGCCCGTTATACCCTATGCCACACACCGCAATGCCCATTATATATTATGCCACACTGCAATGACCCAGAGACATTATACCACATACCACAATGCCCGTGATATAGTATACCACACACCGTAATGCCTGACACATTATGACACACACCGCAATGTCCGTGATACATTATGCCACACAATGCAATGAGCCTGAGACATTATACCACATATCACAATGCCAGCGATATAGTATACCATACACCGTAATGCCTGTGACACATTATGACACACACCGCAATGTCCGTGATACATTATGCCACACACCGTAATGCCCATTACACATTAAGTCCTACAGTAAGGCTTCTAATTACTTTTCAAATACCTGCTCGTTGTCAGGGGTTTCATGCACTGGGTGTCATGCTCGTTGCCAGGGGTTTCATGCTCTTGGTTCCATGCACGGTGCCAGGGGTTTTCATGCTCAGGGTGTCATGCTCGTTACCAGGGGTTTCATGTACTGGGTGTCATGCTCGTTGCCAGGGGTTTCATGCACTGGGTGTCATGCTCGTTGCCAGGGGTTTCATGCACTGGGTGTCATGCTCGTTGCTAGGAGGTAGTCCTTGTTGCTAGGGCTGTGCTCCCAGTGCCACATATGTCCCCAGTGCCAGATATTCCCCCACGGTGCCAGGTACTCACATGCCCCCAGTGCCAAATATAGCCCCCCCCATGTGCCAGGTACACATATACCCCCAGTGCCAGATATTCCCCGACAGTGCCACATATGCCCCCAGTGCCAGATATCGCCCCCCCCAGTGCTATATATGCCCCCAGTGCCACATATGCCCCAGTGCCAGATATTCCCCCCCCAGTGCCACATATGCCCCCAGTGCCAGATATCCCCCCCCCCAGTGCCACATATGCCCCCAGTGCCATATATGCCCCCAGTGCCAGATATTCCCCCCAGTGCCATATATGTCCCCAGTGCCAGATATTCTCCCCCCCCCCTCCCTGCCAAATATGCCCCCAGTGCCAGATATTCCCTCCCCAGTGCCATATATGCCCCCAGTGCCAGATATTCCCCCCAGTGCCATATATGTCTCCAGTGCCAGATATTCTCCCCCCCCCCTCCCTGCCAAATATGCCCCCAGTGCCAGATATTCCCCCCCAGTGCGTTCCCCCCCCCTTCCTCCGCCGCCGCCGCTGCTCCCCCCGCTCCCCTGCTGTTAGGAGGGACACGGAGGGCACAGCACAGTGCACGCCTCCCTGTGTCCCTCCTGTGTCTCCGGCGGCCGCGGGTCACTGTAATAAAGGAAGTGCTCACGAACGGCACTTCCTTTATGAGACCAGCGGCCGCCGAAGACCCAGGAGGGACACAGGAGAGGCGCGCACTGTGCCCTCCGTGTCCCTCCTAACAGCAGGGGAGGAAACGAGACCGCAGACTGACATGCTCGTCCGCATGTCAGTCTGCACTAAAAATGACAGGGGGGGCACGTGCCTTGGTGCCCCCCCCCTAAATCCGCCACTGGTTCCCCCCATATAGGCACCTTCGGCCAGTATGTTTCCTGATGCTGCTTGTGATTTTGTCTTTTAAATTCTTTTTTGTTTACATTCTATACGTGTAAAATATATTTTGTTTGTATGTTTATGTTTTTAGCTGCAGCTGCCCTCGGTTACCCAACACTCAGGGTTTCCTATAGCCGGACGCACATCCAATCCCCTGTAGTTCCGGGCGGCGGGGCTGATGACACGCACGCTGTGCGTGACCATGGCAACGGTGACGTCAGCGGAAATGGGGGAAGTGTGAGGTGATGACCGGAAGAGAGGACCCGGCGTGCGGCGGCGAGGACAGCGCGGCAATGCACAGGTATTTAAATGTTTGTATTTGTCCTGTTAGTTGATTGTATTTGGTACTGAGGACGGAGTATATACTCCGAAACGTCTACCTCTCAATACAGAATTTACATTTGCTGACAGTCTCCAGTGCCGTTATTCTTGGATTTTATGTTACTGCTTTCATCTGGCACGGAGAGAAGTTGTTTCATTTGCTGCGGAGTGCCGGCTGTTATGGATTGTTTATATATATATATATATATATATATATATATGGGATATACTACAATAGTAACTGAAGGCACTAATAACTGTAGTAACCTTCAACTGGAGGTAAATTAATATATTCGCACCTACCTATACTCACAGCCTCTATACCAGGGGTGGCCAACCAGTCAGTGGCAAAGAGCCGGAAAAGATCTGTAGTCAAGGGTAAGAGCCATATCATGCGCACGCCGAAGGTGCGCAAGCAAAAATGGGGGCGTGGCATAGTTGTCACAAAGCCACACACCCTTTTTATGCGCACACCTTTCAGTTTGTCGTTTGTAGGAGTATGACCTTGTGTCATAACCCCATTTTTAGTCATGTTGTACAGTGCCACATACATATAATGCCCCAGTACAGTGCCACATACATATAAAAACACCAAAAAATGGGTGCATCCACAGTGCCAAATACATATATGCCCCCACAGTGCCAGATACACATATTCCTCCACAGTGCCAGATACATATATGCCCCCACAGTGCCAGATACATATATGCCCCCACAGTGCCAGATACATATATGTCCCCACAGTGCCAGATACATATATGTCCCCACAGTGCCAGATACATATATTCCTCCACAGTGCCAGATACATATATGCCCCCACAGTGCCAGATACATATATGTCCCCACAGTGCCAGATACATATATGTCCCCACAGTGCCAGATACATATATGTCCCCACAGTGCCAGATACATAGATGTCCCCACAGTGCCAGATACATATATGTCCCCACAGTGCCAGTTACCTATATGTCCCCACAGTGCCAGATACATATATTCCTCCACAGTGCCAGATACATATATGCCCCCACAGTGCCAGATACACATATTCCTCCACAGTACCAGATACACATATTCCTCCACAGTGCCAGATACACATATTCCTCCACAGTGCCAGATACATATATGTCCCCACAGTGCCAGATACATATATGCCCCCACAGTGCCAGATACATATATGTCCCCATAGTGCCAGATATGCCCCCACTGCCAGATACATAATTAATTCTTTCCCTAGTGCGTCAACAATAGATTCCTCCTCTTTTTTCCTCCTAATCTAAGTTAATGTATACTGTAGTTGACTGCACCCCCTGAGTACACTGAGCATTGCCCATGATATAATAGAGGGGCTCATATGAGTGGGTGTATGGTGATGAATTACATACACTCACAATACTAAAATATTATACATTGAGTGTTTTCTTGGTTTCCAAGCGCCCAATTTTTCTTTCTGAAAAAGAGTAGTCTCCGACTCGTCTCTACGATGGCCAATGTTCTACTGATGTGTTGAGGGAGTGATAAGAGAGCTCCCATTTATACAGGATATGTGCACTTTCCGTTACATCCTGCCATATTTAAAACACACATATCTCGGCATGTTATACCTGGGGCTTGAACTCCCACCCTCAAGATCTATGTAGTTTGTGGCAGCACACTACATAGATCTGCTTAGCTGCTATAGTTTAAACTGACAATTACACCTAGCATCATATAATAAGAAGTACAAGGCTTCTGATGCAGGAGCAAATAGTTCCATGTGTTAGGTGTCTGACTGTAGTATGTGAGGTTGAGAGTTTGAGTACCATGTATGGCATGCTGATAAATATGTGCTTTAAATAAATAATAATAAATTACCGCGGCTAACTGAATACCCCCCTTGTGGTACCATATAAATTATTATTATTTTTATTTTTCTTCTTTTTCTTCTTCTTCTTCTTATTCATAATAATAATAATAATAATAATAATAAAAGACGTAGTCTGTGCTGGGAACACCAGGACGTGTGATTTCTAGCTTCGTTGGGACACGTTCCTAGAGCTAGGGCTGGATTAAGGCCGTGGGGGCCCCTGGGCAACAAATTTGTGGGGCCCTCACACACTGTCCTCACAATGGCAAAAAAAACATCAGAGAAGGAGTACAGCTTCACTCACAGCAGTGTGAAGTCTCGTGAGATAATGTCAAATCTCGCAAGACTTCACACTGCAGTGAGTGAAGCTCCTCGGCGGCCGCAGCTGTAATGGAACGTCTCAGCTGCCGAGGAGGACGGAGAGGAGACAGGTAAATGCTGTACTCCTATTCCGATGTTTTTTTGCAGTTGTGAGGACAGTGTGTGGGGGCCCCGGTTGGCCGCCCCTTCTGCCCCGACGTTAATCCGGCTCTGCCTAAAGCTTATCAGTGCTGGTGTGATAGGAAGCTGTCACTGTGACTGCCTGCTGGAGATGAAAGACATTTTTAGAACTATTTAACCAAACACCCCCCCCTTCTGCCTTTGGTAATGTAACGTCGCACATCTGGTCGCCACAATTTGCCCTTATGTGTTCTGTACGTATAACCACTACCATAATTGCTCCACACGGAATTCCTGATCATAGTTGATAACGATGGCACTTGGTTTTACTATGTGTCATAATCAAAGAATTGACGTGATGATAGCAGTCGCTTACAAGAAACGAACATGCTAGAAATGATACACAGAGGTACATTTACTAAGATGGGAGTTCTATTCAAGATGGGATGTTGTCCATAGCAACCAATCAGATTCTAATTCTCATTTATCTAGCACCTTCTAGAAAATAATAATATCTTGAATTTGATTGGTTGCTATGGGCAACATCCCATCTTAAATAGAACTCCCATCTTAGTAAATTTACCCCCCAGAATCTGATTGGTTGCTATGGACAAAACCTCCTCTTTTATTTTAGAGTTTTTTTTTTAAATCTAACCGGAAGACTTTATGCAAACAAAGAGAGAGGCGCCAAGTCCGTAAGATTTCCTTTTTTCCAAATCAGAAAGCTGCTAGTGAACAGCGCCAGAGGGATTGTGTTACCACCATGTTATTTCTTGCTCTGTATGTAATGTATATTGCGGTTCTGATCTGATCTCCATAATCACGTGAGCTTTTAGTGCTTAAATGTGAGTGCAATAAAAGTCAAAGCGGATTACATACTTGATTGATTTATCTAAGTAGCGGTGCATGGGCCTTGTAGGTAGAGGTGGGTCCCTGCCAACAATTCATGACAAGGTTAATGTGCATGGCCTTTGTGCGAGGTTGTTAGCAATAGTGGAACTGTATACTGACAGCTGTTTTATTATCAGGTGTAAAGCCATTATAGCCTCTGTAAACTATACATTTCCTGTGCCTGTCAACAACCAGATTATACATCGCCATAATGAGTTCTGTCCTTCTCCATTCCAGGAACAGGCTGGTGATTAGTCCTAAATTAGCTTTTTTTTAATGTTTCTATAATTGCCTTGTATACTGTTTTTCTAGCTTCCTGTGTCATTTCATTTCTTATTTGCCAGTCCTACTTTTGTCCATAGCGGGATCTCCAAACTTTGCAAACGAAAATTTTCATAAATGTTATACTTCGGTAGGCAATATAGGGGGTAATTCTGGTGTGGTGTGTCCAATCTGCAATCTAAATTGCAGTGTAAAAATAAAGCAGCCGGTATTTACCATGCACAGAAACAATATAACCCTCCCAAATCTAACTCTCTCTGCACATGTTACATCTGCCTCCCATGCAGTGCAGTGCAATATAACCCTCCCAAATCTAACTCTCTCTGCACATGTTACATCTGCCTCCCCTGCAGTGCACATGGTTCTCCTGGAATGGAGAAGGCCAGAACTCATTATGGCGATGTATAATCGCAGCAGCGAGTTTGTTAGCAATTGGGCAAAACCATGTGCACTGCAGGGGAGGCAGATGTAACATGTGCAGAGAGAGTTAGATTTGGGAGGGTTATATTGTTTCTGTGCATGGTAAATACCGGCTGCTTTATTTTTACACTGCAATTTAGATTGCAGATTGGACACACCACACCCAAATCTAACTCTCTCTCTGCACATGTTATATCTGCCCCCCTGCAGTGCACATGGTTTTGCCCAACTGCTAACAAAGTTCCTGCTGCGAACAACTCGGAATTAGGCCCATAGTCCAAGAAATATCATACATTTACTAGCCTACACTTTGTCTTAGGGATGAAAAATATACTAAATTGTCAGTAAATGTATTGGTGTTGTAACACAGGTAGATACAGTAGGATCACGCACCTTCCACTATTTCTGCACAGTGGGGGTAATTCTAACCTGTTCGCTCGCTGCTTTTTGTCGCAGCCGAACGAACGGGTCCCTACTGCGCATGCGCCGGTGCCGTAGTGCGCCGGCGCATGCCAGATGGCCGAAGGCCGTAGCAGGGATGCGATCGCCCTTGCCTAATTGACAGGCAGAGGCGGTCGCTGGGTGGGAGCAGTCCGGCCACTGCAGGCGTGGCCGGGCCAAACAGGGGGGCGGGCCGCAGTGGCTGCGTGATGTCACACGCAGCCGCTGCGGTGCGGGGAGCAATGAGTAGCTCCCGGCCAGCACGCTAAAACTGCGCTGGTCGGTAGCTACTTTTGAAGTGCAAAGGTATCGCTGCTGTGCAATGCCTTTGCACTTCTGCGGGGGGGCCGGCACTGACATGCGGGGCGGACTAGCCCTGTGCTGTGCGTCCCCCCACATGTCAGTGTGATTGATCGTAGCTGTGCTAAATTTAGCACAGCTACGATCAACTCGGAATGACCCCCTTAGTCCAAGAAATATCATACATTTACTAGCCTACACTTTGTCTTAGGGATGAAAAATATACAAAATTGTCAGTAAATGTATTGGTGTTGTAACACAGGTAGATACAGTAGGATCACGCACCTTCCACTATTTCTGCACAGTATAACAACTCCTGTAATATTTATTCTATTTGTTTTTACAAAATCTGTACCTGGAAGCCCAAGGCAGGGTTCCAGTGCAGTGCCAGACCGCGCACGCTGGCACGGGATCACAAATGGTGGCAGTGTGGCAAGTCTGTGATTACAGTCAGGGCTGTAATTAGATGTGTGCCATCAGTGCCCCATGGCACCTGCATTTGACTTGCAGGGTGCCTGGAACAAGGGATTGAGAGAGGAATGGGGGTTGCGGGTTGTGATTACCCCGGCCAAGGGCTCTGGGTTTGCAGGGAGGGTGTAGCCAATGAGTGGCGCTGTAGAACCGTTGGAGGATGGGTAAACCTAGTCCCCCATTCTGTTTAGTGAAGATGTCCTGACAAATTTGTGGCTTTTTGTAGTTCCATATAAATTTACAAATCGAGGATTGGAGAGTATTAAGAGCAGAAGGAGGGACCTGTATGGGTAATGTTTGAAAGAGGTAAATAAGTCTGGGAAGAACATTCACTTTTACTGCTTTGATATGTCCTATCCAGAATATAAAGTATGAATGCCATTGTTGGAGGTCTCTCTGTATTGCTCTAAAGAGTAGAGGAGAATTGGTTTTATAGAGGGAGCTATAGGATTTGGTGATATGGACTCTGAGATATTTCATTGAGGTTTTCCTCCATGTAAGATCAAAGTTAGACTGTAAAAGTTGTTTTGTGCAGTCAGTAAGGTGGAGAAGAGGTAGGGCCTCTGACTTAGTGTGGTTTATTTTATATTCTGATAATTTACTAAACGTGGACAACTCGCGAAACAGGTTCAGAAGGGAGATAAGTGGCTTGGTTAATGTGAGTAGTATGTCATTTGCAAATAAAGAAAGAGTGTAATGTGATTGTTTAATTGTTATGCTGGCAATATCGGGGTTATCTCGTATACCACTGGCAAGGGGCTCGATTATGAGCGGTGACAAGGGGCATCCTTGACTGGTCCCAATGGTAATTTGAGAGGGATCCGAGATGAGACCGCTTGCTTGAACCACAGCTGAAGGATTATGATATAGGCCTTGTATAGCCTGAAGGAACTTACCCCGAAAGCCGAAGTGACGCAACGTTGGAAACATGAATGACCAAGAGACCCTATCAAAGGCCTGCGTCCATTGCAAGCACCAGAGAAGGGAGCCTGTTGACATTGATATAGTGTACAACATCAATCGTGCCTCTGGTATTGTCGAGTGCTTGCCTGGACGGGACAAAGCCTACTAGATTAGGGTGGCTTAGGGTGGGTAAGAGCGGGTTCAGACTATTAGCAAGCACTTTAGCAAAAATTGTGAGATCGGTATTGAGTAAGGAGATGGGGCGATAGTTAGATACAGATTGGGGATCTAGGTTAGGTTTCGGGATGACCGTTATTGTCGCTTTGGTTGTGCCAGGGTGGAACGGGGTTCCATCCAGAATATGATTAAACATCATGTGAGAAGTCAGGGAGAACTAAAATGTTATATAGTAGGACATTGGGAATCCATCGGGCCTCAGTGCCTTGGAAGGTATTTGCGATTGAAGGGTTGGTTTAATTTCTTCTTCAGTTATGGGATTATCAAGAGCAATCGAAATTTCGGGATTTATACGAGGGAGATCGCATGAGGTTAGATAACCAGCGGTTAAACGGTCATTAGCAGATATAGAGTTAGTGGGGTCAAAAAGGTTGTAGAGATGTTCGTAGAAAGTTTTGAAAAGTTGATGGTGGTCGGGTTGTATTGCAAAGTGTCATTTTTATCTCACATAGATGGAATGGCAGTCATGGCTTTCTGAGCCTTCAATCTATTCGCCAGTAGGGAGTCAACCTTATCACTTTTTTCATAGAAGTGTTGGCCCAACCAGCGAAGAGATTTTTCTGTTTTTTTCTGGGGGGGTTTTAAGAGATGCCCTGGCAGTTGTGAGTTCAGTAGAAAGAACCAGAGAAAGATTATTTTTGTGGGTGGTTTCCAATTTTGGGATTTCTTCAGTCAATTAAGTCAATTTTAAGATGTGCTCCCTGTTTCTATGAGAAGCATTACTAATGATATGTCCATGAATTACAGCCTTGTGCACTTCCCAAACCACAGGGTTACAAAAAGGATCTGTAACGTTGAGGCAGAAGTAATCTGTAAAGCCCCATACACACTAGACGTGAAAAAGAAAGATCTTGCTTAGAAGGGCCGATCTGAGTGAGATCTTTCACAATCTCGTCCAGTATGTACACTCAATGGGCCTAATTCAGATCTGTCCGCTCGCTAGCTATTTTTTGCAGAGCTGTGAACAGATAGACGCCGCCTATAGGGGAGTGTATTTTAGCTTTGCAAGTGTGTGAACGCGTGTGCAGCTGAGCACTATAAAAACAGTTTGTGCAGTTTCTGAGTAGCTCTGACCTTACTCAGCCTCTGCGATCACTTCAGCCTATTCGAGCCCGTAATTGACGTCAGACACCCGCCCTGCAAACGCCTCGACACGCCTGCATTTTTCCAACCACTCCCAGAAAACGGTCAGTTGACACCCACAAATGCCCTCTTCCTGTCAATCTCCTTGCGATCGGCTGTGCGAATGGTTTCTTTGTTAGAACCAGTGCACAGCAACGATCCACTTTGTACCCGTACAACGCGCCTGCGCATTGCGGTGCATGCGCAGTAGTTACCTGATCGCTGCACAGCGAAAAACGCTAGCGAGCTGACAGATCTGAATTAGGCCCCATGTCGTTAACGATGCACACTCCCGAACATGTACAGACGAGGGAGGTCCTCGTTAACGACAGCCATGCTGCAGATGAGAACGGGTAATAGGACTGGGCTGTGTACTAGAAGGAGAGGGGGATTTGTCAAGGGTGTGATCTAGAATGGCATTGAGGTCTCCTCCTAAAATCAGATATCCCTTTCTTTACTTGTTCAATTCTGAGAAGAATGTGTTGAAAAAAGGGACTTGGCCTGAGTTGGGAGTGTAAACATTAGTTATTGTACACTCTAAAGGGGGAATTCAAATGTTTGAAAAGTCGGTTGGGTATCTGTTTTTTCCAGTCTATTAGACAGGAAAAAAACAACTCCCAACTGACTTTTCAAACAACTGAATATCCCCCTAAGTGTCCACTCTTCCCAGTTAAAATACTACACCGTCCGTCTGAATCCTTTTATACAGAATTAGGGACGAATTGGATTTTAATGTCTATCATATTTGCAACCCAGTTGTGTTTGGGTTGAATAGAGGAGTAAAATACTGTGGGATAACATCTAGAGTACAGAGATGGATGTGAGGGGGCTTTAAAGTGAGTCTGTTGTAGTAAGACTATTCCGGCTTTGAGACCAGGTATTGTTCGAAATAGAGACAAACGTTTCTGGTGGGTGTTTGAACCCTTTACATTAAGCAATGCCTAGGTTGGAGGCATTATGAAAAGTACCTAGGATATAAGTGTGTATGAAAGGGGAATAGAATTTCCTGACTCGCTAATGTTAAAGAGGAGAAAAAAAAGAGATTGGAAAAAAATGATGTGTAATAGAGAAGGAAGTATATATTGGGGATCTGGGTGAGATCTCCTCACGTCCAGCAGGAGGAGATGCACTCAGAAACCAGGACTCAGAGGTCCATAGAGGTGACCAGGGGGTTACCACGTCTTTTTATTGTGAGTTGCTATCTTTTTAATTAGTATAATATATTGGAAACAGTGTTACGCTTTGAGATATACAGTATATTCCTTTTGAGGTCATTTACAGAACATGTGCGTGATTGATAATATGAGGTGAAGAGACATCATCCACTTCAGATAAACATATACATTCCTCTTTCTGGTGTGAGGCCTTATATCGCTTCTGTGTTTGAATAATGACAGCTAGGAGCTGGTTAGCTGGTACTTTATCTTTGTCCACCTTATTTTTCTTTAATGCTTAGTACATAGGCCCCCAAAGTCTGCACCATGGCAGTTAGGAGCTGATTGGTTAGTACTTTATCTCCATCCACTTTATCTCTCTTAGTACATAGACCCCCTTAATTATATACTGAGCACTCACATCAACTTGATAATATTTATTGCACCTTTGGGGGCGCACTTGTTGTTTTTTATTTTTCATGTATATAATATATTGATTATCTTGTTACAATGGTACCTGTCATGGGGCTGGATATATTAGGCAGTAAGTGAACACAGTTCTTGAAGTTGATGTGTCGAAAGCAGGAAAAACGGGGCAAGCGTAAGGATCTGATTGTGATGGCTAGACGTCTGGGTCAGAGCATGTCCAAAATAGGTCTTGTGGGGTGTTTCCAGCATGCAGTGGTTAGTACCTACCAAAACTAGTCAAAGGAGGGACAATCAGTGAACCGGCGACAGGATCTTGGGCGCCCAAGACTCATAGCTGCACATGGGGAGCACATGCTAGTATGTTTGGTCCTATCCCACAGAAGAGCTACTGTAGAACAAATTGCTGAAAAAGTTCATGCTGGCTGTGATAGAAAGGTGTCAGAACGGGTGTGGTTCGTTTTATCGACAGTATCTAGGTCGACAATGTTTAGGTCGACCACTATAGGTCGACAGTCACTAGGTCGACATGGATGGAAGGTCGACAGGGTTTCTAGGTAAACATGTGCTAGGTCGGCAGGTCTAAAGGTCGACATGAGGATTTTTTTTTTTTTGAGTCGTTTTCTTCGTAAAGTGACCGGGATCCCAAATTAGTGCACCGCGTCCCCTCGCATGGTTCGCCATGCTTCGGGCATGGTGCCTTCGCTCCGCTACCGCTTCGCTCGGCACAGATTACCGTTCCAATCGTAGTCCACGTGGATCGTTAAGTATGAAAAAATCCCCCCCCCCCCAAAAAATGTGAAAAACTCATGTCGACCTTTAGACCTGTCGACCTAGCACATGTCGACATAGAAACCCTGTCAACCTTCCATCCATGTCGACCTAGTGACTGTCGACCTATAGTGGTCGACAGAAACATTGTCGACCTAGACACTGTAGATCTTCAGACCGGATCCCGTCAGAACACCCAGTGCATCACAGATTGTGCCGTGTGGGGCTGCGTAGCCACAGACCAGTTAGAGTGCTGACCCCTGTACATTGCCAAAAGTGCTTACAATGGGCACGTGAGCATCAGAACTAGACCATCGAGCAACGGAAGAAGGTGGCCTTGTCTGATTAATCACGTGTACTTATTATCATGTGGATGCCTGGGTGTGTGTGCATCATTTTCCTGGGGAAGAGATGGTGCTAGGAGGCACTGGGGGTTGAAGTAAGGCCTGCAGAGGCAGTGTGATGGGTTCTGCCCTTCATGTGGATGTTACTTTGACACGGACCACCTACCTAAACATTGTTGCGGATAAAGTACACTCCATCATGGCAACGTAGTCCAAGCCTCAATGGGTCAGAGATGTTTGGCGGGATGAGGGGGACCTACACAATGTTGAGGTCTATTTACTAAGCCTTGGATGGAGATAAAGTGGACGGAGATAAAGTAACAGCCAACCAACTGCTAACTGTCATTTTTCAAACTCAGCCTGTAACATGGCAGCTAGGAGCTGATTGGCTGGTACTTTATCTCCGTCCACCTCATCTCCATCCAAGGCTTAGTAAGTAGACCCCATTATCGTTTACAGGGGCATATCCATAGATAGATAGATAGATAGATAGATAGATAGATAGATAGATAGATAGATAGATAGACAGACAGACACACATGTATGTATACATATATATGTGTGTGTGTGTGTGTGTGTGTGTGTGTGTGTGTGTGTGTGTGTGTGTGTGTGTGTGTGTGTATATATATATATATATACATATATATGTATACATACATACATATACATAGATAGATAGATAGATAGATAGACACACATGTATGTATACATATATATGTGTGTGTGTGTGTGTGTGTGTGTGTATATATATATATATATATATAGATGTAGAGATAGATAGATAGATAGATAGATAGATAGATAGATAGATAGATAGATAGATAGATAGATATGCCGCTGCATATACTGTAGGTCTATATATTCACGCACACACACACTTATCTCCTTTCACATAAAGAAGGCACAGTACGTTAGCTAGTAATAGCCCGAATCTTAATCTCCTTCAACCTGAGCACACATAAACCTAACTGAACGCCCTATGAGTCACTACACAGCAAGAGGTGGGTGCAGCACTGGGGAAAGGCCTGTGACAGGTCTAGTACACAAATATGCATTTTAGTTATATAATATTACTAACAATAAGGAGCTCAGCTGACACAGCTAAGCACCAAGTACACCACCAGCCAAGGAGAACACTCCTAGGGGGTGCCGCAAAATTGTTACCCATTATTATAAATATTACTTGCAAGTTATTATTCTAACTATTACCTGGAGGTTATTATTCTAAATATTACCTGGAGGGTATTATTCTAAATATTACCTGGAGGGTATTATTCTAAATATTACCTGGAGGGTAAGGATTGAAAGTAGTTTGTAAGTTAATTATTGTTTACAAATTTAATTACTAGTTAATTAAACTGTAGGCAGTCTGCACTTAGTGTATTATATTATGCAGTAGGACAGTGTAGTTTGCACAACAGTACAATTTGCAATGTACTCCTTACGTGTTACTTTGCATTATAATGGATAACAAAAAACATATGAAAGCACTCATTAAGCCCGTCCGTCTATGTGGGAAATCTCTGTTCATGCCTGAAAGTCAGAAATGGGGGAATGTATTTTATTGATTTTTTTAGTAAATTTTTTTCCTAAAAGTGGTATCAAAATATTGGTATTTTTCACCATCTTTATCTCACCCTATTTAATCGAAACCTCATGCCAGGACAGACCACATATTACAGGCCTGTCCCACTGAGGCAATTATTGTAACATTTTCCTCAAATGCATAGGCATCTTTAGTCATCCACTGCGCAGACGTGGTGGCATGCATGCGCAGAACAGGTGCGGGGTACCTGTGGAAGCGGTGCACGCTGCGAGACAGCAGGAGGAAACCTGTTTTTTCTCTGCTTTTCTCCAGAGCCAGCAGACATGACGCCATTAAGAGACGGCATTATGTTTTACACATGGTATTGGAAGGGAGGGTTAGGATTAGGCTGCGGGAGGGAAGGGTTAAAGTTAGGCACTAGGCAGTAGCGGATCTTGCCACGGGCAAGCAGGACTTTTGCCCAGGGCGCCGCCTTCCGGAGGGCGCCGGCACCATCCGGAGGGCGCCGCACCATGGCAAGATCCACCACTGTTTGGCAGTGCCCCCCGCTGTGTCCCCCGCTGTGAAGGGAACTAGACGCTACCCGTCTAGTTTCCCTTCGTGGAGAGGACCTTTGCTGTGCGGTGCGCGATGACGTCATCGCGCACCGCACAGCATTGTGGGACTGGCACAGACGCTAGGGGTCAAAATTGACCTCTAGTGTCTATCTATGCTGTGCTATGGGAGAGACGTCATGACGTCTCTCCCATAGATCCGAGGAGAGGAGCAGCGCCGGCGGAGGTCTGCAGCGGTCGGGAATCAGGAGCGGGGACAGTAAGTATTCATTTTTTATTTATTTATTTATTTTGTAAGCGGCAGTACTGTACAGGGGGCACAAATGAGGGCACAACTCTACAGGGGGCGTAACTGACCACGCCCCTGTATGAAGCCACTCCATTATTTTTCGCCCGGGGCGCCACAAGGGCTAGAACCGGCCCTGGCACTAGGGGGAGGGTTAAGCTGTAGGAGGAAAGGTTTAGGTTAAGCACTAGGGGGAGGATTAGGCTGCGGAAGGGGAGGTTTATGTTAGACACTAGGGGGAGGATTAGACTGAGGGAGGGGAGGGTTAAGGTTAGGTACTAGGGGGAGGGTTAGGGTGCAGGAGGGGAGCTTTAGAATAGGCACTATAGCAGGAGGGTTAGGCTGCAGGAGTGGAGGGATAAGGTTAGGCACTAGGGGGAGGGTTAGGCTGCAGGAGGGAGGCTTAAGGTTAGGCACTAGGGGGAGGGTTAGGCTGTAGGAGGGAAGGTTTAGGTTAAGCACTAGGGGGATGATTAGGCTGCGGGAGAGGAAGTTTAGGTTAGACACTAGTGGGAGGATTAGTCTGTGGGAGGGGAGGGTTAAGGTTAGACACCAGGGGTGTGGGTTAGGGAGCAGGAAGGGAGGTTTAGGATTGGCACTCGCAGGAGGGTTAGGCTGCAGGAGGGGAGGCTTAAGGTTTGGCACTAGGGGGAGGGTTAGGCTGCAGGAGGGAAGGTATAGGTTAGGCACTAGGGGGAGGGTTAGGCTGCAGGATGAGAGGGTTAGGTTAGGCACTAGGGGGAGGGTTAGGCTGCAGGAGTGGAGGGTTAGGTACTAGGGGGAGGGTTAGGCTGCGGGAGAGGAAGTTTAGGTTAGACACTAGTGGGAGGATTAGTCTGTGGGAGGGGAGGGTTAAGGTTAGACACCAGGGGTGTGGGTTAGGGAGCAGGAAGGGAGGTTTAGGATTGGCACTCGCAGGAGGGTTAGGCTGCAGGAGGGGAGGCTTAAGGTTTGGCACTAGGGGGAGGGTTAGGCTGCAGGAGGGAAGGTATAGGTTAGGCACTAGGGGGAGGGTTAGGCTGCAGGATGAGAGGGTTAGGTTAGGCACTAGGGGGAGGGTTAGGCTGCAGGAGTGGAGGGTTAGGTACTAGGGGGAGGGTTAGGCTGTAGGAGGGGAGGATTAGGTTAGGCACTACGTTAGAGTTAGGCTGCAGGAGGAGAGGGTTAGTTAGGTACTAGGGGAGGGTTAGGCTGCAGGAGGAGAGGGTTAGGTTAGGTACTGGAGGGGTTAGGCTGCAGGAGGGGAGGTTTAGGTTAGGCACTAGGGGAGGGTTAGGCTCCAAGAGGAGAGGGTTAGGTCAGGCACTGGGGAGAGGGTTAAGCTGTAGGAGGGGAGGTTTCGGTTAGACACTCGGGTTAGGGTTAGGCTTCAGGAGGAGAGGGTTAGGTTAGGTACTGAGGAGGGTTAGGCTGCAGGAGGGGAGGTTTAGGTTAGATACTAGGTGGAGGGTTAGGCTGCAGGAGGAGAGGTTTACATTAGGCACTAGGGGGAGGGTTAGGCTGTAGGAGTGAAGGTTTAGGTTAGTTACTAGAGGGGGTAGGCTGCAGGAGGGGAGGTTTAGAGGTTTAGGTTAGGCACTAGGGATAGGGTTAGGCTGCAGGAGGGGAGGTTTAGGTTACGCACTACGGAGAGGGTTAGGCTGCAGGAGGGAAGGTTAAGGTTAAGCACAAGGGGGAAGGTTAGGCTGTAGGAGGGAAGGTTTAGGTTAGGCACTAGGGGAGGGTTGGGCTGCAGGAGGAGAGGGTTAGGTAAGGTACTAGAGGGGGTAGGCTGCAGGAGGGGAGGTTTAGGTTAGGCACTGGGGGCGGGTTAGGCTGCAGGAGGGAAGGTTAAGGTTAATCACTAGTGGGGGGGGGTTAGGCTGCAGGAGGGAAGGTTAAGGTTAAGCACTAGGGAAAGGGTTAGGCTGCAGAAGGTTATTTACTAGAGGGCAAGGGTTAGGCTGCAGGAGGAGAGTGTTAGGTTAGGTACTAGAGGGACTAGGCTGCAGGAGGGGAGGTTTAGGTTAGGTACTAGGGGAGGGTTAGGCTGCAGGAGGAGAGGGTTAGGCACTAGGGGAAGGTTAGGCTGCAGGAGGGGAGGTTTAGGTTAGGCACTAGGGGGAGGGTTAGGCTGCAGGAGGGAAGGTTAAGGTTAAGCACTAAGGGGAGGGTTAGGCTGCAGGAGGGAAGGTTAAGGTTAAGCACTAGGGGGAGGGTTAGGCAGCAGGAGGATAGGTACTAGAGGAGGGGTTTGGCTGCAGGAGAGGAGGGTTAGGTTAGGCAGTAGGGGGAGGGTTTTGGGTTAAAGATTAGCAATTCTCACCCCAGAAGGCCACAGGATTAGCCAGAAATTACCATCAGCTGACTGCTGGACGCAGAAGACACCACTAAAGTCAGGCTCTGGTTAATCCCCATTAGACAACCAGGGATGTTTTGTCGACATTCTAGTCACGTGGATTTTTTAAATTTTTCTAGACATTCTAATCATATTGACACTTCAACATGATGATTGCCACTGTGGTCAGTGTAAACATGCCAAGCTTGTCAACAATCTGCATGTCGACATAACGACTATTCTGACATAATTATTTATTATTATTATTATTATTATTATTATTATTATTATTATTATTATTATTATTATTTAATACAAGTTTCTTATATAGAGCAGCAAATTCCGTTGCGATATACAATTATAAACAACAGTGATAAAATAAACCAAAATTAATGTCGACAATATTAACCGAACTTGTGACAGATAACATTTACGCTGCATTTGTAATTGTACCCCACCCCCCGCCTACAGACTCCAAATATACCAGATAAGCACTGAAAACAAGAAGCCAAACATTTTCAGCAACGCGTTTCTCAATTATAGGAGTACCCTTGTTTTATACAATGAGCAGACCTTTTCATAACACCCTTATTACTTGAAGGGTCACGTCCCATTCACTATGCATAAACAATCATTGGAGTAATATCATTATTGTCCTCAAGTAAAAAGGAAAAAAAAAATCCCTTTAGACACAATGATCAGCAGTGAAAATAACATTCTTGACCTTTTACTAGACATTCCAGTACTTTATACAAACATTGCTCATGGCTCTTGCAGTCAGCGCTGGATATTCTACAACTGGAAGCATAGTGGCATCTGAAGCCAAGAGATATATAATCTTTAATAGCGTTATTATTGCTCCTGTCACAGTGATGGGCTGTCCTATTTCACCTGACTTGCTTGGCCGGTTGTTAGGAGGGTTCCTGGAGATACCTGGCCTAACCATTGTTGTTTCCAGTGTCGGCAGTGGCATGAAGGGCCCACCGGGGGAATGCAGTGATAGGGGCCCATACTTAGGGGTGTGACCAGCCTACAAAATGGGTGTGGTCAGCCTCCACAGAGGCTTGAAATACACAATAGTCTTGTGCAGTGTAATGCAACATATCTACCATGTATAATACAAGTGCACAGTCTGGAACCTGATCCCTAGAGGAAGAAGTGGGCACTCAGGCAGTGGGGCCCACCGGTGGTTTCCCTGGTACCCCTGTGGGCCAGTCCGACCCTGGTTGTTTCTGTATGGGGCAGAGTTACCTACTCTCCCGGAAGCTGCGGGAGGCTCCCGTTTTTTGGGGTAGCCCCCCGCACCCCCGGAAGAGTGGGCAGGTCTCCCGCATCCTGCTCGCACCCTAGTGATGCGAGCAGGATGGAGAGATTGCCTCCAGCATTCGCGGGTCCGTCGGGTGGAGAAGGGGTTAAAATGACGCAAATCGCGTCATTTTAGCCCCGCTCCCTTCCCGTGGACCCGCGAATCGCGGCATTTCCCGATGTTGGGGGCGGGTCTTAGTGATGTCACAACCCGGCCCCGCCCCCCGAAGACACTTGCAGCGTCTCCTCTCCCGGCTTCTCCCGGAGAGGAGAAATCAAATGTAGGTAAGTATGGTATGGGGTTAGCTAAATATTTGCTGGGGAAATCATTTTCTACAACGCTTCTATTGTACTGTATGTTCTTTTCGTGGAACAGAATCAATCAAGTGCAGAATCAATCAAGTGTTATGTTTTAGCTCTAGAAACTGAAGCTCTGCAAAGAAACTATTATAATTCCAATTCCCGCTGCTAATTACCCGCGGCCACAGATTCAACCAACAGGATTACCTTGCACGTTACACTAAAGAGGATGGGGAAGGGGGGGTGGGGGAGGGTGGGGGGGGGCCACTTCAGGAGACATCAGAGATATAAAGGCACCCCCTGGGTTTAGCACACGGGGAAACGCATTGATTCTGCATTGTACGCGGAATGTATGGGTTAAACACTGGGAAAAGGCTTTTATTGAATAGCTCTGGGTGTGAAACCGGCAAAACAGCACGGCTAATTGGATTGAGTTAGGCAGAGGATTCCATCCTCAGCAGAATGCAACGCTTTGTTAGGACCCTCAGAGGCAAGGGGGTACATTTACTAAAATTGGAGATCTATTTAAGATGGGATGTTGCCCATAGCAACCAATCAGATTCTACTTCTCAATTATCTAGCACCTTCTAGAAGATAATACCTGGAATCTGATTGGTTGCTATGGGCAACATCCCATTGTAAATAGAACTCCCATCTTAGCAAATTTACTCCAAGAAGCGATTGCTGGGGCTTGTAGTTCCATGTCCACAACAACTGAAGAACCAGAGCTTGCCAACCACTACAAAACAGCATTATTCTTATACTGGTATATATATATATATATATATATATATATATATATAAACTTACACATGGACTGGCACTCCTCATAAGCGTAATGTGATGCTCCGGTGCCCCCAGAAGACAAGGGTGTAAACAAATGTGGAACAAATCAGAGGCTTAACGAGGTAAAACGTGTATTCACATCAGTCTAACAAACCAACGTTTCGGGGCTCGCACGCCCCTTTGTAATTTTTTATAAATATTTTTTACAAATGATTCAATATAAGAAATAAATTAGAGATGAGCGGATTCGGTTTTACTCGGATATACTCGGTTCTCAAAACGGCATCTGATTGGCTATCCAAAACACGTGACATCCGTGAGCCAATAAGATGCTGTTTTGAGAACCGAGTAAATCCGAGTAAAACAGAATCCGCTCATCTCTAAAATAAATATGACAATCAGTTCAGCAATCATTCTGTCAAGAATCAAGTGATAGGCGGGACTACTTTTATGTCGGCGGCACTATGCCGACAAGGTTAATATGCAATATAGGATTAACGATGCTGGTCAACTGACATGTTTACACTTTTACTGGTTACACCGTTAAAATACTTGCATATTAACCTTGGCGGCATAGTGCCGCCGACATAGTCCCGCCTATCTCCTGACTTTCGTTGTAATGATTGTTGAACTGATTTTTTAAACTTTGAATGTCTGATCTATAAACAAATCTAAGGGTCCATTTTTTATATAATACTAGCTAGAGTACCCAGCGTTGCCTGGGATTTTAAAAATGTTTGTTTACAAAAATTAATTTAAATATTAAACACACAATATAAATTTCATAGTATAAAAAAGCATGTAAAATGTTATACACATCAATAAAATGAAAACCCAATTTAAAAATAGCACAGCACATTATGTATCTCCTGATATACTCTGTGCTGCTGGGGGACCGTGCTACTTCCACTATATAACTCTGTGTGTGGGTTTGTGCTACCTCCATTCCCCTCCTCACATCATGTCACTGCCCCTGTCACATGCAGCCCTGTCATCCCTGACATATCATACATGTCCTGATATAGTCTGTGCTGCTGGCCCACCCCTAGGGGTGCTAGTGGTGTGTTACCCCCAAAGTGTTTGTAATATGTGTAGCAAGTTTGGTGTAAATTGCTCCAGGCATTCCAAAGTTACACTGTCAGCTGAAAAACTCTGTGCTGCTGCCTCACCCCTAGGGGTGCTAGGGGTGTCTGACCCCCACAGTGTTTGTTCCCAGCTTGTAAGTCATATGTGTACCAAGTTTGTTGTAAATTGGTCTACGCATTCTGGAGTTATGCTGTCTGCTGACATACTTTGTGCTGCTGTACCACCCCTAGGGGTGCAGGGGTGTCTGACCCCCACATTGTTTGTTTCCCGAGTGTAAGTCATATGTGTAGCCAGTTTGTTGTAAATTGGTCTAGCCATTCAGGAGTTATGCTGTCTCCTGAAATACTCTGTGCTGCTGTCTCACCTTAGAGGTGCTAGGGGTGTTTTCGAGATTGTGAGTCAGATGTGTACCAAGTTTGGTGTAAATTGCTCCAGGCCTTCCACAGTTATACTGTCTGCTGACATACTCTGTGCTGCTGTCCCACCACTAGGGGTGCTAGGGGTGTCTGACCCCCACATTGTTTGTTTCCTGAGTGTAAGTCATATGTGTAGCCAGTTTGTTGTAAATTGGTCTAGCCATTCAGGAGTTATGCTGTCTCCTGAAATACTCTGTGCTGCTGTCTTACCTTAGAGATGCTAGGGGTGTTTTCGAGATTGTAAGTCAGATGTGTACCAAGTTTGGTGTAAATTGCTCCAGGCCTTCCACAGTTATACTGTCTGCTGACATACTCTGTGCTGCTGTCCCACCACTAGGGGTGCTAGGGGTGTCTGGCCCTCACATTGTTTGTTTCCTGAGTGTAAGTCATATGTGTAGCCAGTTTGTTGTAAATTGGTCTAGCCATTCAGGAGTTATGCTGTCTCCTGAAATACTCTGTGCCGCTGTCTCACCTTAGAGGTGCTAGGGGTGTTTTTGAGATTGTAAGTCAGATGTGTACCAAGTTTGGTGTAAATTGCTCCAGGCCTTCCACAGTTATACTGTCTGCTGACATACTCTGTGCTGCTGTCCCACCCCTAGGGGTGCTAGGGGTGTCTGACCGCCACATTGTTTGTTTCTTGAGTGTAAGTCATATGTGAAGCCAGTTTGTTGTAAATTGGTCTAGCCATTCAGGAGTTATGCTGTCTCCTGAAATACTCTGTGCCGCTGTCTCACCTTAGAGGTGCTAGGGGTGTTTTTGAGATTGTAAGTCAGATGTGTACCAAGTTTGGTGTAAATTGCTCCAGGCCTTCCACAGTTATACTGTCTGCTGACATACTCTGTGCTGCTGTCCCACCCCTAGGGGTGCTAGGGGTGTCTGGCCCCCACATTGTTTGTTTCCTGAGTGTAAGTCATATGTGTAGCCAGTTTGTTGTAAATTGGTCTAGCCATTCAGGAGTTATGCTGTCTCCTGAAATACTCTGTGCCGCTGTCTCACCTTAGAGGTGCTAGGGGTGTTTTTGAGATTGTAAGTCAGATGTGTACCAAGTTTGGTGTAAATTGCTCCAGGCCTTCCACAGTTATACTGTCTGCTGACATACTCTGTGCTGCTGTCCCACCCCTAGGGGTGCTAGGGGTGTCTGACCCCCACATTGTTTGTTTCTTGAGTGTAAGTCATATGTGTAGCCAGTTTGTTGTAAATTGGTCTAGCCATTCAGGAGTTATGCTGTCTCCTGAAATACTCTGTGCCGCTGTCTCGCCTTAGAGGTGCTAGGGGTGTTTTTTAAGATTGTAAGTCAGATGTGTACCAAGTTTGGTGTAAATTGCTCCAGGCCTTCCACGGTTATACTGTCTGCTGACATACTCTGTGCTGCTGTCCCACCCCTAGGGGTGCTAGAGGTGTCTGACCCCCACATTGTTTGTTTCCCGAGTGTAAGTCATATGTGTACCCAGTTTGTTGGTCTAGCCATTCGAGATTTATGCTGTCTCCTGAAATACCGCTGTCCCACCCCTATGGGTGCTAGGGGTGTCTAACCCCCACAGAGTTTGTTCCCAGATTGTAAGTGAGATATGTACAAAGTTTGGTGTAAATGCCTCCAGGCCTTCCATAGTTTTGCTGTTTCCTGAAATACTCTGTGCTTCTGTCCCACCCCTAGGGTTGCTAGGGATGTCTAAACCCCACAGAGTTTGTTCCAAGATTTTAAGTCAGATGTTTGGTGTAAGTTGCTCCAGGCCTTCCACAGTTTTGCTGGCTGCTGACATACTCTGTGCTGCTGTCCCACCCCTAGGGGTGCTCGGGGTGTCTGACCCCCATAGTGTTTGTTTCCAGAGTGTAAGTCATATGTGTACCAAGTTTGTTGTAAATTACTGCAGGCATTCCAGAGTTATGCTGCCTGCTGAAATACTCAGTGCTGCTGGCTCTCCCCAAAGGGTGCTAGGGGTGACTTCCTCCCACAGTGTTTGTTCCCAGAGTATAAGGCATATGTGTACCAATTTTTTAGTACATTGCTCCAGCAATTCCGGAGTTATGCTGTCTCCTGATATACTCTGTGCTGCTGTCTGCCCCCTTAGGGGTGCTAGGAATTTCAAATTGTTTTTGTTGCCTCCATGTTTTAATACGCTTGTATGTGAAATTTCACGATCTTTGCTTGTAGACTGTGGATTTGTATAGAACGGCAGAAGGACAGAATGACAGATTTTCATTTTTATATATTAAATTTGCAGCTATGTCTCCGAAAACACATTTTCAGGGGCTAGCAGCAAATATGGGGGGTAATTCCAAGTTGATCGCAGCAGTAAGTTTGTTAGCAATTGGGCAAAACCATGTGCACTGCAGGAGGGGCAGATATAACATTTGCAGAGAGAGTTAGATTTGGGTGGATTATTTTGTTTCTGTGCAGGGTAAATACTGGCTGCTTTATTTTTACACTGCAATTTAGATTTCAGTTTGAACACACCCCACCCAAATGTAACTCTCTCTGCACATGTTATATCTGTCCCCCCTGCAGTGCACATGGTTTTGCCCAACTGCTAACAAATTTGATGCTGCGATCAACTCAGAATTAGGCCCCATGTGCACTGCAGGGTAGGCAAATATAACATGTGCAGAGAAAGTTAGATTTGGGTGTGGTGTGTTCAATCTGCAATCTAATTTGCAGTGTAAAAATAAAGCAGCCAGTATTTACCCTGCACAGAAATAAAATAACCCACCCAAATCTAACTCTATCTGCACATGTTATATCTGCCTCCCCTGCAGTGCAAATGGTTTTGCCCAACTGCTAACAAAAATCCTGCTGCGATCAACTTGGAATTACCCCCATTATGTATCCCAGCAATGTAAAAAGGAGGGACTGCAGCAGGTATCTCTGATACCTGCTGCGGAACCCAGCTGCCCGGAGCTGCATCCCTCATAGGTTTCAACATGCAATATTCTGATTGCGGTAGCCCATTGTAGCCTATGGGCTACACTTCGGGAGATGTAGTTCCAGCAGGGTTCCCAGGAACCCACGGCCGGAAACAGCCCCTGTGCGCGGTGGTCACGATGACTGCATATGCGCAACGGACCCTGCAGTACACTCGGTGCATCGCAGGGACGGGCACCTTTCAGAGCCGGTATGACCGCTTTATGCAATGTGATCGAGGCGCGGTATTAGCGCCCAGGATTGCATTGCATATGCGATCATTGGTAAAGGGGCCCCTTAGTCTCCTGCAGCAACAACACATCACCATCAGCTGAGGAACTTTGGAGAAAAGACAGCACAATCCTTGTTAGCGGCCGCCTCTATGGAGACTAGGCACAGAGGGCCTGGTTCCGATTTGTACGCAATTCCAGTATTCATGCAGCTGAGAGATTATCGGGATCTGATCGCAGGGCTGCTAAATTTGTTGTGCTGCGTTCTGATAGTCGCCGCCCAAGGGGAGTGTAAATTCGCCCGTGCAATTGTGCGATTGCATGTGTACACCGAGCTACAAATGTCTCTCAGTCCGCGGACAGCTGCAAGTCCGTTCGCACCTCACTCACCATTGAATGATTTCCCACTGTGTGCAGTCTCTGCGCAGCCCAGGACTTACTCCTACAATGCGATCAGAGCTGGAGCGGACGTCACACACCCTCCCTGAAAACGCTTGAGAACGTCTACGTTTTCCCTGACACTCCTAAAAAACGGTCAGTTACCACCCACAAACGTCCTCTTCCTGTCAATCAGCATGCCAATAGCTGTGCAATTGCATTTTTCGCACCAGCCTGTCGCTGTCCAGCGATGCCTGTTGTTGTTTGCCAATGCGAGTGCGCATTGCGGTGCATAAGTATGCGCAGTTGATCGCTGATCGCTCGCTGTGCAAAAATGAAAAGCAGCGATCAGATTTGAATCACCCCCCATCATCCGACTGCACATGTACTGTGATCGCACCAAAGTACTGTTGCGATGCGGCTCTCAGTGAGGACTTGTACACAGAGTGATTGACAGGAAATGGCAGTTTGGGGGAGGGTATGTGGGAGTGGCAGCGAAACCGCAGACGTGTTATGATCGTTTTCAGGGTGTGCCTCAGTATGCATCTGCAATCTCCTACACAGAAAACATGGCACCAGCATCCCAGATACCGTGGCCATCCTGTATGACCATAGGGCAGTGGTGCAAGTGTGCGGGTACGGGTGGGTACGGCGTACCCTTACGAATTTAGCTGTGGGTACGCCGTACCCACACCGACGGGCCGCCGCACCTCACCGCTCCCCGTCCCTCCCTCCCTCTGCTGCTCCCCGCCGCTCACCGCCGCTGATGTGAGGGGAGGAGAGCACAGCCTGCGCCTCTCCTGCCCCTCAGTGTCTTTGTTTAATTCAGCGCCGCCCGTTAGCCAATCAGAGCTCGCCAAGGCTGCCGGACCGCAAGCCGGACCGCAAGCTTTGATTGGCTCACGGATCGGCGCTGAATTGAACTGAGCCACCCGCACCCGCCGGACACTGAGGGGAAGGAGAGGCGCAGGCTGCGCTCTCCTCCCCTTACACACACAGGACAGCAGTGGCAGCAGCAGCGGTGAGCAGCGGGGGGGGGGGGGGGGTGGAGCTTCATGTATACCTGGCACTGGGAGCATGTATACCTGGCACTGCTGGGGCATATCTGGCACTGGGGGCATATCTGGCAATGGGGGCATATCTGGCAAAGGGAGGACATGTGTATCTGGCACTGGGGGCATATGTGGCACTGCGGGGACATGTGTATCTGGCACTGGGGGCATATGTGGCACTGCGGGAATATGTGTATCTGGCACTGGGGGGGCATGTATACCTGGCACTGGGGGCATATCTGGCACTGGGGGATATCTGGCACTGGGGGCATATCTGGCAATGGGGGGACATGTGTATCTGGCACTGGGGGCATATCTGACACTGAGGGCATATCTGGCACTGGGGGGACACGTGTATCTGGCACTGGGAGCATATCTGACACTGAGGGCATATCTGGCACTGGGGGGACATGTGTTTTTGGCACTGGGAGCATATCTGACACTGAGGGCATATTTGGCACTGGGGGGACATGTGTATCTGGCACTGGGGGCATATCTGGCACTGGGGGGACATGTGTATCTGGCACTGGGGGCATTTCTGTATCTGGCGCTGGGGCATATCTGGCACTGTGGGGCAATGTGTATCTGGCACTGTAAGGCAATGTATATCTGGCACCCTGGGAGCATTTGTGTATCTGGCACAGTGAGGCAATGTGTATCTGGCACTGTGGGGCAATGTGTATCTGGAACTGTGAGGCAATGTGTATCTGGCACTATTGGGGTCATATGTGTATCTGCCCCTCCCCCCATATGTGTATCACGCTCCCATTTTCATTGGCCATGCCCCATGTGGCATTTGGCCACACCCATTTTTTGGCGCACAGTACCCGTAAGACACTTTTTCTACTTGCACCACTGCCATAGGGCATTTGCTCTGCTTCTGATGCACATGTTTACGCAGTTCCTGAGAGTTTGCTCCATTGAGCATTTCTGTTCAGTTCTGGCCGGCCGCTACGCTTGCGTTGTTCCATAGCCTGAGAAATTGTAGCTGTTATTGCATTTGCGTGGTATCAGGCTTAGGGTGCATACACACGGTGAGATTCGGACTTATCCGATTCTCACCGTGCGACAGGGGGCCGAGTCGCCACTTAGCCAGTATCGCAAGCACATAATAACTGTGCTTGCGATGCTAGCACATAATAACTGTGCTTGCGATGCTGGCTATGTGCGATTTCAATCCTGACTATCTCTTCTATAGAGATAGTCAGGATTGACTTGCCTGCACAGCCTATTTTTTCTTCCGATGCCGACCGCGCGGGGCCGCGCATCGGCATCGGATCGGGATCGCAAGGTGACTGTCACCTTGCGATCTGCACTATATTTTCTTCCGATTCTGACTATATAGTCAGAATCGGAAGAAAATATCTTACCGTGTGTACACACCTTTAGAGTTTGTCAAAATAGAGCCACATGTTACCTACGAAGGTGGATTAGAATGAGCGTCTGTCCCTTCAGTCATGAGAAGCGCGGGGCTGGCGTAGAATGAGCCGGTGACAAGCAATCATAGGTTATTCCTCATTATCAGATCGGTAGTCAGCCAGTATAGAGTCCAACATTATAATCTCTCAGCTGTCTGAGCACTTAGCAAGCACCCAGCACCTCAGTGTGTAAGCAATTACACTGGATAACAATGCCACGGACATGTTTCCTACACAGACGCTGCTGAATGAAATGATAGGCCACAGGAGGCCCTGCTCTGCTGTCAGAACTTTTATACATAAGAACCACCTCAAAAATAAGGGCCACCAGAGCAGCCAATACATTTGCATATATGACTATTTTACACAGGGCAGTAGAGAGGCTGGTCGGGCCCTGGTACTTTCAGTGGGAGTGGCCTACTCATGGGAGGCGTGGCCCTGCACACTTAGAAAAAAATACAGAAAAAATAGTACTGTAAGTTCCTCATTGTCCACACTGCAGCCCAGCACACAGCAGCATGTACTGGGCTGGGGAGAGGAGCAGCACCTACTGCTGCCAGGTAAGAGGGGGGTGAGGGGGAGGGGGATTTGGGCCCCTCCATCAGGCCTGGGCCAGAGTAAATAGTACCTGCTTCCCCCACTGATTTTACAGCTATTGCAGTGTGAGACAGTCCCATTTTCCCATTTATTTTTGCATACTGTGGGGCCGGGGTCCTGGGAGGAGATGTGCGCTGGAGTGGTATGTGTTGGTGGGTATTGAGTGTCTCTATTTGATACTATTTCTGAGGGTGCTGTAAATGAAATCGATGCAAGTCGGTTCAGGCACACTCCTGCCTGTCCACTGTATACATTACAACACACCTGGCCGCCCTCAGCCACTAGACACCGCCACAGCGGAGACACTTACCGGTAAGTACAGTAAAACCACCATTAGGCGGGACGCTGCCTTATGCACTGGTCCATATACTGAACTGACAGCCCTACATGACATTATTGTAAAAATCATACATAGGAATATAGCTCAGCCACATGAAGCTACTATATCAGTGGTGTTTTTAAAGAACAACCTCACACCGCTCACAGGAGGGGTTCTCCATAATGGGAGTTTATCGGTACCTTACCAGTATACTGTTGGTCAGTGGCGGATTTGGGGGGGGGCACCAAGGCACGTGCCCCCTCTGTCATTTTTAGTTGATTGCATTGACCGCGCCGCTGCGCGCACCCGCACCCGACATGTCCCCCTCCTCCCCTGTCACCTGCTGCTGCTCTGCTCACGCGTGGAGGAGGAACTTCACACAGATCCAGCCCGCCGCCGCTGAGGGACAGTGCACCGCCGCTGAGGGTCAGCACCCAGGAACAGCGCACGGTGGTGGGATACACTACCAGAGCCACTCTGCCTGTAGCTGCACAGCAGGAGAAAGATACCCTGCTCTTTGGACAAAGTAACAATTATAAATTCTATATTTATTTATTTAGTGTGGGTAGTAAGTATTCAAGGAGATGGATTTACAGGATACACATTTTTAATCTTAATATGTCACTCATGTTAAAGCCGGCTGGTTCTTTAGTTACATATGTGTGATTTCTATTAAGTCTCCATTAGACTTCAGTTTCAGGTGCATTTCTAAATGGGTTAAAATAAAAATACATGTTTGCACGTTTCCATACATTTAATTTGTATTGCATTTTTAAACACTTTCTTCTTCCATTTCATTGCATCATTAACGGTTAAAAGCATTTACATATTAGATTGAAAGATGTGTTTGGATTGGACAAGGTGACTTCTGTACATAAAAATAGAGCTGTTTATACTCAGTATGATTTTTACTTTTTTTCTAGCAATGTGGTTAAATCACATTGCAAATATCAGTGTGTACATAACCGAAGCCTGGGTGCACACTGGCCCTCATTCCGAGTTGTTCGCTCGCAAGGCGATTTTAGCAGAGTTGCTCACGCTAAGCCGCCGCCTACTGGGAGTGAATCTTAGCATCTTAAAATTGCGAACGATGTATTCGCAATATTGCGATTACACACCTCGTAGCAGTTTCTGAGTAGCTCCAGACTTACTCGGCATCTGCGATCAGTTCAGTGCTTGTCGTTCCTAGTTTGACGTCACAAACACTCCCAGCGTTCGCCCAGACACTCCTCCGTTTCTCCGGCCACTCCTGCGTTTTTTCCGGAAACGGTAGCGTTTTTTCCCACACGCCCATAAAACGGCCTGTTTCCGCCCAGTAACACCCATTTCCTGTCAATCACATTACGATCGCCAGAACGATGAAAAAGCCGTGAGTAAAATTACTAAGTGCATAGCAAATTTACTTGGCGCAGTCGCAGTGCGGACATTGCGCATGCGCATTAAGCGGAAAAACGCTGCGATGCGAAGATTTTTACCGAGCGAACAACTCGGAATGAGGGCCACTATTCGATATATCACTTGTACAGCCAACGTACGATATACCACTAAGTGCATTGGTTCATGTGAAGATTTTTGCATTTTTTTTTTTTTAGTGCGTGCGGCGCGCACCCCCGACATGATGAGGTTGCTGCAGCTGCTGCTGGTCCAGGATTGGCTCCCTTGAGAAACGCGACATGCAGTCAGTCAGTGCATGTCACGTTTCTGTGCAGAGGAGCCGAGTAGGAGGAGGTCCCAGCTTCAGCCCGCCGCCGCCGCTGCTGAGGGACAACACCATCCGTGACCCAGCCAGTCACACAGCGCTGCACACCGGCACCGCACAGCACAAGTGTGACCAGCAGACAGCAGCTCACACATGGTACAGCTGGTAAGCGCTGTGTACGGCAGCCGCAGTATGTGTAAGTCTTTGTGACATCCCTCCTCCCCCAGTGGAGGATACAGTGAGCTGCGGCAGCAATACCCGATGCCTACCTAGCAGCCGGCCTTGATCACCCCCTCCCTCTTCCCCCACTTGGTGAACAGCGGCGTGGGCAGGAATGCCCGATCCCTCCCCAGCAGCCGGCCCTGATCACCCCCTTCCTCATACCCCACATGGTGAGCCGTGGCTCAGGCAACAGTGCCCGATCTGACCACCCGCCCTTTTCAGTTGAGCCTGACAGGGGATGCGGCTGCTATGGGGCCTGGACTTTTTACAGGTCTCGCCGCTCCCCTGCACCCAGACACCTGTAGTGTCTTCCAACGCTGATCCTTTAGCCGCAACAGCTCTCCCCAGAGCTCAGCTCCATGCTGCACGGAATCTCGGATTTCCACCCCTGTGCCTGCCCTGCCACCTGCTCAGGACCTAGGTGAGTGCCCTGCCATAATGTGTAAAAGGGGGACGCTGTCTGCCATAATGTGTAAAAGGGGGACGCTGTCTGCCATAATGTGTAAAAGGGGGACGCTGTCTGCCATAATGTGTAAAAAGGGGACGCTGTCTGCCGTAATGTGTAAAAAGGGGGACTGGCTGCCATAATATGTAAAAAGGGGGACTGTCTGCCGTAATGTATAAAAGGGGCTCTACCTGGTGTAGTAACGCTACTGTGCGGCGTAATTTGAATAATGGAGACCACTGTGCACTGTAGTATGAATTGGTATTATTTTGTGGCCACACCCCTTCCCCATGAAGTCACGCCCCTATATATTTTTTGCGCGCCTACGGTGCGCTTTGCCCCCACCTTGCATGGGGAGAGGGGGGTGGTGGCCCAATGCTGTTTCTTTCACATAGCGCACATTCCTATCAGGAGCAGAGGGTACTCAACTGGACTGTACTCCTGGGCACCTGGCTACACAGCAGAAGTGGGTCTGATGTCAGAGGGCTTCCAGTTCAGGTGGAGATGCTTAATTCAATGTGTATGTATGTATGTAACTGTATTAATGTGTGTATATATATATATATATATATATATATATATATAGCCAGTTGGTGCTTCCCTCCCCTCTGTAGAATAACACCCCGCCCACACTATTGGCCTTCCATATGAAGGAGACCCCCTCACTGCTGCCTTACCCTCCATATCCCCCTTCCCTCCTCCCACTGCTGCCCTCCCATATGGAGGAGACCCCCTCACTGCTGCCCTACCCTCCATATCCCCCTTCCCTCCTCCCACTGCTGCCCTCCCATATGGAGGAGACCCCCTCACTGCTGCCTTACCCTCCATATCCCCTTTCCCTCCTCCTACTGCCCTCCCATATGGAGGAGACCCCCCTCGCTGCTGCCCTACCCTCCATATCCCCCCTTCCCTCCACCTACTGCCCTTGTTGTGAGGTCACGCGCACCTTCATGGGACCGCACGCCGAAGGCATGCACAAGGTGCCCCCCCCCTGTCATTTTTTCCTGGATCCGCCCCTGCTGTTGGTAATGGAGTGCAGTCCTGCACTATCTCCATAATGTCCTTTACTGAGGAATTAGGTCCTTTACAAAGAAAACTGCAGATTTGTCTTCATGGGCCCCTTAGTCCAGCGGGGGCCCACACATCGTACATGCTGTACCATTTCTTTAATACTCACCTCTCCGGAGTCCCTGTTGGTGGCAGTAACAGAGCTCAAATCCCAGGCACAAAGTACTTTCATGTACGAACTGCGTTGGGGAGAGCTTACAGGAAACCAGAAGTGTGGTAACGGAAGTGACGTCACATCATAAGCAATCGGTGCCAGCAACATTCAGAGATGTTATCCCTAACCCTCCCCACGCAGCCTAACCCTAATCCTCCCCCTGTAGCCTAACCCATACAGACTAACCCTAATCCTCTGCCTGCAGCCTAACACTAACCCTCCCCCTGCAGCCTAAACTTAATCCTCCCCTGTAGCCTAACCCTAATTTCCCCTCCCGCAGCCTAACCCTTACCATCCTGCCAAGCGCTAACCCTAATCCCTAACCCTTCCTCCCCCTGTAACCTAACCCTATAGCCCACAGCCTAATACTAATCCCTAACCCTTCCTTTAGTGCCTAACCCTTTAGTGCCTAACCCTTACATCCTAACCATAACTCTAACTGCAGCCTAACTCTAATCCTCCCCCCGTTGCCTAACCCTAACCCTCTCCTGAAGCCTAACCCTTACCCTCCTGCCCACAGTTTAATCATAGTCCCCCTTTGCAGCCTAACCCTAACCTCTCTTCCTGCGGCCTAACCAATGGCGATTCAGGGGGGGGGGGGGGGGGGGCACCCAGGCACGTGACCCCCCCCCCCCCCCCCCAGAGCCGGCCATAGGCATAGGCAAACTAGGCAATTGCCTAGGGCATTTGATATGCCTAGGGGCATCAGCAGCTTCTGCTGATTAAAATGATATGCGGCATGCCTATATTCTGTGTGTAGCATTTCTTATGCAGATACAGCCACAGTCTCACACAGTATATAGGCATGCTGCATATCATTTTAATCAGCAGAATCTGCTTGTGCATCATATCCACATAGCAATGCGAATAAGATGCATTTTCATAAAAAAGTGCCAGACGTTAGCATTGAGGCAAGATTTATGGGAACACATCTGTATCCAAGCAGAGGCAGAGGTCACAGTGTTAGTGGCAGTGTGAGTGCTGTGTGCATGTGAGTGGGTTGGTTTTGCAGTAGTCTTCAGAATATGTGTAAGGAGCATTATGTATGTCATGTAAAAATGCATTAATAATGTGCAACATATGTGTAAGGGGCACTATGTGTGTCATTATGTGTATAAGGGCATTAATGTGCGGCATATATGTAACAGGGTACTACTGTATGTGTGTCATTATGTGTAAGGGGCACTAATAATGTGCAGCAAATGTGTAGGGGGCACTATGTCTGTCATGTGTATAAGGGCATTAATAATGTGCGGCATATATGTAAGGGACATTGGCCCTCATTCCGAGTTGTTCGCTCGGTAAAAATCTTCGCATCGCAGCGATTTTCCGCTTAATGCGCATGCGCAATGTTCGCACTGCGACTGCGCCAAGTTAATTTGCTATGCACTTAGTAATTTTACTCACGGCTTTTTCATCGTTCTGGCGATCGTAATGTGATTGACAGGAAATGGGTGTTACTGGGCGGAAACAGGCCGTTTTATGGGCGTGTGGGAAAAAACGCTACTGTTTCCGGAAAAAACGCTGGAGTGGCCGGAGAAACGGAGGAGTGTCTGGGCGAACGCTGGGAGTGTTTGTGACGTCAAACCAGGAACGACAAGCACTGAACTGATCGCAGATGCCGACTAAGTCTGAAGCTACTCAGAAACTGCTACGAGGTGTGTAATCGCAATATTGCGAATACAGGTTGAGTATCCCATATCCAAATATTCCGAAATACGGAATATTCCGATATACGGACTTTTTTGAGTGAGAGTGAGATAGTGAAACCTTTGTTTTTTGATGACTCAATGTACACAAACTTTGTTTAATACACAAAGTTATTAAAAATATTGTATTAAATGACCTTCAGGCTGTGTTTATAAGGTGTATATGAAACATAAATGAATTGCGTTAATGTAGACACACTTTGTTTAATGTACAAAGTTATAAAAAATATTGGCTAAAATGACCTTCAGGCTGTGTGTATAAGGTGTATATGTAACATAAATGCATTCTGTGCTTAGATTTAGGTCCCATCACCATGATATCTCATTATGGTATGCAATTATTCCAAAATACGGAAAAATCCGATATCCAAAATACCTCTGGTCCCAAGCATTTTGGATAAGGGATACTCAACCTGTACATCGTTCGCATTTTTAAGATGCTAAGATTCACTCCCAGTAGGCGGCGGCTTAGCGTGAGCAACTCTGCTAAAATCGCTTTGCGAGCGAACAACTCGGAATGACCTCCATTATGTGTAAAAGGGCATTAATAAAGGTTGTCATAATGTGTAAGGCACATTATGTTCATAAGGACATTAATAATGTGTAAGGGGCATTACTGTGTGGAATTATGTGTATAAATGCATTACTAATGTGTGGCATTATGTGTATAAGATGCTCTACTATGTGGCGTTGTGTATAGAAAGGGCACTACTGTATCATCTAATATGAATAAAGAGCAATAGGGTGTGGTGTAATGTGAAAAAGGACCAATTCAGTGTGATATAATGTGAATAAGGGGCTCTACTGTGAGGAGTAATGTTTTATAAGGTAAAGTAATACTACTGTGGGATGTAATATGAATTATGGACACTATCTCAAGATAAAATGTGAATAAAGTTGCAGTACTATGTGGCGTAATTGGAATTGGGGTTACTATTGTGTGGACATGCCCCTTGCCAGCAAAAACACACCCCTTTTTGGGCTGTGCGCCAAATATGCGAACTGTTCCTATTTAAAATAAGAATTTACTTACCGATAATTCTATTTCTCGTAGTCCGTAGTGGATGCTGGGGACTCCGTCAGGACCATGGGGAATAGCGGGCTCCGCAGGAGACAGGGCACATCTAAAAAAGCTTTTAGGTCACATGGTGTGTACTGGCTCCTCCCCCTATGACCCTCCTCCAAGCCTCAGTTAGGTACTGTGCCCGGACGAGCGTACACAATAAGGAAGGATCTTGAATCCCGGGTAAGACTCATACCAGCCACACCAATCACACCGTACCACTTGTGATCTGAACCCAGTTAACAGTATGATAACAAAACGAAGTAGCCTCTGAAAAGATGGCTCACAACAAGAATAACCCGATTTTTGTAACAATAACTATGTACAAGCATTGCAGACAATCCGCACTTGGGATGGGCGCCCAGCATCCACTACGGACTACGAGAAATAGAATTATCGGTAAGTAAATTCTTATTTTCTCTAACGTCCTAGTGGATGCTGGGGACTCCGTCAGGACCATGGGGATTATACCAAAGCTCCCAAACGGGCGGGAGAGTGCGGATGACTCTGCAGCACCGAATGAGAGAACTCCAGGTCCTCCTTAGCCAGAGTATCAAATTTGTAAAATTTTACAAACGTGTTCTCCCCTGACCACGTAGCTGCTCGGCAAAGTTGTAATGCCGAGACCCCTCGGGCAGCCGCCCAAGATGCGCCCACTTTCCTAGTGGAGTGGGCCTTTACAGATTTAGGCTGTGGCACGCCTGCCACAGAATGTGCAAGTTGGATTGTGCTACAGATCCAACGTGCAATCGTCTGTTTAGACGCAGGAGCACCCATCTTGTTGGGTGCATACAATATAAACAGCAAATCAGACTTTCTGACTCCAGCCGTCCTAAACTATATATATATATATATATATATATATATATATATATATATTTTTAGGGTCCTGACAACGTCTATTAACCTGGAGTCCTCCAAGTCCCTAGAAGCCGCAGGCACCATAATAGGTTGTTTCAGGTGAAAAACCTGACACCCCCTTTGGAAGAAAACTGGAGACGAGTCCCAGTTCTGCCCTGTCCGAATGGAAATTTAAATATGGGCTTTTGTAAGACAAAGCCGCCCATTCTGACAATCGCCTGGCCGAGGCCAGGACCAACAGCATGGTCACTGTCCATGTGAGATATTGGTCAACAGCATGTTCACTTTCCATGTGATATATTTCAAATCCACAGATTTGAGCGGTTCAAACCAATATGATTTTAAGGAATCCCAACACTATGTTGAGATCCCACGGTGCCACTAGAGGCACAAAAAGGGGTGTATATGCAATACTCCCTTGACAATCTGGACTTCAGGAACTGAAGTCAATTCTTTTCGGAAGAAATTCTACAGGGCCGAAATTTAAAACCTTAAAGAACCCCAATTTTAGGCTCAAAACACTCCTGTTTTCAGGAAGTGTAGAATTCGACCTAGTTGAATTTTCTTCGTGGGGCCTTCCTGGCCTCACCCACGCAACATATTTTCACCACATGTGGTGATGACGTTGTGCGGTCACCTCCTTCCTGGCTTTGACCAGGGTAGGTATGACCTCTTATGGAATGCCTTTTTCCTTCAGGATCCGGCATTCAACCGCCATGCCGTCAAACGCAGCCGCGGTAAGTCTTGGACTAGACATGGTACCTGCTGAAGCAAGTCCCTTCTTAGCTCCCCAGGCCCTTAGTCCTCTGTGAGCATCTCTTGAAGTTCCGGGTACCAAGTCCCTCTTGGCCAATCCGGAGTCACGAGTATAGTTCATACTCCTCTGTCTTATAATTCTCAATACCTTGGTTATGAGAAGCAGAGGAGGGAACACATACACCGACTGTTACACCCACGGTGTTACTAGGACATCCACAGCTATCGCCTGAAGGTCTCATGACCTGGCGCAATACCTGTCCCGTTTTTTGTTCGGGCGGGACGCCATCATTTCCACCTTTGGTCTTTGCCAATGGCTCACAATCATGCGGAAAAACTTCCCTATGAAGTTCCCACTCTCCCAGGTGGAGGTCATGCCTGCTGAGGAAGTCTGCTTCCCAGTCGTCCACTCCCGGAGAGAACACTGCTGACAGTGCTATCACATGATTTTCCGCCTAGCGAAAAATCCTTGCAGTTTTTTCACTGCCCTCCTGCTTCTTGTGTCGCCCTTTCTGTTTACGTGGGCGACTGCCGTGATGTTATCCCACTGGATCAATACCGGCTGACCTTGAAGCAGAGGTCTTGCTAAGTTTAGAGCCTTATAATTTTGCTCTTAGCTCCATCTATGTGGAGAGAATTCTCCAGACTTGATCACACTTTCCTGGAAATTTTTTCCCTGTGTGACTGCTCCCCAGCCTCTCAGGCTGGCCTCCGTGGTCACCAGCATCCAATCCTGAATGCTGAATCTGTGGCCCTCTAGAAGATGAGCACTCTGTAATCACCACAGGAGAGACACCCTTGTCCTTGGATATAGGGTTATCCGCTGATGCATCTGAAGATGCGATCCGGACCATTTGTCCAGCAGATCCCACTGAAGAGTTCTTGCGTGAAATCTGCCGAATGGAATTGCTTCGTAATAAGCCACCATTTTTACCAGGACTCTTGTGCAATGATGCACTGACACTTTTCCTGGTTTTAGGAGGATCCCGATTAGCTCGGATAACTCCCTGGCTTTCTCCTCTGGGAGAAACACCTTTTTCTGGACTGTGTCCAGAATCATCCCTAGGAACAGTAGACGTGTCCTCGGAAAAGCTACGATTTTGGAATATTTAGAATCCACTCGTGCTGTCGTAGAACTATTAAAGATAGTGCTACTCCGACCTCCAACTGTTCTCTGGACCTTGCCCTTATCAGGAAAGCGTCCAAGTTTCTTTTAAGAAGAATCATCATTTCGGCCATTACCTTGGTAAAGACCCGGGGCGCCGTGGACAATCCAAACGGCAGCGTCTGAACTGATAGTGACAGTTCTGTACCACGAACCTGAAGTACCCTTGGTGAGAAGGGCAAATTTGGACATGTAGGTAAATGTCCCTGATATCCAGTGACACCATCTCGTCCCCTTCTTCCTGGTTCGCTATCACTGCTCTGAGTGACTCCATCTTGATTTGAACGCTTGTATGTAAGTGTTCAAATATTTCAGATCTCACCGAGCCGTTTGGCTTCAGTACCACAATATAGTGTGGAATAATACCCCCTCCCTTGTTGTAGGAGGGGTACTTTGATTATCACCTGCTGGGAATACAGCCTGTGAATTGTTTCCAATACTGCCTCCCTGTCGGAGGTAGACGTTGGTAAAACAGACTTCCGGAACTTGTGAGGAGGAGACGTCTCGAATTTCCAATGTACACCTGGGATACTACATGTAGGATCCAGGAGTCCCCTTGCGAGTGAGCCAACTGCGTGCTGAAACTCTTGAGATGACCCCCTACCGCACCTGAGTCCGCTTGTACTGCCCCAGCGTCATGCTGCGGACTTGGCAGAAGCTGTGAAGGGCTTCTGTTCCTGGGAATGGGCTGCTTGCTGCAGTCTTCTTCCCGTTCCTCTACCCCTGGGCAGATATGACTGGCCTTTGCCCGCCTGCCCGTATGGGGACGAAAGGACTGAGACTGAAAAGACTGTGTCCTTTTCTGCTGAGATGTGACTCGGGGAACAAAAGGTGGATTTTTCAGCTGTTGCCATGGCCACCAGGTCCGATGGACCGCCCCTTTATACGGCAATACTTCCATGTGCCGTCTGGAATCTGCCTCACCTGACCACTGTCGTGTCTTCGTCTGGCAGATATGGACATCACATTTACTCTTGATGCCAGAATGCAAATATCCCTCTGCGCATCACGCATATATAGAAATGCATCCTTAAAATGCTCTATAGACAATAAAATCTTGTCCCTGTCAAGGGTATCAAAATTTTCAGTCAGGAAATCCGACCAAGCCCCCTCAGCGCTGCACATCCAGTCTGAGGCGATTGCTGGTCGTAGTATAACACCAGTATGTGTGTATATACTTCTTAGGCTATTTTTCAGCTTCCTATCAGCTGACTCCTTGAGGGCGGCCGTATCTGGAGACGGTAACGCCACTTGTTTTTATAAGCGTGTGAGCGCCTTATCCACCCTAAGGTGTGTTTCCCAACTCGCCCTTACTTCTGGCGGGAAAGGGTATACCGCCCATAACTTTCTATCGGAGGAACCCCACGTATCATCACACACTTCATTTAATTTATCTGATTCAGGCAAAACTACAAGTAGTTTATTCACACCCTACAAAATACCCTTATTTGTGGTACTTGTAGTATCAGAAATATGTAACACCTCCTTCATGCCCTTAACATGTAACGTGTGGCCCTAAAGGAAAATACGTTTGTTTCTTCACCGTCGACACTGGAGTCAGTGTCCGTGAGGTAAATGGGCGTTTTTACAAGCCCCTGACGGTGTCTGAGACGCCTGGACAGGTACTAATTTGTTTGCCGGTCGTCTCATGTCGTCAACCGGCTCGCAGCGTGTTGACATGATCACGTACTTCCACAAGTAAGCCATCCATTCCGGTGTCGACTCCCTAGAGAGTGACATCACCATTACAGGCAATTTGCTCCGCCTCCTCACCAACATTTTCCTCATACATGTCGACACACACGTACCGACATACAGCACCCACACAGGGAATGCTCTGATAGAGGACAGGACCCACTAGCCCTTTGGGGAGACAGAGGGAGAGTTTGCCAGCACACACCAAAATGCTATAATTATACAGGGACAACCTTTATAAAAGTGTTCCTCCCTTATAGCATTTAATATATATTTATATCGCCAAATCAGTGCCCCCCCTCTCTGTTTTAACCCTGTTTCTGTAGTGCAGTGCAGGGGAGAGCATGGGAGCCTTCCCCTCAGCCTTTCTGTGAGGGAAAATGGCGCTGTGTGCTGAGGAGAATAAGCTCCGCCCCCTTTTCGGCGGGCTTTTTCTCCCGGTTTTTAAGAACTGGCCTGGGTTAAAATACATACATATAGCCTTAATGGCTATATGTGATGTATTTATTTTGCCAATAAGGTACTTATATTGCTGCCCAGGGCGCCCCCAGCAGCGCCCTGCACCCTCCGTGACTAGGTCAGTGAGCCGTGTGACAACAATGGCGCACAGCTGCAGTGCTGTGCGCTACCTTCATGAAGACTGTGAAGTCTTCTGCCGCCTGTTTCCGGACCTCCGTTCTGCCGTCTTCTTCAGCGTCTGTAAGGGGGATCGGCGGCGCGGCTCCGGGACGAACCCCAGGCTGACCTGTGTTCCGACTCCCTCTGGAGCTCAGTGTCCAGTAGCCTAAGATCCCAATCCATCCTGCACGCAGGTGAGTTGGAGATCTCTCCCCTAAGTCCCTCGTTGCAGTGATCCTGTTGCCAGCAGGAATCACTGAATGAAACCTAAAAAAAAACTTTTCTAAACAGCTCTTTAAGAGATCCACCTAGATTGCACCCTTCTCGGACGGGCACAAAAACCTAACTGAGGCTTGGAGGAGGGTCATAGGGGGAGGAGCCAGTACACACCATGTGACCTAAAAGCTTTTTTAGATGTGCCCTGTCTCCTGCGGAGCCCGCTATTCCCCATGGTCCTGACGGAGTCCCCAGCATCCACTAGGACGTTAGAGAAAATATAGGGGGTACAAACACCAAAATAAGGACTGCTATGGGTGCGGGGTGATGGTGCTGGGAAAGAGGTGCAAGGTCAGAGGCGGAACCAGCGGTGGTGCTAGGAGGCACCAGCCAAAATCTTGCCTAGGGCATCATATTGGTTAGGGCCGGCTCTGGACCCCCCTGTCGTTTAGGATATATTCATAATACAGTAGCTGCATGGGCTGTGGGGACCGCATGCAATTTGCGGTTCCCACAGCCCATGCCGCTACTGTTTTATGAATATAGCGTGTCACCAGGAAGCAGGGCTGACCGGAGCGGAGTAGCTTGGCGGTGGACGTGATTTAGGGGCACTCCTTCTACTTTCCCTCAGCCCGGACTACTGTGGCCGGGTCCCGCCGCTGCCTGTACTCGCTGTGGTCGCTGTCAGTCAGGGCAGCCTGATCATGGCGATGCGCTTGTGTGTGCAGGCGCTGAGCCTCTCCGGAGCCGCCCGGCTCTTACTCTCTGCCTGCGTACAGAAGCTCCACACCAGCCCCGCTCTGGCATCCAGTGTCCACCGCAATGGGTCACGATGACCATGAGGATATGACCAACTCCAATGCCAGGGTAAGACCCCCCTTATATACCTATAGTGTCATTGCCCATATGTGCTGTATGTCATAGCCCCTATATCCTATAAACTGTGCCATGTGTACTGAGGTGACAGCCCCTGTATACCTGTCTATACTATTCCTATATACCGTGTGCCCTGTATGAGGTGATGCCCCCTATGTACGCACTCACTCCATCCCCTACCAGACCTGTCCCCGCACACTCACCCTGTCTCCTACCAGGCCTGGATACACACACTCACTCCGTCCCCTACCAGACCTGTCCTCGCACACTCACCCTGTCCTCTACCAGACCTGTCCACGCACACTCACCCTGTCCTCTACCAGACCTGTCCCCGCAAACTCTCCCTGTCCCCTACCAGGCCTGTCCTCGCACACTCACCCTATCCTCTACCAGACCTGTCCTCGCACACTCACCCTGTCCCCTACCAGACCTGTCCCTGCACACTCACACTGTCCCCTACCAGACCTGTCCACGCACACTCACCCTGTCCCCTACCAGACCTGTGCTCGCACACTCACCCTGTCCCCTACCAGGCCTGTCCACGCACACTCACCTTGTCCCCTACCAGATCTGTCCTCGCACACTCACCCTGTCCTCTACCAGACCTGTCCACGCACACTCACCCTGTCCTCTACCAGACCTGTCCCCGCAAACTCACCCTGTCCCCTACCAGGCCTGTCCTTGCACACTCACCCTGTCCCCTACCAGACCTGTCCCTGCACACTCACACTGTCCCCTACCAGGCCTGTCCACGCACTCACCCTGTCCCCTACCAGACCTGTCCCTGCACACTCACACTGTCCCCTACCAGACCTGTCCACGCACACTCACCCTGTCCCCTACCAGACCTGTGCTCGCACACTCACCCTGTCCCCTACCAGGCCTGTCCACGCACACTCACCTTGTCCCCTACCAGGCCTGTCCTCGCACACTCACCCTGTCCTCTACCAGACCTGTCCATGCACACTCACCCTGTCCCCTACCAGACCTGTCCTCGCACACTCACACTGTCCCCTACCAGGCCTGTCCACGCACACTCACCCTGTCCCCTATCAGTCCTGTCCTGTACACTCACCCTGTCCCCTACCAGACCTGTCCCTGCACACTCACACTGTCCCCTACCAGGCCTGTCCACGCACTCACCCTGTCCCCTACCAGACCTGTCCCTGCACACTCACACTGTCCCCTACCAGACCTGTCCACGCACACTCACCCTGTCCCCTACCAGACCTGTGCTCGCACACTCACCCTGTCCCCTACCAGGCCTGTCCACGCACACTCACCTTGTCCCCTACCAGGCCTGTCCTCGCACACTCACCCTGTCCTCTACCAGACCTGTCCATGCACACTCACCCTGTCCCCTACCAGACCTGTCCTCGCACACTCACCCTGTCCCCTACCAGACCTGTCCTCGCACACTCACACTGTCCCCTACCAGGCCTGTCCTCGCACACTCACCCTGTCCTCTACCAGACCTGTCCATGCACACTCACCCTGTCCCCTACCAGACCTGTCCTCGCACACTCACCCTGTCCCCTACCAGACCTGTCCTCGCACACTCACACTGTCCCCTACCAGGCCTGTCCTCGCACACTCACCCTGTCCTCTACCAGACCTGTCCATGCACACTCACCCTGTCCCCTACCAGACCTGTCCTCGCACACTCACCCTGTCCCCTACCAGACCTGTCCTCGCACACTCACACTGTCCCCTACCAGACCTGTCCTCGCACACTCACACTGTCCCCTACCAGGCCTGTCCACGCACACTCACCCTGTCCCCTATCAGTCCTGTCCTGTACACTCACCCTGTCCCTTACCAGACCTGTCCCCGCACACTCAGCCTGTCCCCTACCAGACCTGTCCTTGTATACTCACCCTGTCACCCACCAGACCTGTACTCCATGCCCACAGCGTGATAAAAATGAGGTTGTGGCTCGTTGGTATGGCACTGTGACGCCACAACCCTTGTTATGAGACCACACTCACCTTCCCAGGAGCGTGCGCAAAAGTCCCCCCCCCTGCCTTCCCCTATCATGGTGCCCCCCCTGTCATTTTATTCTGGATCCGCCCCTGAGCCTAACCCTAATTCCCCCCCCCCCCCGCAGATTAACACTAACCCTATAGCCCACAGCTCAACCCTAATCCCTAACCCTTCCTCCCCCTGCAGCCTAGCCCTATAGCCCACAAGCTAAACGCTAATGCCTAACCCTAACTCTAGTTCCTAACCCTCACACTCACAGTCTAACCCTAACTCTCCCACCCGCAGCCTAACCCCACCCTTCTGCAGCCTAACCCTAACTTCCTCATCTGTAGCCTAACCCTAATCCCTTCCCTTAGTGCCTAACCCTACCCCTTGTAGCCTAACCGTAACTCTCCCACCCGAAACCTTATCCTCCTGACCGCAGCCTAACCTTAATCCTCCTGCCCGCAGTTTAACCCTAACACCCCCCCACACAGTTTAACCTTAATCATCCTGCCTGCAGACTAACCCTCCATCCATAGCCTATGACTAACCCTTCCACCCACAGCCTAACCCTAATCCTCCTGCCTGCAGTCTAAAGCAGTTTTACCCTAATCCTCCACCCGCAGCCTAACCCTAACCCTCCCACCCACAGCCTAACCCTCCCACCCACAGCCTAACCCTAACCCTCCTGCCTGCAGCCTACCCCTAACCCTCCTGCCCGCAGCCTAACCCTCATCCTCCTGCCCGCAGCCTGTGTGTACACATGGTGAAATTTATCTGTCCAATCTGTCTGGTGAGAACAAAAATCTGGTAATGGATTAGAGCAAATGACAACAGACCATTTGCTCCCAACCACTGGAAAATAGACAATGGATGTTCAAACAAATAGGTTAAATAAGTTGGTTTGGAAAAATGTGTTATACAGTATCAATAGTTTTAATCCATTTTTCAGTGTTTGGGAGAAAATGGTTGATTGTCTTTTGCTCTCATCCATTGCCAGATTTTTGTTCTCACCAGACAGATTGGACAGATAAATCTCACCATGTGTAACCCTAATGTTGACATTCTGACAACTTTGCAGAATGTTGACATTTTAACAATGACGACATCATACTATAGCTGTTGGTATTCTGGTGTTGACATTATAAATTATTATTGTCGTCCTTGTGACTACATCCCGATAAATAGGCCCCCTCTTAATAAACAAATGAACTAACCAGTATATGAAGATTAAAACGTGCTGAGAGGTGAAAGGGAAAAGGCATGTGCGGAAGTTCTACCCTGAATAGCACATGAATAATGCAGCTCCTGGCTTCTAATTCTTCTACACCCAAAATCCTATTCCCTACACGCCAGTCCGAAGCGCACAGATCCATGTCACGGACAGTTGGTGCAATAACAATCAGCGATTCATATACAACAGCAACAACCTTCTCTTTATCACAATATCAAGATAGGGGCAAAAGGGCTATTTTTATTTCACCTCTGATCATCTCCAGCAGTGTCAGCAAAGGAACTGGATTTCTCAGAGGGAGTTTATTTCCAGAATGCTGCACCTAGTGCCTTCAGCGTTATTTGTTATTACATAGAAGTACATTAATGGAGAAAGAGAGACAGAGCCAAATATAGTCCGCTCTAGTGACTCACTCTCCTGTGTATCATTAGCAACTTAAAGCAAAGCTCCGCTTCCACTTATTCATGTAGTACTTTCAGCTCAGGGAGCATCGGGGAGACTTGTTTGTTAACCGTAAAAAAAAACATTTTCAAAAATCTACAATCGACTACATACACGTTTAGAAGGTTTTTGTTTTTTTCGTTATAGAGCGGTTATATATGTTTTACAATAAATAGTGATACGTCTGGTTTTAGTTTTTTTTGCTCTTACATTTTTTGTACTGTATACGGTATATTAAAAAAAGATTAAGCACAATTGAAATACTCTTAACTTCTCTGTCAGGGACCTATTCTTCTTCGTGGATGGACTGTTTTTCACATAATAAAGTTACGGACCCATTCATTTACGTTGCAAGGCAGGCAGAGGCGTTTTAACAGCGAAGGGGGCCTGAGTGCAGATTCCGGGTGGGCCCCCTTCTCTTTACTGCACAGTAGACTCTGGCAATTTGCCAGAGTCTACTGCGCATGCACATGTCTCCAGAAACATGGCGCCCGCCATGTACTGGAGACAAAAACCCTACTGTAAGATAAGTAAAAAACATGGGTGCGGTGTTTACGCTGTGGGCCCTCCTGGACCCAGGGGCCCGTATGCACCGCACACATAGCACCCATTATAGAAACGCCAATGAAGACAGGAGATATCACGGATGTTGCAAGGCACTGAAGAACTGATGTGCCATGTGTCCTCACAAACTTGTATTTTCAGAGACTGACTGCAGGAACTAATGTCAGCTCCAGATAGTGTCAGCCCGCCGAGACTCTCTATATCCTATATGAAGAGAGACCGGATTTCAAACAGGTATCAATTCGGATCCCTCTGCCCATACTTGCATACCGTCCTGGAACGGCCGGGTGGCTCACAAAATTAGGTGGCACTCCTGGTTGCCCAGAAGAATGGGCATATCTAGCCGCCACCCAGCCGCCCACTTACCAAGTGAAGTGGGCACACAGGGCAGGCGATGATGCGATTCACTCTGAATTGTTTCACCATAGCGACCCCCCCAGAGTACAATACCAGTAAATTCAACATTGTACAGCAGGAGGCGTGACCACAATGTTGTGATTATGCAGCCACACCCACCGGACAACCTGCTATGCCACGTCACGCCCTCGCACTGCCTCCTACACAAAGCTACGCCAAATTTTGTGATTTGCCACAATTTATTTTGTGCAATATTTGTCAAAGAAGTTGAGCTGGGACAGCAGTTCCAATAAGATGCGGGCCCAGCACACAGCAAAGTGTATAATGATAGATTTCACTGTCTCTATGCTGGCAGATTCAGGCTTGGCCGCCTAACTGCGCATAAATGGCCATCAGGTCACACATGTGCATAGCGAAAAATATGTGATGAAGAGCGGTAGGCTCTGCAGACCACTGGCCAGGGATCAGAAGATCCCTCTCCAGTCGAGCTTCCCCCAATCGCAGCATTTTATTGCTTTACCAACTTGAATAAATAAGCCCTTTAAGGAGAGCTAATGTACACAAAAAACAATCCCAAAAATATTACTCTGCATTTATTAACAAAAGCGAGAACTCTTGATTTGCTCCGTAACTCAGACAGACTATAAACGACACCCTATTGCAATGTCTCTATATGCCTCTAACACCCAATTGCAAATGAGTGGGACAGGACCTAAACCCATGACAGAAAAATCCATATGATGCCTTAGAGCAACGCTCATATTATTGAAAGCAGTATAGGGACTGACCAGTAGGGAAGGCTGCGAAGGGGCTGGTCAGCTTAACAAATGATCGCAATATTTTGGAACTAACATTCCCTGAATTCAGATGAATTACGGTTTGGAGCATAATTAGGTGAGTTTTATCTCCTATATATTAGCCCAGGTGATTCTGTGCCTGGGCCTCTAACGCTGGGCGGAGTCACAGCGCTGGCCGGAGTCTGAGGGGCAGATGTATTAACCTGGAGAAGGCATAAGGAAGTGATAAACCAGTGATATGTGCAAGGTGATAAAGGCAGCAGCCAATCCGATCCTAAGTGTTAATTTACATAATGGAGCTGATTGGCTGGTGCCTTTATCACCTTGCACATATCACTGGTTTCTCACTTCCTTATGCCTTCTACAGGTTAATACATCTGCCCCTGAGTCACAGATCGGACCCGGCTGACAAAACAAATCAGGTGCCTGCCTCCCTTTCTCCCAGGTTACTGTGCAGCCGCGGCCAGTAATGACCGCAACCTGCCGCCGGAGTTTATACTGTGCCCTGACATCCACCTCCCAGGATACACTGAGCCGCGGCCAGCTATGCCCGATCCCCCCACCCCTCCTCCTAACCCCCATCAACGGAGTTCACATTGCAGCCCGAAACCTATCCTCTCCCCCCTCTCTCCTCTCCTCTCCCCCCCTGTTACTGTGCAGGCAGTGCGTGTGTGTGTTGGGGGAGTGTTACTGTGCAGGCAGTGCGTGTGTGTGTTGGGGGAGTGTTACTGTGCAGGCAGTGCGTGTGTGTGTTGGGGAAGGGGGGTGTTACTGTGCAGGCAGTGCGTGTGTGTGTTGGGGAGGGGTGTTACTGTGCAGGCAGTGCGTGTGTGTGTGTTGGGGGGGTGTTACTGTGCAGGCAGTGCATGTGTGTGTTGGGGGAGTGTTACTGTGCAGGCAGTGCGTGTGTGTGTTGGGGAAGGGGGGTGTTACTGTGCAGGCAGTGCGTGTGTGTGTTGGGGAGGGGTGTTACTGTGCAGGCAGTGCGTGTGTGTGTGTTGGGGGGGTGTTACTGTGCAGGCAGTGCATGTGTGTGTTGGGGGAAGGGGGGTGTTACTGTGCAGGCAGTGCGTGTGTGTGTGTTGGGGGAAGGGGGGGTGTTACTGTGCAGGCAGTGCGTGTGTGTGTTGGGGGAAGGGGGAGTGTTACTGTGCAGGCACTGCGTGTGTGTGTTGGGGGAAGGGGGAGTGTTACTGTGCAGGCAGTGCGTGTGTGTGTTGGGGGGTGTTACTGTGCAGGCAGTGCGTGTGTGTGTTGGGGGAAGGGGGGGTGTTACTGTGCAGGCAGTGCGTGTGTGTGTTGGGGGAAGGGGGAGTGTTACTGTGCAGGCAGTGCGTGTGTGTGTTGGGGGGTGTTACTGTGCAGGCAGTGCGTGTGTGTGTTGGGGGAAGGGGGGGTGTTACTGTGCAGGCAGTGCGTGTGTGTGTTGGGGGAAGGGGGGTGTTACTGTGCAGGCAGTGCGTGTGTGTGTTGGGGGGTGTTACTGTGCAGGCAGTGCGTGTGTGTGTTGGGGGAAGGGGGGGTGTTACTGTGCAGGCAGTGCGTGTGTGTGTTGGGGGAAGGGGGGTGTTACTGTGCAGGCAGTGCGTGTGTGTGTTGGGGGGTGTTACTGTGCAGGCAGTGCGTGTGTGTGTTGGGGGAAGGGGGGGTGTTACTGTGCAGGCAGTGCGTGTGTGTGTTGGGGGAAGGGGGGTGTTACTGTGCAGGCAGTGCGTGTGTGTGTTGGGGGGTGTTACTGTGCAGGCAGTGCGTGTGTGTGTTGGGGGAAGGGGGGTGTTACTGTGCAGGCACTGCGTGTGTGTGTGTGTTGGGGAGGGGGGGAGTGTTACTCTGCAGGCAGTGTGTGTGTGTGTGTGTGTGTGTGTGTGTGTGTGTGTGTGTGGAAGGAGGGGGGGAGTGTTACTCTGCAGGCAGTGTGTGTGTGTGTGTGTGTGTGTGTGTGTGTGTGTGTGTGTGTGTGTGTGTTGGAGGAGGAGGGGAGTGTTACTCTGCAGGCAGTGTGTGTGTGTGTGTGTTAGAGGAGGGGGGGAGTGTTACTCTGCAGGCAGTGTGTGTGTGTGTGTGTGTGTGTGTGTGTGTGTGGGGGGGGGGGGGGGGGGGGGCATTCTGCAGTCCATGTGTGTTTGTGTGATGTGCAGTCCCTGTGTCTGTAATCTGCAGTCCGTGTGTTGGGGGAGGGGGGTTGTTAGTCAGCAGGCAGTGTGTGTGTGTGTGGGGGGGTGTTACTGTGCAGGCAGTGCGTGTGTGTGTTGGGGAAGGGGGGTGTTACTGTGCAGGCAGTGCGTGTTTGTGTTGGGGAGGGGTGTTACTGTGCAGGCAGTGCGTGTGTGTGTTGGGGGGGTGTTACTGTGCAGGCAGTGCGTGTGTGTGTTGGGGAAGGGGGGTGTTACTGTGCAGGCAGTGCGTGTTTGTGTTGGGGAGGGGTGTTACTGTGCAGGCAGTGCGTGTGTGTGTTGGGGGGGTGTTACTGTGCAGGCAGTGCGTGTGTGTGTTGGGGGAAGGGGGGGGTGTTACTGTGCAGGCAATGCGTGTGTGTGTTAGGGAAGGGGGGGTGTTACTGTGCAGGCAGTGCATGTGTGTGTTGGGGAAGGGGGGGTGTTACTGTGCAGGCAGTGCGTGTGTGTGTGTTGGGGAGGGGGGTGAGTTGTTAGTCTGCAGGCAGTGTGTGTGTGGGGGGGGGGGCATTCTGCAGTCCATGTGTGTTTGTGTGATGTGCAGTCCCTGTGTCTGTAATCTGCAGTCCGTGTGTTGGGGGAGGGGGGTTGTTAGTCAGCAGGCAGTGTGTGTGTGTGTGGGGGGGGGGGGGTGCATTCTGCCGTCCATGAGTGTTTGTGTGATGTGCAGTCCCTGCCCACTATAACATATCAAAGTAGCGTTGTGCCCGGCTCCACTGCCGGACGCACAGCTGCTGCCCGCTGATATATATTATAGCTACCAGCGCTGCGCAGACTATCTCTGTCTCCCCATCCCGTGTGCTGCAGCTCCGCCTCGCTCCTCCCCCCTCTTCCTTGACTGGTGCAGCAGTGTCCTTGCACCATACAGGCCGGTCCCGATCTGCGCCTCCTCCTGGCAGGGAGACACGCAGGGGATGCCGAGAGGACGGAATGGCAGCACCTGCAGCAGCTCCCATTCCATAGTGTACTGTAGCTACAGCCGTCATCAGCACAGGGACATTCCCCTGCCGCCACCATGGCTGCCTGCACTCCAGCCATCATCACATAGGTACTGGTGTGTGTGTGTGTGTGTGTGTGGTGTGTGTGTGTGTCTGTCTCTCTCTCTCTCTCTCTCTCCCTCCTCCCCACCACTCTCTGTCTCTCTACCTGCCACCTTTCTTTCCCTCTCAACCCTATCTCTCTCTCTCTCCCTCCCTCTCTTTCTTTCACGACTCTACCTTCTGTAATCTGTAAAAGGAGACACTACCTGGCGTAATGTGTAAAAGGGGGCTCTACCTGGTGTAATGTGTGACGGGCTCTACCTGGTGTAATGTGTGATAGGGCCTCCACCTGGAGTAATGTGTAAAAGGGCCTCTACCTGGTGTAATATGTGACGGACTCTACCTGGCATCATGTGTGATGGGCTCTACCAGGAGTAATGTGTAAAAGGGGACTCTACCTGGTGTAATGTGTGTAAGTGGCGCTACTGTGCAGCATCATTTGAATAATGGAGACTACTGTGCAGCGTAATATGACTTGGTTTTATTTTGTGGCCACACCCCTTCCCTGTGAAGCCACATCCCTATATTTTTAACGCACACTGGCCCTGTTTTACATATGGGGGGGGGGGGGGGTAGGGGTGCTGCTGCTGTTTCATGCACACAGCCCTAAAATATATAGTTACGGCACTGCTGATGGGTATAAGGAGAGTCCTCACCAGTACAGAGAGTGGCGTGTTACTGGGATCGTCATCTCCCTGCCCCGTGCTGGAGGAAAGGTCACTGGCCTTATCCGCCCACAGCCGGCCCCTCCTGCAGGACGTCCTGGGCACAGGGGCTCAGGAGCATGGGCTGGCTGGGGCGGCAGTGCAGGAAGCGGGCCAGGTGAGTGCCAGACTCTGGCTGCCTTCTCGCAGGCCCGGGGACTTCTCTGGCACCCAGCACCAGTCTCTCCTCCCCATAGCGGACCCAGGCCTCAGCGGCAAGATAGCGGCAGCCTTGGGACCGGACAGCAGCGCCGGCCATGGAGGGGGGAGCGGCTCAGCAGCAGCACCAGTAGCACCAACATAGCAGCGATCACTGGGATCCAGAGGCCGGGGCTCCCCGTACTCCCCGCTCACATTGCTCTCTTCATTGCCACACTTCAGCGGCTACTGCCTTACAGCACTACATTAACCCGCACACGCCTGCCCTGTCTGTCATCTGTCATCACCAGGTGCATGTATATAATTAATGTATGTGTATGTGTGTGTGTGTATATGTGTGTACACCTGCCCCTGTCCCACCTCCGGCTCACCTGCACCCGCCCCTCCCCCACCTGCAGCGCCTTGGGTCCTATTGGAGAAAGAGCGCTATATAAATAAAATTATTATTATTATTATTAATAATAATATTGCACGCCCCAAGGGCGTGCAAGGGTTAAAGGGGCGTAGCCCCTTGCGATGGTGTGAAGAGCGCCCGTAGGGCGCGATGAATCACCTAGTATGATAATATACAGTGTAAAACAATTTTCAATTGATGGTACAAATAACCAAGTGAATGCTCGTACATCAGAGAAATAAAAGAATGGCTTCTCTGAAAATCTGCTTACGGTAAGTACCCAACACGTTTCGTCTAGGAGGAGCTGGTTTCTATCCCTCAGACTTCCTCAGGGGTAATCCCTGAAAAAGTCAAATTATTTTCTAACAAATATTTAAAATTCCAACTCTAATATATACTGTGGATGCCTGCGCATCTTATTACCATGTGCTATGAATGTGCGCTATACATCGCAAAAACACTACATCCCATAAGAGAAAATGTACCCACACATTATCTGAGTTCCAATGCTCATTGATGTATATATTTGTTATTAAGAGGATATGTATTCAATATATCACAATGTACAGTATATATATAGTTACATGGTTACAATTTATACAGTAAGCAGTTATTACAAACTAATTCATTACAGACACGGCCAGTAATACATCACCATATTTTGCTCAAATGCTCACTACGCTCCATATCACTCTCTCTCTCTCTCTCTCTCTCTCTAAAATCATGCAGCCACTGGACAGACAGCATCTCCATCATAATCTGGGACAAACAGGGCCATGTGTGTGTGTGTGTGTGTGTGTGTGTTCAGCAATACACTGAGAGTTGGGGGTGTGAACAGGTCTCTTGTTATTAGTCTAGGGAAGGGAACTTTCTCATTCATGATGAGTCATTGGTCAGTTCATATGCAAGCCTTGAAGACATCAAAAGGGCTGCAGCCACTGGACAGACAGCATCTCCATCATCATCTGGGACAAACAGGGCCGTGTGTGTGTGTGTGTGTGTGTGTGTGTGTGTGTGTGTGTTCAGCAATACACTGAGAGTTGGGGGCGTGAACAGGTCTCTTGTTATCAGTCTAGGGGACGGAACTTTCTCATTCATGATGAGTCATTGGTCAGTTCAAATGCAAGCTTTGAAGACATCAAAAGGGCTGGCCTGAGTTTCCTGTCCATCACATGCTTTGAATGGAATGTCCATTGTTCTCATCAGAATTGTGGCTTTATATTCCTATATTCAATCATAACTACTCATGACAATGTGCTACAACTTAATAACAGGCATCAAATGAATCTACACATTAATCTGGTTACTTTGACACCAAGCACGACATGTCCATCTTGCTCCGTTCCAATGATACACATACATGACGTTACTCCATTAAATAATTTAAAACTTTATGATGTCTGGCGCTTGATATGTTCAATTTATGTGCTGTATGAAATATATGTTGAATCTATCTTTGTGGCATGTCTGTGTAAATGCATATGTTACCATATTTGCTGTGCTCGCTACGCGTATTTGCAAGCATAGCGACTCAGAATGTGTGGAGTCTGTATGTTCTCTCTATGTAATATTTTTGACTTCGACATCCCCTAAGGAAATCTGAGGGATAGGACACAGCTCTATAAATTATGTATTTTTATTCTTCTCTATATGTCATGATTGCATTGGATTTCTATAAAAATCTATGAGAAACTTCATGCTGTCGGTGACCTTGTGTGGACCATCAAAAGACATGAGATACGCTTTCGTAATATTTGTATATGGTAAGGGGTTCACTTATAACCCTTCCTAACACAAAGTGGTGTTCTTATATTGCACTAGGAGGCACTCTTTGTTTTTATTACATTTCATATATATATATATATATATATATATATATATATATATATATACCTCCCAACTTTCCTGATTCCAGCGGGACAGTTCCTTTATTGAGATACTGTCCGCGGTCCCACCTGCGGGTCGCAGTGTCCCGCGGGTGGAGGGCAGCTACGCTGCGCGGGAGTCCCGGATCCCAAAATTACAAAAGTTGGAAGGTATGTGTGTGTATATATATATATATATATATATATACACATATACATACATACATACATGTAGTGATGTATATGTATACATTATAAATGCAAAGCGCCGTATGACAAAAAAATCAGGACTAGTGCCCAGGAAAATCAAGTTTTTGCTGCTCTGACGCCATATTTTGCTATGTCATTTCCATTTATCCCATTTCCCCCCAATCCTGATTTCAGTATAAAATGACTAATAAGTGACATACTGTATTATGCTTTATTTCCATTGCTGCAATACTATACAACAACTGGAATGATACATAGAAACACGAATGTATTAGGAGAGCCTCTTCTTAGGTGTTCCCAAATAATAGTGCAAAAGTAGATGGCAGTGGTGGACAGGCCTGCAGCGAAACATTAAGAGCTAGGGAGGAAACAATGTGCTCTACAAGGGGAACTAATAGACATCAGCTCTTATCATTTAATTGCCCCTCTCAATAGAAGCAGATTTCCCATAGTCCTCTGTGCTTTCTGAGGAGGCTGTGCTGCTTTCCACATCACTTAACTCACATTCTCTTTTTTTTTTTCTATTTTAGAAAAATCCCGGTCCTGGAACGTATGATCCGACAAGACAGCTCCTGAAACAACCACCCACAGTTGCCAAAATGGGTCGCATGCACGGTCTTTTCTTCCGTAATTCATTTGACTTTTAAATTGTGAATCACAGAACATAATTAGAGATCTGTTCTTTCTGCTAAACGGATTCTGTTTGTGAAATGCTACGGCATGATGTATACACCAGTCAGCAGCTGGCGAGCAGCTGTTGGCGATGGCCTCGCACTGTCCCAAATAACATAATGCACTCGGCCAGCGTGCTTGCACTTAGCTTCTGCACATGCATTATAGGAAAGCGGCCACTGACTGCATGCAATTGCTGACAAAGGGCCTCATCCATGTTTATACGCAAATGCAATTGTAATTATGATTTTCTAGGCTACAAAACTGCTAATGTTAGCAAGTGCTGCTGTCGGGATGTAGTCAGGTGACCAGCTGTCGGGATCCCGGCGGCCAGCATACCGATGTCGGTATCCTGGCCGCCAGGATGCTGGCAGGGGGGCGCAGGGCTATTCCCACTCGTGCACAGCGAGCCGGCAAGGGGCTTTGTTTCGCTCTGCATCCTGGCAGCCAGGATCCCTGTGTCGGTATGCTGGCCACCGGGATCCCAACAGCCGATCACCCGACGCCAACCTCTGCTGCTGCCCAGAAGTGAGAAGAGGCACCCACTGGAGCCATCGCAAACTCATTCGCAATTGCGTACACATTCGCAGCCTATATACAAAAATGAATAACATTGAAGTTAAGGGTAGGTCTATGGCTACGCAGATCGCACACAGCAGTAACGACGCAAGTTCCATCTTTTTTCACGTATGAGATCACAGCAGGTACACGCCCCGAAAATGGCTAAGTCACATCTGTGTTTTTACAACCACTCCCTCCTAACACCTCCAACGGTTCCTTCCTGTCAATCACTGAAATCCTCATTGTGAGCGGGATCAAAGCAACACCTTGACGCACGCGTATTGTGATCGCAGCACATGCCCACGCTGACGATAATGGCTCCATTGCTTGAACATTAGCCACTGCGTACAAACATGAATTGGGCTCAAACAGTATGACGAGCATAATGTTGACTGAGATTTCTGCTTCCCACTATATTTTATAAAGGGCATTTGCACACCACAAAATATGCAGGCACACAGAGCATCTCATTTTGCGCAAATGCACTTAATACTTCCACGTACTAGTATTTGGAATTGCTCCCAGAAACACAAATCACAACTAATTTTCTTTGATTACTTTAGGGATGGCCAACAACCATTGATGTTACTAAACCATTGATGGTCTATGGCTGAAGTCGAATACTTTTACCATCAATTGCGGAGAACCGGATGGTTTCCTGCCATCGATGGTTTGCCCATTTACACACTGCTGCTGCATAGAGGGTGTCAGCCAGCTGCCCTGCACCGCCCCGGCTCATACACACAGAGAGGTCTATTTATGAAGCAGTGAAAAGAGAGGAGAAATTTAGCCTGTGGAGAAGTTGCCCATGGCAACCAATCAGCTGCTCCGTACGATTGTATGGTATGCAAATTATAAATGTTACTTCAATGCTGATTGGTTGCCATGGGCAACTTCTCCACTGGTTCACTTCTCCACACTTTTCACTACTTCATGAATAAACTCCACAGTGTGTTGTGTCAGGAATGAGATGGCCTGCCTCCTTGTCAGGATTAGTTGTCAGTAAAACCCCAGCCCCACCACCCGCTCTTGAACTGAAGTCGCAGCGCCAGTCATCACACATGTTCGAAAACACCGATGATATAACCATTGATGGTACCACATAGAATAGTTGCTTACCAGCAATGATTTCTGCCACCATCCCTAGCTTACCCATACTTGTTTATTCTCATCCGTGAGGCTGCTAAATTTTGGGAGTACCATGTCCTGCTAGGAGAGCAGGTCACTCCACATATTCCGCCCATTTCCTAATGAAATGTGCAGGACAGAAGGCCTGAGGGATTGATTCTCAAAAATTTGCGTCACCATGGCTCCGCCCCCATATGTGCGATTACACGGTTCGTGGTGTGGCAGAGCCATAGTGCTGCATTTTGACACACATACCGCAGTGTCCATCTGCATCTCCCTTCCCAGAAGTGCCCCAATAGAGACAGAAAAACAGCAGGGAATCCATACATGCCTACTTTCCCAGAACGGCTGGGAGGCTCCTGAATATTGGGTGGCACTCCTGGCCACCCGGAAGAGTGGGCAAGTCTCCTGGAGCCCGACCACCAGAGGTGGTTTCAGAGGTGGGGACAAAGTTCAAATAGTGGAGCCACACCAACTGCCAGTGAGTCAGTGTGGGATGACAGTTAGTGGCAGTTGGTGTGGCTCCCCTGTTTGAACTTTAGACAGCTCTGCAGCCCCGGCCTCTGGAGCCGCCACTGCCCACCACCCACCCACAGCCACCCACTTAGCAAAAGTCTGTGGTCCGGGCCGCTGATTTGCGCTGAATTGAATCGTTGTGGCCCAAACCCCAGCTTCAAAATAGCGGTAATCTGGATAATTGCGGCACTGTGTACTAAGGGGCATGGCTCGCCCACTCTCTCGTGACGCACTTTCACCTGAGCCGACCTAGCTACACCCTCCCGGAGAGAGACAGAAAAGCCGGCAATTATGGAATAACTTGAAAATGCGCGCAATAACTATATTCCTTTACAGTTTATCTTATTAACCCTTTATGACACCTACTTCATTCAGGTCAACGTTTCCATTTGTATCCTATAATAGTGACTGGTTTACTCTTACACTGTATATGCCTTAAATAAAGAAATTAAGTGATGGGTCGATAATATATGTATTTCATTAAATATGTTACTGTGAAACATTTGTACGTTTATGTTTTATCGGAAGGAATGTCATTTCTCCTTGAAGGTGTGTCTCATTGAAATTAGTGTCTGAGTCATTTTTTACACCAAATGTACTGTTAAAACAAGGTTACCAAAGGCAAAATGCTCTGCGGGCGCCGTAAAAACACAGGAGCACCATCGAAAATGTGTTGTCAAATTTTACGTTGACGTAACAGAATCGAGAACTAGTGATGTAGCTGGAACTGGAACCTATGGCAACCAGGCACATTTAGGGATGGCCATCGACCATCGATGATTCAAAATCATCGATGGTCTATGACCGATGTCAAATACTTTTACCACCGATGGTGGAAACCCAGATGGTTTCCCACCATCTATGGCATGCTTTTTCAACCAGTGTGCCGTGGCACATTAGTGTGCCGCGACCAGTTGCAAGGTGTGCCGCGGAGCCAGAGCAGCTTCCTGCACCTTCAGAGTGAACTGTTGGCCCGGGCTTTTCTTAGAGGATCAGTCGTGCTCCGGCCGTGACTTATGCCTTGAAGACGCGGCGGTTTAATATCATAGGTCACAGCCACCGCATCTCACCACCCAGCCAGCCCACCCCTGCGCACACATCTTCCAGTTCCTGCCTGTATACATAGCTTTCCTTGCCCACCCACATCCACACCTGCCCGACCGCCTGCTGCTCAGTATTCGCAGCACTCCACTATGACCAACCCCCGCCACTGAGGGACAGGGAGGAGGACAGCTGACCGGTAGGGGCTAATATTTGTTGTTATTTTTTTTTCTCCTGTGAGGAACAATAGGATTTATGTGGGGATAATAAGGATTTATGGGGGGAACAATGTGAATAATTCATGTGGTGAGCAATAGGATTTATGTGGGGAGCAATGTGAATGTTTTTTTCTATGTAGGCCAATGTATGTGTGGATTTTTTTTTTACTATGAGGGCCAATGTGTGGTTTTTTTTTTTTCTGTGGGGAACTGATGGTGCGCCTTGGCAAATGTAAAATATTGTTCGGAGTGCCGTGAATAAAATCACCGATCTATGGTTTAGTGCTACCAAACTATTCCCCCCCCCCTTCCCCCTCATAGTGTGCCCCCCCCCCCGGCTCTCACTGGCCCGCATTACAGTTAATAGTAAATGCAGGGGTGACCATCGATGATAAAACCATAGATGGTTCATTTGCAGATGGTTTTACACCATCAAGGTTATCCATCGATGGTGACCATCGATGGATAACCTACTGATGGCCATCCCTAGGCACATTCTATCTTACTAGCACTGCTCAGGAAGTGAAAGCAATTGTCTGATCGGTAGATGTGAGTTACAGGATCTGTAACTGCTCATCTGGGAGGTTACAGTATGATATTATGCTGACCAGATGCCGATAATATTATGCTGTCTGCATGTGATAGCCATTAAGTGCTATCAGTGTTGGCTGTACTGGTTTGCGCAGAGACAAACCTTAGGTGGAGATGTACTAAACAGTGATAAAAGTGGAGGGGATCGGTATGAAATACCTACACTCAAAATCCCGACGGTCGAAATCCCGACATCAATTGACCGACGGTCAAAATCCCGACAAGGTCAAAATCCCGACATGGACAAAATACCGACATGTCAAATGTTGACAGTTCAAAATGCCGACATAACGTATTTTAAATGTCGGTATTTTGTCCATGTCAGGATTTTGACCTTGTCGGGATTTCGACCGTCGGGATTTTGATTGTCGGTAAATTGACTGCATCCCAAGTGGAGAAGTGAGCCAGTGGAGAGGTTGCTCATGGCAACCAATCAGCATTGATGTAACATTTATAATTTGCATAGTATAAAATTATACAGAGTAGCTGATTGGTTGCCATGGGCAACTTCTCCACTGGCTGACTTCTCCATTTTTATCACTGCTTAGTACATGTCCCCTACATCACTAGTTCACGTGTTTATGCTGAGGAAACAGACCAACATGCATGAAAGCTAACGTGTGTGTCAGTGACGTATTTTCACACCTTTTCATGTGCTGTAATTTTAGCAAACTAGACCCAGTTTACTATATGCATAAAAAAAGTATTTTGTCCCCTGTATAGGAACGTAGGTAGTCCAGGTGCAAATTAGCACCATCAGCTGGATTTGCTCCTCAACCTAAATACATATGGCGTCAGTGTGCTTCTACAGTATATAGTTATATATATAATGTATATTAGTAATATACATTATTACTGCTCCAGCAAGAGAGTAGTAATTCATATTAGATTGGGACTCCTTTTGGCCACCCATATCATCCCCTCACTAGACCCATCTTAGAGGTATACAGCCAGGAAGGAAGAGAAAAAAGAAAACCTGTTCGACTTTGTTTTCTTTTCCATGTGGAACCAGAGATTATTGGCGAATAATTTATGAGCATGAAGAATTCATACACGATAAAGCCGTCATGTGTTGGCTCGTTCAGGTTTCCCCACTTAAGACATCAGTAGTGTAAACTCTGCTAAACGTAGGCTTGTTTTTGCCTAATTCCACTTAATATATTCAATGAGGGTGTACAAGTAACCCATCGTATACAGTATTCCAGCTATTCCATCAACAGGTTCCTAGGCTTTATAAAAGGAAACTCAAATATCAATTTAAAGATAAAAAAAAAAACCACATATTATCCAGTTAAAAGAAGAACACTTTGTAGATCTCACATTTTTTGGAAAGAAGGGTAATCCCACTGATGTACAGAGTACTTGTAATAAGATTTTACCAATATAATAGTGATGTGTTCATATTGGTTATCATAGAGGGCAATATTCTTGCACAATCATGCAAGTCCTTAGTACATAGAGCAGTGGTTCTCAAACTTGGTCCTCAGGACCCCACACAGTGCATGTTTTGCAGGTAACCCAGCAAGTGCACAGGTGTATTAATTACTCACGGACACATTTTAAAAGGTCCACAAGTGGAGCTAATTATTTCACTTGTGATTCTGTGAGGAGACCTGCAAAACATGCACTGTGTGGGGTCCTGAGGACCGAGTTTGAGAACCTGTGACATAGAGCATTGGATGAGCCCCATACTGTAAATGGATTAATATAGTTTTAAGGGTATGTTGTCACCATGCCGACGTTCACAATCCTGGTGGTCAGGATGCCATTGATGGAATTCCGACACATGTCGGAATGCCGGCGCCGAAATCCCATCCGCCGGGATCCAGAGCGTAAGTAAACTGGGGATAGGCTGCAGGGAAAGTGTTAGGTTTAGGCTGTGGGGAGGGGGGATTAGGCTGCGGAGATGGAGGGTTAGGGTTAGGCTACGGGAGGGGAGGGTTAGGCTGCAGAGATGGAGGGTTAGGCTGTGGGGAGGGGGGATTAGGCTGCGGAGATGGAGGGTTAGGCTGCGGAAGGGGAGGGTTAGGCTGCGGAGATTTAGGGTTAGGCTGCGGGAGGGGAGGGTTAGGCTGCAGGAGGGGAGGGTTAGGCTGCGGGAGGGGAGGGTTAGGGTTAGGCTGCGGGAGGGGAGGGTTAGGGTTAGGCTGCGGGAGGGGGAGGGTTAGGCTGTGGGGACGAAGGGTTAGGCTGCGGGAGGGGAGGGTTAGGCTGTGGGGACGAAGGGTTAGGCTGCGGGAGGGGAGGGTTAGGCTGTGTGGACGAAGGGTTAGGGTTAGGCTGCGAGAGGGGAGGGTTAGGCTGTGGGGACGAAGGGTTAGGGTTAGGCTGCAAGAGGGGAGGGTTAGGCTGTGGGGACGAAGGGTTAGGGTTAGGCTGCGAGAGGGGAGGGTTAGGCTGTGGGGACGAAGGGTTAGGGTTAGGCTGCGAGAGGGGAGGGTTAGGCTGTGGGGACGAAGGGTTAGGGTTAGGCTGCGGGAGGGGAGGGTTAGGCTGCGGGGACGAAGGGTTAGGGTTAGGCTGCAGGAGGGGAGGGTTAGACTGCGGGGATGAAGGGTTAGGCTGTGGGAGGGGAGGGTTAGGCTGTGGGGACGAAGGGTTAGGGTTAGGCTGCGGGAGGGGAGGGTTAGGCTGTGGGGACGAAGGGTTAGGGTTAGGCTGCGGGAGGGGAGGGTTAGGCTGTGGGGATGAAGAGTTAGGGTTAGGCTGCAGGAGGGGAAGGTTAGGCTGTGGGGACGAAGGGTTAGGGTTAGGCTGCGAGAGGGGAGGGTTAGGCTGTGGGGATGAAGGGTTAGGGGAGGGTTAGGATTAGGGTTAATTTTGTACATAGCCTCTGTCGGTAAGAGAACAGTCGGGATGCTGGGGTCGGTATTTAGAACGCCGGCATCTCAACTGCCGGTCTCCCAAACCACGTCGTCCTAACATCACATTGCAGGACTACTGTGCAGGCTGCAGAGACACCTCTGTTAACTAAAAGGGAGTCTAGGGAGCCTATTAGAAAATGTGATGGGGACACTCTAATTATTAATCCTTATTGCGGCAATAAGGGAAGATTTAATTTTCATTATTCACCAACAAGCTCGTGCCAAGACAGCAGTTCCGGCTGTATCAATAAAGAGCTTTACAGTGAAGTTAGAGCGTTTGCATATTCAAGGCCGCAAAGTCACATATGTGGCTCCATTGTGCAAAACGTTCCACTTCAGTGTAAGGATAGTAGCTACGCTTTTTGGGGCTTCATAAATAGAGTCAGACTGAAGAATAATGGGGGCTGTGATCTGCACCAATAGTTAGCCTAATGTAGAAAACGGGCAGACTAGATGGGCCAAATGGTTCTTATATACCATCATATTCTACGCTTCTATGTATCCTGCATTAGGCTCTTCTTAAATAGCCCCGATACGCAGGTTTCTGCATGATATTTAGGTAAAAGGGGCATGATAAATATGCCCTTAGGTGCCTCATTACCAGGCTTGCCATAGTATCCCATTAATCTGGGACACCTATGATTAATGCAAATATGATGGTGAGCTGCTCAATCAGATTGTAATTTCACTCAGGTGCTAAAAGGGAGGGGTAATTCTGTGGAAGAAAAAACAATTTGTGTTCCCTAATGCACACTGAGTGAGTAATAATACTACATAATAATCAGATAATACGGAGATCTTAGTTGCGTATATCTGCAGATATAGGGTTAAGCCCCCAGGCCGATCGACAAGGCTTCTCCGTCACTGGGGGTCCCTAATACTAGGTATGAATCCGGGGTGCAGGACCCCATCACGTCGACACAGGTCGGCTACCCCAGGTCAGCACACAGGTGAAAATTAATAAGGGTTAATAAGAAGCACAGAAGTGGGTGGGTGTGGGGTGCGGTGGCCCCTGTGTCGGTATGGCTGGGCGGCTTCAGGTCGGCACACCTTAACACTTTATTAACACTTATGATTTCCCTATCACTTTGTATATATTTTTGTATTATTTTAATCACACCACTTACATAGCACTTCTGTGCTTCTTATTAACCCTTATTAATTTTCACCTGTGTGCTGACCTGGGGTAGCCGACCTGTGTCGACGTGATGGGGTCCTGCACCCCGGACCCATACCTAGTATTAGGGACCCCCAGTGACGGAGAAGCCTTGTCGATCGGCCTGGGGGCTTAACCCTATATCTGCAGATATACGCAACTAAGATCTCCGTATTATCTGATTTATTATGTAGTATTAGTACTTTTCACTCAGTGTGCATTAGGGAACACAAATTGTTTTTTCTTACACCTATGATTAACACAGGTTCCATGGCTGGCTAAATTCAAGCCTTTATTTCACCTGTATTTACTCAGCCACAGAACCTGTGTAAATCATAGGTGTCCCGGATTAATGGGATAGTATGGCAAGCCTACTTATACCCCCATTACATCACACAAATAACCTGGAATAGACCCGGTATATTGCTGAGTCGACTGTGTGGTCTGAAAGGGTCACTCCCGAATTCCTGGGCCGCCTGACCCAGTAATTCAACCTGGGAATAAAGAAGGGTTATTCCGGGGTTATTACCGGGTCAGGTGCAGTATGAACGGGTTACCCGTGTCGATGCAACCAGGTAACCATTCGCAGCATAGGGAGAGGCGTCGTGGAGGTGATCTCATCTCCCAGCGCCGCCTCCGCACCCGCCCCCGTTGCCGCCGCGGTCAGCGCCCCGATGGCAACCCGAGCCGGCAATTTCCGAGTTCTCAGGGTCCAATGCCGGGTCGAACCCGGGAAGGACCCGTTTCCAGTTCCCAGGTGCGGCTCGGCATTTGCGGTATTAGTTATATCTAATCCTTCAAAATGCAAATATAGCCGACACAGCAGGTTTTATATGTAATATTACTGACACTACATTCAGTGGCTGCAATCAACGTAGAGACTTTGAAAAAGCACAGCTTAGTGAATTTACACCTTAATGTTTACCAGTGCAGAGATAGAACAAAGTTGAACGGTTTTATCACTGCTTTTTTCCCAGTACTCTGATATACAGTCCCAGTACTCTGATATAAGATAGTAGTACCCTGATATACAGTTCCAACTTCCAGTACTCTGATATGGGTGGTCTTCAGGTTGCCGACTTTCAGGATCCCGGCGCACAGTATACCGGCGCCGGAATCCCGACAGCCGGCATACCGATAGTTTTTCTCCCTCGTGGGGGTCCACGACCCCCCTGGAGGGAGAATAAATAGCGTGGCGTGCCAGCATACCATACCACACCCCTCTGATATACGGTCCCAGTACTCTGATATACGGTCCCAGTACTCTGATATAAGATAGCAGTACTCTGCTATATGGTCCAAGTACTCTGATATACGGTCCCAGTACTCTGATATACAGTCCCAGTACTCTGATATACAGTCCCAGTACTCTGATATACAGTCCCAGTACTATGATATACAGTCCCAGTACTCTGATATACGGTCCCAGTACTCTGATATACGGTCCCAGTACTCTGATATACGGTCCCAGTACTCTGATATAAGATAGCAGTACTCTGATATACAGTCCCAGTACTCTGATATATGGTCCCAGTACTTTAAATAAGATAGCAGTACTCTGATATAAGATAGCAGTACTCTGATATACAGTCCCAATACTCTGATATATGGTCCCAATACTCTGATATACGGTCCCAGTACTCTGATATAAGATAACAGTACTCTGATATACGGTCCCAGTACTCTGATAAGATAGCAGTACTCTGATATACGGTCCCAGTACTCTGATAAGATAGCAGTACTCTGATATATATGGCCCCCGTACTCTGATATACAGTCCCAGTACTCTGATATAAGATAGCAGTACTCTGATATACAGTCCCAGTACTCTGATATATGGTCCCATACTCTGATATACGGTCCCAGTACACTGATATAAGATAGCAGTACTCTGATATACGGTCCCAGTACGCTGATATAAGATAGCAGTACTCTGATATACGGTCCCAGTACTCTGATACAAGATAGCGGTACTCTGATATATGGTCCCAGTACTCTGATATAAGCTAGCAGTACTCTGATATATGGTCCCAGTACTCTGATATAAGCTAGCAGTACTCTGACTCCCATTACTCTCACATAAGGTAGCAGTAGTACTGTATCATAAGGTCAAGTCTCTATTATAAACTATCAATACTCTGATATATAAGCTAGCAGTAGTCTCATATAAGGTAGCAGTACTGTGATATAAGCTAGAAGTACTGTGATATAAGTTAGCAGCACTCTGATAAAAGCTAGCAGCACTCATAAAAGCTAAAAGCGCTCTAATATACGGTCCCAGTAATCTGATATAAGATAGCAGCACTCTGATATAAACTAGCAGCACTCTGATATAAGGTCCCATTTCTCTCATATAAGGTAGCAGTACTATGATATAAGGTAGCAGTACTGTGACATAAGGTCAAATCCTCTGATATAAACTAGTAGTACTCTGATGTAAGATAGCAGTACTCTCATATAAGGTAGCAGTACTGTGATATAAGTTAGCAGTACTGTGATAAAAGTTAGCAGTACTCTCTGATATAAGGTCCCATTACTCTCATATAAGGTAACAGTATACTGATATCAGGTCCCAGTACCATACCTCCCAACTGTCCCGTTTTTTGGGGACTGTCCCGCTGTCCCACCCGCGGGCCGCAGTGTCCCGCGGTGGAGGGGGGGGGGGGCAGGCAGAGGGAGAGAGGGCATGCCAGCAGCTCACAAAGCGCTGGGCATGCCCCCTCAGTGACGAAAACGGGGGGCGTGGCTCACGATCGCGACACTCCCGCGAAGCCACGCCCCTTTTGGGAGGCCACGTCCCTTTTTCTGGCGGGGCGCGGCGTAGCCGCGCCAAGGATCCCGCTTTCCTCTGACACAAAGTTGGGAGGTATGCCAGTACTCTCATATAAGGTAACACAACTCTGATATAAGGTCCCAGTACTCTCATAGGGTGTGGTATTGAAAGTCGACAGTAACTAGGTCGACAATGTCTAGGTCGACCACTATTGGTCGACAGTAACTAGGCCGACAGGGTGTCTATGTCGACAGGGTCTTTAGGTCGACATGTTCTAGGTCGACAGGTCAAAAGGTCGACATGAGTTTTTCATGTTATTTTGGTGTCGTTTTTTTCGTAAAGTGACCGGGAACCCCAATTAGTGCACCACGTCCCCTCGCATGGCTCGCCATGCTTCGGGCATGGTGCCTTCGCTTCGCTCTGCACACATTACCGTTCCAATCGTAGTCCACGTGGATCGTTAAGTATGAAAAGGTTCAAAAAAAGAAAAAAATTGTGAAAAACTCATGTCGACCTTTTGACCTGTCGACCTAAAGACCCTGTCGACCTAGACACCTTGTCGACCAAGTTACTGTCGACCAATAGTGGTCGACCTAGTTACTGTCGACTTTCAGTCCGGATCCCACTCTCATATACGGTAACAGTACTCTGATATAAATTCCCAGTACTCCGATATAAGCTAGTAGCACTCTGACACTCTGATATAAGATAGAAGTACTCTGAAGCTAGCAGTACTCTGATATAAGGTTCCATTACTCTCATATAAGGTAGCAGTACTGTAATATAAGGTCCCAGTACTCTGATATACAGTAAGGTAGCAGTACTCTAATACAAGGTCCCAGTAATCTCATATAAGGTAGCAGTATACTGATATAAGGTTCAAGTACTCTCATATAAGGTAACAGTACTCTGATATAAGGTCCCAGTACTCTCATATAAGGTAGCAGTACTCTAATATAAGGTTCCATTACTCTCATATAAGGTAGCAGTACTCTAATATAAGGTTCCATTACTCTCATATAAGGTAACTGTACTCTAATATAAGGTCCCAGTAGTACTCTAATATAAGGTAGCAGTACTGTGTAATACAAGGTCCCAGTAATCTCATATAAGATTGCAGTACTCTTATATATCTTTAGAATGTAAGCTCCCATGAGTAGGACCCTCTTCCCTCATGTGCTTATCCCATACTTGCCTACTCTCCCGAAATGGCCGGGAGGCTCCCGAAAATCGGGTGACTCTCTCGGACCCCCGGAAGAGCAGGCAGGTCTCCTGACTTTTAATGTTCCCCCCTGCCCAGCCGCCCACTTAGTGAGTAAAGTGGGCGGTCCGGGCAGTCGACGACGCGATTCTTGCTGAATCGCGTCATCATAGCCACGCCTCCTGCTGTATAATGCCGGTAATCGCGGCACTGCAGAGCAGGGGGCGTGGCTTAAAGTTTGTGCCGTGATAACCCCGCCTCTGTTCCGCCTCCGCCCATCCCTGTTCTGCCTCCGCCTCGCCTCCTATGCGTGTCATAGCCCTGTCCCGCCCCCCTGCTGAGACGACCTGGCAGCCAGGATGTCGGCATGTATGGCTTATCCTTTTTCTTTCTTTAATAATCTTCAACTGCACCACATCCAGCAGTCTTCTGCCACCTGATACTTATTCCAGTGTCATCTGCTGATGTAGCTATGTTTATTTACCCTGTACTTGTCCTATACTGTCATCAACTGTAAGTTGCTGTTTTCCTGTTTTGATTATTTGTTTATGTACTCTGTAATTGGGCGCTGCGGAACCCTTGTGGCGCCATATAAATAAAGGATAATAATAATAATAATAATAATAATAATATAAGGTAGCAGTACTCTGATATAATGACCCATTACGCTCATATAAGGTGTCAGTACTCTAATATAAAGTACCATTACTCTCATATAAGGTTTCAATACGCTCATTTAATGTCCCAGTGCTCTCATATAAGTTAGCAATACTCTGATATAAGGTCCCAGTACTCTGATATTAGTTAGCAGTACTATCATAAAAGGTCCTAGTACTCTGCACAAATACAGCAGTACTCTGAAACAGGGTCCCAGTAATCACCTAAAATCAGTGGCATATCTATAATGGGTGCAGGGTGTGCAATGCAAACGGGCCCCTGGGTCCAGGGAGGCCCACAACTCACAGTCTGCATTCATTCCTTCAACTTACCTCTCCAGAATCCCACAATGTGGCGGCCATTTTCCCAGTGTTTTGATCATGTGCAGTGGGTAAATATCCTCTGCACCATTTTCCCGGAGACTGGCGCATGCACAGTAGACTCTAGCACAGCACTAGAGCCTACTAGAGGGGAGGAGGCCCAGCCTGAGACTGTACAACATGAGCCACCACCTCTCAATACGCCCCTACCTAAAATTGATTTATAGTATATCCATACTGTAGACATTTCCTATTTCGTTCATTTCTGAAATGATTCTTCTGATTTCAACCTTGCAGTAAGATTTAAAAGTGATACAAAAATAAGGTGCTGGTCATGTGTACAGCGGAGTACCATTAGAAAAAAAACAATGATTGATATAGAATAAAATAAGATTTTACTTACCGGTAAATCTATTTCTCGTAGTCCGTAGTGGATGCTGGGGACTCCGTAAGGACCATGGGGAATAGACGGGCTCCGCAGGAGACAGGGCACTTTAAGAAAGAATTAGGAATACTGGTGTGCACTGGCTCCTCCCTCTATGTCCCTCCTCCAGACCTCAGTTAAGGAAACTGTGCCCGGAAGAGCTGACAGTACAAGGAAACGATTTTGGAATCCAGGGTAAGACTCATACCAGTCACACCAATCACACCGTATAACTCGTGATAAACTTACCCAGTTAACTGTATGAACAACAACAGAGCATCAGACCAACCTGATGCAACCATAACATAACCCTTATGTAAGCAACAACTATATACAAGCATTGCAGAAGAAGTCCGCACTTGGGACGGGCGCCCAGCATCCACTACGGACTACGAGAAATAGATTTAACGGTAAGTAAAATCTTATTTTCTCTAACATCCTAGTGGATGCTGGGGACTCCGTAAGGACCATGGGGATTATACCAAAGCTCCCAAACGGGCGGGAGAGTGCGGATGACTCTGCAGCACCGAATGAGCAAACACAAGGTCCTCCTCAGCCAGGGTATCAAACTTGTAGAATTTTGCAAAAGTGTTTGAACCCGACCAAGTAGCTGCGCGGCAAAAGCTGTAATGCCGAGACCCCTCGGCAGCCGCCCAAGAAGAGCCCACCTTCCTTGTGGAATGGGCTTTTACTGATTTTGGAGGCAGCAATCCAGCCGCAGAATGAGCCTGCTGAATCGTGTTACAGATCCAGCGAGCAATAGTTTGCTTTGAAGCAGGAGCACCCAGCTTGTTGGATGCATACAGGATAAACAGCGACTCAGTTTTCCTGACTCCAGCTGTTCTGGCTACATAAACCTTCAAAGCCCTGACTACCTCTAGTAACTTGGCATCCTCCAAGTCACGAGTAGCCGCAGGCACCACAATAGGTTGGTTCAAATGAAAAGATGACACCACTTTTGGCAGAAATTGCGGACGAGTCCGTAATTCTGCCCTGTCCATATGGAAAACCAGATAGGGGCTTTTATGTGACAAAGCCGCCAATTCTGACACACGCCTAGCCAAAGCCAAGGCCAACAGCATGACCACCTTCCACGTGAGATATTTTAACTCCACGGTTTTAAGTGGCTCAAACCAGTGTGATTTCAGGAAACTCAACACCACGTTAAGATCCCGAGGTGCCACTGGTGGCACAAAAGGGGCTGAATATGCAGCACTCCCTTTACAAACAACAAACAAGGTAGCAGCGCTGTACAGTAATGATAAATTAATCAACATATAAATCCAATAATCATGGTGGAGATTAAGACACGTGGAGTTGAATGGATTAAAGGTGAAAAAAGGCAATTATTTAATAAAAATACATACAATGTATCAATAGGAAAATTTATTAAAATAGAACAACAAACAGAATCACCATGGAGCTGCCTTGATCATGCTATCCGTTTCCTTAATTTGTGTGGACTGTAAGTATTGATGATGCAAAAGAGATAAAAACTGGGCTGATGGCGCAGTCCTGATGGCAATAGTATGTTCCAAATCCGTGTGTATTCCTGTTCCTCAAACAGAGAACATAATATATGACATGTCCATTAGTAGATATCAAATATTTCCACAGATGACTTTCCAAGGTCACTATCGTTCAGTGACTGACCTGTACTAAATGAGATGCATTCCCATAAAGGTTTCTTTCACACTTCATATACCAACAGCCTTCTAACACACGGTCTATTAGTACCAGGCTTACCTTTATGGCATGCCCTATATACACTGAGAGGTATCTTTTTCCAGTCCTGGTTGACGTCTGGACTCCCGTCACCTCCACAGAAATGGCTCCAAATGACAGCAAGTGGTGAAAAAAGTATTTTTATTCCAAAAAAAGAAGAATTATCCCGCAACAATGCAGGATTAAAAGAATTAAAAACAACAAATAATAAAATACAAGAGGCACCCTATATTAAGAATAGCAGGGCCACTTCCAATGATACCGGAGGATGGACTAGGCAAAATGTTCCCATGTACCCTGAGGAAGGATTTTATCCGAAACGCGTTGGTATTTTAAGGAGGACTCCAGGGCCATATTCTTCCATGGTGGTTGGCAATACTTTGTGGGTAATCTGTTTTTCTTCCCCTTTTTTGAATCCCCCATATTTGGGAACATTTTGCCTAGTCCATCCTCCGGTATCATTGGAAGTGGCCCTGCTATTCTTAATATAGGGTGCCTCTTGTATTTTATTGTTTTTAATTCTTTTAATCCTGCATTGTTGCGGGATAATTCTTCTTTTTTTGGAATAAAAATACTTTTTTCACCACTTGCTGTCATTTGGAGCCATTTCTGTGGAGGTGACGGGAGTCCAGACGTCAACCAGGACTGGAAAAAGATACCTCTCAGTGTATATAGGGCATGCCATAAAGGTAAGCCTGGTACTAATAGACCGTGTGTTAGAAGGCTGTTGGTATATGAAGTGTGAAAGAAACCTTTATGGGAATGCATCTCATTTAGTACAGGTCAGTCACTGAACGATAGTGACCTTGGAAAGTCATCTGTGGAAATATTTGATATCTACTAATGGACATGTCATATATTATGTTCTCTGTTTGAGGAACAGGAATACACACGGATTTGGAACATATTATAGCATCGCTGGGAGATTGCCTCTGTGTTTCTATTGTGTCTATAAAGGAGTGGTGCTCCTTTTTGGTGATCTGCCGAGTTGAAGCTAGGGCGCAAGTTACTTTTTACACATTTTTTAATTCTGATGGCAATAGTGCCACAATAATTACCGCTGGAGGAGGGGGTTCTCTGGGTAGCGTCCCTTTAAACGGGTAGAACCATAAAGATCTTGTATCCTCACCAGTATGCGGAATCCTCAGTGTTGAGTGGTAGGGCTGTGTTGCCAGTTGGCAGATTGTTCGCCTGTTTCTCTGCAGATGGTTAGTAGAAGTCCACTAAAGGTCCGGATGTGGCAAGTGCGGCTCCCAATTGCTGAAGGTGATCCTGATTCAAACATCTGACGCGTTTCGCTGCAGAACCTGCAGCTTTCTCAAAGACCTTTGAGAAAACCGCGGGGGGAGACCGTATCCAAACGGTGAATCCACCGCGATTCTTTCTGCAACAATACTCTGTGGCGATCACCCCCCCGCATTCTCTTAGGTGCTTGATCGATAATCTTGTATCGCAGGGTACTCAGCCCATGATTGAAGACTTTGATCGTATTTTACAATATAGTTTTGACGGGATTTAGGTGCTATGACTGTACTAGCGAATTCTAATTTGGCCAGACATCCATTGATTGTTCAGCACTGGTGTAGTGATTGATAACATGTCTGTGTTTGAAATCTGTAACCATGTGGAAGTTTGTTTTTTATGTTTTTTATGTTTTTCACTAAGTTTTAACAGGGGGGTTGTTGTGCCGGGTTGTCATGACGCCGGGCTGTCATCTGGGCGCGCCGGTGGGCGCGCGGCGCACATGTGGTGACGTCAGTGACGTCACTGACCCGGGAGACGGCGCGGCGCCGGCGGCTTCCTGACGGGGAGGAGACGAGGGTATGTAAGTATGTCATGTATGTAATATTTGTTATATGATCCTGATGACGGTTTTTTGATAAATCGAAACGTTGATCTACAGATCTATGGAGTAGTTTTCTTGTCTTGTCCGTGGTTGCTATTATTATAGTCCTGAGAGTGCCGCCTGTTGCTACAATAAGTTTGTGTAAGACCCATACTGGGTTCTTGTTGGAGGGCACCCGGGCACAGTCTTTTGGGATAGAGCGGAGTGCAGGTGCGAATTGGAGGTGAATATACGGAGGGTGACCAGCGGTGGGACAGCACCCAGCCGCGGCACCATACGTTACACAAGGCACCGCTTTTGTTTGTTTAAACATTTTTTCACTGTCTGGATTCTCCCCGGTTAACAGGAAGGCAGGGTGCATGGTCACTCAATCCTGGCCGGTTTGCTTTTAACTCACCCACCATGCAAGCGAACACTGGCTACAGAAATGTTGTTTTACCCACGGGAGAAACGTGGAGTTATTCTGATGCCGATGCTGACACGATCAGGGTTAAGGATAAGCTGGAATTAACAGGAGGATTGGTAGCACCTGAACAGCTATTTACACAACTACTGAGATTGTCCAAAAAAGAAGTTGATTTTTACCTGCATGGGGTGACCCTGTCGGATTACCACAGAAGTGGACAAATCCCTAGAGGGTTCCGGATACGGAATATCCCTACGATTGGGAAGTACAACGCTGAGTTTTGCAGGAAATGGGCTGCTATTCTCAATAAATGCAGCCTTGACCTCATTTTACTCGTTATTGAGGAGTCGACCAGGGAACTGTCTGAGATCCGAAATAAGAAAGCAGCCTTTGAGGCAGTGCACCTTGATACCCTCAAATCAGATGACAAGGAGAATTGGATGGAGAAATTAACCGTTCAGGTCGAGAAATACCGACGGGAGCTGGTAAAGTTTAAGAGGGACAAATTACAGTTGGTACAAAAAGATTATGCTGAATGTAAGGTCTATTCTTGGGCCCAACACCCAGATGGACAAAGACAGTTCAGATCTCGACAACATCGGTTTAGACGCTTTCCTGGAGACACGGAGTCCTCAAGTGGAGGTAATTCCTCCGTTAGCGAGTCGGAGACACAGAAAAGAGGTGCAGCGAATAAACCCCCTTTAGGGGTGAGTACGCGCGCTCAGCGCGACACAAAAGGAGACCGGTTACCCGACGAGGGAGGCAGTGGCAAAGGACGTTCAAAAGCTGCTGCCAAGAAGAAAAACAAATAGTATTCAATTTGTCCAGTCGGACTTTGTCGGATGCTGAATTACGGGTTCTGAATAAAGGACTGTCGTTTGTGCCATCCAGTGGCTTTGATGATTTCCAGTGGAAACTGGATCATTACAAATTTGATCGGAAGCTCCGACTTAAGGAACATTTTTCTAAAATGCCGACACCCATCACGGCTGAGACCAGTTCAGTTATTCGCAGTAAATCTAAATTTGATCCACTTAGTATGAATACTTCACTCAAGTGCTTTAATAGAACACTGGATCAACAGGTTCAGGAGATCACTAAACGGGATGGACATTTTAGACCCAATTTATCCAAAAGTGAGATGGAGGCATTGAAGGTTCTGAGCAAGGACCAGTCCATCATCATCCGCCCTGCCGACAAGGGGGGCGGAATTGTTGTACAAGATTTGGCGCAATACAGAAAGGAAATCTATCGGCAGCTGGGGGATACAGCTGTCTATGCTAAATTGAGTGTTGATCCGACTATGATGTACAACCAAGAATTGGGGAATATTTTGGAATCAGCAGTCAGGGATGGCATCATCACTAAAGGCACTCAGTTGGCCTAATTTGAGGAACATCCTGTGGCACCAGTATTATACACGCTGCCTAAAGTGCATAAGCACCCGACGGAGCCGCCTGGTCGGCCGATCATCGCCGCCAGAGACTCTATCTACTATAAAGTCTCCAAATATTTGGACAACTATCTCCAACCCGTGATCCAGGTCCAGTCCACCTACTTGAAGGATACGACTGCGTTGATTTTGAAGCTACAGGCGATCAAAGAGGTACCAGTGGGTAGCTTTCTATGTACGATGGACATAGTAAGCTTATATACGAACATACCCCACCAGGAAGGGTTAGAAGCAGCAAGGAGGCTGCTGTCCACGAGTCCTCAATATAATGGACCGGATGTTTCTTTCTTTCTAGTATTACTGGAACTTACGCTGAAACGTAATTACTTTCTATTCGACAAGGGGTGGTACATACAGCGGCAGGGATGCGCGATGGGGTCATGCGTGGCCCCTGCGTTTGCCAACTGCTATATGTTTGACCTAGAACGTGATGCCTTCTTTGTTGATCCAGGTGTTGCAAAGAAAATTCTATTTTTTGTTAGGTATATAGACGATTTGCTGCTGATCTGGACTGGTCCCAAGCAGGACTTTATTGATTTAATGTTTCAGGTTAATTCTCGAGATACCACCATTAAGTATACATATGAGATCAGTGATGTTAGTGTTAATTATCTGGATATATGTATTTCCCTGCGTGAGGGTCAGATTCACACAGGATTACATAAGAAAATTACCGACAGAAACACCATGTTGCATTTTGCCAGTCAGCACCCTGATGCGACCAAGAAGGGGTTACCTTACTCTCAGTTTCTAAGGGTTCATCGGATTTCGGATGATCCTGTGGAAACTGAGAGAGAGACTGACCTCATGGTACGTCAATTTATGTTGAGGGGGTACAAATATGATGCCTTGATTGAAGCGAAGGAGAAAGTGCTTCAAATTCCCAGGGCCAAGACGCTTATGAAGAGTCCGGGCAGGAGGGGGGGCAGAGAGGTTGTCCCTTTTGTTCAGAAGTTTCACTCCTCTAGTAGAGAGATCGCCAAATGTGCCAAAAGATTGTGGCCCATTGTGACTACGGACAGGGACTTGCCGTGTCTCCGTAACGCTACTGTGATGCCCAGTTTTTCCAGGGATCGTAATCTGAAAGATTAGTTGGTGAAGAATGACATTTCTTCCTTTCAGGAGTTGGTTCCGACCAATTTTCTGACCAAAAAACCTGGTTGTTACAGGTGCACTGGGTGTACCACGTGTAGCTTTATGGAGACGGGGAGTTCTTTCCCGCACCCACACACGGGAGCTAGATGTGCCATCCGACAGGTTTTGACGTGCTCCAGCACATTTGTGGTTTACATTATTCGTTGTCCTTGTGGTCTCCTCTATGTGGGGAAGACCACAAGGCAATTTAAAGAAAGAATGGCTCTTCACAGGTCTGCGATTAGACAGGCGTTGGAAAACACTGGGATACACAGTCAGCCAGTTGCTCGGCACTTTAAAGTCTTCAATCATGGGCTGAGTACCCTGCGATACAAGATTATCGATCAAGCACCTAAGAGAATGCGGGGAAGGTGATCGCCACAGAGTATTGTTGCAGAAAGAATCGCGGTGGAATCACCGTTTGGATACGGTCTCCCCCCGCGGTTTAAATGAAATGTTACCATTGAATTGCTTTTTGTAATATGATCGTATTTTACAATATAGTTTTGACGGGATTTAGGTGCTATGACTGTACTAGCGAATTCTAATTTGGCCAGACATCCATTGATTGTTCAGCATTGGTGTAGTGATTGATAACATGTCTGTGTTTGAAATCTGTAACCATGTGGAAGTTTGTTTTTTATGTTTTTCACTATGTTTTCACAGGGGGGTTGTTGTGCCGGGTTGTCATGACGCCGGGCTGTCATCTGGGCGCGCCGGTGGGCGCGCGGCGCACATGTGGTGACGTCAGTGACGTCACTGACCCGGGAGACGGCGCGGCGCCGGCGGCTTCCTGACGGGGGGGAGACGAGGGTATGTAAGTATGTCATGTATGTAATATTTGTTATATGATCCTGATGACGTTTTTTTGATAAATCGAAACGTTGATCTACAGATCTATGGAGTAGTTTTCTTGTCTTGTCCGTGGTTGCTATTATTATAGTCCTGAGAGTGCCGCCTGTTGCTACAATAAGTTTATATATATCTCTATATATACATATATCTATATATATCTACATACTAGGGTCTCAATCTCTGCTGATAAGGTACCTGTCCACGCTGCCCCAGCGCTATAAACCCATGCCGACACAATCGCCGGTCTGTGCAGGATCCCTGAGAATAGCTGTTACGACAGGTTACCTTTTGGGCAAACGTGACACCCTAGGGGAAGATTCCCATCGTATCCTGGCCCTAGTGGGGAAAGGATACTGCCTGAGAATTCTTTGTAGGAAACTGCAGTCTCTTGTCTGGAGATTCCCGCTCTTTTTCCTCATGAGAGGAGGGAAATTTACCTCAGCTTTCTTCCCCTTAAACATGTGTACCCTTGTGTCAGGGACAGATGAGTCATCAGTGATATGCAAGTCATCTTTTATTAAAATAATCATATATTGAATACTTTTCTGCCATTTTGGCTGTAACTTTGCATTATCGTAGTCGACACTGGAGTCAATCTCCGTGTCGACATCAGTGTTTATTACTTTGGATAGTGAGCATTGAGAGACACTGAAGGTCTCTGCGACAGAGGGATAGACATGGGTAGATTTCCTGTCTGTTCTCTTATCTTTTGTGCAATAAATTCACCTTAGCACTTAATTACACATATCCAACCGGTGTCTGCGTTGTCGACGGAGACACCCTCACACACACATATTTGCTCTATCTCCTCCTTAGGGGAGCCTTTTACCTCAGACATGTCAACACACACGTACCGACACACCACACACACAGGGGATGCTCTATTTGAAGACAGTTCCCCCACAAGGCCCCTTGGAGAGACAGAGAGAGAGTATGCCAGCACACACCCCAGCGCTATATGACCCAGGAATCACACAGTAACGTAGTGTTAACCCAGTAGCTGCTGTATATATTGTTTTTACGCCAAATTTATGTCGTCGTCGTCCCCCCTCTCTTTTCACCCTCTTCTATCGTGCTTCTGCAGGGGAGAGCCTGGGGAGCTTCCTCTCAGCGGAGCTGTGGATAGAAAATGGCGCTGGTGAGTGCTGAGGAAGAAGCCCCGCCCCCTCAGCGGCGGGTTTCTGTCCCGCGATTTTGTGTAAAATAATGGCGGGGGCTCATGCATATATACAGTGCCCAACTGTATATATGCTGCTTTTGCCAAGAGGTACCTAATTGCTGCCCCGGGCGCCCCCCCCCCCCCCCTGCGCCCTGCACCCTACAGTGACCGGAGTGTGTGGGTTTAATGTGGGAGCAATGGCGCACAGCTGCAGTGCTGTGCGCTACCTCATATGAAGACTGGAGTCTTCTGCCGCCGCTTTTGACGTCTTCTTGCTTCTCACGCCGGCTTCTGGCTCTGCGAGGGGGACGGTGGCGAGGCTTTGGGATCGGACGACCAAGGGTGCGTTCCTGTGTTCGATCCCTCTGGAGCTAATGGTGTCCAGTAGCCTAAGAAGCATGACCTATCCGCAGTTAGTAGGTCTGCTTCTCTCCCCTCAGTCCCACGTAGCAGAGAGTCTATTGCCAGCAGATCTCTCTGAAAATAAAAAATCCTAACAAAATACTTTCTTATTAGCAAGCTCAGGAGAGCTCACTAAAGTGCACCCAGCTCTGTCCGGGCACAGATTCTAACTAAGGTCTGGAGGAGGGACATAGAGGGAGGAGCCAGTGCACACCAGTATTCCTAATTCTTTCTTAAAGTGCCCTGTCTCCTGCGGTGCCCGTCTATTCCCCATGGTCCTTACGGAGTCCCCAGCATCCACTAGGACGTTAGAGAAAAATGGGTGTACACCCTTCCTTAAAAATGCCCCACGATCTCAAGTTTATTTATTTACTTTTTGATGTGACATCTTGCTCCACAGAAGGAAATCTACTAGGAAGCTACTGACCCAGTGACAGCAGCAAATCTGAGTGAGAGTTGAGGCAGAGTGCTGTAAGGGTGCGGCCACCGATTTGCAACTGAGTCACGCCTCCCAGGAAGCGTACATCGGTGCTAGAGGACTGGTACAAAAATTCATATCAATGGGTATGAGCTGCACAAGCTAGTTGCCTCTGACTGGCTGATTACAGGTGGGCAGGCCTCTCCAGCTAGTAGTACTTCATTCATTAGTCTGGCTGCTTGCTATATCACATGAAGTCACTGCTGTCTATTATCACTAGTTAATTGCTGTCTATTACCACTAGTGAATCCGCGGTTACAGATTTGATTTTTAAAGAGGCAGCGTACACAGCATATGTTTGTATCTATGTACATTTAACTGTATATGTATTTTTTGTATTTGCATTTTTTTTTTTATTATATTTTGTGCTTTTATGGGGTCTATTCAATTATTGCCGATCCGACTTTTTCTAAAGTCGAATCAGCATTGTCGAAAACAGGCCAAAAACCTGTCAGAAACGCCCGCAAATCCGTCAAAATATGTGGGTCCACGGCTAATCCGCCGATCCACTTGTTTTCCGAAAAAAATCAGATTTTGCAACAAGTCAGAAAAACAGCACTGAACTTGAATAGGTTGAATACAGGTTTGACCTAAAAAAGTGGGAGAATGCAGTTTTTCAGACTTATCGGGAATTCCGACAATAATTGAATAGACCCCTATATAGTAAATGCCATTTCCACATTTTTTAATAACAGTGGGCACACTATTGTGTCTCTTGGATATGACGCATCATAATACTAGAATGTGTAAAAAAAATAGTATAACGCGACTTTCACATTTACTGCTAACACTGTAATGTCACATTGCCACCTATCCTTCCACTTTCTCTGCACTCTCATGGAGCTTCAGTATTAACCCGTGTTACTCATGACGTAAACCTGATGCATAGGCTTGTGATGTACAGCTGGAAGCATTACGAGATGCATCCGACAATACATGTGAACACGGAGGTACTTTTTCATGCGTGTGTCTTTTCCTGGTTATGTTCGGGAAGCAAACACTTCCAATTGTACATGAGCCCCTATGAATTTCCTAAGAATAATTACCTCATAAATATTAGATATTGTAAATGGACCCAGCACCTGCCAGGTCACCTCTGCCGTCCCCCTCCACTCCTCCCCACACCCTCCCACCCCATTCCATAAACAAGTAAGCAGAACAAGTAAACCTTGACTTATAGTTCAAGACACTATAGGACAAGTACAGGGTACATAAACATAGCTGCGTCAGCAGACTGCACTGACATAAGTATCATGGTGGCAGAAAACCAAGGGAATTGGTGCCATCGAAGGGAGTATGGAGTAGAAGTTGGTTGATGTAAGAGAAGGATAAGGACTTGAGGGAAGAGGGTCCTGTTCGTGAGAGCTTACATTCTAAAAGTGAGGGGCAGACTGTGGTGAGACAGATGTGGGAAGACAGTGAGTGTAGGACAGAGGGCTTAGGATGAGAGTTTGCTGGGTTTGGTAAAGAAGTGAGTCTTGACAGCCCATTTGAAGTTTTGTAGAGAGGTGGAGAGTCTGAGGGGGAGAGGTAGAGAATTCCAGAGAAAGGGAGCAGCACATGCAAACTCTTGGAGGTAGGAGTGGGAGGAGGTAATCAGTAGGCAGGAGAGGCGGCGTGCATTAGCAGAGTGAAGAGGCCGGGTGGGAGAGTAAAGGGAGATAAGGTCAGAGATGTAAGTGGGAGAGGAGTGGGTGAGGGCTTTGTAAGTGAGTGTGAGAAGCTTCAATTGGATTCTGAAGGGGAAGGAAAGCCAGTGAAGTGCTTGCAAGAGGGGGATGTGGACACAGTACGTTTAGTGAGGACGATGAGCCGAGCAGCAGCACTGAGGATAGATTGGAGTGGAAAGAGACATTTGTTAGGGATGCCAGATAGGAGGAGATTACAGTAGTCCAGTCTGGAGATGAACAGTGAGTGGATAAGGGACTTAGGGGTCTATTTACTAAGCCTTGGATGGAGATAAAGTCATTGGAGATAAAGTACCAGCCAATCGGCTCCTAACTGCTATGCCACAAGCTGTGTTTGAAAAATGACAGGAGCCGATTGGCTGATACTTTATCTCCAGCGAATTTATCTCCATTCAAGGCTTAGTAAATAGACCCCTTAGTGGCATACTGGGTGGGAAAGGGTCTGATCCTGTAAATATTTTTGAGATGGAAACGCCAGGGGGTATATTTACTAAGGATCGTATTTGTGTTGATTTGGTGGGAGATGAATCACGATTGACATCGAATGTGTGAATTTGCAACTTTTTGAATTTGTTACGCCTCATTTACTATGCTGTCGTATTCTGCATTTTCGTGTTTTCCGATGTCGATGTCATTCGTAATGTCAGGCAGTGTTTTACGTGAGTGATTAGTAAAACACTGCCGGACTTAATACAACTCATTGTGTACCTTAAAAGAAGTCTATAAAGTGTTTAAAAAAAAAAAAATTGTGTGGGGTCGCCCCTCCTAAGCATAACCAGCCTCGGGCTCTTTGAGCCGGTCCTGGTTGTCAAATAACGGGGAAAAAATGACTGGGGTCCCCCCATATTTAAACAACCAGCCTGGTCCTGGTGCAAAAAATACGGGGGACAAAAAACGTAGAGGTCCCCCATATTTTTAACACCAGCACCAGGCTCCACTAGTCAGAGAGGTAATGCCACAGCCGGGGGACACTTTTATATTGGTCCCTGCGGCCCTGGCATTAAATCCCCAACTAGTCACCCCTGGCCGGGGTACCCTGGAGGAGTGGGGACCCCTTAGATCAAGGGGATCCCCTCCAGCCACCCAAGGACCAGGGGTGAAGTCCGAGGCTGTCCCCCCCATCAAGGGCGGTGGATGGGAGGCTGATAGCCTTTTGTGTAAAAAAAGAGTATTGTTTTTTGTAGCAGAACTACAAGTCCCAGCAAGCCTCCCCCCCCCCCGCAAACTGGTACTTGGAGAACCACAAGTACCAGCATGTGGGGGGGGGACGGGCCCGCTGGTAGCTGTAGTTCTACTACAAAAAAATACCCAAATAAAAACAAAACACACACACCGTGATAGTACAATTTTATTAAACATACATGCACACTTACATACATACATACTTACCTATGTTGACACGAAGCACTCGGTCCTCTTCTCCAGTAGAATCCAGGAGTACCTGTAAATAAAATTATACTTACAAAAAATCCGGGGTAGATCGGGCCTCTTCTTAGTAAATATACCCCCAGGAGTGCGAGAGGTACTGAATGTGTGGTTTGAAGGAATCAAGGATTACTCCAAGACAGCGCAGTTGGGGTCTAGAGGAGATAATAGTGCCATCAATAGATAATGAAATTGTCGGAGGTGAGGTTATGCAGGAGGGTGGGAAGATGATCAGCTCAGTCTTAGACATGTTAAGTGTAAAGGGGGTACACACGGAGTAACCATTACTTAATTTCTAAGCAATCTGACTAGATTGCTTAGAAATTAAGATCACATCGCTCCGTGTGTAGGGGTGCCGACGACAGTGATGCGCGGTCCCGCGTGCCGCTATCGCCGGTTCTAGATTGGCCACAATCTAGCAGGTCGCTCATTTCACTGGTGGGTGAAATGGGCGCCCCCCCCCCCCGTGTCTGCCCCCCCCCTCGCTCAGCGAATCGCACTGTGCTGAGCGTGCGGAGAGATGTGTGCTGAGCGGTTCGCTCAGCACACATCTCCCTCCACATCTCCCGTCTGTACGGCCCTTAAGAAAGTGCTGGGAAATCCAAGAAGAGATAGCAGAAAGACAGTTGAAGATAAGAGTGAGGACTGAGGGGGAGAGGTCAGGGGAGGAAAGGTAGATTTGAGTATCATCAGCATAGAGATTAAATTGTAAATCAAAAAAGCTAATGAGCTCACCTAAAGAGGACGTATTGAGAGAGAAAAGGAGAGGTCCAAGAACAGAACCTTGGGGGGCACCTACAGCTAGTGGAAGTGGGGGTGTGGAGTCATGAGAGGAAACAGAGAAGGAACGGTCAGAGAGGTAGGAGGTTAGCCATCATAGATAGGGCAGTACTGCACAGACTAATGGAGTGAAGAATATTCAGAAGGAGAGGTGGTCCACAGTGTCGCAAGCAGAAGAGGAGTCAAGGAGAATAGTCAAAGTAGTGTCCCTTGGATTTAGCAGAAAGAAGGTCATTGTAGAATTTCGTGAGGGCAGTTTCACTGGAGTGGAGAGGATGGAAGCTAAATTAGAATGGATCAAGCAGTGAGTGGGAGGAAAGAAAGGTAGTAAGTTGTTAGACAATACGCTCAAGGAGTTTGAAGGCAAAAGCGAGAAGAGAGATGGATCGGCAGTTGGGTGTTTAGATCAAGTGTAGGGTTTTTTAAGAATAGGGGAGACAATTGTATGCTTGAAGGCGAGAAGTAGCGGAGGAGGCGGGAGGGGATAGGGTCAAGTGGGGAGGTGTGGGGGAGGGGAGATGAGGGCCATGACTTCCTCGCCAGATACATGGGAGAAAGATGTCAGAGTTAGTAAGAGGGATGGGGAGGGGTGGTACGGGAAAGGAAGTGGCTCGTTTATGTTGGTCTGGTGGGATGTGATGTCCTGATGTACAGTATGGAGTCAATTATGGATGTGAAGCAAGAGATAAGAGCAGAGAGTGAGGAGGGGAGATGATGTGGCGGTGGGAATAGGAGGTAGTTGACAGTGGCAAAAAGGCGCCAGGGGTTCAGAGACTGGGAGGAGATGAGGTTCTTAAAGCATACTTGCCTACCTGACCCTCTCCATGAGGGAGAAAATGCTCTATTCCTGGACTTTCCTGGTAATGTATGATTGCCATCACCTGTGGTGAGCTAGTTAATTGATAAGAAAGGTGTTTCACCACAGGTGATGGCAATCATACATTACCAGGAAAGTCCAGGAACAGAGCATTTTCTCCCTCATGGAGAGGGTCAGGTAGGCAAGTATGTCTTAAAGTACAACTGTTTACAGAGGGAAAGGGCAGCACTGACAGATGAGAGCATAACTTTGAAATGGAGGAAGTCTGCTTTACAGCGTGATTTCCTTACGAATTTAACCAATTTGTTTTAATGACCGTTTTTGTCCGTTTTCCACTGTTTAGGAGCAAATGGACGATTATCATTTGCTCCCATCCATTACCAGATTTTCATTCCAACCAGCCAGATTGGACAGATGATCTGGCAGATAACTGTGTAGTGTACGCCCAGCTTTACTAATTAACTAGTTCTACACAGGTGGCGGCAATCATAAACTAAGAGGGAAGCCCAGGAGCAGGACATTGTGTACCTGAACGGGGTCATGTTGGAGGGTCTTTCTTGGTTGTATAATTTTTGCCATGTTCTGAAGGCGTACGTTATCAGATTCTGATAGTGTGTTTTGAAAGATATATATATATATCATGCATTTTTTTTATATTTCTTAAAATGTATTTAACATTTTTCTTATTTTTTTTAAATAAACTTTGAAAACTTTACATTGTATATAATGTAGAATGCTGGTGCATGGGAGGCATAACTAAGGCAGGACGAGTGGGGCACGTGTCCTGGGCGCCTTGGCAGGCCCAGCAGGCGCCACTCTTCATCTTGCCCTGGGCTCCAAAAACCCTAGTTACGCCTCTGTTAGCAAGTACTTTATGCATGAAGGATGAGATAACGTATCATGAGCAATATTAAATTTTTAACACCATTGCAGGGTTTTAACACAAGGAAGGTTTACGTGACACATAGCAATATTTCCGCAAATACGCAATGCGTTGACCGGCGTTATACATGTACTGTATATATAGTAAAGAATGGTGATTAATAATACATCGCCCGCTAGCACTCATTTACTCCTACTACACGTTCCTCAAAGCCAAGTGAGGATGTCACCTGCAATTTAAAAAAAATTTTTTTGTCACAGCACTGTTGGCGAACAAGATTGTCCCCTGTATTACATAGGAGGTGATGTATCAAGCAGTGAAAACAGTGGAGAAGTGGGCCAGAGCAACTAAGCAATCGCTTCCCCATGCACATCACGCAGGGAGAGAGGAGTGGCTTCTGCTGTGAGAGGGTGCGGCTGCTGTGCGTGTGGTGCCTGCTGCCGTGCAGGTGTAGACTCTGTACTCACCAGGCGCCACTCTCTCTCACCTTCAGGTACCGGAACCTCCAACGGACCTGGAAATCTTCAGTCGGATCCGGACACGGCGATTCCCTCTCGGAGCTGACCGACGAGCGAGCTGAGGAGAGAAAGGTTTACCTTAAGGGGGGTATCGACCCTTCTTCCACTGGAACAGGGGATACCCCAGGGGTGACCGCGACCTTCACCGGTTGGGTGAAAGGTCATCACTGGCACAAAGCCTCAGCCACCCAGCTTTCACACACTCGCGCTCTCGCACGTAGTGTGATGAAAGGGATTCTCACGTCCGTGAGCAATCCTGACTCCGGCGCTCGGGGACAGACAAGGGACAAACGTACACGGATGCTACTCACCGTCACAAGTCTTGCACTCCGATCTTCTCCACTTACAGGTCCCTGTAAGGAGGCAAAGAGAAACAGCCGTGCAGGGCCTAACTCTACCCTAGTGTCACACCCTATACTAACTACAACGGCAGAGCCCTCAAACTAGCTCTGTGGGTGTGGTGCAACAAAACTATGCAAACACAGACAATTTGCCCTGCACGGTAACAACATATATCACAATATCAGAATGCAAGATCACACGGTGTTGTCCCCTTTAAATCCCTACCTGCCGCTGGAAGGGGGTGGACGCCGCACGGCCTACCCACCTAAATACCTCAGGGTGGCCTGGGCCTAGCGCCCAGGGCCACCTGTACTCACCTCTGGGAAACACTGACTCGCTGGGCCTAGCGCCCCCTAACTGCACACAGGCCGGAGGCCTGACTTCGCCCACGGGCCTAGCGCCCGCCTAACTTGCTACCCGTTGGGTGACCTGGGCCTTGTGCCCAGGGTCACCTTATATGTACCTACTCGGCCAAAATACCCTAGGGCCTAATGCCCTCTAACGCCGCACAGGCCTATCGCCTGATATGCCCCCGGGCCTAGTGCCCGCCTAACTGGTGCCCGTTGGGAGAGGGTGGCTTGGGCCTAATGCCCAAACCACCTAATCAAATAATGGCCCCCACTCTCCTACCTGTGCCACAGGCCTAGTGCCTGACTTGTGCCCTCGGGCCTAATGCCCGTCCCTGGTGGTCGAGGGAGGAAAAGGGAGGGGGTGAAGTTGCCTCACTGAGGCCTCACCTGCTCCAGGGATCTTCGGTGCCCTCTTCGGCCGCTGGCCCGTCCTGGCCAGCGGCGCCGCCGTCGCATCGCCGCGTCCAGCCGCCGCTGGACATCTTCTTTCCCAGGGCTGGAGTCTTCAGGCCTCTTCCGCGGCCACCCGAGCTCCGTCTTCTTCCTCGCGCCGCCGGGATCTTCTGCACTCCGGCGCGCCGACGACCGTCCTCGCTGCTCCCGCCCTTCTTGTCTTCTTCTGTTCCCGCTCCTCCGCGCCGTCCTCTTCGCGCTCCTGCGCGCGGGCTTCTCCTCTTGGTCCCGCCCGGCGTCCGACGTCAGACGCCGGGGGCGGGGCCTATGACGCGGCGAGCGCCGATTGGCTCGCCGCGTCTCTCCCTGATTGGCCGCCGCTCCGGGAGCCGCGATTGGCTCCCGGAGGGCGCCAACATTCAAACCCCTCCGCAGCCTCTGGTCCGGTGCAGGGAAAAGGGTAATCCCTGCACCGGACACCCGCCGCCGCCACGCACCCAGCGCTGCTGATGTGCCCATAGGGCACATCTCTACACTGCAGCTGCCTCTCTCCCCAGTATGCAGCATCTGCAGGGTAAGGGAAGGGGGGGGGGGGGAGAGGGCACACAGCGTCTATTCACCGCTGCTCTGTAGCAGAGCGGTGAGTGATAGGTGCCTCCCAACAGCCCACCACCACCACCACGGGACACTGCGGCCTGGGGGTGGTACAGTCCCAAAGAGACGGGACTGTCCCGCAAAAATTGGGACAGTTGGAAGGTATACTAAAACGCGGCTATTGCCGTGCTTTTTCGGCAGTAAAAATGGATACACCCACAATTGAGTTTCTCCTAAGGTCCCTGGAACCCCACTAGTGTACGCAACGGTGCTGTAACAGTTAATGCAGACTGAAGGTAACTGAAACAGGAACAAGCATAGATTGAATAGCAATGTACACAACACAGGATAGTAACACAAGGAACAGAAAACTATTTGGCTCTGTCATGATGCAGAAGCACAAGGAAGGCACGGCTACACTGACTCAGCAATGCCACTTTACTAGGTAGGGTCTTACATCAGACAGGAACCTGCCAGAGAAGGAATTACTGAATGACTGAGCTTCACCTGAGGCCAGAGTTCACATCAGCAGACAGGACAGACATATAACAGAGTGGAGGGGATTAGCTGAAGTAGGGCTGAGGCTAAGCAGCAGAATACAGAGTGAAAGGGTCATGACTTCACATGACAGCATGTAGGAATAGAATCTACCAATCATTCTCTTTTCTGCAGATATTAAGGTATAAATTCACACAAACAACTTATATAAACATCACAAAGCACCAACACATACACAATTCACAGCGTAGATGCTATGACGCCGAGCTTAGGAATTAGCAGAGGGATTTATTTATCAAGTCAAGAAATGAGACCAATAAGAGAGATACTTTTTGAATTAAGAATTGCAATTTGGCTTAAAAATATGGACTGTCCCTCCACAAGATGGATAGTTACGAGGCTGTATTAGTGTCACTGTCCCTTTAAATTAGGAGAGCACTGCAGACTGTAGATGCTCCTTGTTTAACTTGGTTACCATAGCAACCACTGCCTTGAGGGAAAGCAGTTCTGGCTATGAGATACTTCATGTATTTTTATTTTAATTACTTTATACACAGTAGGACAGTAACGGAAATGAAATGATGCACACAAGCAGCTAGAGGAAATTGATCTATGCTAACCTCAATTCTTCTGGATTTACTGTAGCACTAAAATTAGCTCAATTATATTATCTTTATTTTCTTTCCACCGATCCTAATATCAACGCTGACAATAGAGCAGGTGATTTAAACTAATATGGCTGCTGAGTAACTTACCGTACATATACACATGAAATGATAGGTATCGGTTAGGTTCGGCACTCAAAAGAGGGGAAGAGACGTTTACTTGCTGCGGTGCCCTCAGTGATCAAAAATGCAAGATCCATAATAGAGAGATTAGGAAACAGCGGCACTCAGCAGTCTGGAAATCATTCAAATGATCTTTAATTCGGTCCTACGCCGTTTCGGGGACGACACCCCGTCTTCAGGGACAATGATTGTCCCTGAAGACGGGGTGTCGTCCCCGAAATGGCGTAGGACCGAATTAAAGATCATTTGAATGATTTCCAGACTGCTGAGTGCCGCTGTTTCCTAATCTCTCCACATGAAATGATATATATACATCCGTATATAAAAAGCTGAAGAGTGCTAAAAATGATGTAATCACAATGGCATGCAATGACAGTTAATATGACCCCTCCCCCAGTGACTGTGATGTCACTCCCTGAGTGTTCCGGCATAACACACATCTTTAGCCTCCAAACACTTCTGTTACTGCCCTGCTTACTCATCACATACCACCCCATGATTACAACACAGACACTCATTATAATTATCCAATAAAAACACACCCTCCAGAGGTGCAAGCAAAAATCTGGGTGAACTGCAGCCTCAGGGCTAGTCTTGGATCGAGTGCAGGCTATTAAATGAATAGCTCCGGGCACTTTACTTGGGTGCTGTAACCGTGGAGGACAACACGCGGTTAATTTAATCTCCCCCGAAATATATAATTTAGAAGGAAATGCATCAGACCTTCTACACAGAGCAGTTGTTGCCCATGTTAACCAACCAGATTCTTATTATTATTTTAGAGACTTTACTAGATAATTGATAGATAGAATCTGATTGGCCATGAATAGTGGTGAAAAGAAATTCTAATTATAGGGTAGGAAACCCCTAGAATCTAGGGCCTAGATGTTCTGATACATCTCCTCTTGAGGCTTTGGGAGACTCTGTGTAATGCCATTTTGGGTGACCCACAAGGTGCTTTAGTCCTAGCTTAGTGTGGAACTGGCATTGACACCTAACGCAATACTGAAATAAAATACTATTGCTCTCACCCATTCTGTGCTTGCCAAGCTACGTAGGAAACAGAGCCGAAGAGAGTTCTGTACATCAAAGTTTGAGCCCATTACGGAAATATAAATCAAGCTCTTGCCCTAATGGTTGTACTTTGACACATATGTGTTTATTGGCTATTACACAATACAGGCAGCACAGCCATGGAATGGAATTGTCTCGGGGGGTATAAATGGAACGTCATCTCCCACAGGACTGCCATGTATTAGTGTATAGGGACACTCCAGTATATTTTTACATTTTAAGCAGAGGAAAGCTAAAATGGAAAGACTCCAGTATGTGTAATAGAGAAATATGAAAAGCAATGACTGTATACAGATGACAATACAAGTAGACTCCTATGTTATACTTGGTGACTACTTACATACCATCCATCGATGGACTATGCTCATGTACAGGTAAGTGTGAACGGGTGACAGCTACTAGTAGCTTGGAGAAAGAGGAAAATGTTACAAATGATTCTAAAAAGTTGCGGGTAGAATTAGAACGCAAGCTATATATACTGGAATTACTGTATTATGATCTAATTATTTATGTTGATATATATTCAATAATATATTCTAATATTGTAATTCTTGATACTGATAATGTCGATATTATCTTAAACCATAAAGCTATACCTCTAGATACACTTTTACCGTGGAGCCGCTATGGCCATTAGACTGAATACACGTGCTACGCACTTTGTACGCTATTTGCGTACAGAGTCCCGTACGTGGTACGTACTTGGCGTCAACACGCCGCGCTGAGTGTACAGAGTACGCACAGCGCACGCACACACAATTGATAACCATTTAAACCCAATGTAATGATATGATTACACTTTAAACCCTTAGCAGCAAAGTACTGCAACGATGTTATACCTTAAACCTTAAGTATCGCTGACGGTATAAAGTACCTGCAGTGCGTACACCTTATCAATGCTTATAAACCTTATACAGTTAAATATGCTTTTAAACCCTTGCAGGAAAGTGAGGACACAACACCGATTTGTAGTTGAAACCACAGGGTTCTAAGGCCACCGTGGATTATTTCAAAAGGTAAAACAGTACAAATCATACACTACAGGCTAACAAGATAAATCTAAAACAGAGTAATGGCTACAGAGAATGTACATACGTGAGAATGTTCGCAAGCGCAACCCGGCCGGTCCTCCGCTTGTCAGGTAGAAAGCGTTCAGAGTCTTCTGACCGGCCAGGCAACAATGGTCTTTTTATACACAACTTACATACACAATACAATGGTCACTGTAATCTCATTATCCATTGGACACAGAGATGTGTCCTTACATTACAGGAGAGGTCATAGGTTGATTTGAAAAGATGGGCGATGTCTTTCCCCAACTGCTCTTATGGGTGGTATCCTCTGGATTCCCGCCACATACATAATATACAGTAAATACAGTTAATATCTATATTCTACTTTTGCACATAACTATATGCTGGAACATGCGATCTTTCTCTAACCAACACCGGAATGTTACCCTTAAAATACCCTACAGCTGGATACTAGACATCACCTTCCAACCTTTATCTGACCCTTCCTATCATGCAAAGGTGAATCCCTTAGTCCTGGAACTGTTTAAACTGTTGATACTCGCTGATGTGGTGTAGGGGAACTAAGTGTACAAAATGCACTATTTGGGTTAAATATGTAATGTTCTAATAACCCTCTACGCGCTCACAAACTCTGCCGTAAATACCCATACCACGCGCATGATCGCAGGAGCGATCCTACGCAAATTACGGATATGTGCATGCACGGAGGACTGAGTGCATGCGCAGCGGGCATGTGCATGGGGTTAGTACAGGGTATATGCATTACAATATTTTTCGACTTTGACAGTCCACCCTTTGGCAGTCAACAATAACTGCCACTATCTAAACATTAAACAGAAAAATATACAATACAATATCTACAGATGATTGGATAAAAATATACAATACATTATCCATAGATGGTTGGATGGTAGGAGGAGAGGTGTAGGAGGGAAATCTATGACCTAGTGGGATAGTAAATGCATGTATGTATGTATGAAATCCATGTCTGAGGGGCATGTATCATCGTGCCGTATATGTTCTAGATAAGCTTCGAGGTATTGCAAAGTATACATTAAATCCTTCTCATCCCGTATTAAGGGTCTGTAAGTGGGCCAACAAACACTACCGAGCTCTTTTCAGCTTCTTGTTCCAACAAATGGGGTGCACATTTAGTTGATGATACATGGAGGGAGAACACATGTGAATGCTTATATGTGGATAGCACCTGTCGACTATGTGTGTCACTACCTGAAGGTTGTAGAGATGAAGATAAGAAACATATCAAAAATACATTCACATAACATTTGCGTAATTATTCTTGGGTGTTGATTGAAGTCTTCTCCGGATGGGTGTATTTTTGCTGAGGGAAAACAAAGGAGAAACGGGTGAAAGAAACGGACCGTGGAATCACGTTTTATCACAACATTGTCTCTATTGATGGGTCATAAATTAAATCAGTTGCTGTAACAATGCCCCCGCTCCTCAAACTCATCACTTTGGTACCGCGCTTGCACCGCGTTAAAATTCGAACACACCTAAATATCAAACCAATCATTATGACAACTCCCAGGATACAAAGGAGAAACTTTCCTACACTCACGATAACATTTTGAGCCCATTCTCCTAAACCTGAGAACCAATTTCGTGGGTTCAACCATGAGACCCAGCCGGTCAGTTCATTACTCACAGCAGTAAGGGTAAGGTTGTGTCTCCTCCGGAACTCCCACTTCAACTGCAAGATATCGTCCATCTTTTGATCTATGACCTTGGTTGGGTCATCAGTGCTGTTTGTAATGTACGTGCAGCACTTCACACCATACTGAGTTGCCAAAGGGACACAGTACCCGCCTGTCACTGCTGTGATATAATTGAGGACCATCCTGTGCTGGATCAGTTCCGTTTTGTAAGCTTGCAACTCCCTCCCTGTATACCTGAAGGTGTCATCATACATCTCGGTGATATTATCTATTAGGTTCGCTAGCGCGTGGATATACCTATAATTTATAATTCCTCTGGCAGTACGGGTGATGTCTAACGCGAGTAGGAATTGAATCCCGGTGGATTCGTGGATCAAATCAGAGGCTGCGTGCTCTGTCCTATCTATAAGGTGTCTCTTAACGATGTGTTCATAGTGAGTATGAGTGTAAGGAGCTTGAGCATTGCGGTGAACGTCTTTCATCTTATCATGGGTTATGGTCATAACTTCTGGCAACACTCTTCCAATGTAACACAATCCCTCTGAGTTTGGGGCAAGCAACTTATACGCCTTCCTCCCGCATATGAAATATGCATCATCGGGGAGAACATATGGGACAGAATATGACATTACCATATTGCAAACCTTCCAAGTGAAAAATCCTATCCCTAACTCTCTCATCTGTTCAGTACACGTATCAGGCTGTATGATATGCGCACAGTACCCTGGTGATACTTCTCCAACCCGCATGGTCCTACTTCCTAGAGTATACCTGTACCGAAAATACCTTCCACCGTCGGCTATTTGGCGTATAAGTTCAGAGTCTACGGGCATTCTGTCAGCTCTGTGTGAAAATGCCATGGTTTGGTTATTCCATGTCACTTCCCAATTTCCCGGCTTTCGGGAATTGGAAATGTTGAAACATATTAAGGATCTATCTACATGGTATTGGTGGAGCTTCAAACTGGGGGGCCTAGAAATATTAAATTTCTTGTCCACCGGTCTCCCACCCCGTAATTCAAGTACCTCATCTATTGTTAAAGGGTATGGTACTAGTCCTGACTTGCTCTGACCTTGAGGTACTTGTGAGCACACCCAGCATTCTGTTTGGTTTAAAACCTTACCCACTAATGAGTGATAATCACTCAATGGATGACGGTCCATGTTGATATTAAGGCTGGACTGACATCTCTGGATGCACCCGTCCTCAACTATGTTTTCACAGTTTCTACAAATACAATTTTCCTCAGCCAATAACCCTTCACAGTGCCTCCTAGTTTCTTGACTACCAGATCGTTTTCTGATACTCGCCTTTGCTCGGTGGATGTGTTGCTCTTGGAATTCTACAAATCCGTCCTTACCATCAGAACCCATTCCAGATCCTTTCTCGACCTCTCTGGTACTCTCACCGAAACAGACTGCTCTGGTCAACAACAGGGTCAACAGGAAAACCCGGAATGCAGTCTCTTGGGGTAAGTCCATCTTGTTAAGGGGATAGAAAAAGGGAGCAAGAAGGGGGGGGAAAGGAGGGTAATGGGAGATGGAGAAAATAATAAAAAGGAAAAAGAAATTGGTCTTGTAGTTCTCCGTGCTCAGGTGCCGTGACAACAGTCCAGCCTCTCAACCTTCCCGGAACAGACACTCCAGTGATACGATTTCCTCTACACTCTGCTCTTTGTCACGGGTTTTCTCTGGGTCAGCGACCTTCTTACAGTGGGACGAGTGGACCCAAGTCTCTCTTTCGGCAACCTTTAATGCTGTCGTGCTGGTTAGTAAGACTTGGTACGGTCCTTCCCACCTGTCAATGAGGCAACCTGTGGACATGACCTCACCTGTCCCTCCGCTAGGGGCCTTTGCTACTGTTCTTACTGGTTGGGCCGTGCCCACTTGTGTGTCTTGTATGGTGGCTGCTAGAGAGAGTACCGATATCGTGCTGGGTTCATCTTCTTGGTCGCAGTCCTGAGGGAAGTTTAAAATGGGATACAACTTGCACGGGTTAGCATTAATACATTTATCAAGTTCACTCTTATCAAATATTAGTATGCCATTGTCTTTAGCCACTTTCTCCCCTGTAATACACGGTGGTGGTGGTGCAGTTGCTATTAGTTTCCTGCTAGGGTTGGAACCGGCTGCGTGAGCTAGTTCCCTCTGCATATCACCCTCTTGTTGCCATAAATGTAAACAGTTTGCGTGTCTGACCCTTTGTCTTCGGGATTTTAACAGACATATCCTAATCCTTAAATTCTGCAACACCTCTGGACTAAAACTGCCTACCCTAGGGAATGGTTCCCTATCTTCCGCAGTCATACGTTCCCATTCATTGCATAAAACCTCTGCGTTTGATCCATATTTCTCACACATTATGTACCTCGCCGACCCCTTGGGCCGCGGAATATCAACCTGAACCCTGGTTGATCGTCCCTTACTTGAGCAACTGGCCCCCATCTTTTGCAGGTATTGCCTTCTCAGCTAATTCTTACAAAAAAAACAAAATACTCAATATAAGGCAACGTTGAAAGTTCAACGAGTGCTCTCACCCACTCACGCCCACGTTGGCCAATACACCTAAACACTGTCGTCAGCGCCGGTATGTACCCAACCTAGGGCCCCTGTGTAACCTCTATTCACTGGAAATATATGGGAGTGACTTACCCTTCCCAGTAAATATTTGTCGTTGGAGATTTCCTGAGTGACCAGAGAAACTCCCTTAAAATAAAAAAAAAATGTTACACAAATCACGTTGCGTGTGCTACACCTAGCGTTTATGATCCCCGCGATTTTATGCAAAGCTCGTAAAAGGGTATCACGTTGAGCTAAGTATTGCACCCACGAACGCGCGGTCCAATCGCACAGCGTATAGGTAACTGTTACTTATCCGCCGTACGACCAATGGAATTGTTTTTCAGGCTGTGAAACCTCAGCCGGAGCGTATCTGAACGGGCCTATATGGGTTCTACGCCAACCACCTGGGCTGCGCTCTCTAAACAAAAACCTCGCTGACCTTTGGTCTGCGGTACTCTATACCTTCGCTGACCTTTGGTCTGCGATATCTACTACTTTGCTCCTTTGTACTTTAATCAATGTTAACATGAGCAAGCCACTCTCACGCCACCAAGTGTCCACTCACCTGGTGTGGTCTCCTACGGGATCCCGAATTCCCTGGGTCCACAAAACCTTTATTGTTTGCACACTCACGCTCGTTCACTCATATACACTTTGGTTTTTCTGTACAGAAAATTAACTTTCATTCAGATAAAACAGCCTTAGTGCCAGAGGTAATACAGTAAAAAAGGTTTTTAAACTAAATATTGGAAACTGGACAATTTGTGCTATTATCGCATGGCTACCGTCTCGCGCCTAAACTAAAACAATGCTATTGTGTGATTTGTACTTAGCGGTCGTACTTTTACGCACGTTGCGTAAACACGCCACGTGTGTATACCTTTACGTTGCGTACGCAGTCCCGTACTCTGTCCGAGACACGTGTACAAAGGCCGTACGTCCGCAGTACTACAAATCCCACACTTCTATAAATGTAAGCGATATTTAACTATAATCGCTCACTTAACACAACACACAGTTTCTTCTGTATAAACCTTTACAACTAGGCCAGGCTGCGTGTGCGTCTTACACTTACTTCCTTAAATATTAACTCTATATTTTAACTAAATAGCAACAAATTTTCTCAGTACAGGTCAAAATGAATCTAATAATCGCTACTTATGGCAATAATGCGGGCAGATATGCAAAGTACAAAATACAGGTGTATATGTGTGTTGTGTGCGCATTTGGCCCCAAAACAGAAATTTCACAGATTTAAAAAATAGCTTTGCGTTCTTACCTTACGGATCCCTCCAGCATCCCTACAAACCATGCAGGGCAGACGCTTATCTAATCAGCACTAGTGTATCCACCAACCAAGAGAACGCTTACGGGGGATTCCTTTCCGCCCTTTGCTGATAGATACAGTCTGCATAAACCTGCTAGGCTGCGGGTATGAGGAAAAACCGGATGATGCCCCCAATTGATAATGTCGATATTATCTTAAACCATAAAGCTATACCTCTAGATACACTTTTACCGTGGAGCCGCTATGGCCGTTAGACTGAATACACGTGCTACGCACTTTGTACGCTATTTGCGTACAGAGTCCCGTACGTGGTACGTACTTGGCGTCCACACGCCGCGCTGAGTGTACAGAGTACGCACAGCGCACACACAATTGATAACCTTTAAACCTTGTTAGTGATACAATGTAATGATATGATTACACTTTAAACCCTTAGCAGCAAAGTACTGCAACGATGTTATACCTTAAACCTTAAGTAGCGCTGACGGTATAAAGTACCTGCAGTGCGTACACCTTATCAATGCTTATAAACCTTATACAGTTAAATATGCTTTTAAACCCTTGCAGGAAAGTGAGGACACAACACCGATTTGTAGTTGAAACCACAGGGTTCTAAGGCCACCGTGGATTATTTCAAAAGGTAAACCAGTACAAATCATACACTACAGGCTAACAAGATAAATCTAAAACAGAGTAATGGCTACAGAGAATGTACATACGTGAGAATGTTCGCAAGGGCAACCCGGCCGGTCCTCCGCTTGTCAGGTAGAAAGCGTTCAGAGTCTTCTGACCGGCCAGGCAACAATGGGCTTTTTATACACAACTTACATACACAATACAATGGTCACTGTAATCTCATTGTCCATTGGACACAGAGATGTGTCCTTACATTACAGGAGAGGTCATAGGTTGATTTGAAAAGATAGGCGATGTCTTTCCCCAACTGCTCTTGTGGGTGGTATCCTCTGGATTCCCGCCGCATACATAATATACAGTAAATACAGTTAATATCTATATTCTACTTTTGTACATAACTATACGCTGGAACATGCGATCTTTCTCTAACCAACACCGGAATGTTACCCTTAAAATACCCTACAGCTGGATACTAGACATCACCTTCCAACCTTTATCTGACCCTTCCTATCATGCAAAGGCGAATCCCTTAGTCCTGGAACTGTTTAAACTGTTGATACTCGCTGATGTGGTGTAGGGGAACTATGTGTACAAAATGCACTATTTGGGTTAAATATGTAATGTTCTAATAACCCTCTACGCCAGAGGTTCTCAAACTCGGTCCTCGGGGGCCCACACAGTGCATGTTTTGCAAGTGTCCTCACAGAATCGCAAGTGAAATAATTAGCTCTACCTGTGGACCTTTTAAAATGTGTCAGTGAGTAATACCACATAACCTGCTGGGTTACCTGCAAAACATGCACTGTGTGGGCTCCCGAGGACCGAGTTTGAGAACCTCTGCTCTACGCGCTCACAAACTCCGCCATAAATACCCATACCACGCGCATGATCGCAGGAGCGATCCTACGCAAATTGCGGATATGTGCACGCACGGCGGACTGAGTGCACGCGCAGCGGGCATGTGCATGGGGTTAGTACAGGGTATATGCATTACAATATTTTTCGACTTTGACAATACTGTCAAACTCCCCTGTTCAGAGGTAACAGCTAAAACCTGCATTCTGTACAAAACCTAAGCTACTGTATGTTTTATTACACTATAAAGTGCAAGAGACAATTGTTATCACTGGGCTCAGTGTTAGATTGGCCACATGGGAAAAGACGGGGCTTAGGCAGCAAGAAAAATACCATATTAAACCACAAAATCCCTACAGCTTGCTTCCAGACATACGCGGTTGCCTGAGGCAACTGCCTCTCATTTGGGGGAGATGTATCAAACCTAAAGAGGACAGGTGAAGAAGTTGCCCAATCAATCAGCTTCTAGCTATAATTTCATAGACAGTACCAGATAAATGATAGCTAGGATCTTATTGGTTCATATGAGAAAATTCACCACTTGTGGTCTTTAGGAGGCTTGATACATGTCTCATCAGCGGACTGACCTTACAGAAAGATCAGCAGGCACAATGAGTGAGCACAGTACATGCAGCGGAGAATACTGTACATGGTGTAGGCTGTAGGGGTCATCACGGGGACTGGATCAGCCACTGATACATATAGCTATCCATCGGGTTGATGTATCTGGTATCATTCCATCCAGTGGTATCACATGAGTCAAGAAAAGGCCTTAATACATCTCCAGAAGGCCGGATTGAGCATTCAGCATTGCAGGCCTGGGCCCAGTGACGCAGGGCCATAACTATGTGTGTGCGGAGTAGGGGGGCACTGTTGGCAGCACTTGTCAATTATCTGTTTTAATTACTTCTACTTGTAGCTTCTGCCCCTTATGAAGCCCAGCATCTTGACTGCCCTTGTCTCTTACCCCCACCCCTTCTATTGCTAATACTTATACAGCATGGACTTGAACTAATAACACCTTGATGTTCAGTCACACTGTCCTTTATTACATTTCAGGATGCTGATGTGCCCAGGATTTGAACCTGTTACTTATGGCATTGCAGTCGGGAACCTATTCATTGAGCTATCTGCCCTTGCATAGAAAGCTAGAGAATTAAAAGCTGGAGAGTTCTATTTGAAGCTTACCCTGTACTTTGTGAAGGGGTGATTTGTTGCTGCTGGATGTGTGGGTATGTAGTGTGTGGCTGCAAGGGATTGGATGTGTGGCTGCACACTGCATAGATCTGTTCGATTATAATGCTGGTTATTTTTTTACGGGGTACAGATAGCTTCATGTGTTTGCAAATCTCATAGTTTTTCTGCAGAATCAAGTGGCTCAGTAGGTGGGGTGTTTGGCTGGGATGCAGCACATTGTGGGTTTGATTCCTGGGCGTGACAGTATATTGAATTGTGTTATTTAATGAGGGGTATTGTGCCTGAATGGTGGCGAGCACTCAGGTGAAATGCATGAATGTGGTATAAAGAGGATTCGTGTCCAAATCCGCTCTCTTGCAGTGTTCTACTGTATAAATGTGTGTGTATATTATAGAATGTGGGAAGCTACATAATAGCATGGACTGGTCTCAGGAATCAATTTTGTCATGCACCTTCCCCACGAGGAATGTGCCTTATGTCCCTATTAGAAACATAGTGTGTGTGGTGGGGGAAGGGGGCACCAATTCTCTTTTTGGCACAGATAGGGTGGAGAGAGATAAATTATCAGCCAATTAGCTCCTGCCATGTTACAGGCTGCGTTTGGAAAATGACTAGGAGCTGATTGATTGGTACATTATTTCTCTCCAGTTTATCACTCTCCAAGCTTTGCTTAATCTCCGTCTTTATTTTTATCAGCAATGCAAAATCATCTGAGAGAATAATGAGAGTGATCAGTGCATGTGGATACAATGTTGTCCAGTGATGAGAAACATGACATGACCTTGGTGTGGCCGGGGGGTGGGGTAACTTGAAGAACAGGATTCAGTGAATGGTGCATGGTGTGCTGATATATATGTAGCCGGGGAGAGTACATAAGACCATTCTCTCTGAAAGATGCGTGATTAGTGCAGGCGGTGGGGCCTTTGTAGGACATTCTGAATGTAAACATGTAGAACCGCACCCATTTCTCTACACACACCAAGTCATTATGGCAATAGGTCACTGGCGGCAGCTTGCCTGTTCACAGCCAGGGGTAAATTTAGGATCTCTATATCAACTATAGGGGGTAATTCCAAGTTGATCGCAGCAAGAAATTTTTTAGCAGTTGGGCAAAACCATGTGCACTGCAGGGGAGGCGGTTATAACATTTGCAGAGAGAGTTAGATTTGGTTGGGTTATTTTGTTTCTGTGCAGGGTAAATACTGGCTGCTTTATTTTTACACTGCAATTTAGACTGCAGATTGAACACACCACACCCAAATCTAACTCTCTCTGCACATGTTATATCTGCCTCCCCTGCAGTGCACATGGTTTTGCCCAACTGCTAAAAAAATTCCTGCTGCGATCAACTTGGAATTACCCCCATAATGTGCATCCATTATCCAGTGTGTAATTCTTTTAGGAAACCAATGTAGGCGTCCATATAGGGCTCACAATCCCAGCATGTGCCGGCTTTCCTCCTCTCTGTCTAGCATTAAAAAATCGATGCCAAGTGGTCATCTGAAAATTGCTTGTGCATATATAAGGGGAAATGTTCTAAGGAGGGCAAGTGGAGTTGCCCATTCCGAGCAATGAGATTCTAGCTAGCATTTTCAAGAGTGTACTAGATAAGCGATAGCTAGAATCTGATTGGTTGCTTCTCCATTTGTCCTTTTAGCAGGTTGGATACAGCCTTTCTCACCAGAGACTCACACCACACAAATAACCCGGTATCGGCTCGGTACAGATGGATCCTGGCTCATCTAGCTTTTTCTGCTGTGCCTAGGTGCACCAAGGCTTATTAGCATAAGACTTTTATCTATTGTTCTCAGCTGCAATACAATACAGAGAGAACAATACGGAAGGGGATTAAGTCGTTACAGCAGGGGATTAAGTCCGACTGCCCTGGCTCAGTTAATCCTATTAAAGGGATAGATGAGGAGGGCGCCATCTGTATATTGCTGTGCCGACGCGGGCTGCTGTGCGGTGTGAAAGGTTCAGTCCTGAATTCTAGGGTCGCTATTACCGGGTCAGGTGCAGTGTGAACGAGTTTCCCAGGTCGATGCGATCCAGTACCCGTTCACAGCATAGGGAGAGGCGGTGCAGAGATGTTCTAATTTCCTAGCACCGCCTCCGCCCCCGATGATGCCGTGGTCCCTGCCACCGATAACAAACCGACTCGGCAATATGACTATGGGGTAGAGGCATCAAACCTTGGAACGAGATAGTACCATGAGATACAGTACTATCCATTCAGCTCCTAACTGCTATGTTACACGTTGTGTTTGAAAAAATGACACTTAGGAGCTGATTGGTTGGTACTCTGTCTCACTTCACTTTATTTCTCTCTAAGCTTTGATAAATCTCCCCCTATATCCAGAGCCGGCCCTAACCAATATGATGCCGTAGGCAAGATTTTGGCTGGTGCCCCCTAGCACCACCGCTGGTTCCGCCTCTGACCTTTCACCTCTTTCCCAGCACCACCACCCCTCAGCAATAGCAGTCCTTATTTTGGTGCTTGTACCCCCTATATTTTAAATAGGAACAGTTTGCACATTTGGCACACAGACCAAAAAGGGGTGTGTTTTTGCTGGCAAGGGGCATGGCCGCACAATAGTAACCCCCATTCCATTTACGCGACACAGTACTGCAACTTTATTCACATTTGATCATGCGATAGTGTCCATAATTCATATTACATCCCACAGTAGTATCACTTTAACTTATAAACGTTACTCCTCACAGTAGAGCCTCTTATTCACATTACATCACACTGAAATGCTCCTTATTCACATTACACCACACCCTATTGCTCTTTATTCACATTAGACGACACAGTAGTGCCCTTTCTATACGCAATGCCACATAGTAGAGCACCTTATACACATAATGCCACACAGTAATGCCCCATACACATATGAGACACATTATTAATGTCCTTATAAACATAATGCACCTTACACATTATGACAACCTTTATTAATGCCCTTTTGCACATAATGTCCCTTACACATATGCTGCACATTATTAATGCCCTTATACACATAATGACACACATAGTGCCCCTTACACATATGTTGCACATTATTAATGCATTTTTATATGACACACATAATGCTCCTTACACATATTCCGAACACTACTGCACAACCAACCCACTCGCATGCACACAGCACTCACACTGCCACTAACACTGTGACCTCTGCCTCTGCTTGGATACAGATGTGTCCTCATAAATCTTGCCTCAATGCTAACGTTGGGCACATTTTTTTATGAAAATGCATCTTATTTGCATTGCTATGTGGCTAGGATGCACAAGCAGCTTCTGCTGATTAAAATGATATGCAGCATGCCTATATACTGTGTGAGACTGTGGCTGTATCTGCATATGAAATGCTACACACAGAATATAGGCATGCCGCATATCATTTTAATCAGCAGAAGCTGCTGATGCCCCTAGGCATATCAAATGCCCTAGGCAATTGCCTAGTTTGCCTATGCCTATGGCCGGCTCTGCCTATATCATTGCAGCCATGGTTCTACTGCAGGAAGACAAACTGTGCTGCCTCATCATGAATCATTATGTTACTTATAACCCGTAGTGTAATTGTGAGGTGGTGGTCCTTGTACTGTAGCTGTGATTGGCATAACGTCAAGCCTTGCTAAGCTGCGTGTGGGCTGCGCTATACCAAGCCTCAGGCAGCATATTAAGTTGTATCTGCCTGGCCTGAGAAACCTCCTCATTCACAGATTCTAATTTTGTTTGAGTTGTAGAACAGACGGCAATTTCACGCTTAAATAAATTTGCTACATTAACCCCCTAATTTCCCCGGTTTCTGTGCCAAATTTGCCCCTCAAATGGACTCATCATTTTGCACATTTGCCCTCTGCATTCAATCTGCCTGAAAAATTACGTTAAACATGTTTTTTTTTTTTAAACAATTTTATGTTAAAGGCATCAGAGCTTGTGAACAAAATCCTGCGCTGAGTAATCCTGACAGTAGACATTTTAAGAAAAATAGGAAACACCTGATAGGTTTGATGCTAAAGACTAATGGGCCCAACACATATGGCGATGTGCCGCCGAGGCGCCCGACGGCAGATACAGCCGATGGGCGACCCGGCGGGGGGGGGGATATGACGGGGGGGAGTGAAGTTTCTTCACTCCCCCCATCACACGGCTCCATAGCAGTGCATGCTAATATGGACGAGATTGACCATAATGGCTTGCATGTATAAGCGACCCGGAACCAAAGATAAACGAGCGCGGGGCTGCACATCGTTCATCGTTGGTGCCTACACACTGAACGATATGTACGAGTTCTCGTTCATTAATGAATGAGAATTCGTTCAGTGTCGGACTGGAACATGAAGGAACCACCGGGGGAATGCAGTTATAGGGGCCCATACTTAGGGGTGTGGCCAGCCTACAAAGGGGGTGTGGTCAGCCTCCACAGAGGCAACATATCTACCATGTATAATAATAATAATAATAATAATAATTTTATTTATATAGCGCTCTTTCTCCAATAGGACTCAAGGCGCTTAACAGATACATTGCATAATATAGTACAGAAAATAATGAAGTACATTTTCATAAAATACAGAAGCATGAAGATACTAAAATGGACACTATGGAAATGCTTTAGTAAACAGAAAAGTCTTGAGTCTACTTTTGAAGGATTCTATAGTTGGGGCCTCTCGCACTGTGCGGGGAAGTGAGTTCCATAGAGTCGGAGCCGCATGACTAAAAGCTCGACCCCCAGATGAATTACGGTAGATTCTAGGTACTGCTAAAAGTCCTTCATCTACAGATCGCAGCAATCGAGTGGGGCAGTATGGGGTCAGAAGCTGTTTCAGGTACCTTGGGCCTTGGTCATGTAATGCTTTGAAACTCAGTAAGCCAATCTTGAAGATGATTCGCCATCTTACAGGCAGCCAGTGAAGGGAGTAGAGGATGGGTGTTATGTGGCTAGAACGGGGCTGGTTGGTTAATAGCCTGGCAGCTGTGTTTTGCACCAGCTGTAAGCGTTGCAATTCTTTTGCTGGTAGACCAAGGTAGAGGGCATTACAGTAGTCTAAACGAGATGATACAAATGCATGTATGACTTTTGGCATGTCATCTGAGGGAATTAAGTGCTTGATTCTGGCTATGTTCCTCAGGTGAAAGAATGAGGATTTGATTGTGGCTGATATCTGATGTTTAAGTGTCAAGCCACCATCCAGGACAACGCCAAGATTCCGCACACGATCACTGGTCTGTAATTCTGAATCCCCCAGTGTAAGTCCAGTTGGTTGGCTATGCTGCAGTCTTGTCCTTTGATGTTGCGGTCGTATCAAAAGGACCTCTGTTTTATCCGGGTTCAGTCGCAGCCAACTGGCGCTCATCCACTCCTGTAGTTCAGCTAGACAGCCATTTAGGGTTGCTATTGGGTTATCAGTGCCCGGAGCAAAGGACAAGTACAGTTGTGTATCATCTGCATAGCAGTGGTAGACCAGGCCATGGCGCCTGATTATTTCGCCCAATGGGAGCATGTATACTGCAAAAAGCATGGGGGATAGTATAGAACCTTGTGGGACACCACATGGCAATGGCACTGGTGGTGATGAGTATAATCCAGATGATACAATTGCATAGTCTGGAACCTGATCTCTAGAGGAAGGAGTGGGCCCTCAGGCAGTGGGGCCTACCGGTGGTTTCCCTGGTACCCCTGTGGGCCAGTCTGACCCGGAATTCGTTCATATCATTCAGTTAAATCGTCTAATGTGTAGGGCCTATTACAGGTGGATGACAAATCACAGTGATGCCTGGATTTTGTTATTTGCGGATGGACGGAGGTGGAGAGAGAAAAGGATTGAGGGCAGAGCTGGATTAAACTTTGGGGGAGCACAGGGCACTTAAGATGGGGGACCACGGTAGAATTTGGGGGAAGGGGGGTGTATATTAGATTGTGCATACCTCCCAACATAACCAATTCCAGGACGGACTTCCCTCTTTATATATGATTGATGCCACCTGTGTTGAACAATTTACTTGATAAGAAAGGTAGTTCAGCACAGGTGATTGCAATCATAACCTAAGAAGGAAGTCCAGATAGAGATCATTTTGTAGCTCCTGGAATGGGTCTTGGTGGGAGGTATGGATTGTGCATATTACATTTAAACCAATGGTGTATATCAGGGGGTCATTCAGATCTGAACGCTATGCAGCGATCTGTGCAGTCCTGTGATCAGATAGTCGCCGCCTACAGGGGGAACATATTTTTGCTGTGCAAGTGTGCGATCGCATGTGTAGCAGAGCTGCACAAACTGAAAAAAAAAGGTTAAAGTTTCTTTTTTCTAAATCAGGTAATGTAGCAGCTAAAGCAGGGATTTAGAGATAAAGACGTCAACGCCAAAGAAACCAACAACATGGCTGCCATCGTAGTTGTTTGGCACGGCGACCATTTTCCCAGAGATTTCCTTACTGCGCATGTGCAAATCTCTGGAAAAATGGCCACAGCGCCATTTACCGGAGATTTGTTGAGAGATACTGACGCCAGCAGAGGACTCTGGAGAGGTGCGTATTTAAAAAATGCGTAAAGTGTGTGCAGTGTGGGACCCCCTGGACCCCAAGGGTCCGTGTGAACCGTACACACTGCATCCATTATAGTTCTTGCAAGCAATATTGCAAGAACGGATCTTGCAATGCAATATTGCTTGCAGCTCCTCCTTGGGCGCAGCATGTCAATCATTACGGGGGGGGGGGGGGGATAGGTTCCGTTTTACAAAATGAGGGTGTGTCACCCCGCTTTGTAGGCATACTAGGCCCATGGTCTGTGTTGTCGGATTCAGACTTTGTGGACCCAGCTATCCAGATCCAACGGCCAATCTAAGTTTCGGCTTGCGCAGACTAACCATGGTCTCTTACCAATGCGAGTGGCAACCATTTGTCGCGATGGTGATCCTTGGACACAGCACGCGGGTCTGGCGGATGCATGTAAGAGATGAACATTTTCTACAGACGCCTCCTGCTGCATTTACATTTTATCTATAGGGAATTGCACAGCCACTTCCCTGCAGCTGAGCAATACCTTACAAATTGGAATCAGACCATTAGATGTGAAAGGAAGCCTGTCTAAAGTTGGGTACACACCTGTGCAATCATACTTTTAATACAATTTTACTTTAGATCTTATTTACCCTCAGAAGTCCTGATCACAGTGCCGAAATATGCATACACACCTATATAATCTAACTTGCGTTATTCTACCCATCTGTCAAAAATATTGGAAGAAAAAAATTGAACCAACATATAGCGGGAGGCCGCGGGCATGTCCAGCCCAGGTTTTTCTGTGTCCGCTGTCTCTGTATGCGGTCGGCCGAGTGCTGGGAGGCTGCAGTGCTCAGCCAACCCTTGTTTCTCTGTGCGGCTGGTCCGGACTATCAAGCCATCGACCCTTATCCCGTTTTCCAGAAGTGCCAGATGGACAGTCCGGACCTAGTACAGGGACACCAACATGTTACAGGGGATCCGGTCAGGATTGCGGTGTTCGGAATCCCGCCAGTCAGAATACCAACACCAGAATCCCGACACTGCTCAGAATACTGGCGCCAGGATCCTGTGGGAGAGGATGGGGGGGAGGGTTAGGTTTAGGCTGCAGGGGGAGGGTCAGAGTTAGGCTGAGAGGGTGATTTAGGGTGAGGCTGCTGGGAGCGAAAGTTAGGGTTAGGCACCCCAGGGGAGGGTTAGGCTGCAGGGGAGGGAGGGTTAGGTTTAGGCTGCAGGTGGGGGGTGGGTTATGGTTATGAACCACCGGGGAGGTTTAGGGTTAGGCTGCGGTGGGTGGAGGGTGTTTGGGTCAGGCAAGTAAGGTGGGTTAGGGAGGTTAAGGATTAGGGCTAGATACTTACCAACTAGGTCGGGATCCTGAGCATCGGAATGCCGCTGTCGGTACTCTGACTGCTGGCATCCCAAGCGCCGGGATCCCAATGCCATCCCGTTGCAGGGCCCGGCCTACCAAAGTGTAGCAGCCACGCCTAAAGAGGAGGCACCACAGCGTGGCGTGGCCACGCCCTCACATGTCTAATCAGGCCCCTCTCTAAGTACCAGAGCCTGAAATTTCTCATGGCGGCCCTGCTGAGGAGCTTATTTCAATAAGAGTTTATGAATCCACACCAGCCCACGAGTGCTCAGGCCCATAGTTGCTTCTCTCAAAAGTAAGAGTTGTCAGAATACCATGTCAGGCCTGCAGGGGAGCAGCGCCCCTAGTTGTTATTCTTAGTATTGAAATATGTAACGACAATGGGCCCCTTTATAATGGTGCTTATTACTAGCGGCAGATATCATTTAGGATCACAGTGATACTAACGAATGTGCCATTGGTAGTTACCACTACTCACCCCTCCCATGAGGTCCAGCGAAACCCCACTTCTTAGAGGGATCCTCTGCTGTGTTGCTGGAGTACCACTGCCAGCTACGTACTGATATGTTATGTGCATGCGCGATGGCCAGTTGGCACATGACGCTGTCACCCAGCAGGGACCCGGCAGTGCCTGGAACGCTTCACTGAAGCCGGAAAAAACTGTTACTGGATGCCCAATCCCGGCAACGGAGACTGCATCACTCTCGCCATAGAGATGGTGTAAGTAGTACAGGCCTTCTTCAGAGACGTGTGGAACCCTGATGGTTTACGTACATCTCCGATGTTTGAGGACCTGCACATGTACAAATGTGTGTCTGCAATGACGGTCGCAGTGCCACCTAAGCCGCAGCAAGATTGACATGGTGCAGCTATTTGGGGATGAGAAAGGGGTGTACGAGGTTAGATGCAGACTCACTGGACCCAGCAGTGGGAATTCCCTGGCCAGCCTGAATATCCTGAGGACTCAGATGACTGATGGTCATGCAGATGATCCGATGCTGCTTATGTGGATGCAGCAGCAGATCACAGTAGCCACCAGGAGGCATTGATGTACACAAGACGCCTCCTGCGGTATTAGCGTCTTTTCCCACAGCCGCTGCGTACGTCTCTGACTCAGGGGACTGATTCTGAGATTGATGGAAATTTAATGCCGCGTGTAAGGAGCTTTGAAATTCCGTCTGATTTTAAGGCGGGAGATGCAGGAGACGTCTCAGTAGAGGAGGGCTAAGCTCACCGCTATTTGTTAAATATAGTTTAGCGAGCGCTAAAGGGGTTATGTCTCTTTGTTAAATGGGGCCCAATATGACCGAACACCTCATACCCTCTTCTTTCTACTGGAAGAAGACCTTGGGCCTAATTCAGACCTGATCGTAGCCCAGCACAGGGCTAGTCTGCCCCACATATCTGGCCATATTCCCCCGCACAAGTACAAAAGCATCGCACAGCGGCGTTGCTTTTGTACTTGACAAGTAGCTCCATACCTGCGCAACTCCTGCGCGCTGGCAGGGAGCTACTTGTCGCATCCCGGGTCGAAGCGGCTGCGTGTGACGTCATGCAGCTGCCGCGGCCCGCCACCCACATGATCCGGGCTCGCCTGCGTTGCCCAGGACCCTGCCCCTAAAATGGCAGCCAAACGCCGCCAGTCCACCCCTCCCGCCCAGCGAACGCCTCTGCTTGTCAATCAGGCAGAGGCGATCGCTGGACTGAGATGCCGATAGCGTCTCTAGCATGCACATGCACACTGCGGCGCATGCGCAGTTCAGACCTGATCACCCACTGTGCGAAAACGCACAGCAGCGATCAGGACTGAATTAGCCCTTTTATATAAATGTCTGCACCACTGACCCTGTGCCTTCTCGTGCCTGGTTCCCCCTCTGTGTACAGCATATAGAGACATAACTGGAGCGTTTTATGCTCTCGCTGCAGCTTGGTGCTGAAGAGGTTACTCTCAGGCAGGGAATGGAAATACTTAAACGCTGCCAACATACCAGTAGGCAGTATGCTAAAACTACACAGAAAACGTACACAGAAAAGTTATAATTATTCCAGATTTATATCTGGAGATGAATAAATATTCACTGTGAATGAGGCGAGAACAGCAAACTTGTCTATTTTACTCCCAGCACAAGATATCTAAACCCACGGGGCAGACACGCTAATACCCGGCTGACGTAACAGAGAAGTGTCTTGGATAATAGTGTAACACAGACTAGGGCTAACATTCATTTCTACTTATCAATCTAAAGCACTGGGTGCTAGGCAGCCGTTGAGGTACATATACAGCCACTCCTAAATACCCACATACACATGGCCGGATCATATTTCCTAGCTTGGGGACATAGAAGGCAGGGCCATCTTAATGTATAGGCACACTGGGCTGCGGTCCGGGGCCCACGACTTTAGGGGCCTTTAAGCAGGGGTGGGCTGGTGCCTCCGGAGCTTCTTGGGAGGCAGGTAGAGAATGCTGTACAGCTGCTCTGATTGTGCATTACACACAATCAGAGTGGCCAGACAGTGCATGGCTGTCAGCATGCTGATTGGTGATAGGATGGAGCTATCACGGTGCTGACAGCCATTCAATGTATGGATACGTGTGGAGATAAGGGGCCTGGTTCAGGTCCTGATGTTGTAGCAGCTCATGACGCAAAGTACCGATGCAGTACCAATGTGCAGTACGGGTCTGCGACGTAGGTCGCACTATGGCATCAGACTATCCGTGTTTGACAGTCTAATCCTGTTTGGGGGAGGTGGCGGCAACAGCCTGTGTTTCTCAAAATGGAGGTGTGTCGCTCAGGGCCGGCTCCGGGGTTTGTGGCGCCCCGGGCGGCTTTAGGGGGCGTGGCTTTGTACAGGGGGCGTGGTCATTTACGCCCCCTGTACAGCTGAATTGATGTGCGGTGCGCGATGACGTCATCGCGCACCGCACAGCAAAGGTCCTCTCCACGAAGGGAAACTAGACGCGGACCTTTGCTGTGCGGTGCGCGATGACGTCATCGCGCACCGCACAGTAAAGGACCTCTCCAGGAAGGGAAACTAGACGCGTACGCGTCTAGTTTCCCTTCCCAGCGGTGGCGGCCGGGGGCAGCGGGCAGCAGGGGGCACACACCAGCAGCGGATCTTGCCCTGGTGCGGCGCCCTCCGGAAGGCGGCGCCCCGGGCAAAAGTACTGCTTGCCCGTGGTAAGATCCGCTACTGGTGTCGCTGCCATTTTGGGGAGGGGCGAGACTAGGATCCATCAGAAGATGGAGATTTCCTGGCCTCTTGCTCAGACTTGCGGAGGATGACTTGTGTGACACCTTATGTATTCATGTAAATGTGTAGGCATTGCTTTGCCATGGGCCTACAATATTTTGCCTCGGGTGCAGAGAAACCTTGCACCTACTCTGCAGCCCCCCACAATGTCTTCCAGCCCCCCAAAGTGTCCCTCCAATTCAATACAGTGCTCCTACAGTCTCTACAGTGTCCCTCCAGCCACCACAGTGTCCCTTCAGTCGCCAGTGTGTCTCCAGCATCCGCAGTCTGTCCAGCGCTCATAGGGTCTCTCCATACCTCACAGTGTCTCTCCAGCCTCAGCCTCTGTAGTGTCCCTTCAGCCCTCAATGTTTCTTCAGCCCCAGTGGCAGTGTCTCACCAGTGTCCAGCCCCAGCATCTCTCCAGACCCAGCACCAGTGTCTCACCAGTGCCAGTGTCTCTCCAGCCCCCATACCTACCATCTTCTGTCTTCATAGCTCCTCTGCTTTCAGTGGTGTGGTGCTGCATGATGTGCACTGCACTGTATAAACAAAACAAAAAAAATCCTTCTACGGCCCATTTTTTTCCCTTTGAGGGCCAAAGTGTGTGTGGGGCTTTTCCCTGTGGGGCCAATATGCATGTGTTTTTTTCCTTGTGGGGCCAATGTGTGTGTGTGTGTGTGTGTGTGTGTGTGTGTGTGTGTGTGTGTGTGTGTGTGTGTGTGTGTGTGTGTGTGTTTTTACTTGTGGGGTAAATGTATCTGTGTGTGGTTTTTTACAAGTGGAGGCCAATGTGTGTTTTTCTATCCTGTGGGGCCAATGTGATTTTTTTTACATATGGGGCCAATGTGTGTTATTTTCCCTGTAGAGACCAATGTGTGTTTTTTTCATGTGGGGCCAATGTGTGTGTTTTATTCGGGATGCGGTCAAGATGCCGCCGGCCGGAATCCCGGCGGTTGAAATACCGACGCCGGAATCCCGACCACCACAATCCCGACCACCACAATCCCGACATATTCTCCCTCCGTGGGTGTCCACGACACCCATAAAGGTAGAATATAATAGTGTGCCAAGCGTAGCGAGGCACCGTGCCCGCAGCGTGGCGAGCGAAGCGAGCCCGCAAGGGGCTGCGTTCCGCTCGCCACCCCTGTCGGGATTGTGTGGTCGGGATTCCGGCATCGGTATTTAGTACTGATCCCTTTTATTCATGTGAGAACCAATGTGTGTGTGGCTTTTCAATGTGGGGGCACATGTGTGTGTGATTTTCCTTGTGGGGGCCAACTGTGTGTGTTTTATCCATGTGGTAGCCAATGTGTGTGTGGGCTTCCCTGTGGGGGCAAATGTGTGTGTTTTTTTATCTTGGGGGGGCCAATGTGTGTGTTATATTCCCTGTGGGGGTCAGTGTGTGTGTGTGTGTGTGTGTGTGTGTGTGTGTGTGTGTGTGTGTGTGTGTGTTTCCTGTGGTGTGTTTCATTTTCCCTGCGGGGGACAATGTTTGCTTTATTTTCCCTGTGGAGGCAAGTGTGTGTGTGTGTGTGTTTCTTTCCCTGTGGGGCCAATGTGTATGTTATTTTCCCTGATTAGGCTAAAGTTTTTTTGCGTGGGGGCAATGTGTGTGCTATTTTCACTGTGGAAGCCAATGTGTGTTTTTTCCTGTGGGACCAATGTGTGTGTTATTTTACCTGTGGTGTCAATATGTTTGTTATATTCCCTGTGAGGGCCAATGTGTGTGGATTTTTTGGTGTGTTTTTTTTGCCTTGTCAGGGACAATGTTTGTGTTTTTTTAATGTGCTGGACAATGGGCGGCACAATATGACTAGTAGTCCCATACTGGTCTAGTGTGTACTCTACCTTACTCTTCACACAGCACACTCCATGTCACTAGTGCTCCACCACCTTGTTTATTTTTCCCCTGCATCGACTCTGTTTGCTTGTCAATACGAAAGGTCTTTATTTATTGCTGAACTATTCCCCTCCCCCAATTGTACTGCCCATCTTGTGTTGATATAATAGTGTTTTGTATTTATGCTATATGCTGACTGACGATATGGTTACCTGTTGTCTGCTGATATTATGCAATGTTACTCTGAATTTGCAATGTTTTTATGTTTTATCCTCCTCCTCCTCCTGATAATACTACGCCTCAGGGGCTGGCTGGCAACTTTCAGCCTGGGGCAGAGCCGGATTAAGGCTTTAGAGGGCCCGGGGTACTTAAGACAGGGGGGCCCTGAGGTATAACATTTTAATAATGTATATATATATATATATATATATATATATATATATACACAGGGAGGGTGAAGATAAGGGCACTGAGGGGAAGTTACAGGGAGGATGAGGGCAGGGATGCTGAGGGGGAGTTACAGGGAGGGTGAGGGTAAGGGCGTCGAGGAGGAGTAACAGGGAGGGTGAGGGCAGGGATGCTGAAGGAGAAATAGAGGGAGGGTGAGGGTAAGGGTGCTGAGGGGGAGTTACAGGAAGGGTGAGGGCAGGGATGCTGAGGGGGAAATACAGGGAGGGTGAGGGTGGGTACACACTAGAAAGATATATCTGCAGATCAATTGATCTGCAGATATATCTGTGGATGGATCGGGCAGTGTGCTGTGCATACACACTGCCCGATCCATCGGGGACTGACGTCATGAACTGGGCGGGCGTGTACACACACCCACCCAGTTCAGCTGTCAATCACCGCCGGCCGCCGCAGCATGTGTACGGGCGGTCGGCCACACAGCGACGCGCCAATATATCGGTAGATATATTGGGCGTCGGCTGTGCAGCGGGCCGACGCGATACGTCTGTGAACGACGGAGTTCATAGACGTATCGGCCGTACACACTGGCCGATGGTCCCGCGATATATCGGCCGTTCAAGAGAACAGCCGATATATCGGCCAGTGTATACGGGCCTTAAGGGTGCTGAGGGGGAGTTACAGGGAGGGTGAGGGCAGGGATGCTGAGGGGGAGTTACAGGGAGGGTGAGGGCAGGGATGCTGAGGGGGAGTTACAGGGAGGGTGAGGTTAAGGGTGCTGAAGTGAAGTTATAGGGAGGGTGAGGACAAGGCCACTGAGTTGGGAGTTATAGGGAGGGTGAGGGCAGGGATGCTGAGGAGGAGTTACAGGGAGGGTAAGGGCGCTGCGGGGAAGTTATAGGGAGGGTGAGGACAAGGGCACTGAGGAGGGAGTTACACGGAGGGTGAGGGCAGGGATGCTGAGGAGGAGTTACAGGGAGGGGGAGGGTAAGGCTGCTAAGGGGGAGATTCAGGGAAATAACGTTTGTATCAAGATAAAATATGTTTGGAAGTAACATATATATATATATATATATATATATATATATACTTACACACACTTGATGTTACATACATATCACCCTCACAGTCAAACTTTCTTAAGCAAAATAATCTAAATCCTGTAAAGAAGGAATCCCTGACAACCCCCCCCCCCCAAACTCCACACACACCCGGTACATCACAGTTATCAATCACCTTACACCTTAACCCACTGGCTGGCGTCCTGGGAGGAGTGTTTGTGCCTAACGCTCCTCATAAACTGCAGGTACAGGAGGAGAGAGGGCAGGGAGCGCGCACGGCGTGACATCTTCATGTCACGTGCGGACGGGTTTCCATAGTTACTAGACAGGAGGAGGCGGTGCGCAGCGCCTGTGACTGTATATCGGCTGTAGCTGGGGACTCGGAGCACAGCGCCGCACCGCAGATCGGTACTAGAGAACCGATCTGTGGCGGGTGGCACTGGCAGGGGGCCCTTTCAGACAGGGGGGCCCGGGGTACTTACCCCCGGAGCCCCCCCCCTTAATCCGGCTCTGGCCTGGGGGGCAGACTCAAGCAAGTGGCCCAGCTTTTCACAGGTAATGCAATGCAAAAATGGCCCTGAAACACTTAAATTGCACTGGCCCGGGGGGCAGATGGCACCCTGCCCTTCTGGCCAGCCCCTGCTACCCTTCCTTACTCATATTGGTCCTTCTAAACCTCCATGAAAGAATATTTTCCTGATATAGTTTATGTACTGTACGAAAACCTTGCACTCTATTTGCATCTCATCTCTTACTCAGGGCCGAAACTAGGGGGGGGCTAGGGGGGCAGGCGACCTGGGCGCCAGATTGGAGGGGGCGCCGAGACCCCCTAACACCCGCCGCGGCACTTTTAACACCTTTAAACCCCCTTCTCCCGAGTGCCCAGCTCGGGGGGCGGGGTTTCGCGGAATGACGCGATTGCGTCGTGACGTCACGGCGCAAACGCGTCATTCCACGAAACCACGCCGGAGGAGGGAGAAGGGGGAGCCCGGAGCCGCGCAGACGAGGAGGGAGAGGCGGCTGAAGAGCGGCGAGAACCGCTTCAAATGTAAGTCAGCCCCTCTCCCTTCCTCTCTCTCTCTCTCCCTCCACCACCTGCCGCAATGTGTAAAATGGGGACCTGTGCCTGCCGCTATGTGTAAAATGGGGACACTTGCCAGCGTACTGTGTAAAATGGGGACCTGTGCCTGCCGCTATGTGTAAAATGGGGACACTTGCCAGCGTACTGTGTAAAATGGGGACCTGTGCCTGCCGCAATGTGTAAAATGGGGACACTTGCCAGCGTACTGTGTAAAATGGGGACCTGTGCCTGCCGCTATGTGTAAAATGGGGACACTTGCCAGCGTACTGTGTAAAATGGGGACCTGTGCCTGCCGCTATGTGTAAAATGGGGACACTTGCCAGCGTACTGTGTAAAATGGGGACCTGTGCCTGCCGCAATGTGTAAAATGGGGACCTGTGCCTGCCGCAATGTGTAAAATGGGGACCTGTGCCTGCCGCAATGTGTAAAATGGGGACACTTGCCAGCGTACTGTGTAAAATGGGGACCTGTGCCTGCCGCAATGTGTAAAATGGGGACCTGTGCCTGCCGCTATGTGTAAAATGGGGACACTTGCCAGCGTACTGTGTAAAATGGGGACACTTGCCAGCGTACTGTGTAAAATGGGGACCTGTGCCTGCCGCTATGTGTAAAATGGGGACACTTGCCAGCGTACTGTGTAAAATGTGGACCTGTGCCTGCCGCTATGTGTAAAATGGGGACACTTGCCAGCGTACTGTGTAAAATGGGGACCTGTGCCTGCCGCTATGTGTAAAATGGGGACACTTGCCAGCGTACTGTGTAAAATGGGGACCTGTGCCTGCCGCAATGTGTAAAATGGGGACACTTGCCAGCGTACTGTGTAAAATGGGGACCTGTGCCTGCCGCTATGTGTAAAATGGGGACACTTGCCAGCGTACTGTGTAAAATGGGGACCTGTGCCTGCCGCAATGTGTAAAATGGGGACCTGTGCCTGCCGCAATGTGTAAAATGGGGACCTGTGCCTGCCGCAATGTGTAAAATGGGGACCTGTGCCTGCCGCAATGTGTAAAATGGGGACACTTGCCAGCGTACTGTGTAATATGGGGACACTTGCCAGCGTACTGTGTAAAATGTGGACCTGTGCCTGCCGCTATGTGTAAAATGGGGACACTTGCCAGCGTACTGTGTAAAATGGGGACCTGTGCCTGCCGCAATGTGTAAAATGGGGACACTTTTTCCTGCCGCAATGTGTAAAATGGGGACACTTTTTCCTGCCGCAATGTGTAAAATGGGGACACCTGTCTGCCGCAATGTGTAAAATGGGGTCACCTGTCTGCCGCAATGTGTAAAATGGGGAATGGGGACACTTGCCTGTCGTACTGTGTAAAATGGGGACACTTTTTCCTGGATATGAAATTTATGTTAGAAAAGGCAGTTTTTCAGGTAAAAAAGTTCTGAAAGAGATATATATATATAATATTTTTATTCATTTATTTTTTATTTATTTTATTTTATTATTTTGATTTATTTATTGTAAAATATTTTTTTTTTTTTTGCGGGGGGGGGGGGGGGGGGGTGTCAAATGACTACCTTGCCCCGGGTGACAAAAATCCTAGTTTCGGCCCTGTCTTACTTCACTACTACAGGTAGAATTACTCTGTTATCTCAGCCAGACCTGAATAAAGTAAGGAGAGTGAAAGGACTGAATAGGACAGGAGAGGGTTAAACCCCTCTGGCTGGGGGCGGGCAGGGAAGCATCAGATTTCTAATGGCCTATGGGTGCAGAGGGTAGGGGTGGTCCCTGTGTTGTTGTAAGAGAGCTGGCAGTTAGGTCAGCCTCTTTTTCTAGAAGATTTTCCCTCCCTCCCACCCCTTTTATTTTGTTATGTTGAGGTGGTTGTCGTTGGGATTCGATGGTTACGGTGTCGGGAAAGAACGGATTATTACCTGTTGTTGGTTGAGTTTGCTAATTATTTTAGGTGCGCTCACCTTCGATGACTGTTATAATATCTGCTGGATCACCTTACCGGGGGCAGCCTCACCACCCGGACGGGTGGGTAGTCAAGTGGAGGTTGAGTGGATACTAGTGATGAGCGGGTTCGGTTCCTCGGAATCCGAACCTCCCCGAACTTCACCCTTTTTACACGGGTCCGAGGCAGGTTCGAACCTTCCCGTCTTGCTCGGTTAACCCGAGCGCGCCCGAACGTCATCATCCCACTGTCGGATTCTCGCGAGATTCGGATTCTATATAAGCAGCCGCGCGTCGCCACCATTTTCACTCGTGCATTGGAAATGTCAGGGAGAGGACGTGGCTGGCGTCCTCTCCGTTTATTAATGTTGATGCAAATATTTGTGCTTATTGCTTAATTGTGGGGACTGGGGAGCAGCTGTATTATATAGGAGGAGTACAGTGCAGAGTTTTGCTGATCAGTGACCACCAGTTTTATCCGTTCTCTGTCTGAAAAACGCTCCATATCTGTGCTCAGTGTGCTGCATATATCTGTGCTCACACTGCTTTATTGTGGGGACTGGGGACCAGCAGTATTATATAGGAGGAGTACAGTGCAGAGTTTTGCTGACCAGTGACCACCAGTATTATACGTTGTCTGCCTGAAAAAAGCTCCATATCTGTGCTCAGTGTGCTGCATATATCTGTGCTCACACTGCTTTATTGTGGGGACTGGGGTCCAGCAGTATTATATAGGAGGAGTACAGTGCAGAGTTTTGCTGACCAGTGACCACCAGTATTATACGTTGTCTGCCTGAAAAATGCTCCATATCTGTGCTCAGTGTGCTGCATATATCTGTGCTCACACTGCTTTATTGTGGGGACTGGGGACCAGCAGTATTATATAGGAGGAGTACAGTGCAGAGTTTTGCTGACCAGTGACCACTAGTATTATACGTTGTCTGCCTGAAAAACGCTCCATATCTGTGCTCAGTGTGCTGCATATATCTGTGCTCACACTGCTTTATTGTGGGGACTGGGGACCAGCAGTATTATATAGGAGGAGTACAGTGCAGAGTTTTGCTGACAGGGACCACCAGTATATATAGCAGTACGGTACGGAAGGCCACTGCTCTACCTGCCTCTGTATCGTCAAGTATACTATCCATCTAGATTCTATACCTGTGGTGCATTTTAGTTTTGCAGTTTGCTGACAGTGACCACCAGTATATATAGCAGTACGGTACGGAAGGCCACTGCTCTACCTACCTCTGTGTCGTCAAGTATACTATCCATCTAGATTCTATACCTGTGGTGCATTTTAGTTTTGCAGTTTGCTGACAGTGACCACCAGTATATATAGCAGTACGGTATGGAAGGCCACTGCTCTACCTACCTCTGTGTCGTCAAGTATACTATCCATCTAGATTCTATACCTGTGGTGCATTTTAGTTTTGCAGTTTGCTGACAGTGACCACCAGTATATATAGCAGTACGGTACGGAAGGCCACTGCTCTACCTACCTCTGTGTCGTCAAGTATACTATCCATCTAAATTCTATACCTGTGGTGCATTTTAGTTTTGCAGTTTGCTGACAGTGACCACCAGTATATATAGCAGTACGGTACGGAAGGCCACTGCTCTACCTACCTCTGTGTCGTCAAGTATACTATCCATCTAGATTCTATACCTGTGGTGCATTTTAGTTTTGCAGTTTGCTGACAGTGACCACCAGTATATATAGCAGTACGGTACGTAAGGCCACTGCTCTACCTACCTCTGTGTCGTCAAGTATACTATCCATCTAGATTCTATACCTGTGGTGCATTTTAGTTTTGCAGTTTGCTGACAGTGACCACCAGTATATATAGCAGTACGGTACGGAAGGCCACTGCTCTACCTACCTCTGTGTCGTCAAGTATACTATCCATCTAGATTCTATACCTGTGGTGCATTTTAGTTTTGCAGTTTGCTGACAGTGACCACCAGTATATATAGCAGTACGGTACGGAAGGCCACTGCTCTACCTACCTCTGTGTCGTCAAGTATACTATCCATCTAGATTCTATACCTGTGGTGCATTTTAGTTTTGCAGTTTGCTGACAGTGACCACCAGTATATATAGCAGTACGGTACGGAAGGCCACTGCTCTACCTACCTCTGTGTCGTCAAGTATACTATCCATCTAGATTCTATACCTGTGGTGCATTTTAGTTTTGCAGTTTGCTGACAGTGACCACCAGTATATATAGCAGTACGGTACGGAAGGCCACTGCTCTACCTACCTCTGTGTCGTCAAGTATACTATCCATCTAGATTCTATACCTGTGGTGCATTTTAGTTTTGCAGTTTGCTGACAGTGACCACCAGTATATATAGCAGTACGGTACGGAAGGCCACTGCTCTACCTACCTCTGTGTCGTCAAGTATACTATCCATCCATACCTGTGGTGCATTTCAGTTGTGCGCAGTATATATAGTAGTAGGCCATTGCTATTGATACTGGCATATAATTCCACACATTAAAAAAATGGAGAACAAAAATGTGGAGGTTAAAATAGGGAAAGATCAAGATCCACTTCCACCTCGTGCTGAAGCTGCTGCCACTAGTCATGGCCGAGACGATGAAATGCCTTCAACGTCGTCTGCCAAGGCCGATGCCCAATGTCATAGTAGAGAGCATGTAAAATCCAAAAAACAAAAGTTCAGTAAAATGACCCAAAAATCACAATTGAAAGCGTCTGATGAGAAGCGTAAACTTGCCAATATGCCATTTACGGCACGGAGTGGCAAGGAACGGCTAAGGCCCTGGCCTATGTTCATGGCTAGTGGTTCAGATTCACATGAGGATGGAAGCACTCATCCTCTCGCTAGAAAACTGCAGTGCCACTCCTAGATGGGCCAGGTGTTTGTGTCGGCCACTTGTGTCGCTTAGCTTAGTCACACAGCGAACTTGGTGCGCCTCTTTTTTTCTTTGCATCATGTGCTGTTTGGGGACAATTTTTTTGAAGTGCCATCCTGCCTGACACTGCAGTGCCACTCCTAGACGGGCCAGGTGTTTGTGTCGGCCACTTGTGTCGCTTAGCTTAGTCACACAGCGACCTTGGTGCGCCTCTTTTTTTCTTTGCATCATGTGCTGTTTGGGGACTATTTTTTTGAAGTGCCATCCTGCCTGACACTGCAGTGCCACTCCTAGATGGGCCAGGTGTTTGTGTCGGCCACTTGTGTCGCTTAGCTTAGTCACACAGCGACCTTGCTGCGCCTCTTTTTTTCTTTGCATCATGTGCTGTTTGAGGACAATTTTTTTGAAGTGCCATCCTGCCTGACACTGCAGTGCCACTCCTAGATGGGCCAGGTGTTTGTGTTGGCCACTTGTGTCGCTTAGCTTAGTCACACAGCGACCTTGGTGCGCCTCTTTTTTTCTTTGCATCATGTGCTGTTTGGGGACTATTTTTTGAAGTGCCATCCTGTCTGACACTGCAGTGCCACTCCTAGATGGGCCAGGTGTTTGTGTCGGCCACTTGGGTCGCTTAGCTTAGTCACACAGCTACCTCATTGCGCCTCTTTTTTTCTTTGCATCATGTGCTGTTTGGGGACTATTTTTTTGAAGTGCCATCCTGTCTGACACTGCAGTGCCACTCCTAGATGGGCCAGGTGTTTGTGTCGGCCACTTGTGTCGCTTAGCTTAGTCACACAGCGACCTTGGTGCGCCTCTTTTTTTCTTTGCATCATGTGCTGTTTGGGGACTATTTTTTTGAAGTGCCATCCTGTCTGACACTGCAGTGCCACTCCTAGATGGGCCAGGTGTTTGTGTCGGCCACTTATGTCGCTTAGCTTAGTCACACAGCGACCTTGGTGCGCCTCTTTTTTTCTTTGCATCATGTGCTGTTTGGGGACTATTTTTTTGAAGTCCATCCTGCCTGACACTGCAGTGCCACTCCTAGATGGGCCAGGTGTTTGTGTCGGCCACTTGTGTCGCTTAGCTTAGCTATCCAGCGACCTCGGTGCAAATTTTAGGACTAAAAATAATATTGTGAGGTGTGAGGTGTTCAGAATAGACTGAAAATGAGTGTAAATTATGGTTATTGAGGTTAATAATACTATGGGATCAAAATAACCCCCAAATTCTATGATTTAAGCTGTTTTTGAGGGTTTTTTGTAAAAAAAAACACCCAATCCAAAACACACCCGAATCCGACAAAAAAATTTCAGGGAGGTTTTGCCAAAACGCGTCCGAATCCAAAACACGGCCGCGGAACCGAATCCAAAACCAAAGCACAAAACCCGAAAAATTTCCGGTGCACATCACTAGGATACCTTTGTTTAGTGTTTTAGTATTGTGACTTGGCTGGGTTTGCATAGAGCTTTGGTATGGACTGTTACTACCGTTCTTTCTGGCCACCATACTCTTAATTTCTTTACTCTATTTTTAGATTTATTAGTTTACTACGTATAAATAAATAAATAGTTTTTCTACTAAAATCAAGTCTCCGAGTCTTTATTTTAGATGTTAAATTTAACTGTTTGTCACTGAATGAGATTAACTGGACGACCCTCAGCCGTTAAGGGGTTTATATAAAACTTTTTTTTATTACGTAGACGGGGGACACTTATGGAAACTGATACAGCAATAAAGGTGCAGCACAGAGCAGTCAGTCTAGACGCACCTTTATTGCAGTATACAAACCAGCATCGGACTCATAGTTTCCTTATATCAGAAAGTATAATGTAGCAAATAAAAGAAACAACTCTAATAGATGGGTCCACCAGACAGCATGGTGATTCCAGAGCTGATATGGGGTTGATTGCCTGCCAGCCTTGGGAGATGTTTTACAGCGCAGTGCCCATGCAGTTACATGTACTGCCGTGCTTCTTAGCCACAAAGAGATGGTCCTTTGCTGGTACTTATACCTTATATCTACAAGTCGCTATCAGGTCAGGTTTAAAATTACGTGCATATATCATTTAGCCAGGTAATATAATCCACTCAACACCAGCTGAGACAAAACACCATTAGGCTCAAAGATGAGTTGTCTGTTTAATTATAAACCTCACAGTGATCCATGTAACAAGCTGGCCTTCTAATTCACATACCAATGGGGTTAAATACGCTGACTGCATTTAAAGGGACACTATAATAAAAAAACATTACTTATCCTAAAATCTGTATATTATGCACAGGAATTGATTAAAACAAGTATTGCCACCTCTGATTGATGTTTTGTTCACGAGTTAGTACCATTTAATACCATGCCCATTTTAGGCTCTCACTGGCAGTATTTAAGTATGATATTTAAAGATCAGTGATGGTGAAATGTGAAAATACTTCAGAATAGGTCATATATTGTTTGTGTTAAAACGGATCAGTTTGGGGAAGATTTATCAAACCTTCCAAAGAGGGCAAATGGAGGTTGTGCCCATAGCAATTAATAAGATTCTAGATAACATTTATCTGGTACATTTTATAAAATAAAAGCTAGAATGTGATTGGTTGCTATGGGCAACACCTTCAAACACTTAGGCAGGAATCAGGATGTATCAAGCTTCACATTTTTAATGCAATACATCCTGCCACTTACTGCATGCATAGCGGCGGTTTTTAACACCACATGCATGAAGATTACGTATAGGACAGCTCTTACGATAACAGCTGTCCTTTGCAATGTGAGGACCTTTAGGTTTATAACCCAGTAATCCTACTGCACATGTGTGGCTTTCGGACAGAGCCCTCATTGCCAGTCGGGTGTGTGACATCACTGCAAGGGGCGTGGCATTGCAGGAAAGGACTACCTTGTACCCTGGTTTTGCAACCTGCACGCCCTGACATGGGCCACCACAGGAAAAATAAAATCCTGATTCATGCCCCTTATATTATTTGTCATTTCTCTAACATCCTAGGGGATAATGGGATGACATTAGTTGCATGGGTATAGATCGGGTCCATTGGAGTCTGGCACTTTAAGAAATCATTACTGTGTGCTGGCTCCTCCCCTTCCACCAGACCCAGTTTAGAAAAATGTGCCCAAGGAGTCGGGTGCATTCCTCTGGAGCTCCAGAGAGTTTTCTTTAAAACTTTTATTTAGTTTATTATTTTCAGGCAGCACTGGTTGGCAACTAGTCTCCCTGTGTCGTGGGACTTAGGTGAGGGACCGAACCAACCTCCTGTAGGGCTAATGGTTCGTATCCCCGCTGACAGGACAGTAAGCTCCTGAGGCGCTGTTTCACATGCCCCCAGGGTGTGCTCACATGCCGACAGCATGCCGCCACCCCTAACAAATTCCAAAGACGTGGTGCGGTGAGTACTTACACCGGGGTCCCGGTTAGCGGGTCCCCGGTGAACATGGCGGCATAAGGGCATGGCGGTCACCTGGCTGCGGCTGTGGTGCCCGCTGCAGACACCCACACTGGCGCTGAGGTAAATTGGGTTATTAAACTCCATTTGACACTATATTTATTGTTATACAGCCAGTATAATCTAAGAGGGACCGTGCACCATTGAGGGGGCGGGGCTTTCCAGAGAGCGAGACCAGAGGCTGAAAGGCGCCATTTCCTGCTGTGCTGACTGCCAGGCTGCATGCAAGAGCTGCTCATCCACAAGCCCCGCTGAGTCACCAATGTACTGGTACCAGGTGGCTTTATAGGGTTCCGGTATGAAAGATAGATAGTGTCTAGTTAGACAGTCAATAGATAGACACCATATGTTAGACAGACATTAGGTCGACAGGGTCAAAAGGTCACCAGGGTCAAAATGTCGACATGAAAAAAGGTCGCCAGGTCAAAAGGTCAACAGGGTCAAAAGGTCGACATGAAAATGGTCGACATGAAAAAGGTAGACACCATGTTTTTTGCATTTTTGTTGTTTGTGTGGATAGTTTTGTCATCTGGGACCCCCAATTGTAGAAAGGCATACCCTCGCAGGGCTCGCTTCGCTCGCCACGCTTCGGGCACGGTGGCTCGCTTCGCTCGCCACAAGGTTTATAATCAACTCCATGAGGACATAAAGTATGAAATAGTCCAAAAACATGTTACATAAAAAAAAATTGTCTATCTTTTTTATGTCGACCATTTGCATGTCGACCTTTTGACCATGTCGACCTTTTGACCTGTCGACCTTTTGACCCGTCTACCCTTTTCATGTCGACCTTTTGACCCTGTCGACCTTTTGACCCTGTCAACCTAATGTCTGTCTATCATATGGTGTCTATTGACTGTCTAACTAGACACTGTCTATCTATCAAACGGATACCCTTTATGGGGGGGCGGGGGCATATAGGTTATAAAAACACAAGCCGCCTTACTAAGGGTCTGAATTATACCCAGCAGCGCACTGCTTTTCCTGAGGTATTGTGTGCTGGTTCCAATCCTCTCTGTGTCACTCCATACAGGCTGTCTATGTACCCGGTGTTCTCTACCCTCACAAGGTAGTAGTGTTGAGAAAGTCAGATATAAAGTCAGATATAACATGTGCAGAGACAGTTAGATTTGGGTGGGGTGTGTTCAAACTGAAATCTAAATTGCAGTGTAGAAAAAAGCAGCCAGTATTTACCCTGCACAGAAACAAACTAACCCACCCAAATCTAACTCTCTCTGCAAGTGTTATATCTGCCCCACCTGCAGTGCACATGGGGGGTAATTCCAAGTTGATCGCAGCAGGAAATTTTTTAGCAGTTAGGCAAAATCATGTGCACTGCAGGGGAGGCAGATATAACATGTGCAGAGAGAGATAGATATGGGTGTGGTGAGTTCAATCTGCAATCTAAATTGCAGTGTAAAAATAAAGCAGCCAGTATTTACCCTGCACAGAAACAAAATAACCCACCCAAATCTATCTCTCTCTGCACATGTTATATCTGCCTCCCCTGCAGTGCACATGGTTTTGCCCAACTGCTAAAAAATTTCCTGCTGCAATCAACTTGGAATTACCCCATGGTTTTGCCCAACTGCTAACAAATTTGCTGCTGCGATCAACTCTGAATTACCCCCATTAGTCCCCTACTTGGACAATTTCCTGATAAAAGGGTGTCCAGGGAATGTCTGCTACACAGCATCAACTTGGCTACTCGCCTTCTTACAGAACATGGATAGATCCTAAATTTCCAAAACTCTCACCTGGAATCATCACAGAGAATTCAGTTCCTGGGAATGATACTGGACACGGTGTCTCAGAAGGTATTCCTCCCCATGGACAGGGCCTTCACAATCCAGGCTGTGGTCCGCTCGGTGCTCAGACCTCGCAAGATTTCGATTCATCTTTGCCTCCGCCTACTGGGGAAGATGATGGTCTCCTACGAGGCAATCCAGTACGTCAGATTCCATGCCCACCCGTTCCAGCTGGATCTCCTGGACAAGTGGTCAGGGTCTCACCTGCAGATGCACCAGTGTGTAACTCTGTTGCCGAAGGCACGGATCTCCCTGTTATGGTGGTTCCAGGTCTCTCACCTTGTGGAGGGTTAGAGCTTCAGTACCCAATCTTGGGTCCTACTGACAACGGATGCCAGCCTCCGGAGTTGGGGGGCTGTGACCCAGGGGGCTCAGTTTTAAGGAAGGTGGTCGAATCTGGAATCTTCGCTGCCAATCAACGTCCTGGAACTCAGGGCAATCTACAATGCTCTTCTGCAGGCTTCCTATCTTCTCCGAAATCAGGCCATTCAGGTACAGTCGGACAACGCCACGGCGATGGCGTATATAAACTGGCAGGAAGGAACAAAAAGCAGGGCCGCAATGCGAGAGGAAGCCAACGCAAGGGCCATCTCAGCCATATTTATTCCAGGCATGGACAATTGGGAGGCGGACTTCCTCAGCAGGCACGACCTCCATCCGGGGGAATGGGGCCTTCGCCCTCAGGTGTTTCAACAACTGGTTCACCGGTGGGGCTGTCTGCAGATAGACCTGATGGCTTCTCGTCTCAACAAGAAGCTCCGTCATTACTGTTCCAGAATGAGGTATCCGCAGGCTGCAGCGGTGGATGCTCTGACGGCACCGTGGACTTACCAGTTCGTGTACCTGTTTCCTCCAATCCCTCTCATTCCCAGAGTTCTAAGAAGACTCAAAAGGGAAAGCATTCAGGCAATTCTAATTGCCCTGGATTGGCCTCAGCAGGCCTGGTATACAGACCTCCTGACCATGTCTCTGGAAGAACCCTGGCCTCAGCCGCTTCTGAAGGACCTTCTTCAACAAGGGCCGTTTGTCTAGCCAGACTTACTGTGGCTACGTTTGACAGTTTGGAAGTTGGGAGGGAGATTCTAGCCAGGAAAGGGCTTCCCACCAAGGTTATTTCAGCTATGGTCCAGGCCCGTAAGGTGGTCACGTCAAAACATAACCAACGTATCTTGAATAAATATGTTTGTTGGTGTGAGGGTAGAAAATATTCTCCTGTGGGGTTTCAACTTGGCCTTTTTCTGCTCTTCCTGCAAGCAATCATGGATATGGGCCTACAGTTAGGCTCCATCAAAGTTTAGATTTCGTCTCTCTCCATCTCCTTCCAGAAACAGCCTGCAGTACTTCCGGAAGTACAGACATTCTTGAAGGGTGTTCTTCGCATTCAACCACCCTTTGTCCCTCCCACGGCTCCGTGGGATCTCAATGTTTTCTTGACCTTTCTCCAGCCAGAGTGGTTGGTACCCTTGCAAAGGTTGAAATTGAAATATCTTACTTGGAATATTGTAATGTTACTGGCTTTAGCCTCTGCAAGACGTGTCAGAATTGGGGGTCTTATCCTGTGAGATCCTGTGTTTTTTTTTTTTCATCATAAGATTTTTATTTTATGTTAGAAACATACAAATCAACCGTCGAAATGCAAACGGTGAACAAGAGATTGCAACAACAGAGTGATCATTATAAAAACAAAACGTGTGTATAACCTTCTGTAAGAGAACGGTAGAAAAGTGTGGTATGGTTGATAGAGAGAAGAACTGGAAGCCGAAGATTCCAGAGCTATGAGGGGAGGGAGGAGGCGAGGGAATAGAACAGCGTCTTTAATGGGGCGTGAGTTCAGAGGATAGGAGGGAGAAGAGAAAAAAAAAAAGAAAAAAAAGAAAGGAAAAAAAAAATGGGGAAGAGAGAGGAGAGGGAAGAGAAAGAAGCAAAGTAAAAAATACAAAAAAAAAAAACATTTATAGCGGGGGAGAGGATATAGGAGGAGGGGTTGTGGTTACTAGGTGGGGTCTTTCATTAGTTAAGTCCTGGGAGGGGGCGGTCGTGAAGCCTGTACCATGGGAGCCAGGTGGAGTGGAACTTTTTAACTGTGTTATGTCGAAGGCTAGTAATGTATTCCATGTTTGCCACAAACCAGATTCTGTTCGTGAGAGCTTGGTAGCTGGGGGTTTCGGGATTCTTCCAATTACTTGCAATTTGGTATTTTGCTGCGCAAGATATGAAGAGAACTAGGTTTTTAGATTCTTTGGAGATGTGATCGGGCGGAGAGCAGAGGAGGAGGTTCGCAGGCGATAAGGGCTCTGGCAAGTCGATTAGTCGTGATATAAGCTTGCGGACCTTTGTCCAGTATTGAACAATCACCGGGCAGGTCCACCAGATGTGATAGAATGTGCCTACTTGGCCGCAGCTTCTCCAGCAAAGGTTGAAGGTATCGGGGAATATTTTGTGTAGTCGGTCCGGTACTAAGTACCATCTAGTATATATTTTATAAGAGTTTTCCCGGATGGCTACGCTGATGGAGCACTGTGAAATCGCGGCGCGGATTGTATCCCAACCCTCGTCCTCTATGTGGCACCCCATGTCAGCCTCCCATGCTAGCTCATGTGGTTCGAGAGGTGGGGGTGTAGGGCTGAGGATAGTTTTGTAGAGGAGGGAGATGGTGCCTCTACTGGTGGGGTTGTAAATACAGAGTCTCTCAAGAGGTGTGGGGGTCGATAGAGGAAACTTTAACTGTAGTGAGGAAAGAAAGTGGCGAATTTGTAAGTATTGATAGAACAGTGAGTTCGGTAGGCTGTGCGCAGTTTGTAGGTCAGAAAATGATTTAATAGAGTGCGTCCCTGTGAAGTGGTGTATCCTGGTAACTCCCGCTGAGATCCAGGGGCGGGCCATTTCCCGAGAGAGTCCCGGGGGAAATGCTGGGTTGCTCCAGATGGGAGTCAGGGGGGAGGGGTGGTTTGTTAGTTTTAATTTTTTGTTCAAGTTTCGCCAGTGTGTAAGTGTCAATTCTATTGTGGGGGAGGTGCGGTGGGATGGGATGCGTATTTTACTAGAGAGCCAGGGCGAGTAAGAAATGGATGGGAGTCCCGATAAATCGCTCTCTAGATCAACCCATCTTTTAGTGTGTTCTGGGACATGCCAGGCCACCATTTGGCTTAGTCTGGTCGAGTCATAATAGCGTTGGAGGATGGGAAGGCCCAGACCCCCGTTTTGAGAGTGTTTGGCTAAGATATCCCGCCGGATTCTAGGCTTTTTGTGATTCCAGATAAATTTGCAGAGGGAGGACTGGAGTTTGTTAAGAGTCTGGGAGGGCACGGAGATCGGGAGTGTTTGAAATAGGTAGAGAAGTTTGGGAAGGACATTCATTTTTATAGCATTGATTCGTCCCACCCAGGAGAGAAAGTAAGACTCCCATTGTTGGATATCAGTGAGGATTGACGTGATGAGAGGGGGGTAGTTAGCTTTGTAGAGAGAATTGTAAGATTTGGTGATGGAGATTCCAAGATATTTGAGGGAGCGTCTTCGCCAGGAAAAGTTGAAGTTCTGTTGCAGTTGTATCTTAGTTAGTTTGGGGATGTACAAGGAAAGGGCTTCGGATTTGGTCTGATTAATTTTATAACCCGAGAGATTGCCATATGTGGCTAGTTCCTGAAAAAGGTTTGGGAGAGAAATAGTTGGGTTTGTCAGGGTCAGGAGGATGTCGTCAGCAAAAAGGGAGATGGTGTACTGAGTATGGTTGACTTGGACTCCCGTGATATCAGGGTTAGTCCGGATGTGGCTTGCAAGGGGTTCAATGATGAGTGCGAATATAAGGGGAGATAATGGGCATCCCTGTCGTGCTCCATTTGAAATTTTAAGGGGGTCCGAAAGTAGGCCATTGGAAAGAACCGAGGCCGAGGGGTTCTGGTATAGGGCATGTATGGCTTGGAGAAAATTACCTTGAAGACCAAAACGTTGTAAAGTCTGTTGCATGAAGGGCCAGGAAACTCTGTCGAAGGCCTTCTCTGCGTCTAGGGCAAGGGTCAGGGATGGAATCTTGTGGAGGTTTATGTGGTCGATGATATCCACGACTCGTCTAGTGTTGTCGAGTGCCTGTCTAGATTGAACAAAGCCCACTTGGTCGGGGTGTATGAGCGAGGGGAGAATAGGATTAAGTCTATTGGCTAGTACTTTGGCAAAGATTTTCAGGTCCGAGTTTAAAAGTGATATGGGTCTATAGTTAGAAATGAGTTGGGGATCTTTATTGGGTTTTGGAATCACGGTAATGACGGCCTTGGTGGTGTGGGGGTGAAAGGAGGATCCTTCTAAGATAAGGTTGAATAGTGACGTGAGGTGGGGGAGTAGTGCGGGTTGAAAAGTTTTATAATATGACATTGGGTAGCCATCCGGGCCCGGGGCCTTAGACGGTTTCTGACTACCAATGGCAAGGGTTAATTCCTCTGGGGTGATGGGTTTGTTCAGGGCTGCGGAGGTGGAGGCGTCGATACGAGGCAAATCTGTGGAGGCTAGGTAGTCTGCAACCGAGGGGTGGGTCGGGTCAATTGAGGAGGAAGTGTCTGGTAAGTTGTAGAGCTGCTCATAATACGTCCGAAAGAGAGAATTGATAGTCTTTGGGTTGTATTGGAGGGTGTTTTGTTCGTCTTTGATAGCCGGAATAGCAGTGTGCGCTTTCTGAGCCCTCAATCTGCCGGCCAATAGCGAATCTGCTTTATTACTTTTTTCGTAGAATTTTTGTTTCAGCCAGCGGAGTGAGTGCTCGGTTTTTTCGGCTAGCAGCGCGTTCAGAGTGGCCCTGGTGGAAGTGAGTTTTGAGTAGAGAGATTGCGAGGGTCGTTGCTTATGTAGTGCTTCTAAGTTGTGGACTTCTATTGTGAGGGATGATATTTTTTGTTTGCGATCTTTGTTCCTATGTGATGCGTAGTTAATGATGTGTCCCCTGATCACTGCTTTGTGGGCTTCCCAGATTAGTGGGGTGCAAATAGAGTCAGTCATGTTTAAGGAAAAATAGTCGGCTAAAGCTAGCTTGATCTTTTCCTGAAATTGAGGGATTTTTAAAAGCGTTTCGTTTAGTCTCCAATTGGGGCGAGTTGTCGGGGTGTCAAGGAAATCGAAGGAGGCGGTGATAATGGAATGGTCTGACCAAGGGTTAGTGAGGATAGATGAGTCTAGTACGTGTTGGGAGAGCAGTGTGCCGCAGTAAAATAGATCAATGCGTGAGTATGAGTGGTGCGGGGTTGAGAAGAAGGTATAGTCTCTGGCTGTTGGGTTGAGAGCTCGCCAAATGTCGAAGAGACCAGATTCGAGGATATGTTTATTTAAGGAGCGCGAGGGAGAGTCTCGATGGGGGCGGGACTGGCCAGGAGATTTATCCAGATCGGTGTCTGGGACAGTGTTGAAGTCTCCGCCTAGTATTAAGTAACCTTTTCTAAATTTGTTCAGGTCTGAGAAAAAGGTGTTAAAAAAAGAGGATTGCCCAGAGTTGGGGGCATAGACAGTGGCGATCGTGCATTCTAGATGTCCGAGCGTGCCCGTCAGAATGATGTACCGTCCATCCGAGTCTGTGTGGGTCGAATGGAGTGTGAATGGGATTTTGGAGTGGATCAAGACGGCCACCCCATTGTGTTTCGATTGACTTGAGGAGTAGAAGGCCGTTGGGTAGCGTTTTGTGGTTAGGGAAGGGTGCGAATGAGATTTGAAGTGGGTTTCTTGAATGAGCACAATTCCCGCTTTTAGGGTTTGAAGAGAGCGGAATAGGGATGAGCGTTTCTGGGGGGTATTGAGACCCTTGGTGTTCAAAGACGCCAGGAGCAGGGGCATTTTTTATTGCGTTGGGAGGGTGCGCAGAGGAGAAATGGGGGAGAAGGAGGGAGGCGTAGAAGGAGAGGAGGATGAGAAAGTGAAACAGCAGTGAGAAAGTAAGGGGAGATATAGGGAGAAAGAGGAAGAGAAAGAAAGAAGAGAAGAAGAAGAAAGAGAAAAAAAAAAAAAAAGGGGGGGGGGAAGAGGTAGTGTGAGCCTGTGTAGGAGTTCCTTACGACCAGCGAGAAGGAACGGGCACAGAGAGTGGGATCGAAGGATCCAAAGTGGAGGAGCGTCGGGTAGCGATCGTGCTCCCTCCACGGAGGGGAAGAGGTGGGGAGGGGCTAGATGCTTGAAAGTAACAGTGTGGGCCTGTGTGGGGTCGTGTGGTAAGTGCAGGGATTGAAGGAGCACGTCCCTCCAGTGGTGGTCTGTGTGATAGAGGCAATAGTAGTTGAGAGGCGTAGGAGCCTTTGTGTGGGTGATGTGTGGTTGAAAGACGACATGCAGTGTCAAACAACAATGTCAAACAACAAGTACAATAATAGCAATGCTACATCAATACCAACAAAACTGAAAAGTAGTTAGAATTTCGAACTGTACATCTTGGTTCCAATATGGGGATAGAAAGAGTATGGTAGTTATTAGTATGCTGTGTGAAGCATATATATGGGCGGGCCCATGGGGGTATCTTAAACCGCAGAGCTTCGAATAGCGAGGTTAGCAAGGTGGGCTGGAGAAAGGTAAGGGCAGACAATATATAGTCTGTTTATGGAACAATCAAGATGTGGAACTAAAACAGGTAAGGTAGTCTATAGGGGTATTATAACAGTATGATGAACGAAGCGTCCTTATAGATATAGGTGCTGAGGTAATCAGGGTGGGTGAAGGTCAGGGCTGTGGTCTGCAGGTGGGTCAGAGTCCTCCAGGTGTGAAAGGAAGTCGTTTCCGTCTCTCGGGTCTTTAATGACGACTGTTTTTCCGTTATACTCGACCAGGAGTTTGAAGGGGAAACCCCAACGGTAGCGGATACCGCGTGTGCGGAGAGCTGATGTCAGATCTCTGAGTTCTCTCCTTTTGAGTATGGTGGAGGGGGCCAAGTCCTGAAAAAATTGCAATTTGACATCCTCAAACATTATATGTGGCTTGCCCCGGGTCGGGAGGAGGACCATCTCTTTGTCCTTGAAGTTGAGGAAGCGCATGATGACGTCTCTCGGGGGCTCGCCATCTCGGGGTCTAGGGCGGAGGGCTCTGTGAGCTCTTTCCAGAGGCAGCTCCCGAGAAGCTGTACTTGGCAAAAGAGTGGAGAACAGCCTTTGGAGGTATGTTTCGAGGGCTGTCGGGGGAATGGACTCTGGAATGTTGCGGATCCTGAGGTTGTTTCTCCTTTCGCGATTTTCCAGGTCCTCGTTCTTGGATCGGAGCTCTGTTATATCTCGGATGAGATGGTCTATATCCCTGACCGTTTCTATGTGGTCTTTTTGTAGGACGTCTTGTCTGGCTTCCAGTTTGGAGGTTCTGGAGGATAAGGATGAGATGTCTGACCTGATAGAGGTAACTGCTCTGTCGAGCTTGGTTTCTAGAGATTCTTTGAAGTCCATTATGAGTGACTTCAGAGCCATGATATCCTCTTTGGTCGATGGAGCGGGCGAGGGTAGTGGGTCGTCTCCATTTGGAAAAGATAGGCTGGGAGAGGGGGGGCCAGAGGGTAGGGAGGGTTTGTCGCCCTTGTCGGTTTTGGTGAAATGTTGGGAAATGTCTGTACCCGCACGTCTTCTTGTGTTCGGGTTGGGTTTGGACATATTTGCACCTTGGTGAATGAGTGTGGAAAAAAAAAAAACACCACACAGAGCGTTAAGGTAGGAGGGTAGAGTAGGATTATTTAGTCGCCAGAGAGGGAACCACTGGAGGGCTGAGTTATGATGTGATCAGTGGAACATGAGGCTTGGTGGGCATCTTAGAGAGTTGAGGTATACTCAGGCGGTGCCGTTTGTGAGTATGCTGATCACCGCGGTGGGAGAGATCCGAGGGCTGCGGTTAGGACGCCACATTCGCGGCGGCGGGTGATCGTTGGTAGATCATAGGTAACGCTCCGATGTCGCGTTGTGCGGTTGCGTAGTGTAGATAAGTAGGTGCGGCAATGATGGAATTAGGTATAGTGCAGGAGAGCGCGGCGATTCCGGTCAAGTGGGGTGGTACGCCTAGTGTCCGGATGCCACCTAGGGGTGGGGGACTGGATGCAGGGGCGTAGTGGCAGCCCGGTGCAGTGGACAACGGTCAGCGAGTCACCGTCAGTCTCTTCTATAAGCCTCTGGATTGATGGTGGGGAAGGGAGATTTGTGATCGTCGCGGGTGACGCTCCGTGTCACTGGTGGTGAATGCGGGGGAGAGACAGTTCGGAGGTCACTAGGTCGCAGGCAGGTCAGGTTGGACCAGCGGGCCTCGACACCTAATCTTTGGGGTGGTGTAGGGAGGCCCTGTAGATTTCACGACTCTGCTGAAGTGGGAGCTGGGGAACTGGGCTTGAGGTGGCGCCAATCCCAATATGGCCGCCGGAGGTGTCACGTCCTGCGGGTCTTTGCTGTGTCCGCGGCCACCGGAGCACAGGGTCAGCACAGGGAGGGGGGCCTTGGGGTGTAGTGTCAGGCCCGGGGACCCCTGGAAATCGACCCAGCAACCGCAGCAGTGAGGGAGTATGCGGCGGCGCCAACCGCAAGATGGCCGCCGCCGCTCGCAGCAGCCCTCACCTCAGGTGGATTCGGCTCTCCACGGCTCCCGGGAGTGTCCGCAGGCAGCGCGGCGATGGCCCCCTCAGCGGAGGGTATCAGGAGAGCAGGTGATCTGCGGCAGGAGGTGGGACGATTCGGGCCCAACGGACGGGTCGCTTCGGCGGTCCGCCACAGAAATCGAGGCCCCGGCTCCGCCACCCGAGGTAGGCCGCAGTCTGCAGGGGACAAAGCAGGGCCCCCCCGACTCCGCAGCACTCGGCTCCTGGTGCTGGACGAGTCAGCAACTCTAGGTGTACAAGCAGGGGCTGTCCAGGCGTGTTTAGGTTGGGCCAGGGTGCAGTAATTAGATGGTTTAGCCTGGAGCTCCACTGGGACACAGCTTTCCCTGTTGCCTGTTAGGCCACGCCCCCCTGAGATCCTGTTTTTGATTCACGAAGATAGGGCGGAGCTCAGGACTCGCCCGCAGTTTTTGCCGAAAGTGGTATTGGCCTTTCACATTAATCAACCAATAGTGGTTCTGATGCTATCTGACACATCGGTTGCTCCACAGTCCTTAGACGTTGTGAGAGCTTTGAGGATTTACGTCAAGAGGACAGCTCGTCACAGGAAGTCTGACTCGCTTTTTGTCCTTTATGATGCTACCAAGATTGAATGTCCTGTTTCTAAGCAGTCCATTGCTCGTTGGCTCAGGTTGACTATTCAACAAGCCTATTGCTGCTGCCAAGTTCTATTCAGGCCCACTCCACAAGGTTGGTGGGTTCTTCCTGGGCGGCTGCCCGGGGCGTCTCGGCCTTACAGTTGTGCCGTGCAGCTGCTTGGTCTGGTTCGAACACGTTTGTAAAGTTCTATAGGTTCAACACCTTGGCCAGAGATGACCTTCAGTTTGGTCAGGCGGTTTTGCAAGGGTCTTAGCACTCTACCACCCATTCTGGTAGCTTTGGGACTTCCCCATGGTACTAATGTCATCCCAGAATCCCCTAGGGTGTTAGAGAACATAGGAATTTAATACCTACCGGTAATTCCTTTTCTCATAGCCGGTAGGGGATACTGGGCTCCCGCCTCAGTGCTTTGTGTTCCTGCTTACCTAGTTGTAAGTGTTCTTGGTTGGTTCTGCTGTTGCTGTCCCTGTTCCTGTTTGGTTAGCGTTGCTATCCTTTGTTATAGTTAGCGTTGCTATCCTCTGTTCTGGTTAGCGCTGCTAACCTTTATTGATGTTGTGTGTTGGTTCGTTGCCTCGCCGCTTTCGTAGTATATTTCCTTCTCTCATAGTATGTCTGTCTCCTCGGGCACAGTTTTCTAGACTGAGTCTGGTGGAGGGGCATAGAGGGGAGAAGCCAGCACATACCAATGATTTCTTAAAGTGCCAGGCTCCAATGGACCCGGTCTATACCCATGGTACTAATGTCATCCCAGTATCCCCTACGGACTACGAGAAAAGGAATTACCGGTAGGCCTTAAATTCCTATTTTTTACTCCTTAAACATTATGAAAAATAAATTAAATGTACAATTGCGCTTACACTGTTAAATGAGTACAGGGAATGTTGATCATGAACTTGAAATTAACCATAAGAGAATTCAATCCCTTGAATATTGAACTACAAGAGAGAAAAAGCAATAGTGCAAAACCACCAAAATAGTAGGAGATGTTCTTTAATGGTCAAAATTTTGCACTCACAAACGTAGATTTTTTGAAGGCATATCACAAAACACTGGTCCACAGTTGGAGACAAAAGTTGATTTCCATATTTCTTTCATAAAACAAAATTTGAAAAACTGAAAAATAAAGAAAATGCAATAGTGCAAACACCTGTAGACAAGGTAGCTAATTTATTCTGCACAAAAATGCACTCACAAACATAAAACATGAATAAGCTTATAACAAAGCACTGATTAGTGGAGTCACATATACTCATCAAAGAGGTCAGTCTCTCATAGGTCCCACAGAGTTCCGGATGCTCAAAGGTCCCATGGAAGGCTCCAATTTCAGTTAATATAAAAGATGGCCACAGCTGCTTAATGCATTTCGAACATTCCTAGGTTCTTCCTCAGAAGCGTTTGTGAGCGTTTGTGAGTGCAAAATTTTGACCATTAAAGAACATCTCCTACTATTTTGGTGGTTTTAAGCTATTGCTTTTTCTCTCTTGTAGTTCAATATTCAAGGGATTGAATTCTCTTATGGTTCATTTCAAGTTCATGATCAACATTCCCTGTATTCATTTAACAGTGTAAGCGCAATTGTACATTTAATTTATTTTTCATTCTGATTGTTCTGAAAAAATTGGTGATTTTTTTCTTTAAGTGTATGTGCTGCTAAATTACACTGTTATTATCTGCGCAGAAATCACAGCATTTATTCTATTTAATCTCCTTACACATTATGCCACACACCGTAATGCCTGTGACACATTATACCCCACATCGTAATGCCCCTTACACATTATGCCACACACCGAAATTCCCATTACACATTATGCCACACACTGTAATGCCTGTAATACATTATGCCACACACCATAATGCCTGTGACACATTATACCACACACCACAATGCCCCTGACACATTATGCCACACACCGCAATGCTCATGATACATTATGCCAAACACTGCAATGCCCGTGATACATTATGCCACACACCGCAATGCCCATGATACATTATGCCACACACCACAATGCTCCTGACACATTATGCCACACATGCAAACAAACACAGCGGTAGCTGCTCAATCACTCTGGAGATACCTATCAGGTGCTAGAAAAGGGGAGGGGTCACAGCAAACAGAGAGGGGAGGGTGCTTTTACCCCCCCCCCCCCCCCTAGTATTCCCCCAGCACACTGACTAATACATGGGGTGTAGTATGATATGCCGGCTGTCGGGGTCCCGGCGCACAGCATACCGGCGCCGGAATCCCGACCGCCGGCATACAGACAGCTGGGCGAGCGCAAATGAGCCCCTTGCGGGCACGGTGGCGCGTTACGCGTGCCACGCTATCAATTCTCCCTCCGGGGAGGTCGTGGACCCCAAGAGGGAGAAAATGTGTCGGTATGCCGGCTGTCAGGATTCCAGCACCGGTATACTGTGCGCCAGGCCCCCAACAGCTGGCAAACTGAAGACCACCCGTTACATGAATTTGCAAATACATGGTTAGCTGCTGAGTCGCATCAAGGCTTCTCTGATATCAGCAGTCCTACACTACCTAATAGCAGTGCCCACATGTGATTTGTCTACAGTAAGGCCTCATGATAGATAAAGTCTCATACAAAATTACATCCAGATTGAGGGCTAGCTTACCTCAGAGCCACCACTAAGATCTCCCATTAGCACTACAAGGGCCAGCATGCCTTCCAAATGCTGCACCCATTCAATGCCTTCTCTCACACATACATACATACATACATACATACATACATACATACATACAAACAAACAAACAAACAAACAAACAGTGGTAGCTGCTCAATCACTCTGGAGATACTTATCAGGTGCTAGAAAAGGGGAGGGGTCACAGCAAACAGAGAGTGGGGATGTTTGGCAAATGCTTATCAAGTATAATCTCTGGAATAATTCACCTTCCAAAGCTTGATACAATGGGGAATGCAGTCATAACTACAAAAACTACAGTTTTCTGAGTTTTTACCACATTCTACCATTAGTACACTACATGCTGCCCTTAGGATTAGAAGCTGTGCTTCAATTAAATGACTTTCCACACAACATACAGGTAATAAATAATAATAAGGATCTTCTATTTGGTTCATGTTACAGTACAAGCTAGGGCAACGAAGCTCTGGGCAAATAGCTGAAAATTGCCAGGTGCGGATATCATACATAAGTAAAACATTGATTCATTAAAAAGCTTCCTTCATGGCAAACATCTGAGCAACTGTGACTGAAACCCCAGACTTGTCAGGTAGTCTTGTGTTTTCCTGACCTCATTTGTCAAATAATTACAGTAACCAAGATTGAAATGTGTATTTGGCTTGACATTTTGTTCCTACAGCAATTTTCATTCTAGGGAGGAAAATAATAACTGGATTATAAATGAAATAGGTATAACGGAACCCAACACATCTATTATGGTTTTCAAACATTATTTACCTTAAATTAACAATGCTGAACAATAGTGACAAATAAAGCACATTTTAGCAATTTACTGGATATGGGGAAGCTATGAAAGTGCCCCTCTTCTTGTGTATATGCCCTTGCTTTGTATAACTTTACACCTTTCTCTGGGGTCTATTCATGAAGCAGTGATAAGAGTGGAGAAGTGAGCCAGTGGAGAAGGAAGTTGCCCATGGCAACCAATCAGCTGCTACGTATAATTTTGTAGAATGCACTTTATAAATGTTACCTCAACACTGATTGGTTGCCATGGGCAACTTCTCCACTGGCTCACTTCTCCACTCTTTTCACTGCTTCGTGAATAGACCCCAGAATGCAACAGTTTTCACTGTGAAATGTGTGGATTTAAGGACCAGGGAATTTGCATGTGCTAAATTTTGCATTCAAGACGAAGCTCTTATCTGTCTCCTGCACGTTTTGTATTGGAAGCAAGTGTCTAATTGGATGTAAATGGATGTGATTTGGCGGAGCTCAGATACAAGCGTGTTTTGGGCATATTGCCACACATCAGTTATCAGAGATGGTAACAGGTCTATACAGATTTTAAAGGTGGCAATAGTGGGCCACAAAAATGGGGATCTGCAGACCGGGCGCTAAGAGGTGAGTATTGCGCAGTGTAACCATAATTGTTTTTTTTTTTTAATGGGCTGGGGTCATAGAGAGGTTGGGATTGTAAGAAATTTTTGCCTGAAAAGTAAAAATATCATTTACAGTATTAAATACCCTGAATTTGGAAGTTTTATATGTTTGTTAGATTAAGACAGCTGTGTGGCTGATCATGTAGGTATTTATTACTACTAATACCAATATTGCATGATTTTATTTGTCATGTGGAGAACTGAGATCCACTGATTCAATTTCTATTGCCACTGGTAAGTTCTGCAGAATAGTTCCCATCAGTAACCTAGGACATATTCTCTGACAGATATGTCACTGCCCGGGATACCTATGATTTGCCGGCTGTCATGATGATCCCGATAGCAGGATCCCATCCGCCAGAATGCCGGCAGCGGGGCTAGCGCTAGAAAGCCCCTTGCGGGCTCACTGCGCTCGCCACAGGTTATATTCTCCCTCTATGGGTGTCGTGGACACCCACAGAGGAAGAATAGTCTGTGTTGCCGGTATTCCGGCGTGGAAATACACCGCCTGTCGGGATTTCGGCGTCAGTATTGTGATCGCCGGGATCCCCACTGGCGGTATTTTGACTGCTTCCCGACTGCACGCCTATTTATATGCTGACACTTAGTCTGAGGTGTGAGAAACATCTAAACTTTACTGTACTTCTGCAGAAAAGGCATAAATGTGCTAAATATATGCCAGAAAGCAGCCAGAAATATCTTCTTAATAAATACAGGTTGAGTATCCCATATCCAAATATTCCGAAATACGTAATATTCCGAAATACGGACTTTTTTGAGTGAGAGTGAGATAATGAAACCTTTGTTTTTTGATGGCTCAATGTACACAAACTTTGTTTAATACACAAAGTTATTAAAAATATTGTATTAAATAACTTTTAGGCTGTGTGTATAAGGTGTATATGAAACATAAATGAATTGTGTGAATGTACACACACTTTGTTTAATGCACAAAGTTATAAAAAATATTGGCTAAAACCACCTTCAGGCTGTATGTATAAGGTGTATATGAAACATAAATGCATTCTGTGCTTAGATTTAGGTCCCATCACCATGATATCTCATTATGGTATGCAATTATTCCAAAATACGGAAAAATCCCATATCCAAAATACCTCTGGTCCCAAGCATTTTGGATAAGGGATACTCAACCTGTATATACAATATAATAGTAGTAGTAGTAGTAGTAGTAGTAATAATAATAATAATAAAAATTATTTGCTTATTGTTTTTGATTAAAACAAAAGATAAAAGTGAAAAACTTCCATTTTGGACATATCTAGAAATTCATTAATCTTATGGAAAATGAGCCGGTAAACGGTACAGTCAAGAACAACGCAGTGGAGAAGTTGCCTATTGCAACCAATCAGATTCTGTCATTTCATAGACTGTTCTAGATAAATGATAGCTGATCCATTGCTATGAGCAACTTCACCACTTTATCTCTCCCAAAGGTTTAATACATATTCCTTCAAAATTGGTCAGGGAATTGCGAATCTACAAAGGTAGGATGTCATACTACAGCACTCTATGAACATTCAGCTGCACTTTTCTTAATTTTGAAAAGCACTCACGTAATAATATCTATACACAGAATAAGATCTACAACCGTAAATATTAAGCTGACCCTAACCAAAGGCACCTTTTCTCTTCCGGGCCTATTTATCAATTGCAGGAATGGCCTATCTCCAACGATAACTGGCTTTGTCCTCCTACCTATAAAACCAACATTGGTGGACAAATTCACCGGAGAAGCCTTTCGGTTGAATATTGCGGAAATACAAGGCAATTGCAAATTCTTTTTCTCATACGTCCTAGAGGATGCTGGGGTCCACTTCAGTACCATGGGGTATAGACGGTTCCGCAGGAGCCATGGGCACTTTAAGACTTTTCTAGAGTGTGAACTGGCTCCTCCCTCTATGCCCCTCCTCCAGACCTCAGTTTAGAAAATGTGCCCAGCTAGACTGGTCGCACTCTAGTGGAGCTCTACTGAGTTTCACTAAAAGACTTTATGTTAGGTTTTTTATTTTCAGGGAGACTACTGGCAACAGTCTCCTTGCTTCGTGTGACTTAGGGGGAAGAAGTAGGAACCAACTTCCTAAATAGTTTCATGGCTCTGCTTCTTGCTGACGGGACACCATTAGCTCCTTAAGGGTACTGAACACTAGCTGCGGCTATGCGCTCACTCCCACAGCACGCCGTCACCCCCCTAACAGACCCAGAAGTCAGAAGACGCGTGAGTATTATTACCGGAGATCTGCAAGAGGGACCTCCGGTCATCGTGACGGCTAAAGGTAACGCGCTGCGAGCGGGAACGTGGTGCGGACATGCTACCCATACACAGCGCACAGCAGGGTGCAGGGCGGGGCGCCCTGGGCAGCATGAAAACCTACTCTTACACTGGCAAAAGTAGCATATTATGCGTGGCACAATCCTACACCGCCGCCAGTATAAATATTTTAGTGAGAAATTCTGAGGAGAAACTCGCCATTACAGGGGGCAGGGCTTCCTCCTCAGTCAGCCAGCACACTGCTCAGCGCCATTTTCTCCACACAGGCTGCAGGGGAAGAAACGCTGGTCCTCCTCCACTTCTGAACCAAGTATCAGGGTGTAAATAAGGGGGGCACAGTGTATTTGGTGCTGTATTGTATAATTTGACATTATAAAAGAGCTACATTATAAAAGCGTGGACATTTTATATTACACAGGGATTTTATAGTGGCGCTGAGTTGTGAACTGGCAAATCCTTTCTGTGTCCTTCTGACAGATTTTACTGTGGGTCTGTCCCCTATAAGCCCCAGAGTGTCTGTGGTGTGGTTGTGCACGTGTGTGACATGTCTGAGGCAGGGAGCTCTTCCCCTGAGGAAGCCATTTTAGGGACACAGAGTTGTAATGTGGTGGCGCTGCCGGCACACCACGAGCCTGAATGGGTGAAAGAATTACGTGATAGTGTGAATCCTATCATTAAGAGATTGGATAAGTCTGAGTCTCATGCAGAATCCTGGAGAAAATCCGTGGAAGATGTGATTTTTAATAGTTCTGCTTATTCATCCACAGGGGACCCCTCCGGGTCACATAAAAGGTCATTTGCACAGGTAGTACATACTGATACCGACGCGGACTCTGATTCCTGTGTCGACACTAGTGATTCCAGGGGAATAGATCCAAAATTAGCAAAGAACATTCAGTACATGATTGTTGCTATAAAGGAGGTCTTGGAAGTTACAGAAGCCCCTCCTTTACCTCAGGAGAAGGCTTACTTTTATAAGAAAATAACATTAATGTAACTTTTCCACCATCTCATGAGCTGAACACTCTATTTGAGGGAGTCTGGGTTAAACAACGTGTTTGTTGCAAAGAGGCAACAAAGAGAATAGATTGCTTTTTGGAGCACTCTTTTATAACAAAATTTAATATGTAAATCGATATGATATGATTATAATAGTTTAAAACGTAACCTTTAATTAATCCTCCTAAAATAAAAGGGGTATTTTGAGTGGCATAAACTTATATGTATATGTCACTCTGTAAATGCATAAATTCAATTGCATCCCCTGTAGAAGTCTGGGTTAACCCTGAAAAGAAATTTCAGATTCCCAAAAGAATTCAGGTAGCTTATCCTTTCCCGGCAGAGGACAGGAAAAGGTGGGAGTCACCCGCCGTTTTAGACAGTGCCCTGTCACGATTTACAAAAAAGGTAATTCTCCCTGCGCCTGGGACGGCTTCCCTAAAGGAACCGGCAGACCGCAAGTTAGAGACTACGTTAAAATCTATTTATGTGGCCAATGGGACACTATTCAGACCTACCATTGCCTGTGCGTGGGTGAGTAGTGCTATTGAAAAATGGTCAGAAAACTTGTCATCAGAGATTGACACAATAGATAGAGACGAGATTCTCCTAACGTTGGGTCATATCAAAGACGCTGCTGCGTATATGCTGGAAGCCATGAAAGATATTGGGCTCTTGGGATCAAAAGCCGCTACCATGGCTATTTCAGCAAGGAGGGCGTTGTGGATTCGCCAATGGAATGCTGACGCAGATTCCAAAAGAAATATGGAGGCTCTCCCATACAAAGGTGAGGCCTTGTTTGGAGATGGGCTGGATGCTTTAGTTGCTGCGGCTACCGCAGGTAAGTCGACATTCTTGCCTTATGCTCCTGCGCCGGCGAAAAAGACACATCACTCTCAGATGCAGTCCTTTCGGCCCAATAAATACAAAAAGGGTAAAGGTTCCCCTTTCTTTGCGGGTAGAGGAAGGGGAAAAGGAAAAAAGTCTGCAGCGTCTCCAGGATCACAGGAGCAGAAATCAACCCCTGCTTCTGCCAAATCTTCAGCATGACGCTGGGGCTCCCTTGCCAGTCAGTTCTGGGTTCAATCTGGCCTGGACCCGTGGATCTTACAAATTGTATCTCACAGGTACAAACTGGAGTTTCAAGACGTTCCCCCATGCCGATTTTTCAAATCGGCCTTACCAGCTTCTCTTCCAGACAGGAAAGTAGTAGCAGCAGCAATACAAAAATTATGTCAGGATCAAGTCATTGTCCTGGTTCCCTTGTCACAACAAGGAGAAGGGTTTTATTCAAGCCTCTTTGTAGTTCCGAAGCCGGACGGCTCGGCCAGACCAATCCTAAACCTGAAATCTCTGAATATCTACCTGCAAAGGTTCAAGTTCAAGATGGAATCTCTGAGGGCAGTGATTTCCAGTCTGGAGGAAGGGGAGTTCATGGTGTCAGTGGACATAAAGGATGCCTACTTACATGTTTCCATCTATCCTCCTCATCAAGCTTATCTGTGATTCTCGATACAGGAGTGTCATTACCAATTTCAGACGTTGCCATTTGGCCTCTCCGCGGCACCAAGGGTGTTCACCAAGGTGATGGCGGAGATGATGGCCCTCCTTCGACAGAAAGGAGTCAATGTAATTCCTTACCTGGATGATCTCCTGATAAAAGCGAGGTTCAGGGAAAAGTTGGTGCAGAACATTGCACTCTCCCTGACACTACTTCAACAACACGGTTGGATCATAATTTTTCCAAAGTCACAGTTGGAACCGACGACAAGATTATCCTTTCTCGGGATGATACTGGACACAGAAGTACAGAGGGTATTTCTTCCAGTGGAAAAGGCTCTGGAAATCCAGAGAATGGTCAAACAAATTCTGAAACCAACAAGAGTGTCGATTCATCAATGCATTCGGTTGTTGGGAAAGATGGTAGCGGCCTACGAGGCCATACAGTTTGGCCGGTTCCATGCCAGAGTATTCCAGTGGGACCTGTTGGACAAGTGGTCTGGATCCCACCTAAACATGCACCGGAAGATAATCCTGTCATCCAAAACCAGAATTTCACTCCTGTGGTGGCTACACAGTTCTCACCGACTAGAGGGACGCAGGTTCGGGATTCAGGCCTGGATCCTAGTAACCACAGATGCAAGTCTCCGAGGCTGGGGTGCAGTCACGCAGGGAGAAAGCTTCCAAGGAAGATGGTCAAGTCAGGAAACCTGTCTTCACATAAACGTTCTGGAGTTGAGAGCTATTTACAGCGGCCTTCTACAAGCGGGGCATCTTCTTCAAGATCAACCCGTTCAGATCCAGTCGGACAATGTAACAGCAGTTGCGTACATAAACCGTCAGTGCGGAACGAAAAGCAGAGCGGCGATGGCAGAGGTGACAAAGATCCTCCTCTGGGCAGAAAGACATGCAAGAGCTCTGTCGGCAATTTTCATTCTCGGAATGGACAACTGGGAAGCAGACTTCCTCAGCAGACACGATCTCCATCCAGGAGAATGGGGCCTCCACCAAGAAGTCTTCACAGAGGTGACAGGTCTTTGGGGAGTTCCTCAAGTAGACATGATGGCATCTCGTCTCAACAAGAAGCTTTAGAGATATTGTTCCAGGTCGAGAGACCCTCAAGCAATAGCAGTGGATGCACTGGTGACCCAGTGGGTGTTTCAGTCGGTGTATGTCTTTCCTCCACTTCCACTAATACCAAAAGTGCTCAAGATCGTGAGAAGAACAAGGGTTCGAGCGATCCTCATTGTCCCGGACTGGCCAAGGAGAGCTTGGTATCCAGATCTTCAGGAGTTGCTAATAGAAGATCCTCGGCCTCTTCCACTTCGCGAGGACCTGCTGCAGCAGGGGCCGTGCGTGTATCAAGACTTACCACGGCTTCGTTTGACGGCATGGCTGTTGAGCACCGGATCCTAGCTTGAAAGGGTATTCCAAAAGAAATCATTCCCACTCTGATTCAGGCAAGGAAAGGAGTAACGTCTAAACATTACCACCGTATTTGGAGAAAATATGTGTCTTGGTGTGAATCCAAGAAGGCTCCTACAGAAGAGTTTCAGTTAGGACGTTTTCTCCATTTTCTGCAGGCAGGTGTGGATGCGGGCCTAAGATTGGGTTCAATCAAGGTCCAGATTTCGGCCTTGTCCGTTTTCTTTCAGAAACAATTGGCCTCACATCCAGAAGTTCAGACGTTCGTGAAAGGGGTTCTGCACATCCAACCTCCATTTGTGCCTCCGGTGGCACCGTGGAATCTTAACGTGGTGTTGCAGTTCCTTCAATCGGATTGGTTTGAACCTCTACAGGAGATAGAGTTGAAGTTTCTCACTTGGAAAGTGGTCATGCTGTTGGCCTTGGCATCCGCAAGGAGGGTGTCTGAGTTAGGGGCCTTGTCTCACAAGAGTCCTTACTTGATCTTCCATGAAGATAGGGCTGAGTTAAGAACTCATCAGCAATTTCTTCCGAAGGTGGTTTCTTCTTTCCATATAAACCAAACTATTGTGGTGCCAGTGGCTACTGACACCTTTGCTGCGTCAAAGTCTCTGGATGTGGTCAGAGCTTTGAAAATTGATATCGCAAGAACAGCTCGGATACAGAAAACAGAGGCTCTGTTTGTCCTGTATGCTCCCAACAAGATTGGGTGTCCTGCTGCTAAGCAGACCATTGCGCGCTGGATCAGAGGTACGATTCAGCATGCTCATTCCACGGCAGGATTGCTGATACCGAATTCAGTGAATGCCCATTCTACTAGGAAGGTGGGCTCATCCTGGGTGGCTGCTCGGGGGGTCTCGGCGCTACAACTTTGCCAAGCAGCTACTTGGTCAGGGGCAAACACGTTTGCTAAGTTTTACAAGTTTGACACCTTTGCCGATGAGGACCTCAAGTTTGGTCAATCGGTGCTGCAGGGTCATCCGCACTCTCCTGCCCGTTCTGGAGCTTTGGTATAACCCCATGGTACTGAAGTGGACCCCAGCATCCTCGAGGACGTATGAGAAAACATGATTTTAATACCTACCGGTAAATCCTTTTCTCCTAGTCCGTAGAGGATGCTGGGCACCCAACCCAGTGCGTACTTTTACCTGCAGTTGTTATTTTGTTAAAAATGTTTTCAGCACGGTTGCTGTACTGTTCATGCCTGCTGGCATGTGTTATGTTGAATGCCATGTTGTGCGGCATAGTTGAAGTGTGAGCTGGTATGAATCTCATCGTTAACTTAAAAGTAAATCCTTTCCTCGAAATGTCCGTCTCCCTGGGCACAGTTCCTATACTGAGGTCTGGAGGAGGGGCATAGAGGGAGGAGCCAGTTCACACTCTAGAAAAGTCTTAAAGTGCCCATGGCTCCTGCGGAACCGTCTATACCCCATGGTACTGAAGTGGACCCCAGCATCCTTTACGGACTAGGAGAAAAGGATTTACCGGTAGGTATTAAAATCCTGTTATTCTTTACTGGAATTTATGAAAAGTTTAATACACTAATATAAAATAGAGGTCGTTTGGGAAATGGTCGATACAAAAATGAATGACACGTTTGTTATTTTACCTAAAATCTAACCCTCCCCCTGGTGTGTAACCCTAACTGCCTCTCGCTTTCCCCGGTGAATAACCGTAACACCCCCCCAGTGATTAACCCTCACCGTTTCCTCCTGTAGCCTAATCCTAACGGCTCCCCTTGGTGCCGCCCAACCCCTCCGGCACAGACTTGCTGGCCTGGCAGCGTTAATTCCACAGCCATCCTAAGTAACTCGAGGGTACTCAGATGACCTCCTGCGGCATTACCATATGGTCGTACAGCACCTGCACAGGGCCGGTTCTCAGCCTTTTTGCGCCCCGGGTGGGTAGTATGGGCGTGGCTTCATACAGGGGGCGTGGTCAGTTATGCCCCCTGTACAGTAGTAGCGCCGCTGAAACGCTGTGCAGTGCGCGATGACGTCATCGCGCACCGCACAGCAAAGGTCCTCTCAACGAAGGGAAACTAGACGCTACGCGTCTAGTTCCCTGACGCCCTTCGCAGCGGGACGCAGCAACAGCGGGACACAGCGGGGGGAACAGCACTGCAGTAGCGGATCTTGCCATGGTGCTGCAACCTCTGGATGGCGCCGGCGCCCTCCGGAAGGCGGCACCCCGGGCAAAAGTCCTGCTTGCCCGTGGCAAGATCCGCTACTGCACCTGTGTCCAAAGACCCAACTGCTGTGCGTACCGTGTCCAACTTTGGGGGAGATGTACTAAGCAGTGATAAAAATGGAGACGTGAGCGCCAGTGGAGAAGTTGCCCATGGCAACCAATCAGCTTCTCTGTATACTTTTATAGTATGCAAATTATAAATGTTACGTCAATGCTTATTAGTTGCCATGGGCAACTTCTCCACTGGCACACTTCTCCACTTTTATCACTGCAACACACTTCTCCACTTCTCCACTTTTATCACTGCTTAGTACATCTCCCTTAGTGTCGGGCCCATAGTATAAGTGACTATTCATGACATGGTTCTAAGGTTATTGCTGCACTTGGCTGGTTGGAATGCCCCGAGCCTTAAGGGTATAACAAATTTAGAGATGTGCAGCGGGCACTTTTCGTGTTTTGGTTCTGGTTCCATGCTCATGTTTTTGATCTGGATCACTGGAATTATACGGCAGTACCACTGGTTTTATATGGCAGTACCACTGGACTGGATTTTTTACGGCAGTATCACTGGACTTATACGCCAGTACCACTGGAATTATACGGCAATATCATTGGAATTATACGGCAGTGTCACTGGAATTATATGGCAGTACCACTGGACATATACGGCAGTATCACTGGACTGGATTTATACGCCAGTACCACTGGATTTATATGGCAGTACCACTGGACATATATGGCAGTATCACTGGACATATACAGCAGTATCGCTGGATTTATATGGCAGTACCGCTGGACATATATGGCAGTATCACTGGAAATATACGGCAGTATCACTGAACTGGATTTATATGCCAGTACCACTGGACATATATACGGCAGTACCACTGGACATATACAGCAGTACCACTGGAATTATATGGCAGTACCACTGGACATATATGGCAGTATCACTGGACTGGATTTATATACCAGTACCACTGGATTTATATGTCAGTACCACTGGAATTATACGGCAGTATCACTGGAATTATACGGCAGTATCACTGGACATATACGGCAGTATCACTGGACTGGATTTATACGTCAGTACCACTGGACATATATGGCAGTATCACTGGATTTATACGCCAGTACCGCTGGAATTATACACCAGTACCACTGGAATTATACAGCAGTATCACTGGATCTATACGGCAGTATCACTGGACCTATACGGCAGTATCACTGGACTGGATTTATACGCCAGTACTACTGGAATTATACGGCAGTTTCACTGGAATTATACAGCAGCATCACTGGAATTATACGGCAGTAACACTGGTTTTATACGCAGTACCACTGGACTGGATTTTTTACGGCAGTATCACTGGACTTATACTCAGTTCCACTGGAATTATACGGCAGTATCACTGGACTTATATGACAGTGTCACTGGAATTATACGGCAGTACCACTGGATTTATATGGCAGTACCACTGGACTGGATTTATACAGCAGTATCACTGGATTTATACGCCAGTACCACTGGAATTATATGGCAGTATCACTGGAATTATACGGCAGTACAACTGGACATATATGGCAGTATCACTGGACTGGATTTATACGGCAGTACCACTGGATTTATACGGCAGTACCACTGGACATATACGACAGTATCACTGGATTTATATGGCAGTACAACTGGACATATACGGCAGTATCACTGGACTGGATTTATACGCTAGTACCACTGGATTTATACGGCAGTACCGCTGGACATATACAGCAGTATCACTGGACATATACAACAGTATCGCTGGATTTATACGACAGTACCGCTGGACATATACGGCAGTATCACTGGACTGGATTTATATGCCAGTACCACTGGACATATACGGCATTACCACTGGACATATACGTCAGTATCACTGGAATTATATGGCAGTACTACTGGACATATACGGCAGTTCACTGGACTGTATTTATACGCCAGTACCACTGGATTTATATGCCAGTACCACTGGAATTATACGGCAGTATCACTGGAATTATACGGTAGTACCACTGGACATATACGGCAATATCACTGGACTGGATTTATACGACAGAACCACTGGACATATACGGCAGTATCACTGGACTGGATTTATACGCCAGTACCACTGGATTTATACGCCAGTACCACTGGACATATATACTACAGTATCACTGGACATATACAGCAGTATCGCTGGATTTATACGGCAGTACCGCTGGACATATACGGAAGTATCACTGGACATATACGGCAGTATCACTGGACAGGATTTATATGCCAGTACCATTGGACATATACGGCATTACCACTGGACATATATACGGCAGTATCACTGGAATTATATGCCAACACCACTGGAATTATACGGCAGTATCACTGGACATATACGGCAGTATCACTGGACTGGATTTATACGCCAGTACCGCTGGAATTATACGCCAGTACCACTGGAATTATACGGCAGTATCACTGGAATTATACGACAGTACCACTGGAATTATGCGGCAGTATCACTGGACCTATACGGCAGTATCACTGGACTGGATGTATACGCCAGTACCACTGGACATATACGGCAGTATCACTGGACATATACGGCAGTACCACTGAACATATACAGCAGCACAGGGATACTACCACTGGACTGATGCAGGATAACACAGCACCACTGCAATGGACTGGACTTATACAGCAGCACTGGACATATGGCAGCAGAGGACACCACCACTGTGACTGGAAGATGCAGCACAAGACACCACCACTGGACTGATGCAGCGCAACACAGCACCACTGGACTGGACTTATACAGCAGCACTGGACATATGGCAGCAGAGGACACCACTACTGTAACTGGACTGATGCAGCACAAGACACCACCACTGGACTGATGCAGGACAACACAGCACCACTGCAATGGACTGGACTTATAGAGCAGCACTGGACATATGGCAGCAGAGGACACCACCACTGTGACTGGAAGATGCAGCACAAGACACCACCACTGGACTGATGCAGCACAACACAGCACCACTGGACTGGACTTATACAGCAGCACTGGACATATGGCAGCAGAGGACACCACTACTGTAACTGGACTGATGCAGCACAAGACACCACCACTGGACTGATGCAGGACAACACAGCACCACTGCAATGGACTGGACTTATACAGCAGCACTAGACATATGGCAGCAGATGACACAACCACTGTGACTGGACTGATGCAGCACAAGACACTACCACTAAACTGATGCAGGACACTGAGGACGGAGACACATCCTCTCTCTACACTCTCCAATGCCGGAGTGAAAATGGCTGCGACGCACGGCTCCTTATATGGATTCCAAACCCCGCGAGAATCCGACAGTGGGATGATGATGTTTTGCCTCGTTCTGGTTTCCGAGTCAGGCGGGAAAACCCGAGCCTGACTCGGATCCGGGCTTGGGTAGTGAAGTTCAGGGGGGTTCGGTTCTCAGGGAACCGAACCCACTCATTTCTAATAACAATGTGTATTTAAATAAAGTTGTTGCCATATTCTCTTCACTGCTTAATCTTGTGTCAGTTATTATGAATTAACACTATTATATGGTCATGAAACTGAACTACCTGAGAATACAGAAAATGCACCAATAAATCATTGTTTTGAACAGATTTATTCATATAAAAACATTATTTCTCTATATTGTCTCTAAGGTGTTTCTCCTCCTTATGAAGCCGTGTAATGTTTGTGCATTTATATTAGACTTTAAATAGAAGCACAGAGAGCATTACTGCACATATATCACAAATCTAAAATGAGGCCAAAAATCAAATTATACCACTGAATACTGTGATTAAACACAAATAGGATCTTAAAGAATGATTGATCGGCTCCTGTTGGAACGAGCCTTGCCGGAGCGCCTGAGATGTGATAAAATGATAAGCCAATAAAATAACATTATTACGCCCTTAATAAGGAAACAATACATGAACAACAAGACGTAATGTGTGGAATAAATATAATAAATAATTATATATAATATAATGGAAATGTTAACGGTGCTTTTATTGAGTTTTATTTCTGCTACACTGTTCATCTTTCAAACACGATTCCCATTTTAGAAATAAAAGAACAAATTTTAACACCAAAAAAGAAGACTTGTTTACATTTTATTTATTTATTATATGGCCAGGGCTGTCTTTTCGTATGGGCTCAATGGGCTCTTGCCCAAGGGCCCCAAGAGAAAAAGGGCATTAGGCTGATAGCTGAGGGTCCCCTCTTTCCAGGGGTACCAGATTTTTGAAAATCAGCCCTGGGGAACCGGAGATATCTGACTTGAAAGCAGTGGTCCCCATCCAAGCCTGTTAATTGCTCTTCCCAGCCAGATATTTCAGGTTCTGTCTAACTTTGAGTATTTCTAAGGATATAAGCCAAAAGCTGTGACTCTCCTCTTTTAGTGGACACTGGCAGCTTGTCTCTACTATGCCCAGAACCAGAGATATCAGCCTTCAAGCAGCTGGTCCCTGCTCCAGCTCCACATGCCTAATATGGAGTTTTATATTTTCATTAGTGAATTGCTCTGGCTCCTGAACTCTGATCCCCAAGTCTCCAGAACCTTCTGAAAGGTGGGACTCTCTAGTATTTTATCCCATTCAAAGCTAAGAAATATATTTTCAGGAACTTGAGATATCTGCACTAGTCAAGTAAGCTGCCCAGCCACCGTAAAATGATAAATATTAAGCCCACTTCACTAGCCACCCCTCCCCTACGTATTAAACACCCCCTACCACCCTGGAGGTCATGTACCAGGGCTTCTTCATTCATCCCAATTACCCCTTCTACAGTTTAGCCCCATCTGTGCAGTAAAGGAGTAATTAGCAGAAATCACTGCTTCAGGTCCTACATGCTGAGAAGAAGATAGAGCACCCCCTACTGCCCGCGGGACATCAAAGCTGCTGCTGATAGCTCCTCCCACCCCTACCACTGGAGCATGGGTAGGGGGCCCAATGCATTGCTGTGCCCAGGGGCCTACACTGCTGTTAAGACGGCTCTGTATATGGCTATTGCTTGTTACTGCATATAGGGGGTAATTCAGACCTGATCGCTAGGGTGCGTTTTTTGCATCCCTGCGATCAGGTAGTCGCTGCCTACAGGGGGAGGGTACGGTGTGTGCAGGTGTGCGATCGCATGTGCTGGAGAGCTGCACAAAAAGCAGTTTGTGCAGTCTCTGCACAGCCCAGGACTTACTCTGCCGCTGCGATGATAGGGCCGGAGCTGGCGTCAGAAATCCTCCTACAAAACGCCAGGTCCCTCCTGTGTTTTTCCGGAAACTACCTAGAAGCGGTCAGCTGCCAGCCACAAACGCCCTCTTCCTGTCAATCCCCATTGCTGCGGTCCGTCGCGCCTGCACATTGCGGTGCATACGCATGCACAGTGCAGACCTGATCGCAGCCTGTGAGAAAACGCACAGTAGCGATCAGGTTTGTATAATCTGTTTTTATTTAGGAAAATATAAAGATTACATCTCATTAGACAAAAAAGTTTAAAGACACATAATTAAAGTCAATTGCAGTCTAGCCATAAGGAGCGTGATAGCTTAACACTCTAGACACTGGGAGTCGGTGCAAATGCAGACATTGATAGGGTGTTCTATGGATTCATCGCATTATCTACTCGCTATTTGTCTAAACAGAGAATGTGGGGGGGTCATTCCGAGTTGTTCGCTCGCAAGCTGCTTTTAGCAGATTTACTCACGCTAAGCCGCCGCCTACTGGGAGTGAATCTTAGCTTCTTAAAATTGCGAACGACGTATTCGCAATATTGCGATTACACCTCTCTTAGCAGTTTCTGAGTAGCTCCAGACTTACTCGGCATCTGCGATCAGTTCAGTGCTTGTCGTTCCTGGTGTGACGTCACAAACACACCCAGCGTTCGCCCAGTCACTTCTCCGTTTCTCCAGCCACTCCCGCGTTTTTCCCAGAAACTGTAGCGTTTTTCCGCACACACCCATAAAACGGCCAGTTTCCGCCCAGTAACACCCACTTCCTGTCAATCACACTACGATCACCAGAACGATGAAAAAGCCGTGAGTAAAATTCCTAACTGCATAGCAAATTTACTTGGCGCAGTCGCACTGCGGACATTGCGCATGCGCACTAAGCGGAAAATCGCTGCAATGCGAAAAAAATTACAGAGCGAACAACTCGGAATGACCCCCGTGATCATAATAACATAAGTAACACAGTAGGGAAACTATAGAAAAAAGAAAGATGTGATATGGAGAAAAGGATAGGAGAAAAACATAGTGTGACCAAGCCAGGGGGGCCTTCGGACTGAGAGGGAGGGTAATGCAGTCTCTTTAATCGATCAACTGTGAAACTCAAATCATTTAGTGGCACAAATGTAGTCTTTGTATTCTTTGGAGGACATATATTCCATCCAAGGTAACCAAGTGGCCATGAATTCTGGGAGTTTATCTCTGGAGACCAGGAGGGTGTTCTCCATCTTCATGTAGTAGTTGATTCTAGTGAACCATATTTTCCTTGTGGGTGGAGATGGAGACCTCCATAGAGTGGGAATAACTGCCCGTGCTGCATTAGACAAGTGGCGGAGTAATGATGTTTTATGCTGAGCCAGTGATATAGAAGAGTGGGAGAGCAGCCAAAAGGCTGGGTCAGAAGGGACGGGGGTATGAAGTATGTCTTGGGAAATAGAGATGACATCAACCCAGTATGACCGGAGTAGGGGGCAATTCCACCAGATGTGCAGTAGGGAACCAGTGGCGCTAAGACATCTCCAACATCTATCAGTCACTCCGGGGTACATGAAGTGGAGGAGGGAGGGGTGTCTGTGTACCATATCATTAAGAGTTTATATTGGGTTTCCCTGACTTGTATACAGACTGAACTATTGTGGGATTTGAGAAATATCATCCGCCAATCTTTGTCTGATAGTTGAATCCCAAGGTCTCTCTCCCAAGCTAACTGGTAAGGTAGGGGCAGCGATCAGGTTTGAATCGGCCCCATAGTGCTAACATATTGGGCCTAATTCAGACCTGTTCGTAGCAGCAAATTTGTTAGCAGTTGGGCAAAACCATGTGCACTGCAGAGGGCAGATATAACATGTGCAGAGAGAGTTAGATTTGGGTGGGTTGTGTTAAAACTGAAATCTAAATTGCAGTGTAAAAATAAAGCAGCCAGTATTTACCCTGCACAGAAACAATATAACCCACCCAAATCTAACTTTCTCTGCACATGTTACATCTGCCACACCTGCCGTGCACATGGAGGGTCATTCCGAGTTGATCGCTCGCTGCCGATTTTCGCAGCGCAGAGATCAGGTAAAAAAATGGCATTTCTGCGCAAGCGTATGCCCCGCAATGCGCACGCGCGATGTACGGGTACAAAGCTCTTTGTGGTTGTGCTCAGGTTCTAGCAAAGTTTTCCTTCGCACTGGCGGCCACAAGAAGATTGACAGGAAGGGGGCGTTACTGGGTGTCAACTGACCGTTTTCAGGTAGTGTTTGTAAAAACGCAGGCGTGGCTGGGCGTTCGCTGGGCGGGTGTATGACGTCAAATCCGGACACGAATAGGCTGAAGTGATTGCAAGCGCTGAGTAGGTTCAAAGCTACTCTGAAACTGCACAAACTGTTTTTGTAGAGCTCGGGTGCACATGCGTTCGCACTTCGGCTAAGCTAAAATACACTCCCCAGTGGGCGGCGGCATAGCGTTTGCATGGCTGCTAAAACTAGCTAGCGAGCTATCAACTCGGAATGACCCCCATGGTTTTGCTCATCTGCTAACAAATTTGCTGCTACGATCAGGTCTGAATTAGGCCCATTCTCTGTACTGTGTAGAGTACCAGGTGGCTCACCACGGCCTCTCTTGGCAGATTCACCAGTTTATTGGAGCAATGACAATTTATTTTCCTGAAACTACTCACACACCACATTCCAAGTGTTCAAGTGTAACAGGAGCCTATCACAATCTTACGTAATCGCTGTTTGACTCACAAGTTACACCACTACCACTACAATGCATCTTCAAGGTTTGTTTCACGTTTCATTAGCAAACTTCCTGAATGTGCACCCCTGAAGGGATACGGTCAACATCCCCGCAGTCGGGATGCCGGCAGTCATGTGACGACGACGGAATCCCGACACCACTCGGAATCCCGGTGCTGGAACACCGATTGCCAACATCCTGAAGGTAAGTTAGGGTTAGGGCCCGGATGGGGGAGGGGGTGTTAGGGTTAACCACTAGAGGAGATAGTTAGCCATAGCCACCACCACCCGAGTCTTAGCCTAGCCGCCAGCCCCAGAGTCTAAGCCCCAGCCACCACCACCCCGTATCTTTTCCCTAGCCGCCACCCAGTGAAACTTAGCCCAATCCACCACCCAAGGCGGGTTAGAGTAGGGGACATGGGAGAAGTAAAATTATTACCCCGTCCCCTATCAGCATTCTCGGTCATTATCAGTCATGTGACCACCGGCATCCCGGCCATCAGTAACTGTATCACACCCCCTATGAATAAGCCTTTCACTGATCATTTAGGGGCTGGGGTCATCATCAGATTTATTTATGCCATTGCCGATGACGGAATTCTAGCAACATGTCTATATAAACCAGAGCTGTGTGGACTAATAGTGGGAGGAGTGATCACAACCCTTTAGAAAAAAAACTATATATAAAAAAATACTTTAAGCACCCTAGACCAAAATATTCTTACTGAGCTGGATCTTCAGGGTTCCTCTGCTGCTCAATGCACCCTCATGACAATAGGTCCACTTCCATGTTGGATCTAGAAAACCCACCCTTTAAACCTAAAGATGATCTGCTATTGGAGGCATTAGGAATAGCTCTTTGCCAAAAACATTACCAGCAAGTGCCTTTGCACAGTGCTACAATATATACTGGAGCGTAACATCAGTGCAGCATTAAATATTGATGCATGTGCATGATCACATTTTTAACATTGTAACCTTCAGGATTTCTTTTAAACCTACTGATACCGCAATGATGATTTATTGGACTTAAATTGCATAATCATAGGATTGTGGTATATGCATGTATTCATTATATAGGAGTTTTGATTTAAAATATTTATGTTAATATTAATATTATTAAATAGTTGTTTTAAGACCATTAATGCTGGATGACCAGGCATGGAACAATGATGTGGCCTACCGACATGAAGCACCAGGTGTACAGGTACCAGCAACTGCACCTGCCCAAATTTGAGAACAGTACTAAGATCATGGATGGTCAACTTCAAGTATATTAAATTACAGTACATGCAGATTCCTTAATTGTACAAGGATAAAATATTTGTTCTCTCCACTTTAGGCCTATGAGGACTACGGCGTGGTAAGGGGGCAAGCCTAAAACCATGTACCATTGCTATGTAGATATGCAAGCTAAGGGAAACTATATCATCCATGAGAAGCTTGTAAACCAAATGTGGCAACTCAGGGTGAGATGGATGGAGCAGCAGCCCATATTTGCCAAGAGGTCATGGACCATTTTGGTTGGGAACAGTTCCTCTACCAATGTGCATGAGAAGGAAGGTACAGGCCCAGGAGGGTCACATATTGGAGATGCAAACTGTCACTTATATAGAGTTTTGTGACAAAACCTTCCATTTGAAAGAGATGGGACATTCCACTATTGTTTTGCCTTTCCTTGGAATTCCATTCTGCACTCGTAAATTCACATTTCACTGAATTTGTAGTCTATGAATAGAGACAGAATAATGATAGTCAACTCATTCTGCTGTTTGGTTGGTACATTACAGAGAAGACACATATTTATTGATCACTTTTTGAAAATTTCACTCATCTCTAGTCTAAGGATGATAGTTACATGTCAGAGAATGTTGTTGGTCAGTAGTGTACACATGGGGGTTTATTTACTAATATTCGTGTTTTTGCCGTTTTTAAGGGTGTTTGAACTCGAATGGTATCGGGTGCATTTTACTGCAACTTTTTGAATCCTGATACGATCATTCACTAAGCTGCCGAGTTTTGCACATTCGTTTTTTCTGATGTCGATATGATTCGTAATGTCAGGCAGTGTTTTAAGGGAGTGATGAGTAAAACACTGCCTGACAAAACACAAGGAATCCCAGCCGGATCTGTGAGATCCGTGCAGGGCTTCATTGTGTACCTTAAAAATGTGTTTTAATTGTTTTTAAATTTGAAAAAAATTGCGTGGGGTCCCCCCTCCTAAGCATAACCAGCCTCGGGCTCTTTGAGCCGGTCCTGGTTGAAAAAATATTGGGGGAAAATTGACAGGGGTTCCCCCATATTTGATCAACCAGCACCGGGCTCTGCGCCTGGTCCTGGTGCAAAAAATACGGGGGACAAAAAGAGTAGGGGTCCCCCATATTTTTTGTGCCAGCACCGGGCTCCACTAGCTGGACAGATAATGCCACAGCCGGGGGTCACTTTTATACAGCGCCCTGCAGCTGTGGCATTAAATACCCAACTAGTCACCCCTGGCCGGGGTACCCTGGAGGAGTGGGGACCACTTCAATCAAGGGGTCCCCCCGCAGCCACCCAAGGGCCAGGGGTGAAGCCCGAGGCTGTCCTCCCCATCCAAGGGCTGCGGATGGGGGGCTGATAGCCTTGTTGAGAATGTAAGAATATTGTTTTTTGCAGAAGAACTATACGTCCCAGCAAGCCTCCCCCCCAAGCCGGTACTTGGAGAACCACAAGTACCAGCATGCGGGGGGAAACGGGCCCGCTGGTACCTGTAGTTCTACTGCAAAAAAAATACCCCCCAAAAAACAGGACACAGACACCGTGAAAGTACAACTTTATTACATTCATTCCGACACACACATACTTACCTATGTTGACACGCCGACTCTGCCCACGTCGTCTCCAAGTCGAATCCGGGGTACCTGAAAATAAAATTATACTCACCTAAAGCCAGTGTGTCCTGTTCTTTTTTTTGTAATCCACGTACTTGGCCAAAATAAAAAACGGAAACCCGACCACGCACTGAATGGGGTCCCATGTTTTCACATGGGACCCCTTTCCCCGACTGCCAAGACCCCCCCTGACTACTGTCAAAGAGGGTCCCTTCTGCCAATCAGGGAGTGCCACGTCGTGGCACCCTCCTGATTGGCTGTGTGCTCCTGTAGTGTCTGTCAGGCAGCACACGGCAGAGATACAATGTAGCGCCTATGCGCTACATTGTATCCAATGGTGGGAACCTTGCGGTCAGCGGTTGACCGAAAGTAACCTCACCGCTGACCGCAGTAATTTTTTTTTCTGTTTTTACACTAAACACACCCTTTCCCATAGATAACCATGCACAGATCTCACTGATCCGTGCATGGTTATCCAAACTCGACTGGAAAAAGCAGGTCTATTTTTTTGCTGCTTTTTTTAACGATTCGGAAAAAAATAGACCCGCACTTGAGCCCTCAGAGACTAACACCCAAATACGAATGAATAGTGAATTCCCGTATTCTATGAAATAACAGCCGCGTTTGACCGATGGTCTATTCATTCGTATTTCTGAACGTTGTAATTCAAACCATTACGAATAGTCCAAACACTGCCGAGATTGGTGCTTAGTGAATTCCCGGATTAGGACTTAGAAAAAAAAACACAAAACGGACAAACTCGAATTCTTAGTAAATATTGGCCATGGTCTCATGCAGGAAGTTCTAGGGTCTTGAAGCCCATACTTCTTAAAGAACAGAAACAGGATTGTACTGATCACAGGTTGACAGGGGAATTCCACAGTGGGTTCCATTGCCCCAGGGCCCCACCCCCTACTCTTGGTTGAGCAGTTACTTGGTGGAGCAGGATCACTTGGGTGCTTGTTTTATTCTATGGAAACTACACCAATATTAGTCCTAATCAAAGTGGGTGGTCACTGGTCCCGACACATCTCTATCCCCTCCTTTAGAAAGGGCCCCTGTTCTTTGTATGTCCTCTCTAATATTAGGCTAAGTCCCTCTTGGGTGGCTGGCCTCAGTCCGTCTGGTGGCTGGCCACACCTCTTAAGTTTGGGCCCCCATACCAATGCATTCCGAGGTGGATACATGCCCCAGTCCCACATTGAACAGGAAAGCCTCGCATGCACCTTCAGCAACACTCAGCAATGTACTTTTAAGCGGATTGGGGCTATTTATTACATATACTACAGTATAAATGACTGTATATGTCACAGGTGGTTCTGCTATGTATAATAGCGGCTACAAAATACAATGTTGTACTGTATACTTAAGGCATGTATGTATTGTTTTCTAAGACCCCAAACACCTGTCATCTGACGTTTGTTCAGGGCATAAAAAAAACACTGGTTTCCTTTTGGACTGTAAATGCTAATCTAACTGCTATTCAAATGAATCAGGGGAATAAAGTCCGAGGAAATGAGATTCAAACATTAACCATGTCTATAAAGAATTCTTATGGCAAACTTGGCACATCATATCATTTACAGTAATAAAATGCATGCAAGCCTAACGTATTTCTGCTCATATGTATGTGCCTGGCTTACGTTGGGATACGTCACATAGACGATCTTGTGGGATATGTATTTGCTACCAAGCACACAACAGCTGAAGCCTCTCTAATAATGCAGAAACAAACGCCCCATCTTGTCTACAGGAACAAATAACTATATCATGCACAGAAAAGCATAACATATACCCAGGGGCATCTTATGAGAGGAGAGGGCTCTCATGCACCTCCATGCAGGCCCCCCACATTGTGCCAGAGCCTGCTGCTGGCAACATTTTCCAAGCGATATCTTCAGTTGTGGCAGCGAGGTAAGTATAGATGTGGCCCCCTCGGACCCATAGGCCCGTGTGCACTGCACCCATTATAGATACACCTATACATATGCCACAGAGGTGTAACTGGGTCTGGTGACATCTGGTGCGCACAAAAGGGGCATGGCCTGGCATAGATGGGCGTGGCCTCACAGGAAGCCCCCGTTTACCACAATCCAGAGGTGTGCTCTCACGGGAAGCCCCCAATAATATCTGTCCGGGGGCACTACATGATAATGTACAGTGTAGTTCTGGACTCCCTGCCTCCACGGAGGAGCTGACATTTTGGTGTCACCCACTTCGAGGGTGACATCTGAGTGTGGTCCACACCCCTCGCACACCCAGAGTGATGCCTCTGATATGCTGGATTAAAGAATAAGAAAGAACCTATCAACATCTGCAATGCATTCATAATCAGTCAATCACAAATGGTTTGCAAGTGCTGCCAATTATCAAAATGATCAGTGCATATACACCAGCCCCTGCAGATACTATAGCTTTCTCAATTATGTACATATCAGTCCATGGACCCAATTCAGAGATGTACGCAAAACTGATACTTCCGTATAGCTCCGCAGATTTCATTCTGCAGCATCAATCGCAGTGCCCTGGATGCTGCAGCCCTTTTGGGGCAGCGACTGGGAGCGTTTGTCAAAATGGGGGCGTCTGAGCCCAGATTTGTAGGAGTGCAGAGGTCAGGGTCTGCGTCTTCTGATGCACATTTACTGTTGCGTGTTTACACCGAGCATCTTAAGTAACCCGAGGGTCACTCAGATATCTGAGGTTCTCACAGGTGATCCAATGCCGTGTCTTCGGATGTAGCTGCTGATTAGTGAAGTCGCCAGGAGTCGACGGTATACACAAGATGTCTCCTGTAGCATTAGCATATAATAGCACAGCCGCTGCGCACAAAGACACAGCAGGTGTGTGATCTGCGTTCATTTCTGAGCCAGGCCCCAGGTTAGAATGCTCTTTCCCTTCCACGTCCAGCTTCTCCAGCCTCCTGCCGACATCAGCGCCGGAATCACCCAAGCCTGCATAGCGACATATGCTTGTGTAGATTTCCTAGACTTGGGCTGAATGATATGTTCTGAAGCAGCATCACTGAATGTCCTCCATTGCTGCTGACTATCAGTAAAGGGTTTCCGTGGCTAAATTGGCACTTGTTACTGGTGAAGTGGTGCTGGTCATTAATCAGAAGGTACTACGAACCGAACCCTGACGAACTTCACGTGCCGAGCCTGGATCCGAGCCCGGCTTGGGTTTTCCTGCCTGACTCAGAAACCAGAACGAGGCAAACGTCATCATCCCGCTGTCGGATTCTCGTGGGGTTGGATACCATATAAGGAGCCGCGCGTCGCCGCCATTTTCACTCCAGTCCTGGAGAGTGCAGTGAGAAGATGTGTCTCCGTCCTCAGTGTCTGTGCGGGCGGGAAAGTGGGGTGGCGATTATAGTGCTGTCTTGTGCTGCTCAGTCCAGTGTAGTGTCTCAGCTGCATCAGTCAGTCCAGTGACCAGTCACAGTGGTGGTGTCCTCTGCTGCCATATGTCCAGTGCTGCTGTATAATAAGCCCCTTACAGTGTTGCTGTGTTGTCCTGCATCAGACCAGTGGTAGTGTACTGTGCATCAGTCAGTCCAGTGACCAGTCACAGTGGTGGTATCCTCTGTTGCCATATGTCCAGTGCTGCTGTATAATAAGTCCCTTACAGTGTCGCTGTGTTGTCCTGCATCAGACCAGTGGTAGTGTCCTGTGCATCAGTCAGTCCAGTGACCAGTCACAGTGGTGGTGTCCTCTGCTGCCATATGTCCAGTGCTGCTGTATAATAAGTCCCTTACAGTGTTGCTGTGTTGTCCTGCATCAGACCAGTGGTAGTGTCCAGTGCATCAGTCAGTCCAGTGACCAGTCACAGTGGTGGTGTCCTCTGCTGCCATATGTCCAGTGCTGCTGTATAATAAGTCCCTTACAGTGTTGCTGTGTTGTCCTGCATCAGACCAGTGGTAGTGTCCTGTGCATCAGTCAGTCCAGTGACCAGTCACAGTGGTGGTGTCCTCTGCTGCCATATGTCCAGCGCTGCTGTATAATAAGTCTCTTACAGTGTCGCTGTGTTGTCCTGCATCAGACCAGTGGTAGTGTCCTGTGCTGTATATTATTTACTCCAAATAAAGGGGTTATTAACATTTAATCCAAATATAATTTTTACAGGGTTTGCTCTGTGTGGTGTAGGGGTACACTTGCCTGTGCTGCATATTATTATAATAGCTCCAAATAAAAGGGTTATTATTATTCAAATAAATTTTACAGGCTTTGCCGTGTGTGTGTGTGGTTTAGGGGTACGCTCTCCTGTGCACCAATATCGTGCATGTATTACATCTGGGCAAATTCCGGCATGTCCCATATTGTTTGTGCCGCACACTTGTGTCGCTTAGTCATACAGCCACCTCGGTGCAACTTTTTGGCCTAAAAACTAGAGATGAACGGGTTCGGATTTACTCGGTTCTTTACGCCAGAATTATCTTTCTTATTATAATTATATTTCTTATTTTCTGGATTTTTCTTATTGGTTAACCAAAACACGTGACGTCCAATAGCCAATAAGGAGATTCGGGTAAATCCGAGTAAAACCGAACCCGCTCATCTCTACTAAAAACAATATTGTGAGGTGTTCAGAATAGACTGGAAATGAGTGGAAATGACTGTTATTGAGGTTAATAATACCATAGGATAAAAATTACCGCCAAATTCTGTGATTTTAGCTGTTTTTATGTACAGGTTGAGTATCCCATATCCAAATTTTCAGAAATACGGAATATTCCGAAATACGGACTTTTTTGAGTGAGAGTGAGATAGTGAAACCTTTGTTTTTTGATGACTCAATGTACACAAACTTTGTTTAATACACAAAGTTATTAAAAATATTGTATTAAATGACCTTCAGGCTGTGTGTATAAGGTGTATATGAAACATAAATGAATTGTGTGAAAATACACACACTTTGTTTAATGCACAAAGTTATAAAACATATTGGCTAAAATGACCATCAGGCTGTGTGTATAAGGTGTATATGTAACATAAATGCATTCTGTGCTTAGATTTAGGTCCCATCCCCATGATAACTCATTATGGTACGCAATTATTCAAAAATACGGAAAAATCCGATATCCAAAATATCTCTGGTCCCAAGCGTTTTGGATAAGAGATACTCAACCTGTATTTAAAAAAAAAATCATCCAGATACATGTAATTGTCAGAGAAGTAACTTCATATACAGTAGTTAGAACTCTCATATTTCCTATACAGGAGCAAATAGCTTCATCAGTAAGGTGTCTGATTCCAGTGTGGTTTCTAATCCTGGGTATACGCTTGTAAAATGTGTATCTACAGTATAATAAAAAAGTGTGATTTGTAAGGTGCAGGTACCAGTGAGGAAGTCGGCCACTGAAGAGATAGTGGCAGCTATCAATTAACTTAATTCAATGGTGTCACAGAATGGGAGGAGAGGTGCCCCCTTCAGAGCAGGAGCCCGGCTGCAGATGACTCCGTTGCCTCCCAGAGTTACGCCTCTGGGTCCAGTGGATGTTACATTGTGCACAACTGAAACGTTGTATACTGACATAATCAGCGTGGGGAACATGGGATTGGTGCGTTATAAAATGAGTAAATGTTTCTCTTTCATATGTAATGTCCCATATTGTCTACACTGCGTCATGAAGTCACCGGAGCTTCGGTATTTAATGTAAATGTAAAAGAACTGAAAGCACAGAATGAAAAGGAGATCCACCCTGTAGAATGATAATATAAAAGTGTCTAACTCTGCTATTTTGACACGATGCAAAAATCTCCCCATGACAATAAGCCTTGTTGTGAAGATGTAAAGAAGTAATTAAAAAGCAGATTAAAAGAATGGTAATAAATGACTCCACCTGCAGCGGAGGAACTCCCTTGTTTTTGATAATGGATGAGTTAAAAGGATACAAAGAAGGAGAAAAGATTCATCAGTTATTCATGAAGCAGCAAGGTAGAGGAATCCCAACACGCGAAAAGGGAGATAGTAAATGCAGAGAGTCAGAAGGTGATCAGAGAATAAACAAGAAAGTGACTTTAATTATCACGGAGGAGAGAGCAGCAGCTACTGTAGTGTGTGTGGTTGATTTTTTTTTAAATGATAAATTCAACACAAAAGGGTAAAAAAATTAATCTATGTGAATGGGTAACAGAACAGTGCCTACACACAAAACTTCTGCTATTGTTCAATCTCTTGTTAAAAGGAAGCTTGAATTTTGTTTTTGTTTAATTGCTATAACTGTGGATTATATAAGCGATGTCCCCTCTTTCTACTGCAGTACCCCTGGATCCAGTGAGAACAAGCATCTAAAAAACCAACGCGTTTCATTTTCTCAGACTTCTTCAGGGAATGTTGTCAAGGTGAGTTGAGCTGTGCTCATTTAATTTTCAGTTGGGTCACATGACTATAACTGATTTTTTTCACATGATCTGTGTTAAGGGAAAAATGCCATAATATCATATATAAACACCTAAATATTGATGTATATACACAAATTCAAATAACATACAAATGTTCTCGAGTAAAACATAATTGTAATTAGTCTAAAGTTTACTCTCATTTTGGAGTAATAGTTAACAAGTACTAGTGTCATAGAACATGCCCTGTGAATGCTCATTAGGCTTAACTGCGGCCCTATTGTGGACATAATTATATAGAAAGAATATACTGAATTATATAGAAAGAATATAATGAAACATCATTATATAGAAATGATGTATAAAGGAATGGGCACATTCAGCAGCTGAGCAATGCAAAGTGAATGTATACATGCTAAATAGTACATATGTCGAAGCGCCAAATATTGTATACATAGAAATATATATACTGTACTGTACATATAAGCATCTGTTCTATGTATAATACTGTATAGAAACCCATTCAGTGATGGAACCATATTGGACACCGAATATCTATGATAAACTTCCAATTTTAAATATTCCTCTGATAGAATTAAAACATAGCATCAGCATACAGCAAACCACTGCAGTATTGTTTCAGAGAGATGACATGTTGCATTAATAGTACCTTCAAAATATTAAACCGCCCTTATATTGAAATAAGTAACCTCACTAGCTCACATAGTATACAAAAGCACCCTCCCACATACATAGTAACTAAGGTTGAAAAAAGACAATTGTCCATCGAGTTCAACCTATTTGTAGTCTCCTATGCAGTCTTATTATAGGACTAGTTATTTTTATGTTAGGACTAGTTATATTAACTATAATGCGTGCCTACGCAATATAACCCTGAATATCTTTAGCCAATAGGAATTTATCGAACCCATTCTTAAAGGTGTTGACTGAGTCCGCTGTTACTACTCTCTCAGGCAGGGAATTCCAAACACGTATTGTCCTTACTGTGAAAAAACCTTTTTGCCTCAATGTGCGGAAACTCCTCTCCTCTAACCTAAGCGAGTGACAACGTGTCCTCTGTGCTGATCTTATAGAAAACAGGTCCCTCCCGAGCTCTGTGTATTGACCCCTTATATATTTGTAGATGTTGATCATGTCCCCTCTTAGTCTCCTCTTTTCCAATGTAAACATGCCTAGCCTTGCAAGCCTTTCCTCGTATTCCAGCGTCTCCATGCCCTTGATTAGTTTGGTCGCCCGCCTCTGAACCTTTTCTAGCTCCAGGATATCCTTTTTGTAATATGGTGCCCAAAATTGCACACAGTATTCAAGATGTGGCCTCACTAGTGATTTATATAACGGGAGTATAATACTCTTGTCCCTTGCATCAATTCCCCATTTTATGCATGCTAATATCTTTTCTCTAACGTCCTAAGTGGATGCTGGGGACTCCGTCAGGACCATGGGAATAGCGGCTCCGCAGGAGACAGGGCACAAAAATAAAGCTTTAGGATTAGGTGGTGTGTACTGGCTCCTCCCCCTATGACCCTCCTCCAAGCCTCAGTTAGGTTTTTGTGCCCGTCCGAGCAGGGTGCAATCTAGGTGGCTCTCCTAAAGAGCTGCTTAGAAAAAGTTTTTAGGTTTTTTATTTTCAGTGAGTCCTGCTGGCAACAGGCTCACTGCATCGAGGGACTTAGGGGAGAGAATTTCAACTCACTTGCGTGCAGGATGGATTGGATTCTTAGGCTACTGGACACCATTAGCTCCAGAGGGAGTCGGAACACAGGTCTCACCCTGGGGTTCGTCCCGGAGCCGCGCCGCCGACCCCCCTTACAGATGCTGAAGATTGAAGGTCCGGAAACAGGCGGCAGAAGGCTCTTCAGTCTTCATGAAGGTAGCGCACAGCACTGCAGCTGTGCGCCATTGTTGTCACACACTTCACACCAAGCGGTCACGGAGGGTGCAGGGCGCTGCTGGGGGCGCCCTGGGCAGCAATATTTAATACCTTTATGGCAAAAGAATACATCACATATAGCCATTGAGGCTATATGTATGTATTTAACCCATGCCAGATATCTAAAACTCCGGGAGAAAAGCCCGCCGAAATAGGGGGCGGGGCTTATTCTCCTCAGCACACAGCGCCATTTTCCTGCTCAGCTCCGCTGTGAGGAAGGCTCCCAGGACTCTCCCCTGCACTGCACTACAGAAACAGGGTAAAACAGAGAGGGGGGGCATTTTTTGGCGATATTTTGATATATTTAAGCTGCTATAAGGAACAACACTTATATAAGGTTGTTCCCATATATATTATAGCGCTTGGGTGTGTGCTGGCAAACTCTCCCTCTGTCTCCCCAAAGGGCTAGTGGGGTCCTGTCTTCGATAAGAGCATTCCCTGTGTGTCTGCTGTGTGTCGGTACGTGTGTGTCGACATGTATGAGGACGATGTTGGTGTGGAGGCAGAGCAATTGCCGATAATGGTGATGTCACCCCCCAGGGAGTCGACACCGGAATGGATGGCTTTGTTTATGGAATTACGTGATAATGTCAGCACATTACAAAAATCAGTTGACGACATGAGACGGCCGGCAAACCAGTTAGTACCTGCCCAGGCGTCTCAGACACCGTCAGGGGCTGTAAAGCGCCCTTTACCTCAGTCGGTCGACACAGACCCAGACACAGACACTGAATCTAGTGTCGACGGTGATGAAACAAACGTATTTTCAAGTAGGGCCACACGTTATATGATCACGGCAATGAAGGAGGCTTTGCATATCTCTGATACTGCAAGTACCACAAAAAGGGGTATTATGTGGGGGGTGAAAAAACTACCTGTAGTTTTTCCTGAATCAGAGGAATTAAATGATGTATGTGATGAAGCGTGGGTTAACCCAGATAGAAAAGTGCTAATTTCAAAAAAGTTATTAGCATTATACCCTTTCCCGCCAGAGGTTAGGGCACGCTGGGAAACACCCCCTAGGGTGGATAAGGCGCTCACACGCTTATCAAAACAAGTGGCGTTACCGTCTCCTGATACGGCCGCCCTCAGGGATCCAGCTGATAGGAGACTGGAAACTATCCTAAAAAGTATATACACACATACTGGTGTTATACTGCGACCAGCCATCGCCTCAGCCTGGATGTGCAGTGCTGGGGTCGTCTGGTTGGATTCCCTGACTGAAAATATTGATACCCTGGATAGGGACAGTATTTTATTGACTATAGAGCAATTAAAGGATGCTTTCCTTTATATGCGAGATGCTCAGAGAGATATTTGCACTCTGGCATCGAGAGTAAATGCGATGTCCATATCTGCCAGAAGGAGTTTATGGACGCGACAGTGGTCAGGTGATGCGGATTCCAAACGACATATGGAAGTATTGCCGTATAAAGGGGAGGAATTATTTGGCGTCGGTCTATCGGATCTGGTGGCCACGGCAACTGCCGGAAAATCCACCTTTTTACCTCAGACCCCCTCCCAACAGAAAAAGACACCGTCTTTTCAGCCGCAGTCCTTTCGGTCCTATAAGAACAAGCGGACAAAAGGACAGTCATATCTGCCTCGGGGCAGAGGAAGGGGTAAGAGAGGGCAGCAAGCAGCCCCTGCCCAGGAACAGAAGCCCTCTCAGGGTTCTGCAAAGCCCTCAGCATGACGCTGGGGCCTTACAAGCGGACTCAGGAGCGGTGGGGGGTCGACTCAAGAATTTCAGCGCACAGTGGGCTTGCTCACAGGTGGACCCCTGGATCCTGCAGGTAGTATCTCAGGGTTACAGGTTGGAATTCGAGAAGTCTCCCCCTCGCAGGTTCCTAAAGTCTGCTTTGCCAACGTCTCCCTCAGACAGGGCGACGGTATTGGAAGCCATTCACAAGCTGTTTTCTCAGCAGGTGATAGTCAAGGTACCCCTCCTACAACAGGGAAAGGGGTATTACTCCACGCTATTTGTGGTACCGAAGCCGGACGGCTCGGTAAGACCTATTCTAAATCTGAAATCTTTGAACCTGTACATACAAAAATTCAAGTTCAAGATGGAGTCACTCAGAGCAGTGATAGCGAATCTGGAAGAAGGGGACTTTATGGTGTCCCTGGACATAAAGGATGCTTACCTGCATGTCCCAATTTGCCCTTCACATCAAGGGTACCTCAGGTTCGTGGTGCAAAACTGTCATTATCAGTTTCAGACGCTGCCGTTTGGATTGTCCACGGCACCTCGGGTCTTTACCAAGGTAATGGCCGAAATGATGATTCTTCTGCGAAGAAGAGGCGTATTAATTATCCCTTACTTGGACGATCTCCTGATAAGGGCAAGGTCCAGAGAACAGCTGGAGGACGGAGTAGCACTAACCCGACTAGTGCTGCAACAACACGGGTGGATTCTGAATTTTCCAAAATCTCAGTTGACCCCGACGACACGTCTGCTGTTCCTGGGAATGATTCTGGACACGGTTCAGAAAAAGGTATTTCTTCCGGAGGAGAAAGCCAGGGAGTTATCCGAACTTGTCAGGAACCTCCTAAAACCAGGGAAAGTGTCTGTGCATCAATGCACAAGAGTCCTGGGAAAGATGGTGGCTTCTTACGAAGCGATTCCATTCGGCAGATTCCACGCACGAACTTTTCAGTGGGATCTGCTGGACAAATGGTCCGGATCACATCTGCAGATGCATCAGCGGATAACCTTATCGCCACGGACAAGGGTGTCTCTTCTGTGGTGGTTGCAGAGTGCTCATCTGTTAGAGGGCCGCAGATTCGGCATACAGGACTGGGTCCTGGTGACCACGGATGCCAGTCTGAGAGGCTGGGGAGCGGTCACACAGGGAAGAAACTTCCAGGGAGTATGGTCAAGCCTGGAGATGTCTCTTCACATAAATATACTGGAGCTAAGAGCGATTTACAATGCTCTAAGTCTGGCAAAACCCCTGCTTCAGGGTCAGCCGGTGTTGATCCAGTCGGACAACATCAAGGCAGTCGCCCACGTAAACAGACAGGGCGGCACAAGAAGCAGGACAGCAATGGCAGAAGCTGCAACGATTCTTCGCTGGGCGGAAGATCATGTGATAGCACTGTCAGCAGTATTCATTCCGGGAGTGGACAACTGGGAAGCAGACTTCCTCAGCAGACACGATCTACACCCGGGAGAGTGGGGACTTCATCCAGAAGTCTTCCACATGATTGTGAACCGTTGGGAAAAACCAATGGTGGATATGATGGCGTCCCGCCTCAACAAAAAACTGGACAGGTATTGCGCCAGGTCAAGAGACCCTCAGGCAATAGCTGTGGACGCTCTGGTAACACCGTGGGTGTTCCAGTCAGTGTATGTGTTCCCTCCTCTGCCTCTCATACCAAAAGTACTGAGAATTATACGGCAAAAGGGAGTAAGAACGATACTAGTGGCTCCGGATTGGCCAAGAAGAACTTGGTACCCGGAACTTCAAGAGATGCTCACGGAGGATCCGTGGCCTCTACCTCTAAGACGGGACCTGCTTCAGCAGGGACCGTGTCTATTCCAAGACTTACCGCAGCTGCGTTTGACGGCATGGCGGTTGAACGCCGAATTCTAAGGGAAAAAGGCATTCCGGAAGAGGTCATTCCTACACTGGTAAAAGCCAGGAAGGAGGTGACTGCACAACATTATCACCGCATTTGGAGGAAATATGTTGCGTGGTGTGAGGCCAGGAAGGCCCCCACGGAGGAATTTCAACTGGGTCGATTCCTACATTTCCTGCAAACAGGATTGTCTATGGGCCTCAAATTGGGGTCCATTAAGGTTCAAATTTCGGCCCTGTCGATTTTCTTCCAGAAAGAATTGGCTTCAGTTCCTGAAGTCCAGACTTTTGTAAAAGGAGTACTACATATACAGCCCCCGGTTGTGCCCCCAGTGGCACCGTGGGATCTTAATGTAGTCTTGGATTTTCTCAAATCCCATTGGTTTGAGCCGCTCAAATCGGTGGAGTTGAAGTATCTTACATGGAAAGTAACCATGCTACTGGCCCTGGCTTCAGCCAGGAGAGTATCAGAATTGGCGGCTTTATCATATAAGAGCCCATATCTGATTTTCCATACGGACAGGGCAGAACTGCGGACGCGTCCTCATTTTCTGCCTAAGGTGGTGTCAGCGTTTCACCTGAACCAGCCTATTGTGGTGCCTGCGGCTACTAACGATTTGGAGGATTCCAAGTTGTTGGACGTGGTCCGGGCATTGAAAATATATATTTCAAGAACGGCGGGAGTCAGAAAGTCTGACTCACTGTTTATATTGTATGCACCCAACAAGATGGGTGCTCCTGCTTCTAAGCAGACGATTGCTCGTTGGATTTGTAGCACAATTCAACTTGCACATTCTGTGGCAGGCTTGCCACAACCTAAATCTGTCAAGGCCCATTCCACAAGGAAAGTGGGCTCATCCTGGGCGGCTGCCCGGGGGGTCTCGGCATTACAACTCTGCCGAGCTGCTACTTGGTCAGGGGCAAACACGTTTGCAAAATTCTACAAATTTGATACCCTGGCTGAGGAGGACCTTGAGTTCTCTCATTCGGTGCTGCAGAGTCATCCGCACTCTCCCGCCCGTTTGGGAGCTTTGGTATAATCCCCATGGTCCTGACGGAGTCCCCAGCATCCACTTAGGACGTTAGAGAAAATAAGAATTTACTTACCGATAATTCTATTTCTCGTAGTCCGTAGTGGATGCTGGGCGCCCATCCCAAGTGCGGATTGTCTGCAATACTTGTACATAGTTATTGTTACAAACAAATTCGGGTTGTTATTGTTGTGAGCCGTCTGTTCAGAGGCTCCTACGTTTGTCATACTGTTAACTGGGTTCAGATCACAAGTTATACGGTGTGATTGGTGTGGCTGGTATGAGTCTTACCCGGGATTCAATATCCTTCCTTATTGTGTACGCTCGTCCGGGCACAGTATCCTAACTGAGGCTTGGAGGAGGGTCATAGGGGGAGGAGCCAGTACACACCACCTAATCCTAAAACTTTATTTTTGTGCCCTGTCTCCTGCGGAGCCGCTATTCCCATGGTCCTGACGGAGTCCCCAGCATCCACTACGGACTACGAGAAATAGAATTATCGGTAAGTAAATTCTTATTATTAGCCTTCTTTGCTGCACTCGTACTTTGGATACTGCTGCTTAATTTGTTATCTATGTGAACCCCTAAGTCTTTTTCCAGTACAGAAACCCCTAGTATTACCCCATTTAGTATGTAGGTGTAATTTTTGGTCTTGCCCCCACAGTGCATTACCTTACACTTGTCTGTGTTGAATCTCATTCTCCATTTTGCTGCCCATGCTTCCAGTTTAGTTAAGTCGTTCTGAAGAGACTCAGCATCCCCCTCCGTATTTATAACCTTACACAATTTGGTAATATCTTACATTAGCCACAGTAAGACACTTACCTATACCATTGGCCACAGTAAGACATTTACCTATACCATTGGCCACAGTAAGACACGTACCTATACCATTGGCCACAGTAAGACACTTACCTATACCATTGGCCACAGTAAGACACTTACCTATACCATTGGCCACAGTAAGACACTTACCTATACCATTGGCCACAGTAAGACACTTACCTATACCATTGGCCACAGTAAGACACTTACATATCTTCCAAAGCTAAGGAAGGCAGCTATACATTCACATGTTGGGGCCCATATAGCAATATCTGCATACAAAATTAATTTGTGTCCAAAAAATAGCAGCACTTACAATATGTTTAAATATCACATAAATGTATTATTATTCGGGTACTGGGACAGAGATTGCAAAACACAGCGTATAAGAACGCGTTGCAGAAAGACAGGTTTCCGCATTTACGCCTGTGCTGCTTACTGGAAATCATTCTGCACATGTGCAGCAGCCAGGGTCGGATTACATGAGGGGCGACAGTGGTGGTCATCCCGGGGCCCCTACACATTAGGGGCTTCCACACATTGCTATTTGAAAGGGAGCAGTCTCCCTCTGGAGGCTCAGCTGTTCATTAACAGCATCCGCCGAGGAGCTTCTCTGTCTAGATTCAGTCTCGCTGGACACTGACCCTGAGCCGCCCACATCTGCTTGATACGGCGCTGCCTAGGCTGCTGCTCCCAGGTGTGGGGGTGGGGAGTGATGGGCACGGTGGCCATTTTGTGAGTGATTTTAGCCACAGCTGCAACGCAATGCAGGACTCCAGAAAGGTTAGTAATAAAACCTGGATGCAAGGTGTGCGGTGTGGGGCCCGTGTGCCCAAATATAGAAACGCCAATGGTAGTGAGACCCAGGAGCGGATCTTGGTGCGGGCAAGCAGTGCCTTCGCCCGGGGCGCTGCGGCCTGGGGGCGCGGTTGCAGTCACCCCGCAGGCACCCTGCTCCCCACTCCACGACTGCAGCAGACGCCATGGGCTGTGTGGGCGTCCGCTGCAGCCGGCTCCAGGGACAGACACTAGAGGTCAGTATTGACCTCTAGTGTCTGTGCTTATGGGAGAGACGTCACGACGTCTCTCCCATAGAGAGGAGCCAGCGGCCAGACGGAGCAGCAGCAGCGATCGGGAAGCAGGAGCGGGGCAGTGGTAAGTATTGTTTTTTTACATTTTTGTGTGTGTGTGTGTGCACAAGTACTTGGGGCAAAGAAACGGGGCACAACTGCTGGGGGCAAAGAAACGGGGCACAACTATTGGGGGCAAAGAAAGAGGGGGCACAACTACTGGGGGCAAAGAAACAGGGCAAATAAAGAGGGGGCACAACTACTGGGGGCAAAGAAATGGGGCACAACTACTGGGTGCAAAGCAACAGGGGGCACAACTACTGGGGGCAAAGCAACAGGGGGCACAACTACTGGGGGCAAAGCAACAGGGGGCACAACGACAGGGGGTACAACTACTGGGGGCAAATCAACTAGGGGGCACAACTATTTGGGGCAAATTAGGGGGCACAGCTACTGGGAGCATAACTGTGGCCACGCCCCTCCCCTATGAGGCCACGCCCCTATTTTTTTTACGTGCACAATCTGTTTTGCCGCAGGGGGCGCAAGTGGAAACTTTCGCACTGGGCGCCACAAGGTGTAGAACCGGCCCTGGTGAGACCCCCAAAACTTCCTTGACCCTGGGCCCCCACCACCCTTAATCCGGCCCTGGCAGCAGCTGAATATCACTGCAGCATACATGGCATGGCAAATGCTGGACCAATGCTGAACGGACAGACGAGTAAGTATATTTGTACTGTATATTATAAAATGTTGTTTTAAAAATGATTTATATAATTGTACAGTAAATGCAAGAGCGGCATCGTCAGCGATGGGGGGAGGCACGACAGCGGAGGAGCAAGCGGAAGGATCTGAAAAGATCTCTCACCTGCAAAATGGAAGATTGCGTTAGTTTTGGAGGGCTCCTTTAAAAAAAAAAGTCACAATTTGATCTTGGTAAATTCAGGCTGATTGCAGTTCCCATTAGGGGTAGGGGAAAATGCAATCAGGACTCAAATCGGATGCAAATTTTAGAGCATGGAGGAGATTTTTGCAAAAAGCCCTTTGACACATTTAAGTGATACTACATTGGGCCTAACTGAGACTTGATCGCAAAAGCAAAATCTTTCTCTAATGTGCAAAATCATGTGCACTGCAGGTGGGGCAGATATAACATGTGCAGAGAGAGTTAGATTTGGGTGGGTTATATTGTTTCTGTGCAGGGTAAATACTGGCTGCTCAATTTTTACACTGCAATTGAAATTTCAATTTGAACACATCCCACCCAAATCTAACTCTCTCTGCACATGTTATATCTGCCCCCCCTGAAATGCACATGGTTTTGCCCATTAGAGAAAATTTTTGTTATTGCGATCAGGTCTGAATTAGAGCCATAATGTGAGCAGGATGTAAAAACTAAAATGAATGATAAATAACATGCCCAACAGAGATATGAGAGTTGGATAAGGCCAGTGGTGCAAGTGGGCGGGTACGGGTGGGTACGGCGTACCCGTAAGAATTTAGCCGTGGGTACGCCGTACCCACACCGACGGGCCGCCGCTCCTCTTCCTTCCCTCCCTCCCCCACGCCGCACCGCCGCACCGCCGCACACGCCTCTGATGTGAGGGCAGGAGAGTGCAGCCTGCGCCTCTCGTTCCCCTCAGTCTCCAGTGGGTGTTTCAGTTTACTTCAGCGCCGATCCGTGAGCCAATCAGAGCTCGCACCCGCGAGCTCTGATTGGCTCACGGATCGGCGCTGAATTAAACTGAGACACCCGCCGAAGACTGAGGGGAACGAGAGGCGCAGGCTGCACTCTCCTTCCCTCACATGACAGACAGGAGGACAGCGACGGCAGCGGTGAGTAGGGGAGGGGGGCATGTTATACCTGGCACTGGGGGGGCATGTATACCTGGCACTGGGGGCATATCTGGCACAGGGGGGCATATATTATATACCTGGCACTGGGGGCATATCTGGCACAGGGGGGCATATATACCTGGCACTGGGGGATATCTGGCACAGGGGGGCATGTATACCTGGCACTGGGGGCATATCTGGCACAGGGGGGCATATATACCTGGCACTGGGGGCATATCTGGCACAGGGGGGCATATATACCTGGCACTGGGGGATATCTGGCACAGGGGGGCATGTATACCTGGCACTGGGGGCATATCTGGCACAGGGAGGCATATATACCTGGCACTGGGGGATATCTGGCACAGGGGGGCATGTATACCTGGCACTGGGGGATATCTGACACTGGGGGGGCATGTATACCTGGCACTGGGGGATATCTGGCACTGGGGGGGCATGTATACCTGGCACTGGGGGATATCTGGCACTGGGGGCATATCTAGCACAGGGGGGCATATATACCTGGCACTGGGGGATATCTGGCACAGGGGGGCATGTATACCTGGCACTGGAGGATATCTGGCACTGGGGGCATATCTGGCACTGTAGGGGCATTTCTGTATCTGGCACGGGGGGCAATGTATATCTGACACAGTGGGGGCATTTGTGTATCTAGCACTGTGGGGCAATGTGTATCTGACACTGTGAGGCAATGTATGGCACTCTGGGGGCATTTCTGTATCTGGCACTGTGGGGCAATGTGTATCTGGCACTGTGGGGCAATGTGTATCTGGCACTGTGGGGCAATGTGCATCTGGCACTGTGGGGCAATGTGCATCTGGCACTGTGGGGCAATGTGTATCTGGCACTCTGGAGACATTTGTGTATCTGGCACTGTGGGGCAATGTGTATCTGGCACTGTGGGGCAATGTGTATCTGGCACTCTGGGGACATTTGTGTATCTGGCACTGTGGGGCAATGTGCATCTGGCACTGTGGGGCAATGTGTATCTGGCACTGTGAGGCAATGTGTATCTGACACTCTGGGGACATTTGTGTATCTGGCACTCTGGGGACATTTGTGTATCTGGCACTGTGGGGCAATGTGTATCTGGCACTGTGGGGTTATATGTATCTGGCACTGTGGGGCAATGTATATCTAGCACTGTGGTGCAACGTGTATCTGACACTATTGGGGTCATACGTGTATCTGCCCCTCCCCCATATGTGTATCACGCCCCCATTTTCATTGGCCACGCCCCATGTGGCATTTGGCCACACCCATTTTTTTGCGCGCGCGCCTTCGGCGCGCGCACACAGTACCCGTAAGACATTTTTTCTACTTGCACCACTGGATAAGGCAGGTGAAGTGAGAGGAGAGAGTGGGTTGGAGGGGAAATAGGTGGAGAGGGGAGGATTGGGTTTGAGAATACAGGAGGTGGATGGAAGACATGAGGACAGGGGCTGTACTGAAAAAGAGAGGCAACTAATTATTGGCTTGTCTCTGGGAAGAGGTTAGCCAATGGGAAGCACAGCAATGATTTACAGTAGGATAGGGTCTGCCCCATTTATGCCAGACTGCCCCGCCCATGGCCTCTGGGCTCCCAGCTATTACACAAAGCACATCCAACACTAATGGCAAATAGACAGATCTGAAACATTTTTAATAGTGTTCAAAGTACTGTAGAATCCAATTGTACAACATAGAGCACGTTACTTTGTCTCCCATACAAATCCCACCCTAGACTGATTGCTATGATGTATAGCTTACAGTCAATCAGGTGGGTACTGTACACCAGACCATCAATTTATGGTGGTTAGTGTACAAAACACAGCACTGGGAGAGGGCAGCACAGACACCACACACAGGTACTTTCCCCTGAAGACATGCCTATGACATCTGTCTAATATCCGGAGACTACTCCACAGCGGGTCTGGGACTGAGGGTCGACAGCACAAAGGTCGACACACCTTAGGTCGACGCCAATTGGTCGACACACCTTAGGTCGACATGGACAAAAGGTCGACATGGACAAAAGGTCGACAGGAACAAGGTCGACATGGAAAAAGGTTGACATGAGTTTTTTATGTTTTTTTGGTGTCGTTTTCTTCGTAGAGTGACCGGGAACCCCAATTAGTGCACCGCGTCCCCTCGCATGGCTCGCTTCACTCGCCATGCTTCGGGCATGGTGCCTTCGCTCCGCTACCGCTTCGCTCGGCACACTTTACTGTTCCAATCGTAGTCCACGTGGATCGTTAAGTATGAAAAGGTTCAAAAAAAGAAAAAAATCGTGAAAAACTCATGTCGACCTTTTTCCATGTCGACCTTGTTCCCGTCGACCTTTTGTCCATGTCGACCTTTTGTCTATGTCGACCTAAGGTGCGTCGACCAATTGGTGTCGACCTAAGGTGTGTCGACCTTTGTGCTGTCGACCTGGAGTCCGGATACCTCCACAGCAGATCTGCAATCTCTGGTGAACAGTGTACGGCTGATCTCTGGCCTCTGGTGAGTAGTGTACAGCTAACCTCTGGTCTCTGGCGAGTAGTGTACAGCTGACCTCTGGTCTCTGATGAGTAGTGTACAGCTGACCTCTGGTCTCTGGTAAGTAGTGTAGGGCTGACTGCCAGTCTCTGGTGAGTTGTGTACAGCTGACCTCCGGTCTCTGGTGAGTTGAGTACTGCTGACCTCAGGTCTCTGGTGAGTACTGTACAGCTGACCTCTGGTCTCGGGCGGGTAGTGTAAAGCTGACCTCTGGTCTCTAGTAAGTAGTGTAGGGCTGACCGCTGGTCTATGGTGTTGTGTACAGCTGACCTCTGGTCTCTGGTAAGTAGTGTAGGGCTGACTGCCGGTCTATGGTGAGCTGTGTACAGCTGACCTCTGGTCTCTGGTGAGTAGTGTACAGCTGACCTCTGGTCTCTGGCGAGTAGTGTACAGCTGACCTCTGGTCTATGGCGAGTAGCGTACAGCTGACCCCTGGTCTCTGGTAAGTAGTGTAGGGCTGACTGCCGGTCTGTGGTGAGTTTTGTACAGCTGACCTCCGGTCTCTGGTGAGTTGGGTACGGCTGACCTCTGGTCTCTGGTAAGTAGTGTAGGGCTGACTGCCGGTCTATGGTGAGTTTTGTACAGCTGACCTCCGGTCTCTGGTGAGTTGGGTACGGCTGACCTCTGGTCTTGGGTGAGTAGTGTACAGCTGACCTCTGGTCTCTGGCGGGTAGTGTACAGTTGACCTCTGGTCTCTGGTAAGTAGTGTAGGGCTGACCGCTGGTCTATGGTGAGTTGTATACAGCTGACCTCTGGTCTCTGGCGAGTAGTGTACAGCTGACCTCTGGTCTCTGGTAAGAAGTGTAGGGCTGACCGCCTGTCTATGGTGAGTATTGTACAGCTGACCTCTGGTCTCTGACGAGTAGTGCACAGCTGACCTCTGGTTTCTGGCAAGTAGTGTACAGCTGACCTTTGGTCTCTGGTAAGTAGTGTAGGGCTGACCGCCGGTCTATGGTGAGTTGTGTACAGCTGACCTCCGTTCTCCGGTGAGTTGTTTAGGGCTGACCTCTGGTCTCTGATGGGTAGTGTACAGCTGACCTCTGGTCTCCGGTAAGTAGTGTAGGGCTGACCGCCGGTCTATGGTGAGTTGCGTACAGCTGACCTCTGGTCTCTGGCGAGTAGTGTACAGCTGACCTCTGGTTTCTGGCAAGTAGTGTACAGCTGACCTTTGGTCTCTGGTAAGTAGTGTAGGGTTGACCGCCAGTCTATGGTGAGTTGTGTACGGCTGACCTCTGGTCTCTGGTGAGTAGTGTACAGCTGACCTCTGGTCTCTGACGGGTAGTGTACAGCTGACCTCTGGTCTCTGGTAAGCAGTGTAGGACTGACCGCCGGTCTATGGTGAGTTGTGTACAGCTGACCTCCGTTCTCTGGTGAGTAGTGTACGGCTGACCTCCAGTCTCTGGTGACAGTCAATCTTGTGGCTACTGTACAGCAGACCATCACTTTATGGCGGCTAGTATACAGTAACAGAACACAGCGCTGGAAGGGGGCAGCACAGACACTATACACAGGTCCTTTCCCCTGAAGAAATGCCTTTGACATCTCCCTAATTTCTGGAGACTACTCTATAGCAGATCTCGAATTTCTGGCGAGCAGTGTAGGGCTGTCCTCCGGTCTCTGGTAAGTAGTGTATGGCTGACCTCTGGTCTCTTGTGAACAGTGTACGGATAACCTCTGGTCTCTGGTGAGTAGTGTACGGCTGACCTCTGGTCTCTTGTGAACAGTGTACGGCTGACCTCTGGTCTCTGGTGAGTATTGTACAGCTGACCTCTGGTCTCTGGTAAGTAGTGTAGGGCTGACCGCCGGTCTATGGTGAGTTGTGTACAGCTGACCTCCGTTCTCCGGTGAGTTGTTTAGGGCTGACCTCTGGTCTCTGATGGGTAGTGTACAGCTGACCTCTGGTCTCCGGTAAGTAGTGTAGGGCTGACCGCCGGTCTATGGTGAGTTGTGTACAGCTGACCTCTGGTCTCTGGCGAGTAGTGTACAGCTGACCTCTGGTTTCTGGCAAGTAGTGTACAGCTGACCTTTGGTCTCTGGTAAGTAGTGTAGGGTTGACCGCCAGTCTATGGTGAGTTGTGTACGGCTAACCTCTGGTCTCTGGTGAGTAGTGTACAGCTGACCTCTGGTTTCTGGCAAGTAGTGTACAGCTGACCTTTGGTCTCTGGTAAGTAGTGTAGGGTTGACCGCCAGTCTATGGTGAGTTGTGTACGGCTAACCTCTGGTCTCTGGTGAGTAGTGTACAGCTGACCTCTGGTCTCTGACGGGTAGTGTACAGCTGACCTCTGGTCTCTGGTAAGCAGTGTAGGACTGACCGCCGGTCTATGGTGAGTTGTGTACAGCTGACCTCCGTTCTCTGGTGAGTAGTGTACGGCTGACCTCCGGTCTCTGGTGACAGTCAATCTTGTGGCTACTGTACAGCAGACCATCACTTTATGGCGGCTAGTATACAGTAACAGAACACAGCGCTGGAAGGGGGCAGCACAGACACTATACACAGGTCCTTTCCCCTGAAGAAATGCCTTTGACATCTCCCTAATTTCTGGAGACTACTCTATAGCAGATCTCGAATTTCTGGCGAGCAGTGTAGGGCTGACCTCCGGTCTCTGGTAAGTAGTGTATGGCTGAAATCTGGTCTCTTGTGAACAGTGTACGGATAACCTCTGGTCTCTGGTGAGTAGTGTACGGCTGACCTCTGGTCTCTTGTGAACAGTGTACGGCTGACCTCTGGTCTCTGGTGAGTATTGTACAGCTGACTTCCGGTCTCTGGTGAGTAATGTGCATCCAGAATGGAATGGACATACGCAAAAATGTATAAATTTGCATCTGCACATGGGCTGTATGCTATAACTCGCCATTTGCATATGAGCAGAAAGTGTGAAGAGCTGTCTGAAGCTGTTAGTAACATCTCACAGGCAGCTACACCGTAGTGTAAGAGAGGAAACTGTCATTTGGGGAGTATACATTTTAAAAAATCCTCTTGAAGAAGTTGTGCAAGTAATGATGCGAGCTGAGCTGCCGTGGCCAAGGTTCTCCTGCCACGGATTCCTTCTGGAGAAATAAAATTCAAATCTGAGGAAAAGCCTGTGGAAGAATTCATGCTTGGATACAGACAGACACCCGATCATTGACTAGTGGGAGGTAAGGAAATGCTGGTCAGTGGCTACAAGTCATATAGTATATACAGTTGCAAGCCTATCTATATCTGTTGGCCACACCTTTAAGGGACATGTGCTGTAAGGGATAGAGCCAATACGCTGGTCTTTAAATAGTAAGTGTTGACACTTCTTTATAACGGCAGTTTCGACTTTTGCAATTGACACAAAACACTTGACAATGTCAAATGCTCCCAGAATAACTGTTTCAGATGTTTCATACATCTTTCTTGTTTAACTGTTATGGGACATATTCAATTAGGCGCAGGGTTAAGCTCCGGCTTTCACGCCCAGCACTATTCAATTATTTAGCACTTACCCCCACAGGAACCTATAGATTCCACCTAAACCTTTGGATTTCCCTGTAAGTTAAATCCCAAGGGTACATTTTAACACAGACTTTTTCTGGCAGCTCCTGGGGTTGCGAGGAAATGTGCACCTTTAGGGCTTAACGCTCGGGGGATGCAGGACCTCACTGAATAAGTCCAAGCTGACAATTAGCCAGGGGCTAAACTTCACATCTAATTGGATTTGCCCCTAAATGTTCTAAAGGCTTCTTTTTTTTGAAAATTATTTAAGAGTCCATCGCATCAATTCTTTACTACTAACCTGGGTTTCTCATTGACCTAGGACATATATAGAGGGAGAGGTATCAAACTCCTAAAGAGACCAGGTGGAAAAGCTGCCCATATCAGCCAATCAGAATCTAGATATAATTTTAGCCAGGGGCTAAACTTCACATCTAATTGGATTTGCCCCTAAGTGTTCTAAAGGCTTCTTCTTTTTGAAAATTATTTAAGAGTCCATTGCATCAATTCTTTACTACTAACCTGGGTTTCTCATTGACCTAGGACATATATAGAGGGAGAGGTATCAAACTTCTAAAGAGACCAGGTGGAAAATCTGCCCATATCAGCCAATCAGAATCTAGATATAATTTTACAGCGTGTGTTAGATGAATGATAGCTAGAAGATGATGAGGATGATGATGATGATTATTATTATCCTTTATTTATATGGTGCCACAAGGGATCCGCAGCACCAATACACAGTACATAATCAAATGAGCAAAACAAGAAAACAGTACTTACAGTTCAAGACAATCTAAGACAAGTACGTAAAAGGGTTAGGTGCCATCAAAGGGAGTATGGAGTATACAGATGGAGCCCTGCTCATCTATCCCTTTAATAGGATTAACTGAGCCAAGGCTGTCGGACTTAATCCCCTGCTGTAATGACTTAATCCCCTGCTGTATTGCTCTCTCTGTATTGTATTGCATCTGAGAACAATAGGTGAAAGTCTTATGCTAATAAACCTTGGTGCACCATGGAGCAGCAGAGAAGGCTAGATGAGGGAGGCTCCATCTGTAAGGTAGTGTAAGAGAAGGAAAGGCACATGAGGGGAGAAGGCCCAGCTCTTGCGAGCTTTCAATCTATAAAGTGAAAAGCTAACAGACCGGGGTGACACAGAAGGGGTAGACAGTGATAGAGGGTGGTAGAGGGTCAGGATGAGATTTGGCTGGGTTTGGTGAAGAAGTGGGTCTTAAGCAGTTCTATTTTTCTGGAAAAATAGGTTCAGGAACTACGGGTCTGGAGCTATTTATAAGATATAGATAGACAGATAGATAGATAGATAGATAGATAGATAGATAGATAGATAGATAGATAGATAGATAGATAGATTATAGAAAGAAAGCACTCAAAATCGAATTTAACATCAAATTATAGATAGTTTTTAGAAATGAAGGCTCTCAAAACGGACTTTCAAATAAAACGTATCTTATGGAAAATACATTTTGGCCCAGAACAATTTCAGGAACCCAGTTCTCGATTATGTCATATTTAATGAGTGGTGCAGGAACTGAGTTCCTGCTGGTTTCTGATGAAAAATAGCACTGGTCTTCAGAGACTGTTTGAAGTTTTGTAGAAAGGTGGAGAGTCTGTGGGGGAGAAGTAGAGAATTCCAGAGAAAGGGAGCAGTACGTGAAAAATCTTGGAGGTAGGAGTGAGAGGAGGTAATCAATAAGCTGGAGAGGCGGCGTGCATTAACAGAGCGAAGAGAAAGACGGGTGGGACTGTAAGTGGAGATAATGTCAGAGATGTAAATGGGAGAGGAGTGGGTGAGGGCTTTGTAAGTGAATGTGAGAAGCTTTAATTGGATTCTGAAGGGGAAGGGGAGCCAGTGAAGGTCCTGCAACAAAGCGGGGGTAGATGTAGTACGTTTGGTGAGGAAGATGAGCCGGGCTGCAGCCTTGAGGACAGGTCAGCGTTTGTCAGGGAGGCCAGATAGGAGATTATAGTAGTCCAATCTGGAGATGACCAGTGAGTGGATGAGGGTCTTAGTGGCATCCTGGGTGAGAAAGGGTCTGATCCTGGAGATGTTTTTGAGATGGAAACGGCAGGTTTGTGAGAAGTACTGAATGTGTGGGCTTGAAGGAGGGGGAGGACTCACAGATTACTCCAAGAGAGCACATGATTCTTTGCTATGAGCAACTTCTCCACTTGTCCTATTCAGGATTGATGCTTCTCCCCACAGACTTTTAAATAACTAAAACGTATGCACAGGACAGTTTCTAGCCAATTTGGCTCCCAGTGCGAAGACACTGGGGGAAGGAATGTGTGCGCCCTTGGAAAAGGGGCATGGTCTAGCAGAAAATGGGCATGGCCTTGCTGAAATGGGTGTGGACTTGAAGGAAAATACTACCTTACACCATATTATGCCCCAAACAGTAATGCCCCTACCATCAAATTATGCCCCACACAGTAATGCCACTTGCACCTTATTATGCCCTTAACAGTAATGCCCCTACCACCAAATTATGCCCCACACAATAATGCCCCTTGCACCTTATTATGCCCTAAAACAGTAATGCCCCTTGCACCATATTAAGACCCACATAGGTTTGGCCATTGCACCTTATTATGTCCCACACAGTAATGCCCCTAGCACCATGCTGCACTTAAAACTGGCACTGTACCTGCTCATTGTCAGGGGTTGTTTCATGCTGCTGGCCAGGCCTGCTCCTTCCGCCACCACCACTTTCCCGGCACAACAGCGTTTTCTGCCTCCTCTTGCTCTCTCCGGGCTCCGTCTATGAGATGTCCCTCCCAAAACAGCCGCTGCCTCCTCTAGCACCCTTAAACACTGTCCTCTCTCTGGCAGTGCCCATTTTGCGAGGGACATTTTCACAGTATTCTATGCGGCCAGCCAGGACGTATAGAATACTGCCACAGTGTACTCACAATGGCTGCCGACATGCCGTGCAATTGCACGGCTGGCCTGGCCCTAAAAACGGCACTGCGCGGGCATAAAGTACTTTATTTGTCAGCTCTGCTCCGGTCATAGGGTTTTCAGGCAGCCATGTCACTGAGAGCTCCATGCAGAATTGTGCTCAATATAAATACCCTCCATCATTACATAAGTCACCAGCTTAGTATGTAACAGAAACTTGTGCTACACGGACATTCTGCCAAGAAGAGCTGCTATTTTAGAAACCAATCTTAGGACACCATCATTATCTCATCATTTTGTATTTTTTTTTACGTCAAATAAGTAAAAAATGATTGGAATCTACAATACTCTTTTGGTTCCAGTTGCATGCTGGGATAGAATGTTACTGCAGAGACAAATATATGCAAAGATTTATAACATCAAATTTAAGACAAGCTAAACAGACTGGCAGACTAAGCAGGTTTGGCCGTACATTAAAAAGTCACTGCTATTACGTGCAAGGTGCAAACACACTGGGCTATGCAGGGGTAATTCAGAGTTGATCGCAGCAGCAAATTTGTTAGCAGTTGGGCAAAACCATGTGCACTGCAGGAGGGGCAGATATAACATGTGCAGAGAGAGTTAGATTTGGGTGGGGTGTATTCAAACTGAAACCTAAATTGCAGTGTAAAAATTAAGCAGCCAGCATTTACCCTGCACAGAAACAAAATAACCCACCCAAATCTAACTCTCTCTGCAAATGTTATATCAAGCCTTGAAAAAGAGACTAGATGTCTCGAAATGGGTCGGAGCACTACACCTGTGGACACCAACAGCTTTGAACGAGACTACATTGGGGACTGAGAGGTAAAGCTTAGGAGCCTATGCAGGGTAAACTGGTTACTCTGCAGTCCATTCTAACGACACCTGGGGCTCCTCAACACCAGATGCGGTATGCCCCACTTTTATGACTTTTATTCATTGGAGAAGTTTTTAAAGAATGCAATTTCTTTTATTTCCATATTTTTTATGCATTGTGTATTTTTTTCTGTTATGATTTGTTAATTAAATAAGATATTGTGAATATATCTTAAATTGTTATTCTCTGAAAAGATAAAACACATTGCTATTTGGTTCACTGGGTAACGCCATTTGTGTGACACAACAACCACAAACCTACATTTACGCTACAGGCTATATTGGGGAAGCCAAGTGTCACTCACGGCCAGCTTAAACCCAGAGGAAGTGCCCGGCTACATCCCTCCAACCCACATTTTGCGCCAATTATTCTGACACATAGTTTCCGCTATGAGCTGCCAAATGGAAAAATCTAACGCCTTCCCCCATGCAGGTAATCTTAACTCGCGTATGGTATGTTTACAGACCGCCGTAATATGCAAAGCATTTGATAAGGTCAGGTCTCCTTGGCTGGCATCTCAACACGCTTCCTCATTTTTCGCCAATTAACTCATTAAACTACATGTCTGAAGGCTTCCAGTCCGGAGGTCACCCTTCCCCCTTTCGATTTGCCTCTTTTCCCCCTTTCCCTACTCCTTTTCTTCTTTCTCCATTTCCTCCTCCTTTCTTTTCTCTATTTTTAACTTTCCTTGACGGTTGGACCACACCGTTGCTGCGAGAATGTCTTCTTGCTCTCACACCTTAGAGAAAAACTGGATCACCTTCGTTGTTGTTGCTCATTACAGTTTTTATGTAATTACCATATGCAAGGTCTCCTTGCGAGTCATGTATTCTGTATTCTTTTTGTGATTCTCTCAATAAAAATGTGTTTAAAAAATAAATAAAAAAATCTGTGTATATTACATTTAAATACAGGTTATCGTAGTATTATGTATTGCTTTACAGTGATTATCCTATGCTCTACAATTATCGCTTAGGTCTCCAAGGACACATACTATAGGAGTGAGCTTTGTATATCTTTACATTTCTCATTATTGTCTTTTGTTTTTCTTACAGCAGAAATAATGTTTTTCCATCAACCAAGGTTTTGGGGAATTTTATTACGTACTACTGTATATGGAAAATTTTTAGAAACTGTCAGAGATGTTGGAATGATGCCACATGTGAACTCAAAAACATGTATTGTATCTAAGCACTTATTCCATTATGCCACTTACTTTAACAAACTGGCTGGACAATATGGCTCTCAGAGATTTTGGAGTATTGCCTATAGGTTAAGAGGGGTCTCAATCTCTTGGTGTGGTGTACAAGTATCTGCACATGTGCTGCTAAATAACCTTCCGCTGATTGGAGTGACACCCCTTAACACTTCTTGTGAGTGCTCACCTAGTATTCAATGCTAGGTGATTGTTCAGTGAACATGCCCTTGTGCACACCCCACAAACATCTGAATGATCATCTTTGACTTCTGTCCGCTACCACATATTTACATTTGCTCTTAACTTACAGTGCAGCTGACCTACTACCTGTTATGAGATATAGTTAAAAGGTCAACAACGACAATGCATGTACATCATTTTCTCGTCTAGGGGCTTATTCATTTTGAGGGGACAGCTGGCCCCCAAAAATTAAGTATCCAACTCACTGCGAGTTGTGGTAAAGGATTTGTAACTACCAGAGCAACTTAGCATTGCTCTGGTGTAGGGAGAGCTGATTTAAAAATATACTTTCCAAAGTCATGTAGTAAGTCATTCACTCTGCCACATAAGGAAATATCTTTCAAGATCAAATACCGTATTTGGCATCTGATTCGTGTTGGGCTTAATAAATTTGATCTTGAATGTTCACCTATATTTGTCCAGTGAGTGAGGAAACAAATTTGTTTGAAACTGACCCATAGCTACAGGCTTTTAGCACAAGTTGGAATCTCTAATTTATTTATGATTCAGTTTAATATAGTTGAGGCTTTTGGATAGCCCTGGAGCAAGCTACCTTGGAAACTCAATTTTGCAGGGAAATTGATTCTTCTGCTTGGCAGATCATCACTGAACAATGGTTTAAACCTGACTTGACTATCATCAAGACTGGACATTGAGTGGGACATTGAGTGGGACATTGAGTTTTTTTAGAACAGGTGATGTTGCTCATAGCAACCAATCAGATTCTACTTAACATTTATGTAGCTGAATCTAGAGGATAGTAAATAGAATCTGAGTGGTTGCTACGGGCAACATCACCAGTTCTAAAAAAAAAATCCCACCTAAGTAATAAACCCCTTAGATAGCCCTGAAGGTCCTTGGTAGTTGCATAAATGGAGCAGTCTGGATAATGACCTCCTCTAACTTTACCAAGTCATTAGAACCACGCCTATCAGTAAGGTTCTGTTTGTGGTCTATGGTTATCAGGTCCATAGCAGGGCAATAAACTGCCCACTGTCACCCCTGCCCCATGAAAATGTGTAAATGACAGATCATGGGAATGGTGCGTGGCCATGGGACCAGGAAGAGTCAATAAAACGCTCCAGGCTCTCTAGGCTGCAGAATGCTCTTCCAGTCACGTGCAAGCCAAATTCAGGTGGCATGGGTTAGTGAAGGTGAAACCCCTAGGCCCTGAGCTCATCCAACTCTAGTTACGGCCATGGTTGCTAGCGGTTACGCTAAACGGCTGTGAAAGATGCTATTGTACTCTACTTATTTTTCCTTTCTCTAGCTACATAATTGTAGCAAATGAAAGTGTCTGTATTTCCCAGAATAATAATAACTGGCATAGCTCCCGTAGCTAAGGGGGTCCGATTACATGTTTCTAGCTACAATAAATGTGAATTAAGTTTTAATGTGTGTACAATGTACTTTAAGTATATCACGCAATAAAAATCTCACACAAAGTTGTGGGTTTATGATGACACTGACAGTCTGAAAACCACTTCCCCCTGTTTGTGTCACATGATCTTGTGATTCCTGATGTCTAAATATTGGCTCCAGGGCACGTACAAGGGGAGTGTGGGAATTTTCCCGAATGCTGCCACGAATAGGAGCAGACAGATCTGGGAAAATTAGACTGAGGATAAACATAAAGAAAGCCAACTTTCAGGGCATCCTAAACGCATTCATTTTTCTTTCGCAGACATTTATTGAAAGAATGTAAATTACTCCGGAGCATAAAGTTATACTTTGTCGTTTTACATTATGACTGTGGTGCTCAAACAAATTTATATCGAAATAATGATTTATTAAGAGACAAGTGTGAAAGGTCATATGTGTAGTAGCTCAAGTCAGATGTCTCCTTTCATTACTGTAAAGCTGGGCATACTTACTGATTGCTGTACAGCTGAGTCTGGGGCCAATTTGGTCACAAAGGTGGGTGAGAAGAATGCTAATTGCTTGGGGGGGGGAGGTTGTCTGAGGAATCTGATTGCAGGGGACTTATGCAAGGTGGTTGGTCATTGCTTGTACAAAGATCTCTCTGTTCGGGCACAAATTGCCAGTTTTAGCACTAAGTGCATGCGCAGAAGCAAATTTAGGCATATGTCCGATCCTGAGCCGCGCAGATCTTTGGCAGATATTGCTTAGTGTGGAATGGGAGTTTCAGGGTGGGAACTGGGTGGTGGCACTGCGATTGCACGGAACTGTTCAGTGGCGCACGCAGGGGGGGTTCCGAGTACCTGGAAACCCCCCCTGATGAGCCAAATGTTTTATTGTTGAGACGGAGACAGCACTGTCTCCGTCTCAACAAAAGCTGCGGTAGCGATCGCGACAGCTACCGCGGATCTCCTGCAGCACCAGCAGAGAGCTACAGTACGTAGCTCTCTGAATAGTGAAAGTCCGAAAGGAGCTGCTGGCTGTGGAAGCTCAGCCAGAGCAGCTCCCTCCATCCCTCCCTCCCTCGTCACAGAACTCCTGCTCCCAGTCCCTGGTGGTATGTATACCAGTGCCGTAACTAGGCATTTTAGCGCTGTGTGCAAGAAACGGTATTGGCGCGCTCCCCCCCATGCAAGATAGGGACAGTGCAAATATATAAGGGCGTGGCTTCATGGGGAAGGGGCATGGCCACAAAATAATAACAATTCATACTACGGTGCACAGTAGTCTCCATTATTCAAATTACGCTGCACAGTAGCGCCACTACACCAGGTAGAGCCCCTTTTATACATTACAGCAGACAGTCCCCCTTTTTACACATTACAGCAGACAGTCCCTCTTTTTACACATTACGGCAGACAGCGTCCCCTTTTTTTTTTACACATTACGGCAGACAGCGTCCCCTTTTTTTTTACACATTACGGCAGACAGCGTCCCCTTTTTTTCATATTACGGCAGACAGCGTCCCCCTTTTTTACACATTACAGCAGACAGCGTCCCCTTTTTACACATTACGGCAGACAGCGTCCCCTTTTTTACACATTACGGCAGACAGCGTCCCCTTTTTTTAGACATTACGGCAGACAGCGTCCCCTTTTTACACATTACGGCAGACAGCATCCCCCTTTTTTACACATTACGGCAGACAGCGTCCCCTTTTTTGCACATTACGGCAGACAGCGTCCCCCTTTTTTACACATTACAGCAGACAGCGTCCCCTTTTGCACATTACGGCAGACAGTGTCCCTTTTTTATACATTACAGCAGATGGTGTCCCCCTTTTTACACATTACGGCAGACAGCGTCCCTTTTTTTAGACATTACGGCAGACAGCGTCCCCTTTTTTACACATTACGGCAGACAGCGCCCCCCTTTTTTACACATTACGGCAGACAGCGTCCCCTTTTTACACATTACGGCAGACAGTCCCCCTTTTTACACATAAGTAATCCATACATCCCAACATGACCCATTCCACAAATGACAACATGCTCTCTACCTGGACTTCCTTCTTAAGTTATGATTGCAATCACCTTTCTTATCAATTAAATAGTTCAACACAAGTCATCAATCATATATTAAGAGGGAAGTCCAAGTAGAGAGAATTTTGTCCCTCCTGGAATGGGTTATGTTGGGAGGTATGAGCAATCAAATATACATACCCCCCCCTCACCTCCCACCAGTGCCCCCCTGTCTTAAGTGCCCCGGGCTCCCCCAAGGCTTAATCTGGCCCTCAGTAGGGGTTGCTAGCATGGGTATGGATTCAACACACAACGATTCCAAAGAAAGGAGAAAAACAAATGCAGGAGAAAAACAAATGCATACCTTTCTGGAGTCCCATATTGGAGATCCCGTAAATGGTGGCCGCGCATGTGAAGTAGTGAAATTCTTCTCCGGAACATGGCGAGCGCCATACTTCTAGAGACCTGTGCATACGCAGTTGACTCCGGCACAATGCCAGAGCCTACTGCACCGTGGAGAGGTATGGTAATGACAACTTTTCATTATTCAAGTATTACTGTTGTTCCTATGAGCTTTGTATTCATGCAACAAGATGAACAGAATGCATATCATAAAAAGTCAGATGTTTTGGGACAAAACAATGGCCCTTTCCTCAATGTAACATGGTGTATGTACATCATGGTGCAATGGGTAAGAGCCTATTGTTTTGTGAGCCTCCCAAATTGTTTATTATTAGCTGACTCCTAACTTTTGTAAAAGTTTGTACAGAGCTGCAATAAGAGAATGATGAGAAGGAGCCTGTTATTACTTATACAACACAGAAAGACTTTTACTATCGACACTAACAATAACATACTCCAAATCTGTGTGTATGTAGTAAATAAAATATACAGTAGAGAGGATTCTGTCGTATTTTGATCAAAACATTTAAGTTTGAAGCCCACGTCAAGGGACCCAAATTTTCTGCAAGCCCCTACACTAGCATATACGCTCAGCACACCATTGCATCGCAGGTAAATTTAAAGGTAAATGCAGTTATATGTATACATATATAAAATTAATATTGCCACGCAGCTGGTTCCATGTGTAATATGTGTAAAACCGAGCGCGGGTATATTTCTTTTCTGTTTTATTACTTATAGAAGTAGGAGCCTGCAATAAATACTTGGGAACATTGGACTACAGAAAATGTAAAAGTAATATACAAACAAAAGGCTTACATTCTTACTTTATGTGGCCCATCCATCTAAGCGGCAATTCCCAAATGCTGATCCGATCTGCCGATCTAATGATCGATGTTGATACTATGTTGATTTTGCCAATCCCCCAACCCAGGCATCGGCAGAACGGGGAATTGCCCCAATTGACTGGAGATGTATGGGCCCCATTATCCAGTAGAAAGTAAGTGTTGCATTTTATAATTATACTAGTACATTTCTTTTATTATTGAATACATTTGGAGTAGTTTGGAGTAGTTCTTGGTGTTGACTTGGTCACTGGAAACCATACATGCCTACTTCTGTCTTTTCCCCAACGGGAAGGGTTCACAGGGGAGGGGAGATGTGGCCAGTGGGGTGGGGGGCCTGGTGATTCATGTCATTGACCCTACGAGTCCATGATGCAATGTTGCCAATCATAGCTTCACACAGAGGGATCGGGATAATGGTGACATTCACTGAGTATCGTGCCATCACAACCTATCAACCTCATGCAGTCATGTTGGTAGGATGCTGGAGGGTGAGCCAGTCTCCTGGAAATTCAGGAGTTTCCTGGACATTTTAGGATAGGAGACAAGTGTGCTAAAGGCCTACATGATAAACTTCAGAAAGTTCTATTTAAACTGTAATATTTGTGATGGAACCTTTCCAGCAGTAGGAACACTGACATTCCATTCTGCAACATATGTGCCTTCATGTTCAGTATAAACAAGACTGTAGTATAGCCATAATTCCCAAAATAACAGGATTCTTCAGATGCCTTTAAAGGTTTGTTCGCAAATATTTGCAAATATGTTTTAAGAATCTTGACCTTAATAAATATTGCAGCACTTATGGAGGAAAGGGCTGATACACAGATAAAATAAATTATTTGTAGGGGGAAAACAAGAGCTTACAGTATTTAATGGCATATGGATAGGAAGCTAAGGTATCTCTGTCTCCAACAGGCAGAACAGGCAGAGCAGGCAGTCAGTCATTTTGAGGTTGAACTCTGAACCACTCTGAGCCAAGCTTATCTACTCTTGGGGAAGTTTACAGTAGACACTAAATTTTTCTGAAGTTTTCCCCGGATCCTCAATGAATAGTCAACTCTTCCAGATCCAAAATGCTGCTCCCGAGGGTTCCTGATGTAGGGCTTGCCATTGACCATCCATGGCTAACAACCATGGACGGTTAGAAAATTATGGTACAGTAGATGGTTTTGCCATTGATGGTGGAGATCCAATGATTATTCACCTTCAAGGGCACACAGTCCAGCAATGTTTTATTTTACCCCTCCCTGGTGCTCACCCCTTGATGCCACTCGTGAAGCCCCTCCCCAATATATGATTGGCCCCCTGTGCTGTGAGTAATAGAGCAGGGATGACTATCTGCGGGCAAAACCATTGACGGTTCCTCTGTGATGGTTTAATACCATTGAGTGAAACCACCAATAGTACCATCCATGGTGACCATTGATTGTTGATCCACCGATGGCCACCCCTAGACTGATTACGCTATTTACTATGAAATTCAGTATTATGGCCCAGCTTCCCCATAACAGAGTACCACAAATCACAGCGTTATCTCATGGGGTGCTGGGCTGTAATGACATTATTCCATCCCCACGTCCCAGCACCATCCGCTTGGACCCCCCTTCCTTCTGGATCCCAGGCTGTCAGGAATCGGCGGTCAGCTGTGTCTCACCTACCAGCGCGCTGGTGTGCAGGCCTCCGGAGGTCATGGCCCCAGTCGCGGCAGTATGGATGCGCTGACCGCGAGCATCATTTCCCGTGTCGCTGAGTGCCCTTGAGTCTGGTCCTGCGTTTGTGTTCTGCTGTGTGCCGGCATCCGGTTCGTGTGGATGCTGCTGTGATTCCTGCTTCCAATCCAGCCCTGTGTCGAGTTCTCCCAGTTCCTGCGTTCCTGTTTCCAGCGATCCTTTGTGGATATCTCACTTGTTCCAGATTCCGTTTCCACAGCTCTCCTGTTACTCCGGACTTCAGCTACATCCAGCTTCAAAACCCATCAGCAGTAAGAGACTCTCCTCAGGTGTTTTTTCTTATTACTTACCTGTGCAATAATTGTCAGCATACCATCTGTGCAACTCAGCCGCATAACATCTACTGGCTTAGAGACTGTCTCCTGCTTTAGCCTAAGTGTGGCTATATGGACTTGTGCTTTAACAGAGACTGTGAGTTACTCATATATTCCGGTGTTCTGCTTTCATTATCATTATCCGTTTATCCTGTGTTATTCAGAGACTGTGTATTTCCAAATACTACCGGAGTACTGTTATCTCACCTGCATTTCATTAGCGCTTATGCACAGGACTTTTATATTGCCTCCCCGCTTTATACATCGCACCAACACTGACCCACTAGCGCCCCCGCCGGGGACAGACAAATCCAGAGACCTGACACAGGCTGGAGGAGTAGTATGATCAACACACATCCCACATAGCTGTTCAAAACAAGTCCACCAATGTTGACCCTTGATATGGTAACCAGAAGAGATTCTAAGGCGACTAATTTATGATATTTTTGGGCTAATGTTCTGCACAATATATGTATATCTGTATGGAATAATTGGAACGGGACAATGTTCTGAAGATCAATGGATAAATAAGTCAGGGACAAATGCAGGGTTCTAGAGGGGGGTTTCCAAGTGCTTGATTGTAGAGCAAGAATGGCCGTCCCAGTTAAGGGAGCATAATCCTATATAATAAAAGGCTAACGCTGCAACTAACCTCCATGGGGGGAATTCAAGTGTCTTGCGCGCCAGCGGCTACTAGATGGTGCCCGATGAAGCAATTAAAGTGTTGCTCCGTTCGGGCGCGGACAGCCGCCAGCAGTGACATTACTGTTATGTTGGTTTATCATTTTGACGGGCTGTTAAATAGTTAGAACATAAGCTATAGCCTTCATTATACACAGTGTATATAATAATACCTCAGACATATACAGGAGCAACAATCACAGTAAGCCATTGCACGTGGCAGTAAGATCAGCCCACCTGAGCTGAATGTTTTGGGGGGTTTTCTGATGTGGGCACTATTCAGCAATCCAAGCCCGAACTCCAACCCCCCCCCCCACACACACACACACACTCTGCGGAGCATTGGAACAAGTCAGAGAGTCTGGGGGAGTGGCAAAAGAATGTCTATAGTATATGCTCTGTGGGAAAGGTTCTAAAAAAAACAACTTCAGGAATCAAACATATTTATCTCATATAAATAACATAAGAGGTCCGGAATTCTTAAATGCCCCATTAATAAATATACATTATTATTATTACATTTTATTTATAAAGTGTCACAAGTGGTCTGCAGTGCCGTACATATATGGGGGTGTGGACTCACGGCACGCCCCCATTTCCATGGAGACCATGGAACCAGAGGCTGTGCTGCGCGCGGCCTTCCAGCTCTCTGAGGGACCGGTTCGGCCCACCTGCCCTTCTGGCATGTGCCAGAAGGCCAGTCCGGCCATGGTGGAACCTGTCTCCAGTAGAGAGTAGAGCCACTGGAAGAGACGAATATCTATGAGCAAGAGGAATTCCGGGCCATATGGCAACTACACACAATATAACTAATAGCTTAAAGAACTGAGCTTTCTAAGTCTCCCACCTCATGGTAAGGTACCTGACACTTTTTGATGGCAGCTGCTCTCTGGTCTCTCTGGTCCTGTGCAAGATTATGGAGAGCTCAGATCCACACACAGTTAACTTCCGTCTTTGTACTGCATGTTGTGGCTGCAGCTCTCTTATTATACATTATTGCTATTGTGTCCTTATTTAAGCTGCTGGCCTTGGGATATTTACCTACAATTTTAAATTTGTAAGTTTTAAAAGTGACGTAGAGACTGCAAAATGATATCTACTTGCAAGACAAAGGATCACAGATAATAGATGACTGCTATAAGTTATATAGTTGAGCCTACATTTGAAATAATATGCATATTTCCTTTTGCAACAAGGAAAAATATACGGCAAGAGGATAAATAGTAAGTGGGCACAATACAATGGCTAGCTGTCCGTCTTTTTTTCTCACTTGATTGTGAAAAAATGGTAATCGTTTTTGATTTGCTTGTTTATTGCCTATACCGCTTTAGATCCGTCAGATGAACGAACCTTCCCTTTGCCGAAGGCAGGATAGACATTAGATTAGCAGACACATGGAAACCACAAAGCCTGGGTAAATAAGTGTTCTCTATATAAGGGGTCAGTAGGTCACCAGAGATGAGGACTTCACATGGAACAGTACATTGAGCCTATCTATCACCCTTCATAGCATTTTCTAGATAATGCTATTTTTTCTTTGTGTCCTCATTCTTCTGACAGCTAAGTGTCTATCACATACTAGAAATCTTTTATATCTCCAAGGTCCACATATTTCAAACAGACACTCATGTTTAAGAAGAGCTATAGTTTATTAGTATATTCTTTTATATACATACATTTGTGTATTTTAGTTTTAAAAGCCACATACTCTATCATGTTTTACAGAGGACCCTTTACCGACTAGACATGTACAAATAGGGTCAGATGAGCATATTTTCATTACTGCTATCACAGCCTTTTTATCCTTGAAATATCCACCATATTACTGCTTATGATAGCATTACTGCCACCAAGATGGCCGCCCTAAACTCCTTAGAAGAATCTAAGCAATGGTATGCTGATTCTTGACCAATCCGTCTCTTATTCCATTTGCTGAGTGATGGTATCACTGTCAAACATGGCCAACTGGACCACGTTTGCTGATTCAGGTCTGAGCAGGCAGAATACTGTACTGAGGCCTGTCACTGTAGGATGCACATGTGTATAATTGTCATCTTCAAACCAAACGGTGCAATGTGCCCAATAATGAAATCCAAAGAGGACGGATGAAACAAAGCCAATTTTTTTTTTTTTTTTTTTGGTGTTTGTGTGTGTGTGTGGTGGGGGGGTTGGAATTTATTAACATTGAGGCATGATATCTGACCTACATTTTTAGATTTAAAGACTTTTCCGGAATCACACATACAGTACTGTTGTGGTTGTTATGAGAACATTCTACATGTTTTTTTTATTACAGCTTTGTGCACCGTTCCCAGCTGACAGATATTATTTTATATTTTTTCTTCTGTGTTCATTCATTTTTATTTTCATTTTAACTTATTCAGTCATTCATTATTATTCAGTATATCTGGGTATAAACTGAATACATTCAGAATTTATATTACAGGTTGAGTATCCCTTATCCAAAATGCTTGGGACCAGAAGTATTTTGGATATGTGATTTTTCCGTATATTGGAATAATTGCATACCATAAAGAGATATCATGGTGATGGGACCTAAATCTAAGCACAGAATGCATTTATGTTACATATACACCTTATACACACAGCCTGAAGGTCATTTAATACAATATTTTTCATAGCTTTGTGTATTAAACAAAGTGTATCTACATTCACACAATTCATTTATGTTTCATATACACCTTATACACACAGCCTAAAGGTTATTTAATACAATATTTTTCATAGCTTTGTGTATTAAACAAAGTTTGTGTACATTGAGCCATCAAAAAACAAAGGTTTCACTATTTCACTCTCACTCAAAAAAGTCCGTATTTCGGAATATTCCGTATTTCGGAATATTTGGATATGGGATACTCAACCTGTACAATGAATGCATTATTTAACTTCAATATTTACTATTTAAAAAGAACATAAAAAGAAAAAAATGTTATTAAAACCAAAACAAAATTTTGATTACAAATCTGTTCTTTTTAAGATCTTAAGGGCCCCATACACTACAATGATATGTCTGAGGCTGAAGTCGGAGGCGATATCCCATGAACTCTCCCGGGAGCTTCCCGGGACTGGTTCCATACAATTTGGCACATTTTGCATGCAATATATCGTATGCGATCCCAGCCATACCTGCGGGAACCGACATATCATGAATGCAGCACCAACGATCTAGAGGAGCCGATCCGACCCTCACGGGAACGTGCATCGGATTGGATACACATCCAAAATGCCCGATTTCACCCGATATATCGGCCCGAAATTGGGCATTATCGTTCTAGTGTATGGGGCCCTTTATATTGAGGGGTATCCTATTAGCTGCAATATCAAGGTTTCACGATAAATTATTGCAAATGCGATCATTTGGTATCCTATTAGCGGCGATAAATCTCCATCGGGTTTATCGCGGATTTCTCTTCACCATCTCTGAGGAGGTGATAAGTAATGCAAAATCCCTATTTTAAGCTAAAATGTTGGGATTTGGTTCTGAACCCCTGGGACACCCTCTGAATGGCTAATTAGGCACTTATAAGTTTTTAATTATTTTTAATTAGCCAATAATGATGTAATTTTGGGGGTGAAAAAGTGCAAAGTGATGGAAATTGGGGTACAAGATATGGGAAAGGTATATTGGGGTGCTTTATGAGTGGAAAAAAAGTGTTTTTAGGCTTGCTAATCGATCTGTTTCCACTTCTTTTTTTTTTCATGTACCCTAAAATTACCCACATATATACTTATACCCATTTTTATGTACCCCAAATTTAATGAGAGCACTTATTGTGCTGGAAAAAAATAGCTTTTTATCATTTTTTCATATTTAAAAAAAAAATGCATATACAGGTTGAGTATCCCATATCCAAAATGCTTGGGACCAGAAGTATTTTGGATATCGGATTTTTCCGTATTTTGGATTAATTGCATACCATAATGACATATCATGGCGATGGGACCCAAGTCTAAGCACAGAATGCATTTATGTTTCATATCCACCTTATACACACAGCCTGAAGGTCATTCTAGCCAATAGTTTTAATAACTTTGTGCATTAAACAAAGTTTGTGTACATACATACAATTAATTTATGTTTCATATACACCTTATATATATATCCTCCTCATCAGGCGTACCTGAGATTCGCTGTACAGGATTGTCATTATCAGTTTCAGACGTTGCCGTTTGGGCTTTCCACGGCCCCGAGAATTTTCACCAAGGTAATGGCGGAAATGATGTTGCTCCTGCGCAAGCAGGGGGTCACAATTATCCCATACTTGGACGATCTCCTGATAAAGGCAAGATCAAGAGATCAGTTACTAAAAAGCGTGTCTCTCTCCCTGAGAGTACTACAACAACACGGCTGGATTCTAAATCTACCAAAGTCGCAGTTGGTTCCGACAACTCGGCTGTCATTTTTGGGCATGATTCTGGACACGGAAAAAAAGAGGGTTTTTCTCCCAATGGAAAAAGCCCAGGAACTCCAGAACATGGTCAAGGACCTGCTGAAACCAAAAAGAGTGTCAGTTCATCAATGCACTCGAGTATTGGGAAAGATGGTGGCGGCCTACGAGGCCATTCCGTTCGGCAGGTTCCATGCGAGAACTTTTCAGTGGGACCTTCTGGACAAGTGGTCAGGGTCCCATCTACAGATGCATCGGAGGATAAGCCTGTCCCCCAGGGCCAGGATCTCTCTCCTGTGGTGGCTCCAGAGTGCTCACCTTCTAGAGGGTTGCAGGTTCGGCATTCAAGATTGGGTTCTTGTGACCACGGACGCGAGCCTCCGAGGATGTGGACCAGTCACACAAGGAAAAAATTTTCAGGGAATATGGTCAAGTCAAGAGGCTTGTCTACACATCAATGTGCTGGAATTAAGGGCCATATTCAACGGCCTGCAACAGGCGGAGAATCTTCTTCGCAACCTACCCGTTCTGATCCAGTCAGACATCGTCACAGCCGTGGCGCATGTAAACCGCCAGGGCGGGACAAGGAGCAGAGCAGCAATGGCAGAAGCCACCAGGATTCTTCGCTGGGCGGAAAATCATGTAAGCGCTCTGTCAGCGGTCTTCATTCCGGGAGTGGACAACTGGGAGGCAGACTTCCTCAGCAGGCACGATCTCCATCCAGGAGAGTGGGGACTTCATCAAGAGGTCTTTGCAGAGGTAACAAGTCGTTGGGGACTTCCTCAAATAGACATGATGGCGTCACGCCTCAACAAAAAGCTTCGGACGTATTGTTCCAGGTCAAGGGACCCTCAGGCAGTGGCGGTGGACGCCCTGGTGACACCGTGGGTGTTTCAGTCGGTCTATGTGTTCCCTACACTTCCACTTATCTCAAAAATATTGAGAATCATAAGACGAACAAGAGTGCAGACAATACTCATTGTTCCAGATTGGCCTCGAAGGGCCTGGTATTCAGATCTTCAGGAAGTGATCACAGAAGATCCGTGGCCTCTTCCTCCCAGGGAGGACCTGTTGCAACAGGGGCCCTGTGTGTTCCAAGACTTACCGCGGTTATGTTTGACGGCATGGCGGTTGAACACCAAATCCTAGCTAGGAAAGGTATTCCGGGGGAAGTCATCCCTACTCTAATCAAAGCTAGGAAGGAGGTAACGGCGAAGCACTATCACCGTATCTGGAGGAAATATGTATCTTGGTGTGAAGCCAAGAATGCTCCTACGGAAGATTTTCAGCTGGGTCGTTTTCTCCATTTTCTACAGACAGGAGTGGATATGGGCCTAAAGTTAGGCTCCATTAAGGTGCAGATTTCGGCCTTATCTATATTCTTTCAGAAGGAATTGGCTTCTCTCTCAGAAGTCCAGACTTTTGTTAAGGGAGTGCTGCACATCCAACCTCCTTTTGTGCTCCCAGTGGCACCGTGGGACCTTAACGTGGTGTTACAGTTCCTTAAATCACACTGGTTTGAACCTCTTCAAACAGTTGAATTAAAATTTCTCACTTGGAAAGTGGTCATGTTGTTGGCCTTGGCATCTGCGAGGCGGGTGTCCGAATTGGCGGCTTTGTCTCACAAGAGCCCCTATCTGATTTTCCATGTGGATCGAGCAGAGTTGAGGACTCGTCCTCAATTTCTGCCTAAAGTGGTTTCGTCGTTTCATATGAAACAACCTATTGTGGTGCCTGTGGCTATGGGTGACTTGGAGGAATCCATGTCCCTTGATGTAGTCAGGGCCTTGAAAATGTCTGTAGCCATGACGGCTCGGGTTAGGAAAACAGAGGCACTGTTTGTCCTGTATGCAGCCAACAAGGTTGGCGCTCCTGCTTCTAAGCAGACTATTGCTCGCTGGATCTGTAACACGATTCAGCAGGCTCATTCTACGGCTGGATTGCCGTTACCAAATTCGGTAATGGCCCATTCCACTAGGAAGGTGGGCTCTTCTTGGGCGGCTGCCCGAGGCGTCTCGGCATTACAGCTTTGCCGAGCAGTTACTTGGTCGGGTTCAAACACTTTTGCAAAATTCTACAAGTTTGATACCCTGGCTGATGAGGACCTCATGTTTGCTCAATCGGTGCTGCAGAGTCATCCGCACTCTCCTGCCTGGTCTGGAGCTTTGGTATAAACCCCATGGTCCTTACGGAGTCCCCAGCATCCTCTAGGATGTAAGAGAAAATAAGATTTTAAACCTACCAGTAAATCTTTTTCTCCTAGTCCGTAGAGGATGCTGGGCGCCCGTCCCAGTGCGGACTAATTCTGCAAGGCTTGTATATAGTTGTTGCTTACATAAGGGTTATGTTGCAGTTGAGATCAGTCTCTGGCTGATGCTGTTTTGTTCATGCTGTTAACTGGTTTAGTATATACCATGTTGTGAGGTGTGTATGGTGTGGGCTGGTATGTATCTCGCCCTTAGATTAACAAAAATCCTTTCCTCGTACTGTCCGTCTCCTCTGGGCACAGTTCTCTAACTGAGGTCTGAAGGAGGGGCATAGAGGGAGGAGCCAGTTCACACCCATCTAAAGTCTTAGAGTGCCCATGTCTCCTGCGGAGCCCGTCTATACTCCATGGTCCTTACGGAGTCCCCAGCATCCTCTACGGACTAGGAGAAAAAGATTTACCGGTAGGTTTAAAATCTTATTTTTTCTTTATTTTTTTGCAGCTGCATGGACAAGGCTGCTGCTGACAGCCCTCCCCATGCAGCTATGATTGATCTCAGTGGTGGACTGTAGCCGGCAGTAACAGTCAGGACCCGGCGTGGCTCTGTGGTCTTCATTTTCAACATCCTCAGCTGGCCTGCAGCCGTGAAGTGGATTGAGCAGCAGTGGCCATGTGTTGGTGAACCTTATACCATGTGGCATAATGTGACTTTCGGCTCATACCGTGTGACATAATGTGAATTTCGGCTCATACCGTGTGGCATAATGTGAATTTTGGCTCATACCGTGTGACGTAATGTAAATTTGGGCTCCTACCGTGCGGCATAATGTGAACACGTGGCACTACTGTCAGTAGCTGGTGAGCATGGGGACATGTGTGACAAATGCTGGTGTCCTGCAGAGGAGGGGTCTGATGGTATAGGAAGAGGCAGATGTGGCTCTGATAGCACTTGTGTAAATTTTAAACTTTACTTTTGTTATATTAAAACTGAAATGTTTGGCCCCCTAAATATCCCGTAGTTTTCAGAGTGGCCAGCTCAAAATCAGGGTGTAGGTGCTGGGTGTGCAAGTGGTGGGGTGTGTGTTGGAGGGGGGGAGGGGGGGGGGGGGAATGCATATGCACCTAGGCCCACCAGTCTCTAGTTCCGCCACTGGGTCAGGGATAGGTTGGGGAAGTGTAAGCAGCAATAGGGTGCAGCAGCAGCTAGAACTCAGGGTTATCCATAGCGGACAGTCAGTACCAGCCGGCGGTCGCACCATCATGTTTTATTTTATTTCTCTGGGGTGTATTATATCTACTTTATTACTAGGAACTAGGGAGAAATTAGATTAAGCCATGTGATTTTACTACAAGAATGTAAAATAGTGATAGACACGCCCCTGGGTGCTGCTACCCTTCCTGCGGTGCACCCCCTAATAAATTTAGCTGCGCACACCTATGGCTGGGAGTGCATTGTGCAGCGGAGGCCGGCGCTCTCCTCCTCCTCCTTTCAGGTAGCAGCTTCAGCAGCGTCAATGCCTGCTGCAGTCTCCCGCCGGAGGCGCTACACACAGGCTGATGGGGATGTACAGACTGACAGACACTACAGGAGCACACAGCCAATCAGGAGGGTGCCACAACGTGGCGCTCCCTGATTGGCTGAAGGAACCCTCATAGACAGGAGTCAGGGGGGGTCCTGGCAGTCGGGGAAAGGGGTCCCATGTGAAAACATGGGGCCCCTTTCAGTGCGTGGTCGGGTTTGCGTTTTATTTTTTTGACAAGTACGTGGATTATACAGAGAACAGAAGAGGACCGATCTACACTGGATTATGTGAGTATAATTTTTTCCACAGGTACCCCATGGATTCTACATGGAGAAGAGGACCGACCATCGTGTGAACATAGGTAAGTATGTATGTATGGAGGTGTGCATGTATGTAATAAACTTATATTTCAAGGTGTGTGTCTCCTGTTTTTATTGGGGTATTTTTTTAGTAGTAGTACTACAGGTGCCAGCGGGCCCGGTTTTCCACCGCATGCTGGTACTTGTGGTTCTCCAAGTACCAGCTTGCGGGGGAGGCTTGCTGGCACTTGTAGTACTGCTACTAAAAACAATATTCACATTTTTTCAACAAGGCTATCAGCCCCCCATCCGCCGCCCTTGGATGGGGGGGACAGCCTCGGGCTTCACCCCTGGCCCTTGGGTGGCTGGAAGGGGGAGACCCCTTGATTGAAGAGGTCCCCACTCCTCCAGGGTACCCCGGCCAGGGGTGACTAGTTGGGGTTTTAATGGCACGGCCGCAGGGACCGATATCAAAGTGTCCCCCGGCTGTGGCATTATCTCCCAAGCTAGTGGAGCCCGGTGCTGGTTTCAGAAATACGGGGGACCCCTACGCTGTTTGTCCCCCGTATTTTTGGAACCAGGACCAGGCGCAGAGCCCAGTGCTGGTTGATTAAATATGGGGAAACCCCTGTCATTTTTTCCCTTATATTTTTTCAGCCAGGATCGGCTCATAGAGCCCGAGGCTGGTTATGATTAGGAGGGGGGACCCCACGCAATTTTTTCAAGGATTTTAAAGACTTTAATGAACTTTTTAAGGTACACAATGAAGCCCTGCACGGATCTCACAGATCCGGACGGGTTTCCTTGTGTTTTTTCAGGCAGTGTTTTACTCATCACTCCCGAAAAACACTGCCTGATATTACGAATCACATCGACATCGGAAAAAAACGATTGTGCAAAACTCGGCAGCTTAGTGAATGACCGTATCAGGATTCAAAAAGTTGCAGTAAAATGTACCCGATACCATTCGAGTTCAAACACCCTTCAAAACTGACAAAACACGAATATTAGTAAATAAACCCCAGGGTGTGATAACCCGATTTTTTCCAGATTGCATTATCACGGCTAATAGGATACCCCCCATAGAATCAAACCTGCGCTAATCAACCAGTGACATGGTTTTAATTTAAAACACTGCTACAGACCAACAATCTCATAACCATGAGGAAGTAACCATGTACAAAACTTTTCCGGTATTTGGGAACACTGTGGAAAGTAGAGGTCATTCCTGATTCTGGACTTCATGTGTGGAGATGTGTCCTGTTCCCCAGGACACATCCCAGCTACAGCACGCAGGGGATCTGTGTCCCCTGTGGGAGGGCGTCTCTGACAGCGCTGGGACAGTGTGTCTGTCCCTAGCGCCTGTCAGTAAGCAACGGCGGCGGGTGTCCGGTGCAGGGATTAGACTTTTCCCTGTACCAGACTTACAGCAGCGGCGGGATTTGAAATCCGGCGCCGTCCGCGGGCCAATCACGGCTCGCTTGGCGCCGGTCAATCAGAGGCGGGCGCGGCGAGCCAATCAGCGCTCGCCGCGTCATAGGCCTCGCCCCCGGCGTCTGACGTCAGACGCCAGGCGGGAGCCGAAAAAGAAGACCGCGCGCAGGAGCGCTGGAGACGCCGCCCGGACCGCGGAGAGGAAGGAGGCCACGTGGAAGAGCGGCAAAGAGCCGGACGGAGGGAGAAGACGTCGGACGCGGGAAGAAGAGCTCCGGTGGCCGCTGAAGAGGCCGGAAGACGCCGAGCCCCTGGAAGATGTCCAGCGGAGGCTGGACGCGGAGGAGACGCCGCTGGCCAGGACGGGTCAGCGGCCGAAGAGGGCGCCGGAGACCCCCGGATCAGGTGAGGCCTCAGTGAGGCTACTCGCACCCCCCCTCCCCTTTTCCTCCCTAGACCATCAGGGACGGGCATTAGGCCCGTGGGCACAGTTCAGGCACTAGGCCTGTGGCGCAGTTAGGAGTTTGGGGTCACCATTTCATTTGGTGGTTTGGGCGTTAGGCCCAAGCCACCTTAATGGTGTAGTAGGCGGGCAATAGGCCCGAGGCACAATTCAGGCAATAGGCCTGTGGGGCATTAGGCCCTAGTTCATTTTGGTGGTTAGGGATATAAGGTGACCCAGGGCATTAGGCCCAGGTCACCCAACGGGCGACAAGTTAGGCGGGCGCTAGGCCCGAGGGATAAAGTCAAGCCTCTGGCCTGTGCGCAAATAGGGGGCACTAGGCCCAGTCAGTAAGTGGCCCTCCCCGAAGGTGAATACAGGTGGTACTGGGCACTAGGCCCAGTCCACCCCAAAGGTGTTTAGGCAGGCAGGCCCGCTCGGCCTGAGTCCCTAAAAAGACAGAGTACGGGAGGTGGGTGAGCTGTGCGGCCCCCACTACCTGGTGTTCTGATTCAGGTACTTAAAGGGACAGCACAGTGGTAGTTGCTTGCACTGTGTATCGTGATGTACGTTGTTACCGTGCAGGGCAAAGTGTAAGCTTGTTAAGTCTGTGTTTAGTTTTGTTGCACCACACCCACAGAGCTAGTTTGAGGGCTCTGCCGTTGTAGTTAGTATAGGGGTGTGACACTAGGTTAGAGTTAGGCCCTGCAATGCTGTTTGTTTGTTTGCCTCCTTACAGGGACCTGTAAGAGGAGAAGACGTTCGCAGTGCGGAACTGACGGTGAGTAGCATCTGTGTATGTTTGTCCCTTTGTCTGTCCCCGAGCGCCGGAATAGGGGTTTGCTCACGGACGTGAGAACCCCTTCATCACACTACGCGCGAGAGTGCGAGTGTGTGAATTCTGGGTGGCTGAGGCTTTGTGCCTTTGATGACCTTTCACCCAACCGGTGAAGATCGCCGTCACCCCAGGGGTATCCCCTTTTCCGGTGGAAGAAGGGTTGATACCCCCCTTAAGGTAGACTATTTTCTCCTCAGCTCGTTCGTCCGTCAGCTCCGAGAGGGAATTGCCGTGTCCGGATCCGATTGAAGATTTCCAGGTCCGTCGAGGGTTCCGGTACCTGAAGGTGAGAGAGAGCAGCGCCTGGTGAGTAGCGAAACTACACCTGCACGGCAGCAGGCACCAACACACCGCACCGCCACCCTCTTACACATGCATTGTTTACACACAGATCCCATATGTTCTATGGATAAATATGTTATGTTAATGTAAGGTGGCTATTATGTCTACATATTAAGAAATTCCAAGTTTTTCCTTTGTTTCCAGTTTCTCATTGTAATATATAATACATGAAGGGCGAGCATTCACAGAAAAGGACAAACTATATCCAATTTAACCTTCTCATGCCCGATAACGATCTTGCTGTATTCTGTAGGATCATTATTGGGCACTGCGGGTGATTTGTGATAGCTGCTAGCATAAACAAGTATACATAGGTTTAAATGAGATACACCAATCATTGAGTTATGCAGGTTTTTTTTTTGCAATGTCCAGTGAACTTTTCCAGGATTTTTTCACCATTTATGGCAAATTCTTGGAATTTGAAGCTTACAGAGTTCAATACAGCTGGGTCAGTAACTTGTATACTCCAATGTCAATTGATACTCAAAAGAGGTGTTGAGTTTTTACATAGATCATCTTAAATGCGCGCCCACGGCCTGAGCACCAACCAGGGTGGTAGTAACTCATACTTGCTGATATCCCAGGCTGGCTCAGCAGGTGGGAAGGGCGGGGTTATGGCGCTCAAAATCGGCGGGACGGAGGCTGAATGAGGGCGTGGTTACTGCGATTGCATCATTGTAGCCACGTCCCCGCTCTGTAATGCCTATAATACTGACGTTATACTGCAGGGGGCGTGGCTATGATGACGTGATTTTCTCGATTTTCAGGAGCCTCCCAGCCACTCTGGGAGAGTAGGCATTTCAACACGGGACTCCCAGCCATACATTTGAACCTCATGTAAAACATAGAATTGGGCAGTTATCAAAATCTGGGTAAAATTAGATCACACATAATGGAAAATTAATTGTACTATAACACCATTTGCATATCTGTTATGTCATGAGCTGACCAGGAAGGAGGAAACAGGAAGTGGACTGATCCAATCATTTCACTGGGTGGAACAAACAAACACTCATCGCTCTTCTTTTGTCATCACTCATAGTATATCTTGCGGGGGCTGTTGAACAAACCACACAGAGACATAATGTACACCTGCAGAGTACCTTTAATTCCCCATAGTACCAAACAAATATTGCTTTTGAACTTACAAATGGTTGGGTTTCAATTACATTTTTATTGTAATGTGACATTTTTATTGTCATAAATTGTATTTGTGATTTGCATTTTATTGCACCAATAACAACTTTTACAGCAAATCAATAAGAAAAAGGTTTCATTCATTACAAAAGGAGTAATTAGAGACACAGGTTAGCACACCCAGTCACAGAAATAAGGCGCTAGCTCTGTGACACGGATCATTGTACAATAAACACTTCGTAGTTATTTTACTATGGACAGGGTGTGGCTCTACTGCTTTCTGTGGGTAACTGAGGAGCTATCGGAGAAATCATTTATTCTGGGTTATGGTTAAAATGAACAATGACTAGAGAGGGAGGAAGAAAATGGAAGTGAAGGAAAGGGAGGAAGGAAGGAAGGAAGGAAGGAAGGAAGGAAGGAAGGAAGGAAGGAAGGAAGGAAGGAAGGAAGGAAGGGAAACAAAGAAGGGAGGGGAGGAAGGGAAAAACAGGGTGTAAGGAAGGTAATGGATGGGAGGAGAGAGGATGGGAAGGGAGGGAGGGCAGCAGGAAGGAAGGAAAGGAAAGCTTTATTTTTTTACAGTATTTAATTTTGATAATACTACTGAATATACTGTATTTTGTAAAAGACATAGAAAACAAACAAAATGACCTGTCCAAACACACGTTACCCTGTTTTGCGTCAGTTACTGCAAAATAAATTTGTCCATAAACCACTTGCCTGGCGTTACCTGACCTTGTCATATCCTATACATCCGCCACTCCCTACTGCTTCCTCCCTCTGTTATGGAGGAAATCCGTTTTGCACAAGAGCAGAATGGATTTTCTCATCCTGCTGCGGTCTGTCACCACCGATATTATTCCCGAAATTGCACCCCAGAATGCCGTGCAAGGAAGGGAACATTGTTCCTCCCCCCACCCAGCACAACTATGCTGAGCTCTTCATGTGCAGAGAACAGCTGCAGTAGGGGCAACTTCAGTCCCCCCATCCCACTCTCCGCTGCACTCTGCTATAAGGTGAGAAGGGTGGTAATCATGTGACCGGCGGTCGGGAGACCGACAGTCACATGACCTCCTCCAGCATCCCGACCCCTCACTATCCCGAATGGTCGGCATGCCGACCAACAGGGACTATTTCCACTTGTGGGTGTCCACGACACCCATAGAGTGGGGATAGAACCCGATCCCCGCAAGGGGCTTGCTGCACTCGCCCCTCCCCGCTGGGATCCCGACGTCGGTATGCTGCCGGGATCCCGGCGTCGGTAAGCTGACCGGCGGTTTCCTGACCGCCGGTCAGCCATACTACACCCGGTGAGGGGGGTGGGGCTATGTTGGGAGGTAGTAACAGGGGTCATCTTTTGGTACTGGGGGTGGGGAGATTGGTGCCCGACAAAAAGTTCGGGCATTTAAAATAAAAAATCAAACACATGGGGGGAGGGTCCTAAACAGTGGGGGCCCATTGACACGGTGAGGGTAATGGCTGGGACGCTGGGCTCTATCACCACTAGGGGTTGGGGTTTAATATTGCTGGAGATCTTTCTCTACTGGCGGGGGCTATTTTTGATGTGGGATGGGAAGTAATTTTATAATGGGGGCCTATGGACACGTGGGATGGGGGGGGGGGGTAAAAAAACACCCTCTAGGTATATTTTTAAAAACTAAAATATTTAAATATGTAATGAAAAATATTTTTTTTACTTTACTAAATAAAAAAAATTACTATTTCTTTGTTTTTTAGAAAAAAAAATGATTCGGCTTTTTGGTCCAATTATTAATTCCTGTAACTAGTTCCAGGAAAAGGTAGAAATTTTTAAGAAATAATAGAATAGAATAGAATAGAATAAGGGTCTGCACACTTATCAAGAGTATGGAGGCTACTATAAATCTTGCATCAACTTGTAACTTTAGGTGAGTACCTGCAGTGAGACTGACCTTCTGAAGAAGAACTGTATGGACTATGTAGTTTAGGTGCAAGTGCTGTCTAGCTGAATGCAATGATGTGACCACTAAGTCCATCCTGCCAAACACTGAATTCAGATTTAAATAGTAGGAAGAGCTGTTAGACTGGATCATGATGACACCTGTAAAAAAAGGTGCTTGTGTGCAAGGTTTAGTAAATAGAAGGCAATAGCTTGTTTCAGCAGGATTGGGACAGGCAGACATTACTATTTATGGAAATCTCATTTAAAAAAATATGTCCACTTAAATAAATATCTTTATAGCAAAACCCCCTCCCCTGAGACACATAGGGCCTGATTCTGAGTCGGTGTCCGCGTCGGCGTGTTTTGCTGGTCGCACACCTGCAACTTCATACAAATGCCACTACAAAGCCCTTCTCTGATGTACAGTCGTACGTCGGAACGTGCAAGGACTGAGGCTGCCACTGCCAGTGTACGCTAAAATACTACTCTACCATCTGTCGCAACAAAGAAACTTGCTCCAACCTCCTACGTAAACGAATCCGGATCTCTGTACGCAACCACTATAAGCGACATTCCCGCGACAATCCTGTAACACGCCCTATCTCTGTGCCTCTGCATAGCCGTCTCCCTGTTACTGCCCAGGAACAACCAAAATATATTTTCAAAAACATTTCCACTTTTGTTTGATATCGCCGTGCATCTGGCTCAGATCAGCCCATAATGGCTTGTCATGTGTCAGGATTTTTCTGCAATATTAAAGAGAGTATTCAAAATATATATAGACGCTTTCTATAACCTTAAAGTCCAATAAGTCATCTTCCAATAGACATAAATACATATTCAAAAATGGCTATTTCCTGCCTAAAATGCAAATAAATATTCCACTTAAAATCACGCTTGCTATATTGCTGAATTCCAGCTAGATAGATAAGTCCATCAGCCAGTAATGGCTCTGAGTGGATGTCTGAAGCTATCGTTATGCAGAAATGTCTGAGAATATGAAGAGTGCAGAGAAAAAGGTCTCCTGGATTTCCGGCAGTATAGGAAAAATGTTATAGCTGTATTCATATTAGATATTTGTATTAATTACAAATTATTTTCAATATAACAACCATTAGGAATGCTTTAATTATCATATTTAAAAGCCTCTTGTCAATGCAGTACTTCCTTGGGTTGAAGAAGCAGAACCCTTCTACAACCTTCGTTACAGCTCCCGGGGTATGACGGTGAATGGGGAGACTGGGCTGCTGGATTCCAGGTCGAGTGCGGTTATAAAACACTCTACAGCAGCTTCATGCTTCCCCTGTGCTTGTAGAACTTCACCGAGTCCCTTCCAAGAATCATGCGACGTGCTTTGAATCTGAACTGCGTCGCGGAGAAACTTCTCAGCCAGGCTGTTCCGCCCAAGTACTGTCAGTACATGCCCCTGGAACCAAAAACAAAGGACCCTGTTACATGATGGGACTTGTACAACTGTTTAGGCATTTATTTACAAACTAGGCAGCAATCCATCAAATATACCAACCCGCCACACATCTGCTAAATCATCAACCAGCCGAATACAATGGATGTCACCTAGGAAAACTCTCTGGGGAATTTGGCTATCTACCCACAGGTCCATCCTGTTACTTATCCCGAAAGTGATAGGATCACTGTCCTATTTGGTCATCTTGGACGAGATCTCCTACGCAACACTGGTGCAGTGAGGGCAGATCACTTGTGTACACTGGGGATTGTTACCATTGTCAAACACATAGACCGATAAAGTTAATTTCCAACGCTCTTCATGAGACACCTAACTTTGTTATGGGGCCAACTTACCTCTACTAGTAAGAAGAGAGCATTATCGGGTTAGGAGTAGTGGGAGCATTCTCTGGATGCTCAAATTACAGTACTTGGTTTTACTGCAAGTGAATGCAAGGGGTCAATGGAGTGTCAAGAGGATTGGTGGAAGTCAGTGGAGCCCGACTGCAAGTTTCCACCAAATGAGCTGATAGGTGGTGTCACCTTTTGCAGAAACTACTTGATAAAAGCAACCAATGGGGCAGATGTATTAAGTCTGGAGAAGTGATAAAGCAGTGATAAGTGCAAGGTGATAATGCACCAGCCAGTCAGCTCCTAACTGTAATTTTTCAAATCCGTAATGATTGGCTGGTGCGTTATCACCTTGCGCTTATCACTTATTTGTGGTCTATTCATGAAGCAGTGAAAAGAATGGAGAAGTTGCCCATGACAACCAATCAGTTGCTCCGTACAATTGTATAATATGCAAATTATAAATGTTACTTCAATGCTGATTGGTTGCCATGGGCACCTTCTCCGCTGGCTCATTTCTCCACACTTTTCACTGCTTCATGAATAGACCCCTTTATCCCTTCTCCAGGTTAATACATCTGCCCCAATATCCTATATTCACAACCTGCTAAAGACTCAACTGGACCAACATGATGAATACAACCCAATTTCTTTCTCCGCCTGTGGAAAAAAAAAAAAAGAACAGAAAAAAGTGGGTTGGAGTAATCTGTGCTCCTCAATGTCACGGGGCCCCAGGTCTGGGTTGCTGGTAGCCTTGGTTGCCTAATGGAAGAAAAACATAACCTGCTACCTTTGCTATATAGCAAGTAGAACTGTATTATTATTTTATATAAGGCAACTTTGCAGCATCAGTCTTTGCCTCGTTATATTTGGGAGGTACCGTACCTACGTCTTAGAACTGTAGCCTCTCCTCCCTGTGTGACCAGAGAGCAGAACAGTAGAAATGCAACCATTCCCATAACGTTTGGCTGCTCAGTAATGAAAGCAGCCGGATCCCAGCCTGATTAGGAACGCATCCTAGTTAATTAGCTCTGTATGTATCACGTCTATATAAACCTGCAGCCTCTTGCTATTAGCTGTCAGTTTCAAACGACTCCTAAATTAGCCAAGCATTGTTCTGCTTGTGCTTCCTGACCTGTTTCCCTGCTGGTATAGCAGCAAAGTGCGTCATCTTGATAAATGGCTCTGTCCTTCTTGGGCATCTTCTATGTCACCGCTGGTTGTTATTGAATATGAAGCAATTAGTGGTGAATTACTAGACACCAGAAATGTGAGTTTTGTTAATATGTTTCTCTGACAGCACAATTCCTTCCTTGCACTGTTTCCTATAACAGCTCAATAAACGGACACTTGTTATCAGGAATAAGACTTGTGTGTCTTAGGCAACGAGAATGCATTGAATCCAGGATTTGCTGAGTACTATGGCCTGACTTAGAGGCGGACGTGACTCTGATTCTCAGAGGCAGTAAAACAACATGGAATTTAGTGTTCAGCCTGAGTTGTACTTGAGGTCCCCTATGCCTGGAGAGATACAACTGATTTACAATAATGGCATTCTAGGTAGGTTGCCACACCACCGGACATGTGTGTAAGGCAGGGCAAACGCAGGATTTTCATGGGGGGGTTTCTGCACATAGCATACACACATAGCATATATACACACACACACACACACACACACACACACACACACACACACACACACACACACACATAGCATACACAGCATATGCATGCAAGCAAGCATACACACACACACACACAGCATATGCACAGCATACACATACACAGCATATGCACGCAAGCACACACACAGCATACACACACAAACACACACAGAGAAAGCATACACACAGCATATATACACAAACACACGCAGCATATATACACACACAGCATACACAAACACACACATAGCATACATACACAGCATACACACACACACACACAGCATACACACACACACACACACACACAAACATAGCATACATACACAGCATATACACACAAACACACACATAGCACATAATAATGCAGCTACTTCGTGAATTAGAACAGAATGGAAGTCACCCTGGGGACTGTTTTTTGTGTTTTATTGAGCACCGGTAAGTCAGGTAACACATAACCTATGCAAATGTGAGTACTCCTGTTATGCAGCATTTTGACAATAGTTTTAAACCTACTAATTTCTACATGAATAATTATACAGGTTCAGTCTCCCATATCTGGAATTCCAAAATATTCCAAAATAGAAAGTTTTTAGCGCGTGACTGAGATAGCGACACTTTTGCTCTCTGATGGTTCCATGTACACAAACTTTGTTTCATGCACAAAATTATTAAATATATTGTATAAAATGACCTTCAGGCTACAGTATGTATATAAGGTATATATGAAACATAAATGCATTTTGTGTTTAAGGTGCCCATACACTTATGTGACTTCTCCGAGGGAGAAGTCGCATAAGATTTCCCTTGTATCCGCCCGGCAGCTTCCCGGGCGCCAGGATCGCATACGATACATCGTATGCGATCCTTTTGCATACGATGTATTGTATGCAATCCCAGCCATGCTTGTCATCCGAGATATCTATAGTGCAGTACTTCCGTTCTAGGGGCTCCGAACCAATGCTCACGGAACCGCGCATCGGATCGGAGGTAAAGCACATGCGATTTCCCCGTTTTCATCCGATTTATCGGCCTGAAATGTCGGAATCGAATGAAATCGGGCATTATCGTACTAGTGTATGGGCACCTTTAGTCTTGGGTTCCAAGATATCTCATTATGTATATGCAAAAATTCCAAAATACTGGAAAATCGGAAATCCATAATACTTCTGGTCCCATGCGTTTCGGATACAGGAGACTCAACCTGTACACACATCAATGTAAGTGAAGTCCTGCATAGGATCCCCTTGTAATAAGGAGGACAGCTAGATATCTCATAGGAGCATTGGCAGGAACACTTATATCACAGGTCAGACATACATAGGGGGTAATTCCAAGTTGATCGCAGCAGGAAATTTTTTAGCAGTTGGGCAAAACCATGTGCACTGCAGGGGAGGCAGATATAACATGTGCAGAGAGAGATAGATTTGGGTGTGGTGAGTTCAATCTGCAATCTAAATTGCAGTGTAAAAATAAAGCAGCCAGTATTTACCCTGCACAGAAACAAAATAACCCACCCAAATCTAACTCTCTCTGCAAATGTTATATCTGCCCCCCCTGCAGTGCACATGGTTTTGCCCAACTGCTAACAAATTTCCTGCTGCGATCAACTTGGAATTACCCCCATAGTTCTCAGAAACATTATGCAGCCTTTCTCTGCCCATTCTCTGCTGTCCTATATATTGAAAAGCCTTAATATTAATAATTCCTGCAATTTAAATCACATTCCGTTTAATTAACTGTATGTTCAATGGAAGCTGTATTCTGAATACTTGGTAGCAAATCTTTCGGCTGCATTAATGCAATGCTTTTCACTCCAAGCACAACGTTCCCATTTGATTATTTAACAGATAATAATGTCTGCCACTGGATTTAGAAAAAATTGATTACTACAAGGTAAATGTGACCGGCATATATTAACATACCTCTTGCTGCCTCCAGACTCTCATCAATGTTGGCAGAGAGACTGCATTATGTAAGCAAGCTTAATTCAGTACAGATTATATGTATAATTGTGCTGGGGAACATTACTGCAAATTTCAATTATTTTTAAAACACTAGAATCACAAGTCCCTCCTGTCATCCACTTTAAAGGCACAGTGTACCACTTTGTAATCTGTATTCGGTCAATAATTATTTGATTATGGATTAAACCAAATTTCACAAAGTTTCAATCAAGGACTGACTTCAGGAGACATTTCTCCTTGGGTGCCGACACGGGTGTGGCTATTACAAAGTACCGAAACCCCGACTGCCAAAGAAGCACATCCATGCCTCTAATGTGGTATGGCCACGCCCCTTCAATGGCACTGGTGGTACATCATCTGAGGGTGAAGCCCTTAAAATTCTCAAAGTGGTACGTATGACCACACCCTTTCTTCATATCGGGGGCCCAACAGCTCTAAAGGTGGCCACGCCTCTGTCCATTATACAGTACTAACATAGTAAAAGCAATAAACACACGTTTAAATAAACTTTATTTGCATGAAACACTCCACAACAATGGTGCTGCCAAACTTTATACGCACCAATGGGTGTGGATCATTAGATCAACAGTGTCTAGGTCGACAATATTTAGGTCGGACACTATAGGTCGACAAGCAATAGGTCGACAGGGTCAGAAGGTCGACATGTTCTAGGTCGACAGGTCAAAAGGTCGACATGAGTTTTTAATGGTTTTTTTGGTGTTGTTTTCTTCGTAGAGTGACCGGGAACCCCAATTAGCGCACCTTGTCCCCTCGCATGGCGAGCGAACTTCGGGCAGATTACCGTCCCAATCGTAGTCCACGTGGATCGTTAAGTATGAAAAAGTAAAAAAAAAAATTTTGTGAAAAACTTATGTCGACCTTTTGACCTGTCGACCTAGAACAGGTCGACCTTCTGACCCTGTCGACCTAGTGACTGTCGACCTATAGTGGTCAACCTAAACATTGTCAACCTAGACACTGTCGATCTTCAGACCGGATCCTGCACCAACTATGGGGCTAAGTCAGACCTGATCGCTGCTGTGCGTTTTCGCACAGCGGGTGATCAGGCCTGAACTGCACATGTGCCGAAGTGCGCATGCCAGAGATACGATCGGCATCTCAGCCCAGCGATCGCCTCTGCCTGATTGACAGGCAGAGGCGTTCGCTGGGCGGGTCGGCGGCGTTCGGCTGCGGTTTTAGGGGCGTGGTCCGGGCAACGCAGGCCACTGCAACCCGGGAAACGACGAAAAGTCGCCTACCAGCACAGCAATGCTGCGCAAGTAGGGACTTACTTGCCCGTGCGGCGGAGGGAGGGCCAGACATGCAGGGCATCCCCCCGCATGTCAGGGTGGCTGATCGTAGCCTAGCAAAATTTTGCACGGCTACGATCAGGTCTGAATTAGGCCCTATGTACAGAATAGCAAAAATAAAGACTGTGAAATCAACAAATCAATATAAATAAATCATGTTTTTCTTAATATTATATAGAATTTAGTATATTGTTTTCTGTTCCTGTTGTTTACTAGTTGTAAACTCTTATACTATAATTTATGTTAGATAATTTATGTAATAAAGTAAGTGCCTTATACAATGTTGTGATTAAACTGTTCATATGTTGTTTATTTGAAAAACAAAGTTTAGGGTTTTGTGGAGTTGATGTGTCAAGCAGTGAAAAGAGTGGAGAAGTGGACCAATGGAGAAGTTGCCCATAGCAACCAGCCTCAACCTATATTCTAAAAGATACTTGACCACCGATCATATAAACTGTGTTACTTACGTCTGCTGGGAACTGGAAAGATACAGGCCAGCTGTTTGTCTTGCACACTTCTCCTCATTAGCAGATGGTTCATTTGCATACTGTAGTGTAAATGGAGGTGGGCAAAAGAGCCCGTTCCCTGAAATCCCTTTTACTGCTTTGAAATAGAATCTACATTCATGGCAATGACAGGGATCTTGAGTGACAGGTGAAACAGGTCATGTGACTGGCTTTGGTGGGAGGGGAGAACTGGCTCACGTAACCGACTGGGACAGAACCATACCATCCAACTGTATCTTTTTGGCCGGTACAGTACCGTTTTTTTATGGTCTGTAGCTGCCAAAAGGAACCTTGTACAAATTTGTAACGTCTCTCTAGACCAGGCTTTTTCAACCAGTGTGCCATGGCACACTAGTGTGTTGCGACTAGGGATGAGCGGGTTCGGTTCCTCGGAATCCGAACCCGCCCAAACTTCATGTTTTTTTACACGGGGCCGAGCGACTCGGATCTTCCCGCCTTGCTCGGTTAACCCGAGCGCGCCCGAACGTCATCATCCCGCTGTCGGATTCTCGCGAGGCTCGGATTCTATCGCGAGACTCGGATTCTATATAAGGAGCCGCGCGTCGCCGCCATTTTCACACGTGCATTGAGATTCATAGGGAGAGGACGTGGCTGGCGTCCTCTCCGTTTATAGAGAAGAGAGTGAGACAGTAGAGAGAGACACAGTAGTAATTTTGGGGAGCATTAGGAGGAGTACTAGTTACTTGCTGAAGTGATAGATAGTGTGACTGTATATTATCTGACTTGTGGGGGAGACACTGACAGTGGGGAGCAGTTAGAGTCTGAGAGCAGGACTCAGGAGTACATATAACGTACAGTGCACACTTTTGCTGCCAGAGTGCCACACTGCCATTGTGACCACACTGACCACCAGTATAATATATATTGTGATTGTCTGCTTAGGAGTACTACTTGCAAGTTGCTGATAGTGTGACCAGTGACCTGACCACCAGTCACCACCAGTTTAATATATATATATATATAATTGTATATAATATATATATAATATTGTATACCACCTACCCGTGGTTTTTTTTTTTTTCTTTCTTCTTTATACATACTACTATAGTAGCTTACTGTAGCAGTCTGCGGTGCTGCTGAGCTGACTGTGTCCAGCAGGTCCGTCATCAGTCATTACATAATAAATATATATACCTGTCCGGCTGCAGTACTAGTGATATTATATATATATATATTGATTTCATCTCATTATCATCCAGTCTATATTAGCAGCAGACACAGTACGGTAGTCCACGGCTGTAGCTACCTCTGTGTCGGCAGTCGCTGGTCCATCCATAATTGTATACCACCTACCCGTGTTTTTTTTTATTTTTTCTTTCTTCTTCTTTATACATACTACTATAGTAGCTTACTGTAGCAGTCTGTGGTGCTGCTGAGCTGACAGTGTCCAGCAGGTCCGTCATCAGTCATTACATAATAAATATATATACCTGTCCGGCTGCAGTACTAGTGATATTATATATATATATATTGATTTCATCTCATTATCATCCAGTCTATATTAGCAGCAGACACAGTACGGTAGTCCACGGCTGTAGCTACCTCTGTGTCGGCAGTCGCTGGTCCATCCATAATTGTATACCACCTACCCGTGTTTTTTTTTTTTTCTTTCTTCTTCTTTATACATACTACTATAGTAGCTTACTGTAGCAGTCTGCGGTGCTGCTGAGCTGACAGTGTCCAGCAGGTCCGTCATCAGTCATTACATAATAAATATATATACCTGTCCGGCTGCAGTACTAGTGATATTATATATATATATATTGATTTCATCTCATTATCATCCAGTCTATATTAGCAGCAGACACAGTACGGTAGTCCACGGCTGTAGCTACCTCTGTGTCGGCAGTCGCTCGTCCATCCATAAGTATACTAGTATCCATCCATCTCCATTGTTTACCTGAGGTGCCTTTTAGTTGTGCCTATTAAAATATGGAGAACAAAAATGTTGAGGTTCCAAAATTAGGGAAAGATCAAGATCCACTTCCACCTCGTGCTGAAGCTGCTGCCACTAGTCATGGCCGAGACGATGAAATGCCAGCAACGTCGTCTGCCAAGGCCGATGCCCAATGTCATAGTACAGAGCATGTAAAATCCAAAACACCAAATATCAGTAAAAAAGGACTCCAAAATCTAAAATAAAATTGTCGGAGGAGAAGCGTAAACTTGCCAATATGCCATTTACCACACGGAGTGGCAAGGAACGGCTGAGGCCCTGGCCTATGTTCATGGCTAGTGGTTCAGCTTCACATGAGGATGGAAGCACTCAGCCTCTCGCTAGAAAACTGAAAAGACTCAAGCTGGCAAAAGCACCGCAAAGAACTGTGCGTTCTTCGAAATCCCAAATCCACAAGGAGAGTCCAATTGTGTCGGTTGCGATGCCTGACCTTCCCAACACTGGACGTGAAGAGCATGCGCCTTCCACCATTTGCACGCCCCCTGCAAGTGCTGGAAGGAGCACCCGCAGTCCAGTTCCTGATAGTCAGATTGAAGATGTCAGTGTTGAAGTACACCAGGATGAGGAGGATATGGGTGTTGCTGGCGCTGGGGAGGAAATTGACAAGGAGGATTCTGATGGTGAGGTGGTTTGTTTAAGTCAGGCACCCGGGGAGACACCTGTTGTCCGTGGGAGGAATAGGGCCGTTGACATGCCTGGTGAAAATACCAAAAAAATCAGCTCTTCGGTGTGGAAGTATTTCACCAGAAATGCGGACAACATTTGTCAAGCCGTGTGTTGCCTTTGTCAAGCTGTAATAAGTAGGGGTAAGGACGTTAACCACCTCGGAACATCCTCCCTTATACGTCACCTGCAGCGCATTCATCATAAGTCAGTGACAAGTTCAAAAACTTTGGGCGACAGCGGAAGCAGTCCACTGACCAGTAAATCCCTTCCTCTTGTAACCAAGCTCACGCAAACCACCCCACCAACTCCCTCAGTGTCAATTTCCTCCTTCCCCAGGAATGCCAATAGTCCTGCATGCCATGTCACTGGCAATTCTGACGAGTCCTCTCCTGCCTGGGATTCCTCCGATGCATCCTTGCGTGTAACGCCTACTGCTGCTGGCGCTGCTGCTGTTGCTGCTGGGAGTCGATGGTCATCCCAGAGGGGAAGTCGTAAGCCCACTTTTACTACTTCCACCAAGCAATTGACTGTCCAACAGTCCTTTGCGAGGAAGATGAAATATCACAGCAGTCATCCTGTTGCAAAGCGGATAACTGAGGCCTTGACAACTATGTTGGTGTTAGACGTGCGTCCGGTATCCGCCGTTAGTTCACAGGGAACTAGACAATTTCTTGAGGCAGTGTGCCCCCGTTACCAAATACCATCTAGGTTCCACTTCTCTAGGCAGGCGATACCGAGAATGTACACGGACGTCAGAAAAAGACTCACCAGTGTCCTAAAAAATGCAGTTGTACCCAATGTCCACTTAACCACGGACATGTGGACAAGTGGAGCAGGGCAGGGTCAGGACTATATGACTGTGACAGCCCACTGGGTAGATGTATGGACTCCCGCCGCAAGAACAGCAGCGGCGGCACCAGTAGCAGCATCTCGCAAACGCCAACTCTTTCCTAGGCAGGCTACGCTTTGTATCACCGGTTTCCAGAATACGCACACAGCTGAAAACCTCTTACGGCAACTGAGGAAGATCATCGCGGAATGGCTTACCCCAATTGGACTCTCCTGTGGATTTGTGGCATCGGACAACGCCAGCAATATTGTGTGTGCATTAAATATGGGCAAATTCCAGCACGTCCCATGTTTTGCACATACCTTGAATTTGGTGGTGCAGAATTTTTAAAAAAACGACAGGGGCGTGCAAGAGATGCTGTCGGTGGCCAGAAGAATTGCGGGACACTTTCGGCGTACAGGCACCACGTACAGAAGACTGGAGCACCACCAAAAACGCCTGAACCTGCCCTGCCATCATCTGAAGCAAGAAGTGGTAACGAGGTGGAATTCAACCCTCTATATGCTTCAGAGGTTGGAGGAGCAGCAAAAGGCCATTCAAGCCTATACAATTGAGCACGATATAGGAGGTGGAATGTACCTGTCTCAAGCGCAGTGGATAATGATTTCAACGTTGTGCAAGGTTCTGCAACCTTTTGAACTTGCCACACGTGAAGTCAGTTCAGACACTGCCAGCCTGAGTCAGGTCATTCCCCTCATCAGGCTTTTGCAGAAGAAGCTGGAGGCATTGAAGGAGGAGCTAAAAGGGAGCGATTCCGCTAGGCATGTGGGACTTGTGGATGGAGCCCTTAATTCGCTTAACAAGGATTCACGGGTGGTCAATCTGTTGAAATCAGAGCACTACATTTTGGCCACCGTGCTCGATCCTAGATTTAAAAACTTCCTTGGATCTCTCTTTCCGGCAGACACAAGTCTGCTGGGGTTCAAAGACCTGCTGGTGACAAAATTGTCAAGTCAAGCGGAACACGACCTGTCAACATCTCCTCCTTCACATTCTCCCGCAACTGGGGGTGCGAGGAAAAGGCTCAGAATTCCGAGCCCACCCGCTGGCGGTGATGCAGGGCAGTCTGGAGCGACTGCTGATGCTGACATCTGGTCCGGACTGAAGGACCTGACAACGATTACGGACATGTCGTCTACTGTCACTGCATATGATTCTCTCACCATTGAAAGAATGGTGGAGGATTATATGAGTGACCGCATCCAAGTAGGCACGTCAGACAGTCCGTACTTATACTGGCAGGAAAAAAAGGCAATTTGGAGGCCCTTGCACAAACTGGCTTTATTCTACCTAAGTTGCCCTCCCACAAGTGTGTACTCCGAAAGAGTGTTTAGTGCCGCCGCTCACCTTGTCAGCAATCTGCGTACGAGGTTACTTCCAGAAAATGTGGAGAAGATGATGTTCATTAAAATGAATTATAATCAATTCCTCCGTGGAGACATTGACCAGCAGCAATTGCCTCCACAAAGTACACAGGGAGCTGAGATGGTGGATTCCAGTGGGGACGAATTGATAATCTGTGAGGAGCGGGATGTACACGGTGATATATCGGAGGATGATGATGAGGTGGACATCTTGCCTCTGTAGAGCCAGTTTGTGCAAGGAGAGATTAATTGCTTCTTTTTCGGTGGGGGTCCAAACCAACCCGTCATTTCAGTCACAGTCGTGTGGCAGACCCTGTCACTGAAATGATGGGTTGGTTAAAGTGTGCATGTCCTGTTTATACAACATAAGGGTGGGTGGGAGGGCCCAAGGACAATTCCATCTTGCACCTCTTTTTTCTTTCATTTTTATTTGCGTCATGTGCTGTTTGGGGAGTGTTTTTTGGAAGGGCCATCCTGCGTGACACTGCAGTGCCACTCCTAGATGGGCCAGGTGTTTGTGTCGGCCACTAGGGTCGCTTAGCTTACTCACACAGCTACCTCATTGCGCCTCTTTTTTTTCTTCTTTGCGTCATGTGCTGTTTGGGGAGTGTTTTTTAGAAGGGCCATCCTGCGTGACACTGCAGTGCCACTCCTAGATGGGCCAGGTGTTTGTGTCGGCCACTAGGGTCGCTTAGCTTACTCACACAGCTACCTCATTGCGCCTCTTTTTTTCTTCTTTGCGTCATGTGCTGTTTGGGGAGTGTTTTTTGGAAGGGCCATCCTGCGTGACACTGCAGTGCCACTCCTAGATGGGCCAGGTGTTTGTGTCGGCCACTAGGGTCGCTTAGCTTACTCACACAGCTACCTCATTGCGCCTCTTTTTTTCTTCTTTGCGTCATGTGCTGTTTGGGGAGTGTTTTTTGGAAGGGCCATCCTGCGTGACACTGCAGTGCCACTCCTAGATGGGCCAGGTGTTTGTGTCGGCCACTAGGGTCGCTTAGCTTACTCACACAGCTACCTCATTGCGCCTCTTTTTTTCTTCTTTGCGTCATGTGCTGTTTGGGGAGTGTTTTTTGGAAGGGCCATCCTGCGTGACACTGCAGTGCCACTCCTAGATGGGCCAGGTGTTTGTGTCGGCCACTAGGGTCGCTTAGCTTACTCACACAGCTACCTCATTGCGCCTCTTTTTTTCTTCTTTGCGTCATGTGCTGTTTGGGGAGTGTTTTTTGGAAGGGCCATCCTGCGTGACACTGCAGTGCCACTCCTAGATGGGCCAGGTGTTTGTGTCGGCCACTAGGGTCGCTTAGATTACTCACACAGCTACCTCATTGCGCCTCTTTTTTTCTTCTTTGCGTCATGTGCTGTTTGGGGAGTGTTTTTTGGAAGGGCCATCCTGCGTGACACTGCAGTGCCACTCCTAGATGGGCCAGGTGTTTGTGTCGGCCACTAGGGTCGCTTAGCTTACTCACACAGCTACCTCATTGCGCCTCTTTTTTTCTTCTTTGCGTCATGTGCTGTTTGGGGAGTGTTTTTTGGAAGGGCCATCCTGCGTGACACTGCAGTGCCACTCCTAGATGGGCCAGGTGTTTGTGTCGGCCACTAGGGTCGCTTAGCTTAGTCATCCAGCGACCTCGGTGCAAATTTTAGGACTAAAAATAATATTGTGAGGTGTGAGGTATTCAGAATAGACTGAAAATGAGTGGAAATTATGGTTTTTGAGGTTAATAATACTTTGGGATCAAAATGACCCCCAAATTCTATGATTTAAGCTGTTTGAAAAAAAAACCCGAATCCAAAACACACCCGAATCCGACAAAAAAAATTCGGTGAGGTTTTGCCAAAACGCGGTCGAACCCAAAACACGGCCGCGGAACCGAACCCAAAACCAAAACACAAAACCCGAAAAATTGCAAGTGCACATCCCTAGTTGCGACCAGTTACAAGGTGTGCCGCGGAGCCAGAGCAGCTTCCTGCACCTTCAGAGTGAACTGTTGGCCCGGGCTCTCCTTAGAGGATCAGTCATGCTCTGGCCGTGACCTATGCCTTGAAGACGCGGCGGTGTGATATCATAGGTCACGGCCGCTGCGTCTCACCACCCAGCCAGTCCGTCCGCCTGCATACGCATCTTCCAGTTCCTGCCTGCATACACAGCTTTCCTTGCCCACCCACTTCCACACCTGCCCAACCGCCTGCTGCTCAGTATTTGCAGAACTCCACTATGACCAACCCCCGCTACTGAGGGACAGGGAGGACAGCTGACCGGTAGGGACTAATATTTGTTATGTTATTTCTCCTGTGGGGGGCAATAGGATTTATGTGGGGATAATAAGGAATTATGTGGGGAGCAATGTGATTGATTTATGTGGGGAGCAATAGGATTTATGTAGGGAGCAACATGATTTATGTGGGGAGCAACAGGATTTATGTAGGGAGCAACATGATTTATGTGGGGAGCAACATGATTGTTTTTTGTGTGTAGGCCAATGTATGTGTGGATTTTTTTTGTTACTGTGGGGAACTGATGGTGTGCCTTCGCAATTTTAAAATATTGTTCGGTGTGCTGCGAGTAAAAAAAGGTTGAAAATCACTGCTCTAGACCTATAGATTCCTATAGCAGCACTGCCATGCCCCCTTTAACCGTTGCCAACCCCTTTCTTTAGAATCTGTACCGATTTCTTGATAAAGGATGTTGGAGGGTGTGTAGAACGTGTTAGCTGGGCCATGTGGCCAACCAGAGTGGGAGGAGTTTTGGATACTGCTCAATAAAAAAAGTACAGATCCACCCCTGAAAGTCTGAGATTACTTAAAAAAACCCTATGTAAATTATCATCTATTTTGGCCTAGACTAGTCTGTCTCAATGGTTGGAGAGGGGCAGTGACGTGTGGTGAGGTCAGTGACTGGTGAGGCACTGGCTGATCGCGGCGCCCCCCCCCCCTGATAACAAACAAACAAACAAAAACCAGCACAGGGTTCCCCTTATTTAAGCAAAACCAGCACCAGGCTGAACCAGCCAGGGGAGGATAATGCCATAGCAGGAGAGACACTCAGTATTGGGTCCCCCTGCCATAACACCCCCCCAAAACCAGTCAGCCCAGGGCTGGAATTCCTCAGAAAAATTTAAATAGAGTCCCCCCTCCTGAGCAACAACCAGCCCCAGTGCTATGCCCCCTGGTGGCGGTGGGTGCGGGGTTCATGACGTACTAATATTGTTCTTTACAGGTGGCCTACAGGTCCCAGCAAGCTTGCCCCACATGCCGGCACAAACACACACCTAATGTTTAAATAGATTATTATGCTGCATCTTCACCTGGGGGGCGGCGACCTTTAAGCTCTTTTTCATGGCTGCCGCCTCTCCAGGGCTTCCGGCGTCTTCTATCTTCGGGAGCTCTTGCCTGCTCCCTCCCCACTGCCGGACTGACCGCCAGTTGAGGAGGCAGGGCAATGACGCGGCGTGATTGGCTCGTGACGGTCATCTTGAATTTAAAAGATGACGCTGAGGAGCCAATTTTGAAAATGGGTGTCCGGCTATCCGCCCCTGAACTCTGCCGCTAGCCACAGTTTCTCTGCCGGGTTCCGCTGCCATAACCCCCACAGTGTCGCGCTGCCGTATGTGCCCGCTGGCCAGTGTATTTAATGGATCCACTGGTCCAATTGCATCTGCGGGACTCACAGGGGCGTGCTTTCAGGTGGGCTGAATGCATGCCCCTGTCATTGAGGAACATGTACTGGTGCCGCTTTTCAGTGTTTTTTCAATGGCCTTTTAGAGTCCATGCTTGGCCCTGCCCCCTGCCCGTCCCCCGAACTTTAGTATTAGCAGTGGGAGGCAACTCCCCCGCTGCCTCCTATCCTCAAATGCAGGTATTTTCTTGGGGGGAAATGATCAGAATAGTAAAAGAAGATATCTATATCACAGAATCTGTGTTATAAATACCTTCTTTGTATTATTGTAATCATTATGACAGGGGAGGCACTGCCTCTCCTGACTGCACATCCCTGGAGGGGGTGGGGGGGGGGAATATATGTATTGGGGTCTTATTTACTGTACCATTGGGCATAAATCACAAACACCGTCGCACACCAGGTCACCACGCAGAGTCTGAGTGCCTCTGAAGACGCGCAGGCTGAGCTGCTCTCCCGGGACGCACAGGCCTCTCCAGTTCCAAGTGTGATCGCAACTTCTAATATATGCATGCCCAGAAAACGCCGTCCGAACGGCCATGACACGCCAGCGTTCGACTGACCATTCCCCGTTACCACCCCAAACACTGACTTCCTGTCACTTGCTTTGCGACTAAAATCTTGCTGCGACTGCACTCGCGAATCACATTGCGCATGCATATTGCAGCTCAGACGAATGCACAGTGCGAAAACATCGATCGCTATGCGTACAATTGCCGCTTTTTGTCTGCACCTGTATGAAGTGGGGGCTTCATTCAGGTGCAGACACAAAGCAGCAATTGTACTGAGCAGCGACTATAGCTGCATGTACAAGACCTGGACGGAGCAGGGAATAAGTGAACCAGCTACTAACTGTCATTTTTCAAACACAGTCTGCAACATGGCAGTTAGGAGCTGATTGGCTGGTACTTCATCTCATTCCACTTTATTTCTCTCCAAGTCTTAGTACATCTCCCCCAAAGTTCTATGGGAAAGGGGGATTGTGAAAGTGAAGGCCACAATTAAACAGGCTATGGGGGTAATTCTGAGTTGATCGCAGCAGTAAGTTTGTTAGCAATTGGGTAAAACCATGGGGGTAATTCCAAGTTGATCGCAGCAGGAATTTTTTTAGCAGTTGGGCAAAACCATGTGCACTGCAGGGAGGACAGATATAACATTTGCAGAGAGAGTTAGATTTGGGTGGGTTATTTTGTTTATGTGCAGGGTAAATACTGGCTGCTTTATTTTTACACTGCAATTTAGATTGCAGATTGAACACACCACACCCAAATCTAACTCTCTCTGCACATGTTATATCTGCCCTTCCTGCAGTGCACATGGTTTTGCCCAATTGCTAACAAGAATCCTGCTGCGATCAACTTGGAATTACCCCCCATGTGCACTGCAGGTGTGGCAGATATAACATTTGCAGAGATTTGGATTTGGGTGGGTTATTTTGTTTCTGTGCAGGGTAAATACTGGCTGCTTTATTTTTACACTGCAATTTAGATTTCAGTTTGAATACACCCCTCCCAAATCTAACTCTCTCTGCACATGTTATATCTGCCCCCCCTGCAGTGCACATGGGTGGTCATTCCGAGTTGTTCGCTCGCTAGCTGCTTTTAGCAGCACTGCACACGCTAGGCCGCCGCCCTCTGGGAGTGTATTTTAGCTTAGCAGAATAGCGAATGAAAGATTAGCAGAACTGCTACTACATAATTTCTTGCAGTTTCTGAGTAGCTCCAGACCTACTCCTAGACTGCGATCGATCACCTCGGTCTGTTTAGTTCCTGCTTTGACGTCACAAACACGCCCTGCGTTCGGCCAGCCACTCCCCCGTTTCTCCAGACACTCCTGCGTTTTTCCCTGACACGCCTGCGTTTTTTATCACACTCCCGGAAAACGCTCAGTTACCACCCAGAAACGCCCCTTTCCTGTCAATCACTCACCGATCAGCAGTGCGACTGAAAAGCGCTGCACGAACAACAGCAAAACTGCTAAGTTTTTAGTTAAATAACTAAGTGCATGCGCGCTGCGTACCATGCGCATTTAGCAGCAAATCGCAGCATAGCGAAAATCGTCAATGAGCGATCAACCCGGAATGACCCCCATGGTTTTGCCCAACTGCTAACAAATTTGCTGCTGCGATCAACTCAGAATTAGGCCCTACTGGTGTCACACGGAGTGACTGGATGCATGTACACCATACCTGACATGGAGGAGATGTACTGTAGAATACTTCTGACATGAGTTCACTGACTGAAAGGATATAAAGGATTCCTGACACTGAGTCACATGGAAGAATGCCATAGACTCACTGACTGGATGGATGCAAACTATAATGTTCCATAGATGGAACAACTGACTGGAAGGGATCACACTAAACTAGGGACCAGATAGTTATACTAAGTGCAGGTCACTTAACAGATACATTTCCAGTACGGCAGCCATTGCAATAGGCATAAATCAGCCGGATTCAGTATGGGATCCTGATGGTTGGGATCCCGGCGTTCATAAGACTGACGCCGGAATTCTGACAGGACGGATCCCGACAACGAGCGTAGCATGTCAGCTGGGAAACTAACTGCTCCCCAATCAGCCTACATTGTGTTCTGATTGCACAGATGACAATGATACACAAGCACAGTGCTGTATATTTAACCTAACCTATGCCTCCCAACTGTCCGATTCTAGTGGAACAGTCCCGCTATTCGGACATTGTCCCACCCGTGGGTCGCAGTGTTCCGTGGACGGAGGTAAGGGGGGTGAGGGGGCAGTTGGGAGATCCTGTGATCACCGCTGCTCTGCAAAGCAGCCTCTGATCACTGAATTAGATGCCATGCGCACGGCATCTAAACAGTGCGGGGAGTGAGGCGGGGGCTGCCCAACTGCTCAGGGAGCGCTGGGCTTGACCACAGAATGCTGAAAATGGGGTGTCATGTGGCGAGGCCCCGCCCCTTCTTGTGAAGCCCCGGCCACGGATCCCGCATGGATTAATTCAAAAGTTGGGAGCAGGGCCGTAACTAGCGGGGGTCTAGGGGGGCACGTGACCTGGGCGCAGCATTCTGGGGGGCACAGAGAGAGAGAGAGAGAACAGGTGGCAGACCCGGCAGCAGCAGCGGTATACATAACTTGGAGCTCGCGGCTGTGAGAGGCGGACCCGCGATGGAGCTGTGACACAGATGCCGGCTTCTCCTTGGAGCACTGGTGAAGCCGCGCCTCCCGAGTCTGCCTCTCACAGCCGTGGCTGTCACTCACCACCAGTCCAAGGTTCAGGCACCGCTGTGATGTCTCAGCTCTCTGGCAGCCTGCTGAAGTCACTAGCAGGCGGCCTGGCCAGAGAAGAGGAGGCGGCCAGCAGAGTGTCAGTGCAATCTCTGCTACGCCCTGCAATCTCTGCTACGCCCTGCCTTCTCTGCAAGTGACCTTTATTATATGGCGGCTGGTCACTGCTCCAGGACCAGCCACCCGTGTGCTGCGCTGATGTGAACCAGGTGGCCCGCCCCCCTTCATCCACCGAAGTGGGGGGGGGGGGGGGGGGCGCGCCAAATTGCAGCCTTGCCCCGGGTGCCGAAAATCCTAGTTTCGGCCCTGGTTGGGAGGTATGCTGAACCTACTGTATACTTTTATTGTGTCCTGCAGTAAGTGCACATTATCTATTGCTTTCTAGATCCATATACAATACTGCAGGTAGGTACTTTGTTACAGGTAAAGCACAAAACCGGACATTAAACAAGAACATTCTATGAAACCATTTTACACAATAGTTAAAGCCCAGCAACATACTGACATAAGGCCTGGAAACGAGGACATATATCGACAGATAACGGCAAAGTCAGTTTTCTACAACAGTAACAGTGAAACAAAAAATATATATATTAAAAATTCCCTTACCTATTAAATTCTATAAAGCCTAAGTGTAGTGTCAGCCTTTCTATTAAACCTCCGCCCTTCTGCAGCCCTCGGGTCACACGAGTGATGTGCTTGAGCCGTCTCCCCTCCCCACGGTAAAGCCACTCATGATATAAGCTCTATTTATCTCTGACAGACCGATGTGACTTTTACACTCCGCCATCTGTCAGCGGTTGTCTATTCACATGACGGGACCACTTGTAATTACATCTTTCTTAACAGTATCTCTTCTACATCACTGCCTTTCATTTGTGCTCATTGAACTACATATTCCTTTGGTAATTACAGGAGCGATCTGATGAAACATTGGACAACATAAATATAACATCTGTTTATTTTCGTGTATATTAATCACGCTTCTAATTAGGATCGATGGCTTATGAAATCGTTTTATCAATTGCCTTGCAACACGAAGAAACTATTCAGCTAGTAAGAACTATATAGTACTGTGTGTATATATATATATATATATATATATATATATATATATGCATCTAGTGATAGATATACAGACATATATATAAAGACAATGGCATGTTTGCCTTACCTACGTGGTCCCTGTGGTGAATTGTGCTGACTCGCGTTCCACAGGGCAAACAGGCTGGATTTCCCATTAGACAATAGATATCTGTTATATAATGTGGTTTTCTATCCTCTACCACAGGCAGCAGCGAGAATTACAGCATGTTCCTAGTGAATTATTATTATTAAGCTGTATTCATGAATCTCTGTTTTATTAAAATAGGAAGTGCGTTACATAGAAGTGGAAAGCCACATGGGGTTCAGTTGCTGTGGTTTTGACCAGCGTTAAGATCTGTCTGTGTGACTGAATGATATATAATGAAACGTGTAATAGAGTTCAGTCAGAACATAAAAGGAATAGAATTTCACGGGTTAAACTGTAAACTGTCTTTACCGGTGTTAGGGGCCCATTTATCAAGCCTTGGAGAGTGATAAATTGCACGGTGTTAAAGTGCCAGCCAATCAGCTCCTAGCTGCCATATTACAGGTGGTGTTTGAAAAAATAAGATTTTACTTACCAGTAAATCTATTTCTCGTAGTCCGTAGTGGATGCTGGGGACTCCGTAAGGACCATGGGGAATAGCAGGCTCCGCAGGAGACTGGGCACTCTAAAGAAAGATTTAGTACTATCTGGTGTGCACTGGCTCCTCCCTCTATGCCCCTCCTCCAGACCTCAGTTAAGGAAACTGTGCCCGGAAGAGCTGACATTACAAGGAAAGGATTTTGGAATCCAGGGTAAGACTCATACCAGCCACACCAATCACACCGTATAACTCGTGATAAACTTACCCAGTTAACAGTATGAACAATAACAGTGCATCAGATAAACCCTGATGCAACTATAACATAACCCTTATTTAAGCAATAACTATATACAAGCATTGCAGAAAAAGTCCACACTTGGGACGGGCGCCCAGCATCCACTACGGACTACGAGAAATAGATTTACCGGTAAGTAAAATCTTATTTTCTCTAACGTCCTAGTGGATGCTGGGGACTCCGTAAGGACCATGGGGATTATACCAAAGCTCCCAAACGGGCGGGAGAGTGCGGATGACTCTGCAGCACCGAAATGGGCAAACACAAGGTCCTCCTCAGCCAGGGTATCAAACATGTAGAATTTTGCAAATGTGTTTGAACCCGACCAAGTAGCAGCTCGGCAAAGCTGTAATGCCGAGACCCCTCGGGCAGCCGCCCAAGAAGAGCCCACCTTCCTTGTGGAATGGGCTTTCACTGATTTTGGATTCGGCAATCCAGCCGCAGAATGAGCCTGCTGAATCGTGTTACAGATCCAGCGAGCAATAGCTTGCTTTGAAGCAGGAGCACCCACTTTGTTGGATGCATACAGGATAAACAGCGAGTCAGTCTTCCTGACCCCAGCCGTTCTGGTTACATAATTCTTCAAAGCCCGGACTACGTCAAGCAACTTGGAATCTTCCAAGTCACAAGTAGCCGCAGGCACCACAATAGGTTGGTTCAAATGAAAAGATGACACCAGCTTTTGCAGGAATTGCGGACGAGTCCGCAATTCTGCCCTGTCCATCTGAAAACCAGATAGGGGCTTTTACATGACAAAGCCGCCAATTCTGACACACGCCTAGCCGGAGCTAAGGCCAACAGCATGACCACTTTCCACGTGAGATACTTTAGCTCCACAGTCTTAAATGGCTCAAACCAGTGGGATTTCAGGAAACCCAACACCACGTTAAGATCCCAAAGTGCCACTGGTGGCACAAAAGGGCGCTGAATATGCAGCACTCCCTTAGCAAACGTCTGAACCTCAGGCAGTGAAGCCAGTTCTCTGTGAAAGAAAATGGATAGGGCCGAAATCTGGACCTGTATGGAACCTCATTTTAGGCCCATAGTCACTCCTGACTGTAGGAAGTGCAGGAATCGACCCAGCTGGAATTCTTCTGTAGGGCCTTCCTGGCCTCACACCAAGCACATATTTTCGCCATATACGGTGATAATGCTTTGCTGTCACGTTCTTCCTAGCCTTTCAGCGTAGAAATAACTGCATCCGGAATGCCTTTTTCCGCTAGGATCCGGTGTTCAACCGCCATGCCGTCAAACGCAGCCGCGGTAAGTCTTGGAATAGACAGGGCCCTTGTTGCAACAGGTCCTGTCTGAGAGGCAGAGGCCATGGGTCCTCTGTGAGCATTTCTTGCAGTTCCGGGTACCAAGTCCTTCATGGCCAATCCGGAACAATGAGTATTGTTCTCACTCCTCTTTTTCTTACAATTCTCAGCACCTTTGGTATGAGAGGAAGAGGAGGAAACACATAGACCGACTGGAACACCCACAGTGTTACTAGTGCGTCCACAGCTATCGCCTGAGGGTCCCTTGACCTGGCGCAATACCATTTTAGCTTTTTGTCGAGGCGGGACGCCATCATGTCCACCTGTGGCAGTTCCCGTCGATTTGCAATCTGCGTGAATACTTCTTGGTGAAGTCCCCACTCTCCCGGGTGGAGGTCGTCCCTGCTGAGGAAGTCTGCTTCCCAGTTGTTCACTCCCGGAATGAACACTGCTGACAGTGTGCTTACGTGATTCTCCGCCCAGCGAAGAACTCTGGTGGCTTCTACCATCGCCACCCTGCTCCTTGTGCCGCCTTGCCGGTTTACATGAGCCACTGCGGTGATATTGTCTGACTGGATCAGAACCGGTTGGTCGCGAAGCAGGGTCTCCGCTTGACTTAGGGCGTTGTATATGGCCCTTAGTTCCAGGATATTGATGTGAAGGCAAGTCTCCTGCCTTGACCACAGCCCTTGGAAATTTCTTCCCTGTGTGACTGCCCTCCACCCTCGGAGGCTTGCATCCGTGGTCACCAGGACCCAGTCCTGAATGCCGAATCTGCGACCTTCGAGAAGGTGAGCACTCTGCAGTCACCACAGGAGAGACACCCTTGCTCTGGGGGATAGGGTGATTAACCAATGCATCCGAAGATGTGATCCGGACCACTTGTACAGTAAGTCCCATTGGAAGTTATGGAACCTGCCGAAGGGAATGGCCTCGTATGATGCCACCCTCCTTCTCAGGACTCGAGTGCAGTGATGCACTGACACCTGTTTTAGTTTTAATAGATTCCTGACCAGTGTCGCGAGCTCCTGAGCTCTCTCTATCGGGAGATAAATATTTTTCTGGTCTGTGTCTAGGATCATGCCTAGGAGAGGCAGATGAGCTGTAAGAACCAACTGCGACTTTGGAATATATAGAATCCAGCCGTGTTGCCGTTTCACTTCCAGAGAAAGTGATACGCTGTTCAGCAACTGCTCTCTTGATCTCGCTTTTATGAGGAGATCGTCCAAGTACGTGATAATAGTGACACCTTGCTTCCGCAGGAGCACCATCATTTCCGCCATTACCTTGGTGAATATTCTCAAGGCCGTGGAGAGACCAAACGGCAACGTTTGAAATTGGTAATGACCATCCCGTACCGCAATTCTGAGGTACGCCTGATGAGGTCGATAAATGCGGACATGAAGGAATGCATCCTTTATGTCCCGAGTCACCATAAAATCTACCCCTTTCAGGCTTGCAATCACCGCTCTTAGCGATTCCAACTTGAACTTGAACCCTTTCAGGTATATGTTCGGGGATTTTAAATTCAATATGGGTCCGACCGAACCGTCTGGTTTCGGGACTACAACATGGTCGAATAATAACCCCCTCCTTGTTGAAGGAGGGGAACCTTGACCACCACCTGTTGAAGATACAATTTATGAATTGCAGTTAACACGGTTTCCCTCTCGTGGGGGGAAGCCGGCAGGGCCGTCGGTGAGGGGGCATCTTCTCAAAGTCCAGCTTGTATCCCTGAGACACAATATCTATTGCCCAGGGATCCAACAGGGAGTGAACCCACTTGTGGCTGAACTTACGAAGGCGTGCCCCCACCGGGCCTAGCTCCGCCTGTGGAGCCCCAGCGACATGCGGTGGATTTTTGTAGAGGCCGGGGAGGACTTCTGTACCTGGGAACTAGCCGTGTTGTGCAGCTTCTTTCCTCTGCCCCCGCCTCTGGCAAGAAAGGACGCACCTCGGACTTTCTTGTTTCTTTATTCGAAAGGCTGCATTTGATAATGTCGTGCTTTCGTAGGCTGTGCAGGAATATAAGGCAAAATATCAGAATTACCAGCGATAGCTGTGGAGACCAGGTCCGAGAACCCTTCTCCACACAATCCTCAGCCTTCCAAATGCCTCTTAAGTCGGCATCATCTGTCCATTGCATATTCTACAGGACACGTCAAGCAGAAATCGACATAGCTTTGACTCTAGGACCCAGTATACTCCTGTCTCTTTGCGCATGTTTAATATATATATATATATACCTATCACTTAAGACAGCATCTTTAATATACATATATTTCTATATATACATATATATATATCTATATGCATACTAGGGTCTCAATCTCTGCTGATAAGGTACCTGTCCACGCTGCCACAGCGCTATAAACCCATGCCGACACAATCGCCGGTCTGAGTAGTATACTAGAATGTGCACGCTATCTGCAGGATCCCTGAGAATAGCTAGTGCTACCTTCTGGGCAAACGGGACACCCTAGGGGAAGATTCCCATCACATCCTGGCCCTAGTGGGGAAAGGATACTGCTTGAGAATTTTTTGTGGGAAGCTGCAGTCTCTTGTCTGGAGTTTCCCGCTCTTTTTCCTCATGAGAGGAGGGAAATTTACCTCAGCTTTCTTCCCCTTAAACATGTGTACCCTTGTGTCAGGGACAGATGAGTCATCAGTGATATGCAAATCATCTTTTATTACAATAATCATATATTGAATACCTTTCAGCCATTTTGGCTGTAACTTTGCATTATCGTAGTCGACACTGGAGTCAAACTCCGTGTCGATATCAGTGTTTATTATTTTGGATAGTGAGCATTGTGAGACTCTGAAGGTCTCTGTGACATAGGGACAGACATGGGTAGATTTCCTGTCTGTTCTCTAATCTTTTGTGCAATAAATTCACCTCAGCACTTACACATATCCAAACAGGTGTCGGCGTTGTCGACGGAGACACCCTCTCACACACATATTTGCCCTATCTCCTCCTTAGGGGAGCCTTTTACCTCAGACATGTCGACACACACGTACCGACACACCACACACACAGGGGATGCTCTATTTGAGGACAGTTCCCCCACAAGGCCCTTTGGAGAGACAGAGAGAGAGTATGCCAGCACACACCCCAGCGCTATATGACCCAGGAATCACACAGTAACTTAGTGTTAACCCAGTAGCTGCTGTATATATTGTTTTTGCACCAAATTTATATGCCCCCCCCCCCCCCCCCCCCTCTCTTTTTACCCTCTTCTATTGCAGGGGAGAGCCTGGGGAGCTTCTCTCAGCGGATCTGTGGAGAGAAAATGTCGCTGGTGAGTGCTGAGGAAGAAGGCCCCGCCCCCTCAGCGGCGGCCTTCTGTCCCGTTTCTGTGTAAAAATAATGGCGGGGGCTCGTACATATATACAGTGCCTGACTGTATATATGTATAATTTTGCCAAAAGGTATCTTAATTGCTGCCCAGGGCGCCCCCCCCTGCGCCCTGCACCCTACAGTGACCGGAGTGTGTGATGTGCTGTGGGAGGAATGGCGCACAGCTGCAGTGCTGTGCGCTACCTTAAGTGAAGACAGGAGTCTTCAGCCGCCGATTTCGATGTCTTCATGCTTCTGCTGCTTCTGTTCTTCTGGCTCTGCGAGGGGGACGGCGGTGCGGCTCCGGGAACGGACGATCAAGGTTAGGTACCTGTGTTCGATCCCTCTGGAGCTAATGGTGTCCAGTAGCCTAAGAAGCGCAACTTAGCTGCAGTGAGTAGGTTTGCTTCTCTCCCCTCAGTCCCACGTAGCAGAGAGTCTGTTGCCAGCAGAAGCTCTCTGAAAATAAAAAACCTAACAAAATACTTTCTTTTCTAACAAGCTCAGGAGAGCCCACTAGGAGCACCCAGCTCTGGCCGGGCACAGATTCTAACTGAGGTCTGGAGGAGGGGCATAGAGGGAGGAGCCAGTGCACACCAGATAGTACTAAATCTTTCTTTAGAGTGCCCAGTCTCCTGCGGAGCCCGCTATTGCCCATGGTCCTTACGGAGTCCCCAGCATTCACTAGGACGTTAGAGAAATGACAGTTAGGAGCTGATTGGTTGATACGTTATCACCGTGCTGTTTATTGTTCTCCAAGACTTGATAAATCTAGGCATTAATGAGTGTGATTAGCTATTAAATGGGCACTAGTGTATTTGCATATTAGTCCGAAACATGCCTGTTACCTGCTACATTCAGGCCAAGAAGAGCCACAATTAACTGCAGTAGACCCAAGGGCGTAGCTACCATAGGTGCAGGCAGTGCAGCTGCTATGGGGCCCAGAGCTGAGAGGGGCCCCCCTTCCCTGTCAAAGTGACACGTGTTATATGCATTTTTTTTTTTATATTTAATTTTTGCCATTGGGTGGTACGTAGGGGTCCTTTCAAACTTTTTCCTTGGGGCCTGCAATATATATGGGTATGCCCCTGGGGCCTGGATCTGCTCATTGTAGTGTGGTATAAAATGAACTGGAGGGCATTTTAATGTTATATAATATGAACCGGGGGACAGTAATGAGGCACAATATGAATGGGGAGCACTATTTAGCATAATGTGAATTGGGGGTACTGTGCAGCATAATGTGTACTGGAAGCTCTGAAATGTGACATAGGGGGAACTTAAGCACTACTGCGATTCATAAAAGATACTAGGGCACAACTATGGGGCATAACATTAAATGAGGCTCTGCTATGGTTCAGAAAATGAACTAGGGCACTATTATTGGGCATAAAAAGAAGTGGCTCCCTAGAAGCATTGGGACGGGGGCCCCTTCAAAATGTTGCGATGGGGCCCACAAAGTTCTGGCTACGCCCTTGAGTAAACCGTTACCTACATATTCAATTTTAATCATAATGGTGAGACAAATGGGAGTTTAATAACAGGAATAGGTCCTATTTGACTGTTGAACTGTACTATGGGGTCTATTTACTAAGCTGTGGATGGAGATAAATGACCAGCTAATCGGCTCCTACTGTAACTGCCATGTCACAGGTTGTGTTTGAAAAATGACAGTTTGGAGCCGATTGGCTGGTACGTTATCTCCAGCGACTTTATCTCCATCCGAGGCTTAGTAAATAGATCCGTGTATTACAAGCACGTCATGTGAGGATATTTTACTGTACAGTTTGTTAATATAGTGTCTGTACGATCTCAATGCAAAGGGATTGCTATTTTATGATAACGGAGAGTAAGGATTAATGAACGATTTGTTAATATAATACAGTATGGTTTAGACGATAATAGATTTCTGTTCATATTCCAATTTATACTTTCAACTTGATTCGTTATAGGTGCATGGACAGATAACAAAAGTTATGTTGGTGTGATGTTGTATGTCTGGACTATAGACAAAGTTTGGATAGAAAACACATAGTGGTGGCTTACTTGGAAGGGTTTGTCAAGGAATGTGGCATACCCTCCAACACGGCTGAGCAGAAAATCGGTACAAATTAGGAAAGGGGCGTGGCCACTGGTAAAGGGGCATGGCCCCGCATAGCTTCCATACGAATCAATAGGAATGGGAGTTGTTGAAACCCGGTACAAAGCCCTTCATGACCGGTACAGACCATAAAAAAAGTCCAAAAAGGTTCAGTTGGAGGGTATGATGTGGCACATCTGGGAAGCTAATAAAGGGAGTGGTGTGAGTAACTATAACAGATTCTTAGTTGGGACACATTATCGTAAAAGCTGGGCGTCCATGTCTTTGGTTGCCGCAGTTTTGGAAGGCTGTAGAGAAAGATGCCATCTGAGACATCACAGGACGTTATTTGAGATGACTTCAACAAGCTGCAAATGATCAATTGTTTGAGAACGTTTGAGGTGATACAACATTTTAGGTTAAATGGACAGTTCCTTTACTCGTGCTTATCACCTGTAGAATACACATTGCATGGAACCTGTTAGAGGCCTTTGTGACCCGTAATTCCTGTAGAAACCAGTGCCGTAACTAGACATTTTAGTGCTGTGTGCAAGATAGGGCATCGGCGCCCCCCCCCCCCCTATGTAGAAAGGGGGCAGTGCGCACCGTAAGCGCATGCAAAAAATATAGGGGCGTGTCTTCGTGGGGAAGGGGTGTGGCCGCAAAATAATACCAATTCATATTACATATTATAGTAGTCTCCATTATTCAAATTACGCCGCACAGTAGCGCCACTACACCAGGAACAGCCCCTCTTACACATTATGGCGGACAGATTCCCCTTTTTACACATTACGGCAGACAGCGTCCCCTTTTACACATTACGGCAGACAGATTCCCCTTTTACACATTACGGCAGACAGCATCCCCCTTTTTACGCATTACGACAGACAGCGTCCCCTTTTTACACATTACGGCAGATTGCGTCTCCTTTTTACACATTACGGCAGACAGGCAGCGTCCCTCTTTTTACACATTATGGCAGACAGCATCCTCTTTTTCCACATTACGGCAGACAGCGTCCCCTTTTTTACACATTACGGCAGACAGTTCCCCTTTTTACACATTACGGCAGTCAGCATCCTCTTTTTTACACATTACAGCAGACAGAGTCCCCCTTTTACACATTAGGTAGACAGACCGATAGATAGACAGACAGACAGACAGATACTGTAAAATAGAATAGATCAGAGGTTCCCAAACTGTGTGCCGTGGCTCCCTGGGGTGCCTCGGGACACTTGCAGGGGTGCCCTGGGTTGGTGGTCCAGGACCTATTCAAATTATTCATGGTCAATATAATAGGCAAAACCAGTGCTGGTGGCTGCCAGTCATAAAATATGTGGCCAAACAGAAGCAAATCCTGTCCCTCACCACACAACTGACCCTAAGGATGACATATAAACGCGATCTACTTAATGTAATATTTATTTCTACATTTCTCAATAAGAAATTTTTGGCGTAGGGGTGCCGTGAAAAAAATTCTGATATTCTAGGGCGCTGTGATTCAAAAAAGTTTGGAAACCACTGGAATAGATGATACTTACCATCTCTCCGCTGGCCCAGGCAGTCAGGCTCCTCGGTGCTGGCAGCTCCGGGGGCAGGGGAGAAGGAGGAGGGAGGGGGAGGAGGGAGCCACAGCAGCGCAGTGTAATTGCTGGCGGCGCCGCATGCAGCTGTCCCTCTCCTTCCGCATTGGCTGACCGCTGTGAATGCTGGGATGAGGGAAGCGCATCCCAGCATTCATAGCAGCGCCGGCCAGCCAATGCGGAAGGAGAGGGACTGCTGCAGCAGCACCGCCACCAATTACATAGCGCTGCTGCGGCTCCCTCCTCCCCCTCCCTTCTCCGCTGCTCCCTCTCCTCCTCCAGCACAGGCGGCTTGTAATGAGTCAATTTTACTCATTACAAGCCGCTGACTTTAGGGAATGGGGGCCGTTGCGTCCTCAGTGCGACTGCGCTGTGTGCCAGGCACACACGTAGTTACGGCACTGGTAGAAACATACATAGTTGGTGAGGTTGAAAAGAGTCTAGTAGTCCATCGAGTTCAACCTGAGTTATATTGCACTCCTTATTCTATTTAGGTTAAAAGGCTATATCCTCGTATATCTTTTTCCGTTAGGAATTTGTCTAACCCACTTTTAAATGCATTGACTGAGTCTGCCATTACAACCTTCTCTGGCAGTGTATTCCATATTTGAATTGCCCTTACAGTGAAGAATCCCTTCCTGCGCTGAGTACAAAATTTCCTCTCCTCAAGCCGAAGCGGGTGTCCGCGCATTTTGTGTAGAGGTCTCTTAGTAAACAACTCACATGACAGCTCCGCATATTGGGGGTCATTCCGAGTTGATCGCTCGTTGCCGATTTTCGCAACGGAGCGATTAGGGCAAAAGTGCGCATGCGCATGGTACGCAGTGCGCATGCGCTAAGTATTTTAGCACAAAACTTAGTAGATTTACTCATGTCCGAACGAAGAATTTTCATCTTTGAAGTGATCGGAGTGTGATTGACAGGAAGTGGGTGTTTCGGGGCGGAAACTGGCCGTTTTCAGGGAGTGTGCGGAAAAACGCAGGCGTGCCAGGATAAAATGTGGGAGTGTCTGGAGAAACGGGGGAGTGGCTGGCCGAACTCAGGGCGTGTTTGTAACGTCAAACCAGGAACGAAACGGGCTGAGCTGATGGCAGTGTAGGAGTAAGTCTCGAGCTACTCAGAAACTGCTAAGAATTTTCTATTCGCAATTCTGCTAATCTTTCGTTCGCAATTCTGCTAAGCTAAGATACACTCCCAGAGGGCGGCGGCCTAGCGTGTATAATGCTGCTAAAATCTGCTAGCGAGCTAACAACTCGGAATGACCCCCCTTGCCCCTTTCTATATTTGTAAAATTAATCAAATCTCCTCTTAGTCGTCTCATTTCTAGTGTAAACATATCCAACCTAGAGAGCCTCTCCTCATAGTCCAGAGTCTCCAACCCCTTAATCAATTTTTGTAGTTCACCTCTGAACCTTCTCAAGTTCTAATATGTCTCTTTTATAGTGTGGTGCCCAGAACTGTACACAATACTCAAGATGCGGCACATCTAGAAAGTGTGCAGACCATGAGCAGTGGGTGCAGCTGCCTATATTAGGACCACAATTCGATAGCGACGAGCAGGTGAAAATTAATATAGCTACCGTTACAGATACCGTAGATGTTGGTATGTCAAAACCAGTTGATTCTTTCAATTATATAGATCCAATTATTTCATGTGTTATTATTTTAGTAATCCTAAAATCATCGCCATGGTGATCCTATTCGGAATTCCGGCATTCTGATCAGGTCGGGATTCCGGCAGCAGTCTTTTGACAGCTGGGATCTCGCCCGCCGGATCCTATGGGAGGCCCACAGGGACACTGGACACAAGCCCCCTCTTCTCTTAAACTACCTCTGAATAAACAATTACAGCAATACATATTTACTGGTGAGATAGTATACCAAGCAAGCTTAACATTTCTTTTCATTTAGTCTGGCCCCTTACTCTCGCCACAAAGTATTTTGAATTGGATTCTGGATGACACAAAGAGCTAGTGTAGGGATTTGCTGAGTGGTGCAGCAAATGTAGAGCTGAGTGGTGCAGCAAATGTAGAGCTGAGTGGTGCAGCAAATGTAGAGCACTGAGAGAGAAAGACCTTGGGGAAGGGGTGAGGCATATAGGAAGACAAGTTTTGCGAGCCCTAAGAAGCAACGGCGTATCTATAATGGGTGCAGGGTTTGGACCCATATATAGTTATACTTAACTCTCTGCCATCTTGGGAGTCGCATGTTGGCCAGACACATGCACATGTTTAGTAGACTTGCACAAGCCAGAGTCTACTGCGTTGCCACAGAGGAGAGGGCCAAACGGAGCCTGCACACAGGCCATTTACTCTCTTAAACCGCTTCTGCGGGGAAGCCAAACAAACAAAAGAATAGCATGCTAGCTAATTGTTGCCAGATCACCCTCTAAGAAGTGCCTTTATGTGGACTGGCAGATATACTGTGCAAGGAAACCCCTTTGTTGGGAAACTTTTATACTTAAAAGTGTGACATATTGAAATTATGGTCATCCAGTAGTCACCCAGAATTGTTAACATTGTATGTCACAGCTTCTAATTATTTAGAATGCCTGATGATTTTATTACAGCTAGGTGTGACAACATCGCACCCCAGCCTGCGCTCAGATGCGCAAACCTGATGCAAGTGGGCGGTTGTGACCCGGGTGTCACTTAAGCTGCCACCACAAAGAGTATTGGAATAGCGCTCTTGTGATTGCCAGACACTTACAGCAAACTTAAAAATCCACAGTTATTACACATATGTAGCATGGGCCTCTTCAGGAGCACAGAGATAATGCTGATATATTTTTAGGATTTATTGAGAAAATATCTCCAGGGTTAAGTTACAAAGAACAAATAAACAAGACATACAGTTATGAAATGCACAGATTGACTTCAAGTAAATAAAATGAATAAATATCTTACTTTAGGTTTAGGTGATCTGTGTGGGAGAGACCACATGAGGCAGAAAATTGGATTACTCCTACCATGACCACATCATGGTAGAGTGAACCTTGAGTAGTGTGGGCTTCTGATCCTTATAGTTCAACAACCTCTCTTCTTCCAGCAGACCCCTCCTTTTCCAGGCTGCAAAGGACTGCTTTCTTTGTTCTCACAAGATCTGCGTGGATGCCAGTTAAGTTGTCTCCAGGGACACTAAGCGTCATATATCTCTCTTGCTTAAGAAATGTGTTTTGGCTACTCAGGAATCTGGGCATATTAGACCTCAAAAGAACATGGCTTAACAGTTATACCTTTTGGTAGGATTTTATCTCCCAACCTGGATAGTATTTGATGGCAGAAAAGCTGAACGAAAGAGACGGCTAAACCGACACTCTTCCAGCCTGCTTGTCTGTGCCCAGGGACATAAACAAGAGCCCCTTACTGTGAAAAGCAAACACCATTTCCAAGGACGTATAACCTTCAAAAGATCCTTAGTTAACACCTTGCCACTTGGTTCAGCAAGTAGCTTACACAATGTAGACACAGTTTTAAAACTAGCAATTCGTACCCCACCGACATTCACTTTGGGAGAATGACCACATCATGCCGGGTTATTACTCATAGGACCATGAGCAGTTTACCCAGGGCACACAGACTGTATACAGTCATGACACGTGACTTTGAGGAGTCACCGTAACCCACGGCAACAGCCACACTAGGTATCTATTTAATTAAATGCATTGTGTTAATAACTTATTATTGTGATTAAAGGTAACGTGGTTATTCTGAAGGTTAAAGTGGCGACTATGTATCAGGTTTCCCATCACTGGATTAAATAAAAAAACTAAATATAACATTCATTTGTACAGTATATTATATAGCCATACAGCTAATGATTCTGTTTTTTTTCTAGTTATGTAATCTAGAAAATTATTTTATTTTACTATTTTCTATTAGGCCAAAATCCCCAGCAGTCTCCCGCTTCTATTTATAGAACACGGATACTATGACAAACTCCATAATGTTTTGTTCTCTACCCTTCAAGATTATATATAATGAGTGGTTCACTCCACATATTTCATTATATTCCTTATTCAATGAACTATAATAAGTATTAATACAAATTGTGGTTACTGGAGAGAATGAACGTACAATCAGGGCTTTAAGTAAGAATAATGTCTGGAGTTGGCGCAGTTGATTTTACGGCAGGATTATTATCCATTGTAGCTAATAAAATAACATGTATTCTTTTTATCTTGTTTGAGGAATGTCACTTGGATGTCACTTAGATGTTCAAATCTACACATTGAAATGTCTAAGAAGCTGGGAGACATTAGGGTCACATGTCAGACGAAGAGACATTCATTTACAGCCTTTTCCTGTGATCTGTGAACATAATTGAAAGGAGGTTAAAAAATACCATTAATAGTTCAAGTCTGTGTGTTAGATCTCTCCTTGTTAGTGGTCTTAATATGACTTATCCTTATTCGTCTTATCCGTCTTTCATGAGAGTAGTCTATTTTAAAGTTTAAAGTAATCATTACTCCCTATACTGCCTTTTATTTCCTTGAGGAAGTCTGAACGAGATGCGGTCATGTGACCAGCGGTCGCACAAACCCAACCCGACTGAACGTAGTCCGAATGGAATTTCTCTTCATATTATACATATTTACAGCCTCGATTCATCCAAAATATCATCTAGCGCGTACCCAGATTAAAAGGGCAGGCTAGATGGCTCAAATGGTTTTTAACCGCCGTCCAAATTCTATGTTTCATTCGATCCACTCAGCAAATGACCAGACCTTCTCAGTGGGGTTATAAAGCTTGGTGCCACCTAACACTTTGTTCCATTGTATTCTACAGATCTGGTAATATCATGATTATGTGACTAGGTGGGGAGATGTTCTAATCCTTGGAGAGAGATAAAGTATCTGGCAATCAGTTCATAACCCATGTTATGGGCTGTTTGAAGAATGACAGGAGCTGATTGATTGGTGCTTTATCTCTCTTCAGTTTATCACTCTCCAGGGCTTTGTGCATCTGTACCTAGATCTCCATAAATCACTGTATGTGTTGCTTAGATTTTGCCCATGCTTCTCACTACCACTGGAACTTTCTCCCTTTTCCTATTAGACTCTCCACCTCTCTACAAAATTTCACACGGGCTCTCAAGACCCACTTCTTTATCAAAGCTTTCCAGCCCTCATCCTAACCCACAGCTCCATGCTCACTGTCTCTCCCCTGTGTCTGCCCCCCTTCCCTCATCTGCTTCTCCTTCCCTCACTTATACCATCCTCTCCTCCCCACTGCCTATGAACAGCACCTAATACTTGGGTGGTGCCGCCCTGCAGTCCATGTCTAGTGTTCATGCTAGGCTGTTTTAATAGGACACATACAGTGGCGCACGCAGGGGGGTTTCCGAGTACCCAGAAACCCCCACTGATGGATGAAGTGTTTTTTGTTTCGTTTTTTAGACGGAGACAGCTCTGTCTCCGTCTCTACAGTGACCGCTGCCGCCAAGATCGGAGCCGCCAGCAGCTCTCTATGTTTTCCTCAGCATGGGAGATACAGGCAGCGGCGGGCAGCCAGGCAGCCGAGGGGAGCTGCGGGACAGCACTCATCAGCAGTTGTCAATCAAGGGCAGGGGAAGTGTGGGCATAGGCGTGTGCACGGGGGGTGTCTGGTGCACACAGGCACCCTCTAATGTCCGGCACCTCCCTCACTCACGCATGTAGCTGCAAGAGATCGGCGACTGTGGCGATCTATTTCTGTGTACTCGCAGCCACCCGCACGCACGCTACACCCAGTTAGAAAGACCGGCGACAGGGGGACAAATGTGCCGCTCCACCCACTACCGGAACCCACCAGTAAACGATACTGCCGGGTAGGACGGGGGCCAAGGAGGGAGGAGACGAGTTGTCTATGTAGTGGCCGGCGGCCAGAAGCGCTGAGCGGCGAGCGCACCCACAGGTAAATTATATATGTATTATATAATGGTGGGTGTGCTATGAGGCATATAATGGTGGGTGTGCTGTGAGGCATATAATGGTGGGTGTGCTGTGAGGCATATAATGGTGGGTGTGCTGTATGGCATATAATGGTGGGTGTGCTGTGAGGCATATAATGGTGGGTGTGCTGTATGGCATATAATGGTGGGTGTGCTGTGAGGCATATAATGGTGGGTGTGCTGTGTGGCATATAATGGTGGGTGTGCTGTGAGGCATATAATGGTGGGTGTGCTGTGAGGCATATAATGGTGGGTGTGCTGTGAGGCATATAATGGTGGGTGTGCTGTGAGGCATATAATGGTGGGTGTGCTGTGAGGCATATAATGGTGGGTGTGCTGTGTGGCATATAATGGTGGATGTGCTGTATGGCATATAATGGTGGGTGTGCTGTGTGGCATATAATGGTGGGTGACATTGTGTGGCATGTAATGTGTGGGTGTGCTGTATGGCATATAATGTGTGGGTGTGTGCTGTGTGGCATGTAATGTGTGGGTGTGTGCTGTGTGGCATGTAATGTGTGGGTGTGCTGTGCGGCATGTAATGTGTGGGTGTGCTGTGTGGCATGTAATGTGTGGGTGTGCTGTGTGTCATGTAATGTGTGGGTGTGCTGTGTGTCATGTAATGTGTGGGTGTGTGCTGTGTGGCATGTAATGTGTGGGTGTGCTGTATGGCATATAATGTGTGGGTGTGTGCTGTGTGGCATGTAATGTGTGGGTGTGCTGTGTGGCATGTAATGTGTAGGTGTGTTGTATGGCATACAATGTGTTGGGGCACTGTGTGGCATATAATGTAAGTTTTCATTGTGTAGTTGACACTCTGTGAGTTACAATGTAAATGATCTGAGTATGTTTCTATGGTGCTATTCACATATCTACAAGGAAGGGATGGGTTCCCTAAAGATGTGTGTACAGGGCCCCAAGATTTATGGTGCCGACCCCGCCGGTCAGTACTGTATTATTGGCTGCCAGACGGCCAGACACCCGGGTTAATCATTGGTGCATGTAAACCTCCTCTCGTCTCCTCTAATTGCGCAATGTGACGCGATGATGTCACACCGTGCGCCCTCCCATGCTCTCTCTCCTCGTGTGCCACACCACTGTGGAGGAGCGCCCAAACAGATCACTTTTCACACAGTTCAGCTTGCCACTCCCACTTGACTTAATGTATTAACTAGCAGTTGTCCAACAGTATGGTCTGTCACTGTGAGTGGTATAACGGGAATTTTGGCTAATGTTGTATAATGTTGGCGTAATATGATTTCGGCTCATACCGTGTGGCGTAATGTGAATTAGGCTCATACTGTGTAGTGTAATGTGAATTTTGCACCTAGGCCCACCACTCTCTAGTCCTGCCAATAGGTTGGGGAAGTGTAAGCAGCGATAGGGTGCATCAGCAGCTAGGACTCAGGGTTATGGATAGTCAGTACTGGTCGGTGGTCACACCCTTATGTTTCATTTTATATCTCTGGGGTGTATTATATCTACTTGTATTATTACGAACTAGGGAGAAATTGGTTTTAAGCCATGTAATTTTACTGAGAGAATGTAAAATAGGTGGTGCTAGACACGCACAAAAGGCAGGGCTAGACACTCCCCTCCAGCGGCGCACCCCCTAATAAAATTAGCTGCACAAACCTATGGCAGAGGGCAGGCACTCAGGAGCAGTGGCCAGCCAAGGGGAGCTACGGGCAGACTTGTGGGGGCGACGGCCAGTTGAATGAACAGCACTCTGGAGCGGGAGGCTCCCGTTCAGCATCAGGTGGCATGATTCTTTTATGTAAGTATTTATTTGTGTGCAACCGTGTGTGTATACACACACACACACACACACACACACACATATCATTTTTTTTTCAAGGTGTTTTGAAATGAGTGGCACTCAGCAGACTTCAATGCGCCGGGGTGGACCACCATGAAGCGCATGACAATGCTGTTCCTGACGACGGGGGTCCACCACGAAACACAGGTACAAGGGACCAAGCACCACAACCGCTTCCAGGTCCGCCAAGTGTCACCCGCATCACAGTGTGCGTGTGTGTGTATGTATGTATGTATGTATGTATGTATGTGTATATATATATATATATATCAAACAAATACTCTCCCTCTGCGCTAACTGGTATACTTAGTATACTAAGTCCCCTGTTAGACTGAACTAGAAATAGAAATATACAACAATAGGAGAATCGGCGCCAGGCGGTCGTATCAACACCCAATTTTTTAACCCTTGAATGGTTAACGATGTTTAAAACAAAGTAATAACATATCCCAACATATAAAATTTATTAAAAGACATAATAACTTCAAAATCAATATTGATACAGAGGAGATGTGTTATTCTACACTTTAAGCAGTATGACTCTTAGCGTTGAATACAATTGTAGGTGATAGATAACAGTCTCCTCCTTCTCCTTATAGTTGGTTCGGAGAGAACATCACAATACAGATAAACCAACGCGTTTCGTCTTATACAAAAGACTTCATCAGGGGTACATCTCGAATGACTGGAACGTACAGTTATTTATACGAACAGTAAAATACGATAAGACTCGTTCATACGTGCTTGGTGGGAAATCCCATATATCACCGGGGCTTTCTGGTATACAACCAGAGAAAACTTGTAAAAGAAAAATTCGGATACCCGGGTACAGAAAAATCACTTTACACAGGTACTGAGCTTCTGCTGCAGATTCACAGAAAGGTTCCCTATCTAAGTGATTTTTCTGTACCTGGGTATCCAAATTTTTCTTTTACAAGTTTTCTCGCTATAAGGCCGAACTGGTTGTATACCAGAAAACCCCGGTGATATATGGGATTTCCCATCAAGCACGTATGAACGAGTCTTATCGTATTTTACTGTTCGTATAAACAACTGTACGTTACAGTCATTCGAGATGTACCCCTGATGAAGTCTTTTGTATAAGACGAAACGCGTTGGTTTATCTGTATTGTGATGTTATCTCCGAACCAACTATAAGGAGAAGGAGGAGACTGTTGTCAATCACCTACAATTGTATTCAACGCTAAGAGTCATACTGCTTAAAGTGTGGAATAACACATCTCCTCTGTATCAATATTGATTTTGAAGTTATTATGTCTTTTAATAAATTTTATATGTTGGAACATGTTATTACTTTGTTTTAAACATTGTTAACCATTCAAGGGTTAAAAAATTGGGGGTTGATACGACCCCCTGGCGCCGATTCTCCTATTGTTTTATATATCTCCTATATATTAGCCCTGTGACTCTGTGCCTGCATTTCTAACGCTGGGCGAAGTCACAGGCACAGATCTGGGTGGCTGGATGCAGGCCAGGAACAGTCCCCTCCCTCGGTCCACCCATCCCCGCCCAGTCCCCTCCCCATCTCCGCCCAGTCCCCTCTTTCCCTCCTCCCCGTACACTTCCTGCACCCTGGTGAGTTGTGACACTGCAGCCGGTGAGTCTTGCCAGACAGTGAGGCTGAGAATGCTGTGGACGACCTCGGCCTGCTGCACCCGCCCCCTTCCCATCCGCGGCACCCACAGCCTCCACAATATACGCCCCCCACCCGCGGCATATGCCCTGCGCCACCCCGCACCCTCCCACCCGCGGCACCCACACCTGCAGCGCCCCTCGCCCACCCGCGGCACTCCCTCCCCCACCCGCGGCAGACGCCCCTCCCCCACCCGCGGCACTCCCGCCCCCTCCCCCACCCATTGCACCCACATCTGCAGCCCCTCCCCCACCTGCAACACTCCCGCCCCTCCCCCACCCGCGGCAGACGCCCCTCCCCCACCCACGGCACTCTCGCCCCCTCCCCCACCCATTGCACCCACACCTGAAACACCCCCCGCCCCTCCCCCACCCGCGGCACTCCCGCCCCTCCCCCACCCACAGCACTCCCGCCCCCACCCGTATAACCCACACCTGAAGCACCCCCCGCCCCTCCCCCACCCGCGGCACTCCCGCCCCCTCCCCCACCCATTGCACCCACACCTGAAGCACCCCCCGCCCCTCCCCTACCCGCGGCACTCCCGCCCCTCCCCCACCCACGGCAGATGCCCCTCCCCCACCCGCGGCACTCCCGCCCCCTCCCCCACCCGTATAACCCACACCTGAAGCACCCCCCGCCCCACCCGCGGCACTCCCGCCCCTCCAGCACCCGCGGCAGACGCCCCTCCCCCACGCACGGCACTCTCGCCCCCTCCCCCACCCATTGCACCCACACCTGAAGCACCCCCCGCCCCTCCCCCACCCGCGGCACTCCCGCCCCTCCAGCACCTGCGGTACATGTCCCTCCCCCACCCATGGCACTCCCGCCCCCTCCCCCACCCATAGCAACCACACCTGCAGCACCCCCTCCCCCACCCGCGGCACCCCCCGACCCTCCCCCACCCGTGGCACCCACACCACCCACCACATCTGTCCTCCACCCACGGTACACGCCCCTCCCCCACCTGCACCACTCCCGCCCCCTCCCCCACCCGCAGCACCCTCAAACCCCGGCACCCCTGCCCCTCCCCCACCCGCGGCACCCCCGCCCCTCTCCCGCCCCCATACCCACCTCTCCCCCCGCTACACCCTCCACCCCATCTGCGGCACCCACAGTATCCACCACATCCGCCGGCACTCCCACCCCCTCCCCCACCCGTACTACCCACACCCACAGCACCCCCCGCCCCTCCCCCACCCGCAGCACACCCCGCCCCTTCCCCACCCGCCGCACCCACCACATCTATCCCCCACCCCGGCACACGCTCCCCCTCCCCCACCCGTATAACCCACAACCCGCAAAACCCCTGCCCCTCCCCCACCCGCAGCACCCCCGCACCTCCCCCACCCCCATACCCATCTCTCCCCCCCACTACACCCCTGCACCCTCCACCCCACCCGCCCCTACCCCACCCCCATACCCACCTCTCCCCCCCGCACCTCCCCCGCCCACGACACCCACAGCATCCATTACATCTGCCCCCCACTCGCACCACACGCCCACCCCCGCCCGCTGCACTCCCTCCCCCACCCGTAGCACCCCCTCCCCCACTCTGCTACACCCCCGCACCCTACACCCCACCCGCCCCTCCCCAACCCGCGGCACCCACAGCATCCACCACATCAGCACCCCCGCACCTCCCTCACCCCCATACCCACCTCTCCCCCCCGCTACACCCCCGCACCCTCCACCCCACCCGCAGCACCCACCACATCCCTCCCCCACCCACGGCACACGCCCCTCCCCCACCTGCAGCACTCCCGCCCCCACCCTGCTACACCCCCGCACCCTACACCCCACCCGCCCCTCCCCAACCCGCGGCACCCACAGCATCCACATCAGCACCCACCCGCGGCACACGCCCCTCCCCCGTGCGCTGCACTCCTACCCACCCCTAGCACCCCCCGCACCTCCCTCACCCCCATACCCACCTCTCCCCCCCGCTACACCCCCGCACCCTCCACCCCACCCGCAGCATCCACCATATCTGCCCCCCACCCGCGGCACACGCCCCCCCCATCCACAACATCCCCCTCCCACCCGCTGCACTCCCGCCCCCTCCCCCACCCGTAGCACCCACACCCTCCGCTCCTTCCCCTGCCCACAGTGCATCCGGACCCCCACCAAGCCCCCGCAGCCGCCACTCCCCCAGCCCCTCGGCCCCCTCCCCCACTCACATCATCTATAGACACCTTCCCCCATTCGTGGACCTACCACACCTCCCCCACCCGCAGCACCTCTGGACCATCTCCCACAGCACCTCCGGACCCCATCCATGGCTCCCCTGCAGCCACCCCTCCTCCACCCGCAGCACTTCTAGAACCCAACCTCACCCCCCCTGCAACCCCACCTCCCCAAACACACTCCCACTACATCGCCCCTCCCCCACGCACACCACCTCCAGACCCCCTCCTTCATCCACAGCCCCCCGATCCCACCCCTCCCCCACCAACAGCATCTACACTCCCCTTCCACACCCACACCTCCCCCACCCGCACCCTCTCCCCCATCCACACCTACTCCTCCCCCACCCACAGCACCTCTGCACCCTTTCCGCCATCCGTGCCACTGCACCCACCCCTCCACCACCCGCAACACCTCTGGACACCCCCTCCCGCACCCACACCTCCACCACCCGTAGCACCTCGGACACCATCCGCAGCCGCTACAAGTGATTCCCTGAATCAGGGTGATCAGCGGCACGGATAGGCACCTCCACCTCACTGAACCCACCCCCTTTCCAAACACCCCACACACACACTGAACTTCTGTGAGTATAGATGCCACCAATGGACATTGGATTAATTAAAAAAAGTAATACTGTGGCCATTATGTGTCTAAGCGACACTGCTACCTGTGGCCATTGTGTATAAGTGGCGCTGCTACCTGTGGGCACTGTGTGTATACGCGGCTCTGCTACCAGTGGCCATTGTGTGTATAAATGACACTGCTACCTGTCGCCATTGTGTGTATAAGTGGTGCTGATACCTGTGGCCATTGTGTGTATAAGTGACACTGCTACCAGTGGCCATTGTGTGTATAAGCGGTGCTGCTAAAAGTGGCCATTGTGTGTATAAGTGGTGCTGCTACCTGTGGCCATTGTATGTATAAGCGGCTCAGCTAGCTGTGGCCACTGTGTGTATAAGCGCCTCTGTTACCTATGGGAATTGTGTGTAGAAGTGGCACTGCTACCGGGGGCCATTGTGTGTATAAGCAACACTGCTACCTGTGGTCATTGTGTATATAAACTGCTTTGCTACTTGTGGGCACGTTGTGTATAAACGTCTCTGTTACCTGTGGGCACTGTGTGTATAAGCGGGTCTGCTACCTGTGGCCACTGTGTGTATAAGCGTCTCTACTACCTGTGGGCAATGTGTGTATAAGCGGCTCTGCTACCTGTGGGCACTGTGTGTATAAGCGGCTCTGCTGCCTGTGGGTGCTGTGTGTATAAGCGGCTCTGCTACCATTGGGTATTGTGTGTATAAGCTGCCCTGCTACCTCTGGCCACTGTGTGGATACGTGGCTCTGATACCTGTGGCCACTGTGTGTATAAGCTGCGCTGCTACCTGTGGGCGCTGTGTGTATAAGCTGCGCTGCTACCTGTGGGCGCTGTGTGTATAAGCGGCTCTGCTACCTGTGGGTATTGTGTGTATAAGCGGCTCTGCTACCTGCGAGTATTGTGTGTATAAGCTGGCCTGCTACCTCTGGCCACTGTGTGGATACGCGGCTCCATTACCTGTGGCCATTGTGTGTATAAGCGGCTCAGCTACCTGTGTCCATTGTGTGTATATGCGGCTCTGATACCGGTGGCCACTGTGTGTATAAGCTGCGCTACATACACTAGCAGTATATACTACACTATGTTATTCATTGTGCCCTGCGGCCACTCTTCACGCCCTCACAAAGGGCTACATCCCCTTGACAATTGCATGCCCTTCCCCCTTGCAATATTTACCCAATAGCATAAACTTTTGTGAAGGTAATACTCCATATAATAACAATTATAGCACAGCTGAAGCCCGTGCAGGGGTTAACAGGTCGTAGCCTCTTGCAACGCTATTTTCTGTCTAACACCTTCCCTCTCTTTTATCCTCTCCCTACCACCCTGCCTCTCCCCATCCTTTACCCATCGCACAGCGTTTTTCTGCACATTCCCTTTCTCCCCCCCTACACCTGTCTACCTTTTCTCAACCGGAACCCATTTCTGTATGCCCTCTATACTGCCCTGCATTTCTGGTTCTATTATCTACCAGCCTGCGTATGTTCAAAGGCGTGCAGGGGTTAACGGGGCGTAGCCCCTAACGACGGTGTGAAGAGCGCCCGTAGGGCGCGATGAATCACCTAGTATATATATATATATATATATATATATATAAAAAGAATATACCCTTAATTCGCGCTGTACAACACAGCTGCACCTCAATAGTAGTCACCTTGCTAGACGGTGACAAAAATAGTGATACAAATACAATACTCAGAGGGCGCTCAGTAACAATTTGTTCAGTTGTTATTTTCTTTTGAAATAAGGCAATTAGGACAAAAAAAAAAAAAAAAAACCTGAATTGATTATTGGAGAGTATCTTCTTTTTCCAATGTCTACTAAAGAATTTAAATATTCATTCTCTATGAAAAATTGTGATGTAATAGTTAATGAAATAATGAAAAAAGGTTTTCTTTTATAAACAATGAAAACGTTACTTGAATATATATCTGTATATCATGATGATTTGTATTGATTCTTTTTTTTGCTCTCTTGTTCTTTCCTCCTCTTCTCCATTTGACTAACACCAGCGAAGACCCATACCCCTGATGAAGTCCTTAACGGACGAAACGCGTTGGGTTTTATGAAATATTGTTTTATGAATTCACTGTATGAATTACTATATTGATGTAATATTACACAATATTTTAGATATTTTTAATAAATTAAATTGTGTAATTTAGGTCAAGCTGGTTTTGGATTTTATTTGAACAAATTGTTACTGAGCGCCCTCTGAGTATTGTATTTGTATATATATATATATACACACATGTACATATATGTACATATCTGGAAACCCCCCTTTCAAATCCTGCGTTTGCCCCTGACATAGGCACTGCATTTATTCAGGGTGAGGGGAAGGCTTGGGGGCCGCCCTGCATGCTGGGCATGCCCCCAGGAGTAACAACGATGGGCCCCACCCCCTCCCTAGTTGACCACAACCCCTTTTTGGGCACAAACAGATCACATGCCCGCACTATGGCACCCTGCCCGCATCCTAGCGGGAACATGTATTGCAATGTTCTGTACTGTAAGTCACTTTCGTTCATGTTTTGATCATACTGTTTCTGTATTTTGTTAGGCACTTAAGCAAATTGTTGAACTACAAATCTCAGCAATCTATGCTAGCCTGGGGAACTGAGAGGGAGGGGGTGGGTATAGATGAGTACAAAGTGGGAGTTGCAGAAAGGCATAACAACACCTTCAAGATGGCACGGCCATGCTCGAGGACCACACATTGCCCATGCCCTGGTAGGACCAGGGCTCGCCCAATCTAAGGACAGCCCAGACACCAGTTTCTATATGCCAGATGGTATACTTGGAACTGGGTGAAATAATACTTATGGACAAACATGGACATACTACTACTGTACAACAGACAGGGAAATACTACTGTACAATGGACAGGGAAATACTACTGTACAACAGACAGGGAAATACTACTGATAGACAACAAACAGGGAAATACTACTGAAGGACAGCTGACAGGGAAATACTACTGAAGGACAGCTGACAGGGAAATACTACTGATGGACAAACAGACAGGGAAATACTACTGACGGACAGCTGACAGGGAAATACTACTGACGGACAACAGACAGGGAAATATTACTTACGGACAGCTGACAGGGAAATACTACTTACGGACAGCTGACAGGGAAATACTACTGATGGACAAACATGGAAATACTACTTATGGACAAACAGGGAAAAACTACTGATGGACAGACAGGGAAATACTACTGATGGACTACAGACAGGGAAATACTACTGATGGACTACAGACAGGGAAATACTAGTGATGGACAAACAGACCGGGAAATACTACTGATGAACAAACAGACAGGGAAATACTACTGATGGACTACAGATAGGGAAATACTACTGATGGACTACAGATAGGGAAATACTACTGATGGACTACAGACAGAGAAATACTACTGATGGACAACAGACAGGGAAATACTACTGATGGACAACAGACAGGGAAATACTACTGATGGACACACAGATGGGGAAATACTACTGATGGACAGCTGACAGGGAAATACTACTGATGGACAACAGACAGGGAAATACTAGTGATGTATAAACAGACAGGGAAATACTACTGATGGACAAACAAACAGGGAAATACTACTGATGGACAAACAGACATGGGAATACAACTGATGGACTACAGACAGGGAAATACTACTGATGTACAAACAGACAGGGAAATACTACTGATGGACAAACAAACAGGGAAATAATACTGATGGACAAACAGACATGGAAATACTACTGATGGACTACAGACAGGGAAATACTACTGATGGGCAAACAAACAGGGAAATACTACTGATGGACAAACAGACATGGAAATACTACTGATGGACTACAGACAGGGAAATACTACTGATGGACAACAGACAGGGAAATACTAGTGATGTATAAACAGACAGGGAAATACTACTGATGTACACACAGACAGGGAAATACTACTGATGGACAAACAGACATGGAAATACTACTGATGGACTACAGACAGGGAAATACTACTGATGGACAAACAAACAGGGAAATACTACTGATGGACAAACAGACATGGAAATACTACTGATGGACTACAGACAGGGAAATACTACTGATGGACAACAGACAGGGAAATACTAGTGATGTATAAACAGACAGGGAAATACTACTGATGTACACACAGACAGGGAAATACTACTGATGGACAAACAAATAGGGAAATACTACTGATGGACAAACAGACAGGGAAATAATACTGATGGACTACGGATAGGGAAATACTACTGATGGACTACAGATAGGGAAATACTACTGGATGGACTACAGACAGAGAAATAATACTGATGGACAACCGACAGGGAAATATTACTGATGGACAACAGACAGGGAAATACTAGTGATGGACAAACAGACAGGGAAATACTACTGATGTATAAACAGACAGGGAAATACTACTGATGGACAAACAAACAGGGAAATACTACTGATGGACAAACAGACATGGAAATACAACTGATGGACTACAGACAGGGAAATACTACTGATGTACAAACAGACAAGGAAATACTACTGATGGACAAACAAACAGGGAAATAATACTGATGGACAAACAGACATGGAAATACTACTGATGGACTACAGACAGGGAAATACTACTGATGGACAAACAAACGGAAATACTACTGATGGACAAACAGACATGGAAATACTACTGATGGACTACAGACAGGGAAATACTACTGATGGACAACAGACAGGGAAATACTAGTGATGTATAAACAGACAGGGAAATACTACTGATGTACACACAGACAGGGAAATACTACTGATGGACAAACAAATAGGGAAATACTACTGATGGACAAACAGACAGGGAAATAATACTGATGGACTACGGATAGGGAAATACTACTGATGGACTACAGATAGGGAAATACTACTGGATGGACTACAGACAGAGAAATAATACTGATGGACAACAGACAGGGAAATATTACTGATGGACAAACTGACGGGGAAATACTACTGATGTACACACAGACAGGGAAATACTATTGATGGACAAACAGACAGGGAAATACTACTGATGGACAACAGACAGGGAAATACTACTGATGGACAACAGACAGGGAAATACTACTGATGCACAAACAGACAGGGAAATACTACTGCTGGACAAACAGGCAGGGAAATACTACTGATGGACTACAGACAGGGAAATACTACTGATGGATTACAGACAGGGAAATACTACTGATGGACTACATACAGGGATATACTACTGATGGACAGACAGGGAAATACTACTGATGGACAACAGACAGGGAAATACTACTGATGGACTACAGATAGGGAAGTACTACTGATGGACAAACAGGCAGGGAAATACTACTGATGGACAACAGACAGGGAAATACTACTGATGGACTACAGACAGGGAAATACTACTGATGCACAACAGACAGGGAAATACTACTGATGGACAACAGACAGGGAAATACTACTGATGGACTACAGACAGGGAAATACTACTGATGGACTACAGACAGGGAAATACTACTGATGGACAAAAGACAGGGAAATACTACTGATGGACACACAGGTAGAGAAATACTACTGAAGGACAGACAGGGAGGCAGAAAGACAGATCATACAATCTCCAATAGAAAAGGTGCACACATTCTGAAAAGCTTCCTCTTTATTATGTAGGACAGAACCTTTAAAAAAGAAGAAAAAAAATCAGAAAGAGCTGCGCAGCCCAGTAGCCGAGAAGGTGCTGGAGACGGGGAGGGCTGTCTCTGCTGCAATATGACAGGAATGCAGACAGGGGAGGATCCTGCTGTAAGACAGACAGGGGATCGTGGCTATCTTCATTCTCTGCAATGTGAACACTCCCAAAGTGCAGTGCACAGAACAGCACAAGCCTGTCCGCCTGGGCATAGCTCCCCATTTACCATCACTTACAAATGAAACACTATTCCAATTTACCTTGTAATCAGTTCATTAGCATTCACGGAGATGGATGAGAGGTACATGCAGACTGCTCAAGTGGGAATGTGTTCACTAGTAAAATGTAATGTAATGTCACATGGGGAAGTATGGTGCTGTTATATAGTCAGGACTGTAGGAGGAATAGGATTAAGAAATGGATGATCCTACAAAAGGCAAAATCTATTAACAAAACAAATGTAACAACGTCGCCTTGCGGCTAACTGAATAGACCACTTAGGAGGGATTTATTAAACATTGTAGAGAGATAAGAAAGGAGAGAGATAAAGTACCAACCTATTAGCTCCTGTCACTTTTCAAACACAGCCAATAACATGGCAGTTAGGAGCTGATTGGCTGGTACTTCATCTCTCCATTTTATCTCTCTCTATAAGTGTTGATAAATCTGTTTAGACTTCTATGTTCCAACCTTTGTTTACATCAAACCATGGTATTTTCTAATCAGTTATTCTCTATATTAGGATATGTATATCTGCATATTAATTACTGGTAAGTCATGTGCGCCTCTATTTTATTGCTAAACTTTTTCTGTTATACATGCTTTATATGACGGGCAGGAAGCCTGTGGAACTATACATACCAGCATGCCCTATTACAGTTTTAACATGATCTAACAGCAAAAAAACAGTAAATATTTTTGGGCAAATTTGTTTTAAAACTTGATGATTGAAGAAGACATTTCTCCCATAAGTGCAAAGCCTCCTATTAAACCTATGTATGGAAATTGTGCTGTAATATGCACCTACTTTCAAACCGAGGACAATTCTGAGCATACGTAAATCACTAGAAAAATGGCTGCTGCGCCATTTTCCTGGTGATTTCTGTCTGCATCACTGGCCGCCGCAGGACTCCTGAGGGGTAAGTATAATTATAAGGGTGCAGGGTGTGTGGTATGGGCCGCTCCGGACCAAGAGGCCCGTGTGCAACGCACATCCTGCACCCATTATAGTTAAGCCAAATAGGTCAAAGGTCAGAATAGTTGCAACTCCTTTTTTTATTTTTTCTATTTATTAATCCTTTAGTATAACGTGAATAAACATGCAGTGCCATAGACTTGGGTCATTGGCCCTCATTCCGAGTTGATTGCTCGCTAGCTACTTTTTGCAGCCCTGCAAACATATAGTCGCCACCCACGGGGGAGTGTATTTTCGATTTGCAAGTGTGCGATCGCATGTGCAGCCGAGTGGGACGAAAACGTTTTGTGCAGTTTCTGAGTAGGTCTGAACTTACTCAGCCCTTGCGATCACTTCAGCCTGTCCGGTCCCGGAATTGACGTCAGACACCCGCCCTGCAAACGCCTGGACACGCCTGCATTTTCCCAAACACTCCCAGAAAACGGTCAGTTGACACCCACAAACGCCCTCTTCCTGTCAATCTCCTTGCGATCGGTTGTGCGAATGGATTTGTCGCTAGAAGCATTGCAGAGCAACGATGCAGTTTGTACCAGTACGACGTGCGTGCACATTGCGGTGCATACGCATGTGCAGTAGTAACCTAATCGCTGCGCTGCGCAAATCGACAGAGTGCGATCAACTCGGAATGCTCCCCATAATATCCATGTTATTATCACTGCAACAGCACCCCTAGTGGTACAGCACGTAACCGTGGGGGAAATGATAGCCAAAATTGGAATGGTTGCTATGGACAACTTCTGCACTCTTGGGAAGGTTTGATAAATCTCTCCCATGGAATACATACATATTCCCGGCGGACAAGATGCCGACTGTCAGTATATCGACATCGGCGTCCCGCCTGGCAGAATGCTGGCAGCGAGGCGAGTGCAAACAGTCCCCTTGCAGGCTCGCTGTGCTCGCCATGCTGCAGACTCGGCGGCTTGCTGCGCTTGCCACACGTTCTAATCCCACTCTATGGGTTTCGTGGACACCCACAAATTGGAATAGCCCCTGTACTCCGGGATTGAGGCGGTTGGTATTGTCGGCTGTCGGGATTCCGGCGTCAGTAACCTGACCGCCAGGATCATGACAGCCAATGATATGTCTGAGGACATCGCTGATGTGAGTGGTGCATCTGAAGACGCCGCATTGGAACACCATTGCGGCCATCGGCTACAATGGTCACAGCCCTCTCCCATCTGAGTAAGCCTCAGCTTCAGCTGGGTACACACATATTCCATCACTCCGGTGATCAGGGTAACGCTCCCTATCAGCCATGCAGTGTGTCCCCAGCCTGACCCTCTGTCAGCCCCACTGTCCTAAATTACCTCAGTGTGTGTGCGGGTCTCTATGGGATCGGGAGGTTAGGCCAACAAATATTACACAGCACAATAGATGCGACCTCCCATTCTCGACAGTTGCAGGAGCGTTATAAGTCACGGTACCGCATACACACTTATACCAGAGGTTCCCAAACGCGGTCCTCAAGGCACCCCAACGGTCCAGGTTTTAAATGAATCCATGCTTGGCCACAGGTGACTTAATTAGCACCTCAGTCAATTTGATTTAACCATCTGTGCTGAGCCATGGATATACCTAAAACCTGGACCGTTGAGGTGCCTTGAGGACCACGTTTGGGAACCTCTGACCTGTACAATCATTGGCCCATTCCCCGATATCGGGTTTACGCAGAATGGCAGCCGGAACTCCTCTGCCAGGGACAGTAAATTTGCTTCCAATGATGCAGACCCTGACCTCGCACTACAAAACTGGGGTGTCTCATCCCCAAATGCCAGTCATGCTGCAGCTATGGGGGCACTGCGAGCCATCACGCAGAACCTGCTCTGCACATGTGCAGACTTCAAAACCATTACGTACCTCTCTGATACCCATTTTCCATCAAAATTCCAGTTCCGATCCGGGATTTGAAACACGGTCCCAATCCAGGTCAGACAAGAGACAGACCCCGTTCCCACTGCAGCTCCAACCTGGGTTACTTCAAGGTCGTTGCTGTTTACACCGCACATGGGTGCAGTCAGTCTTATGCACTGTCTACAAGCACCATAGAAACCTCACTGATGACGTTGTGGTGGGCCGTGACTCCCCCTCCCCCCCCATTTTCACGTCACACTGGGGGCAAGACCAGCACTCTGGCAGATGCTGAGCTGCCCCAGTCTCCTCTGTACACTAAATGGACACCCCACTGCTCAGTCTGAACAGCATGGAAGAGCAGCAGCGTAGACGGCGTGTGCCCAAACCTCATGACCAGAAGACGCGGTTGGGAGATATGGATACTCCCTATGCTGTACAATGGACCTGAGTCGGATGACCCGAGTTGCCCGTTTACACTGAAGCCTTACCTGGGCCCTTCCCTGGTCCATCCCTTTGTTGCTACCGACGTTGGTTTCCCGGGTCACTGGACCCGGGTTTATTTTTTAGGGCGCTGTTTCCACTAGCAAAAATCCCAGGTCGATGCGCGTTCACACGCAAAAACCTGAGATTCTGATGTCAGTGATAAAGGGGTATGATTCAGGCGCATGGTCACTGCTGTTTCCTACAAGAGATTAGCCAAATCCAGATTATTTCTGACACAGCGACCTACTGTACTGCCAGTACTGGTGGCTATGGGTCTGATTCTAATGACCTTATTTATCAATGAGGTGGAAGAGAAACACGGGATCAAGTTTTATTCCTGATGCACTGGACGGGGTCATGAAGCTCTTCTAACTCTATTATATGGATTCTGCAAACCAATTTTAACCCACAGGCTGGGCAGAGCCAGACAGTTCAGCATCCTCTGTATGGTAACGTTAAACTAGACTGAGCTGCTCACTATGGGAAAGTACACAAGGAATGGTGGGGAAGGGGGTGTTGAAAATGCAAAAATACTCATTGGAAAGACCCAGCTTGTAAGTACTACCCATAGAGCACAATTCACTTTACTTGACAAGGGGCTCTTACCATATTACAGACTCTGCAGGTACACCTATATAAGCAGCCTACTTCTAGCAAACCATGTCATTTGATCTCATTGTGCTATGGGGGTCATTCAGAGTTGATCGCTAGCTGCATTCGTTCGCTGTGCAGCGATGAGGCAAAAAAACGGCAGTTCTGCGCATGCATATGTGGCGCAATGCGCACACGCGACGTATAAGTACAAAGAAAGACGTAGTTTCACACAAGGTGTGCCTGGAAAAAAGCAGGCGTGGCTGGGCGAAGGCAGGGCGTGTTCCTGACGTCAAAACAAGAGCTGAACAGTCTGAAGTGATCGCAAGCTAGGAGTAGGTTTGGAGCTACTCTAAAACTGCACAAAATAAATTTGTAGCCGCTGTGCGATTCTTTCGTTCGCACTTCTGCTAAGCTAACATGCACTCCCAGTGGGAGGCGGCATAGCGTTTGCACGGCTGCTAAAAAGTGCTAGCGAGCAAACAACTCGGAATGACCACCTATGTGCATTGATTTACCATGGTTTTGATGTAACGACAAAGCCCACAGTGATGGATAAGTTGCAGTTTTCTACTTTTAGCCCTCCTGATCATATTTCTGTAAAGCAATTGCATAAACGCAAGTGGAACCATCTTTGAATGCTACATTAAGCTACATTAATAAAAAAAAAAAACTACAATCCAGGACGCAAATGAGACGGTCTGTTTACACAGTTACAGAAATTCCAGACGACGATACTGTACACTAACCTTCCAAACAGCTTTGTAAATCACTAACCACACACATAACTGTCATAACAATTGTAACTACTGCGTTCTGAAAATACTACAATATATTAGGGATAAGTGGACTTTCCTCCATTAAGGCAATAGCCCACTTCCGTGGTCTTTTTGTTTGTCTTTTAATGGTTGAATGGGCAAAACAGAAGCCTAAAGGCCCATTGTGCAATTATCGCCCCTATCTTATTTGCAAGCGATTGCCAAGTGCACTCTCTAGCAGAGTGTATGCGACATAGACAGTACATCTCCTGCAGTGGGTCAACTGTACTGAGCTGTCTGCCACCTCCTCTAGCCCGCCACACGTCATCATGATTGAAGGGACTGTCATTAATTTCTGTTGGATATATGCTCTTCAAATGAAGATCACACTTTCTTAAAAGGACATGTAGAGGTGTTGCCCATAGCAGTTTCTTGGTATCATTTATCAAGTTCATTCTACATTGCAAAAATGACCATTAAGAAAAAAGCCACGTTTTCATGATCAACATCCAGTAGATCTACATAAACATTTACATGCTGTTCATATGTTCATGGGTGGTCATTCCGAGTTGATCGCTCGCTAGCAGTTTTTAGCAGCCGTGCAAACGCTATGCCGCCTTCCACTGGGAGTGTATTTTAGCTTAGCAGAAGTGCGAACGAAAGGATCGCAGAGTGACTACAAAGTTTTTTTGTGCAGTTTTAGAGTAGCTCAAAACCTACTCAGCGCTTGCGATCACTTCAGACTGTTCAGTTCCTGTTTTGACATCACAAACACGCCCTGCGTTCGGCCAGCCACGCCTGCGTTTTTCCTGGCACGCCTGCGTTTTTTCTAGCACGCCTGCGTTTTTTCGAACACTCCCTGAAAACGGTCAGTTGACACCCAGAAACGCCCACTTCATGTCAATCACTCTGCGGCCAGCAGTGCGACTGAAAAGCTTCGCTAGACACTGTGTGAAACTTCATCGTTCGTTGTAATAGTACGACACGCGTGCGCATTGCGCCACATAAGCATGTGCAGAAGTGCCATTTTTTGCCTCACAGCGAACGAATGCAGCTAGCGATCAACTCGGAATGACCCCCATGGTCAGTTAGGTTGAAGTCACTAGGGAGTGACTGAACACAGTTTTCCTTGGGTTGCGGTCGTTATGTCGACATGCATTAGGTTGACATGCATTGGGTCGACCACTAAAGGTCGACATGCACTAGGTCAACAGGTTCATTAGGTCGACATGAGTTTTTCACGATTTTTGTCATTTTTTGACCGTTTTCACACTTTACGATCCACGTGGACTACTAATGGGAACGGTAATCTGTGCCAAGTGCAGCGGTAGAGGAGTGATGCACCTTGCCCGAAGCATGGCGAGCGAAGCGAGACATGCAAGGGGACGCGGTGCACTAATTGGGGTTTCCCGTCACTGTACGAAGAAAGCGACACCAAAAAGAGTAAAAAAAAACATGTCGACCTTTTGAACTTGCACATGTCGACCTAGACACCCTGTCGACTTACTGCATGTCGACCTTTAGAGGTTGACCCAATGCATGTCGACCTAATGTGTGTCGACCCAATGACCCATACCCATTTTCCTTTGGCTGAAGGCGTACATATCTCACCATAGTGACACATTGGGGCAAATGTATTAAGCCTGGAGAAGTGATAAAGCGGTGATAAGTGGAAGGTGATAACACACCAGCCAATCAGCTCCTAACCTTAATTTTTCAAATCCATAATGATTGGCTGGTGCGTTATCACCCTGCGCTTATCACTGCTTTATCTTTTCTCCAGGTTAATACATCTGCCCCATTGTTTTCTATGGTAAATGGGGCAGATGTACTAAACCTGGAGAAGTGATAAAGCGGTGATAAAGAAGTGGTAAGTGGAGGGTGATAACCAGTCAATCATTATGGGTTTGAAAAATGACAGGTAGGAGCTGATTGGCTGGTGCGTTATCACCTTCCACCTATCACTTTTTTTAATCACTGCTTTATCACTCCTCTAGGCTTAATACATCTGCCCCCATGTTCCAAGTATGCTCTTTCTTTGTTACTTTTTGGGTGGGGGGACCTTGATCATTTAAATCATAATGTATGATTGCCATCACCTGTGGTGAGCTAGTTACTTGATAAGAAAGGTGTTTCACCACAGGTGATGGCAATCATACATTACCAGGAAAGTCCAGGAACAGAGCATTTTCTCCCTCATGGAGAGGGTCAGGTAGGCAAGTATGATTTAAATTGACATATTTAACCATCATTCACTAAATCCCGCCCACCTCTTTACCTGAAGCTGGCTCACTCTAAGGCCACATACTAATGGGTGCTGCGTTTGTAGTGTATGAAACACAAGCAGAAGACTAGTAAAACTGCAGGTGGGTACATGACAGTAGAAACAATGGTTAAGAAACTTTTACTTCTATTTTACAATTTCAGGGTAATCTGGGTCTTTAAGTAGCTAGTAGCCCTATGCAATGAGAGACATTGCTGACTGTAATTAGCTGTGTAAGGTATGTAGCTACTTACCTTGTTGGAGACAATCAAAGCAAACCAGCGTCTGCTTAAAATGGTTGCATCAACAATCTAATGACGGCTGGTGTAATTAATTACTGTCATGTTTTGGTGTCGTATGCAGTGTGAGGCTGACACAGAGTTTAAAGCACAATGGGTGTAAATTACTAAAGAAAAAAGTGCATGCAAACATGGCAAATGTCTGTCGACATACACTTAGGTCGACATGGTTAAACTGCCGACATGTGCCATAGCGAAGCCAGAATGTTGTCATTTGTTGGTACATTTTTAGTTTAAGGGTCAGGTTTGTATGTCGGCAAATTTCTGCTGACATACACTTATGGTAACATGGTTAAAATGCTGACATGTAACATGTCGACAGCAGAATGTCAACTTTCTTTGGTCCATTTTTAGGGTAAGGGTTACATTTGTATGTAGGCACATTTCTGCTGACATACAGTACACTTATGCTGACAGTTAAAATGCAGACATGTGATATGATCTTTTTTGTTCATTTTTAGGGTAAGGAATAAGCTAACATAAAGCTAAAAAACATATGTCGACATTCTGAATGTGTCGTCATTTAAACCATGTTGTACCTAAGTGTATGTTCACATATTGGCTGTTAAACTAGCATCCATGTCGACAAACCGGGGTGTGGTATGACTTGCCGACATTTAGAATGCTGACAGTTTCTGAATGTGGACAGCGAGAATGTCGAGTCGACATTCTCACTGTCCACATTCAGAACCTGTCAACATTCTAAATGTCGGCAAGTCATACCACACCCCGGCCTACAGGATAATGCCCCTTCCTAGCTCTCCGGACGTAAGGTTTGATAGATGCAAACTGCGTGCAGGTCATGTGCGTGAGTCGGCTTTCTGCAAAGTGGATGCGCTACACAAACCGGGGCAGTACTCTGCTGCGTAGGCAGGGGTCAACCTCTACTCAATTCAAACGCAATTGAATTTCATTTGCATCGCAGAGTGGCGCAAGACGTGCTGGGCGGCCTTGCCCTGTGCTGGGTGGCCCCCAGCATGTGAGAAGTATGGTTGCAGATATTGCGACCATCTCTGAATAACCCCTTAGCATGTGTTCTTAAACATGGCTTGACTATTTCAGTCCACAAATGAAAGCAAACAGACCTGTACATACATTTCTGAGCAGCGTTTGCTTTGTGTCAGTTTGACATTGCCTACAGTGGTGCGATGCAGCCCAGTGGAAAGTCACATTAAGTACACAGTGCAATGTGCTTACATGGAAGCTTCGGGGTGTGCTAATCAGGCAGACTTTGATGCTCAAGGTCAAAGTACAAGGTATTGTGAGTGCTTTTAATTAGCGCTGTTTTTCTTAACACCTGTGTATACCAACCCAGAGCTATGTGACATGCCTGGTAATTAGCGGGTTACTTTACTACTGACAGGCAGCTGTGACCATAAAACCCCCCACCAGAGGGTTAGTTATAATGTCTCCCAAAATCACTTTTCCCATTACTATGCCCATGTAGATTTTGCACGGTTAGTATGGGATATAGGGGGTCATTCCGCGTTGATCGCTCGCTAACTTCTTTTAGCAGCCATGCAAACGCATAGTCGCCGCCCACGGGGGAGTGTATTTTCGCTTTGCAAGTGTGTGATCGCCTGTGCAGCCGAGCACAGCAAAAACATTTTGTGCAGTTTCAGAGTAGCTCTGGACTTACTCAGCCGCTGCGATCACTTCAGTCTTTTTGGTCCCGTAATTGACGTCAGACACCCTCCCTGCAAACGCCTGGACACGCCTGCGTTTTCCCTACCACTCCCAGAAAACGGTCAGTTGACACCCATAAACGCCTTCTGCCTGTCAATCACCTTGCGATCGGCTGTACAAATGGAATCTTTGCTAAATCCATCCCCAGCAACGATCCGCTTTGTACCCGTACGATGCACCTGCGCACTGCGTTGCATACGCATGCGCAATTTTGCAGTTTTTTTACTTGATCGCTGCACTGCGAAAATCATCAGCGGGCGATCAACTCGGAATGACCCCCATAGTCAAAAGGTCGACAATGACAATGTAGACATTCAGGTGTCAACAGTTATGATGTCAACATTGTTAAAATGTTGAATGGCAATGTGTCGACATTCTCAGAAAGAAAGCATGTGAAATGTTGACTCTGTCAGAATGTAGACATTTAGGGTTAGGCTGCAAATGGGAGGGTTAGGGTTATGGTGGGTACACTGATAGATATATCTGCAGATCAATTGATCTGCAGATATATCTATGGACGGATCGGGCAGTGTGTTGAGCATACACACTGCCCGATCCGTCGGGGACTGACGTCATGAACTGGGCGGGTGTGTACACATGTCTGCCCAGTTCAGCTGTCAATCACCGCAGGCTGCCGCAGCATGTGTACGGGCGGGCGGCTGGTCGCCCATACACACACAGCGATGCGCCAATATATCGGTAGATATACTGGCCGTCGGCTGTGCTGCAGGGCCGAAGCGATATGTCTGTGAACGATGGAGTTCACAGACATATCGCCCGTACACACTGGCCGACAGACCCGCGATGTTCTAATTGTAAAGCGCAACGGAATATGCTGCGCTATATAAGAAACTGTTAATAAATAAATAAATATATCACCTGTTCAATAGAGCGGCAGATATATCGGCCAGTGTGTACGGGCCTTAAGACTGCGGAAGCGTTAGGCAGCAGACAGGAGGGTTAGGGTTAGACTGCGGTTACGCTGCGGGGGGAGGTTCGGGTTAGGCTGTAGGGGGAGGTGAGAGTTAGGTTGTAGGCGGAAGGGTTAGTCTGTGGGGGCGTTTAGGGTTATGCACTAGATGGAGAGGTAGAGTGAGGGATTAGGGTTAGAAATAGCGGAGAAATATTCACCAGAAAGCTAGAGGTTCATAGCTCTGATCCAGAAGCCACAATCACATGACTGCCAGGACTTGGAAGCCGCACTGCCTCACGTGCCTCAGCATAATCCTTGCTAATTGTCGGCAGTTGGGGCTAATGGGATAGCCCCCAGATCCATTAGCTGTAGTAATTTACCACGATAATAGGATACCCCCCATGACTGTCGACATATAATACCACTCGTTAGGTTCATCTGCTGAACCTACCCAAAAAACCCTAACCCAAGCTTAAATGGCCAGAAACACCACTAGAAAATAGTCGGCAAGGTTGACCAGACTGCATGAAATTTCTGCCGTCTGTTCAGTTGGAACATGAATAAAGGCAGAAATTAGTATTAATCAGGGGGTTTAAAGTAATACATTATGTTAATCTTTTGGGGGGCACAATAATTGAATGAATTTTATTAATGGGATCAAATTTCAAAATGAAATCAACTAAGAAGACAATAAAAGATGTTACAAATATTACGAGGCCCATATTGTTTTTAAATAAAGCAACAGGAGCAATAATATTGTTATTTTAAGTGGGGCAATATAAATTATTTAATGATGGAGGTACGTGCAGGCTGGCATTTGTAGTGCCACAACTGTGCAATGTAATTGGTTCGTCTATCGCTGCTTGATAAAGCCTCCCCATAGACTATAAAGAATGTCACAATAAGATGTCAACAGTGTCATAAGCCAGCCTACAAGTTTTGGGATATTTTCCAGGAAGTGGTGTGAGTCTCAGAAAGTCTTGGGAGTATGTCTGATTTGAGCAAATGTGCAACAGGTCTATGCTGACGCGTTTCACCATGAATCACATTAAAAAAACCTGGCCCGCCCACTTCGCTAGGAAAGTGGGAGGGATCAGGGTGACTGGTAAACTCTGAGGGTCCAGAAGGGCGGTTTGAAATTCCGGGATAGTAGGTAAGTACGTTGTATTCATTTATTTATTTAGGGAGCGCTTGGTGATCTTTCCTATGTTTATCATAAGGCAGCAATACAAGTAAGTATTTTCACAGGGGGTTAATCTGTATCACCTAACCTAAATTTGCCTGTCTCTAACACGTAATGCAGCATTAACCACAAAGGTGACGATCATCAAATCTCCTGTGCGCCATGTGACATATATAGAAAACGTACACACAAAGCATTACTAACAGTTACTACATCATTCCAAGTCTTTTTAGCAGCCTGTCTGTATTATTATTACGTACTGTGAATAATACGAGATTGTGCTTCTCCCCCTCATATTTTGCAGTATAAATATAGACTATAATTTACCACTTAGAAATGTTCACGTTGCAGAATTTAGCTACAGTATTTCATCTTATTTAGACTCTTCTCACACATGTAAATTCATGTTCACACTACAATATAAATTTGATACAATAGTTTTAAGATGCAAATAAGATGATCAGGGAAACACTGTAATACTAATGCCGCATTTCATGTAATTGTAATGGAAATCCTATGCTAGATACACACTGGCCGGTACATCGTGGGTGTGTCGGCGGGTGTAAACCAGTGATATGTCAGTGAATTACGTAGTTTATAGACATATTGGGGGGAATTCAATTGTTTGAAAAGTCAGTTGGATGTCTGTTTTTTCCTGTCTATCAGATAGGAAAAATAAGATTTTACTTACCGATAAATCTATTTCTCGGAGTCCGTAGTGGATGCTGGGGTTCCTGAAAGGACCATGGGGAATAGCGGCTCCGCAGGAGACAGGGCACAAAAAGTAAAGCTTTTTCCGATCAGGTAGTGTGCACTGGCTCCTCCCCCTATGACCCTCCTCCAGACTCCAGTTAGGTACTGTGCCCGGACGAGCGTACACAATAAGGGAGGATTTTGAATCCCGGGTAAGACTCATACCAGCCACACCAATCACACCGTACAACTTGTGATCTAAACCCAGTTAACAGTATGATAACAGCGGAGCCTCTGAAAGATGGCTTCCTACAACAATAACCCGAATTAGTTAACAATAACTATGTACAATTTATGCAGATAATCCGCACTTGGGATGGGCGCCCAGCATCCACTACGGACTCCGAGAAATAGATTTATCGGTAAGTAAAATCTTATTTTCTCTATCGTCCTAGTGGATGCTGGGGTTCCTGAAAGGACCATGGGGATTATACCAAAGCTCCCAAACGGGCGGGAGAGTGCGGATGACTCTGCAGCACCGAATGAGAGAACTCCAGGTCCTCCTTAGCCAGAGTATCAAATTTGTAAAATTTTACAAACGTGTTCTCCCCTGACCACGTAGCTGCTCGGCAAAGTTGTAATGCCGAGACCCCTCGGGCAGCCGCCCAAGATGAGCCCACCTTCCTTGTGGAGTGGGCCTTTACAGATTTAGGCTGTGGCAGGCCTGCCACAGAATGTGCCAGTTGGATTGTGCTACAGATCCAACGAGCAATCGTCTGCTTAGACGCAGGAGCACCCATCTTGTTGGGTGCATACAATATAAACAACGAGTCAGATTTTCTGACTCCAGCTGTTCTTGCAATATATATTTTTAATGCTCTGACAACGTCCAGTAACTTGGAGTCCTCCAAGTCACTTGTAGCCGCAGGCACTACAATAGGCTGGTTCAGATGAAATGCTGACACCACCTTAGGGAGAAAATGCGGACGAGTCCGCAGTTCTGCCCTGTCCGAATGGAAAATCAGATATGGGCTTTTGTAAGATAAAGCTGCCAATTCTGACACTCTCCTGGCAGAAGCCAGGGCTAGAAGCATGGTCACTTTCCAAGTGAGATATTTCAAATCCACCTTATTTAGTGGTTCAAACCAATGAGATTTTAGAAAATCCAAAACTACATTGAGATCCCACGGTGCCACTGGAGGCACCACAGGGGGCTGTATATGCAGCACTCCCTTAACAAAGGTCTGGACTTCAGGGACTAAAGCCAATTCTTTTTGAAAGAAAATCGACAGGGCCGAAATTTGAACCTTAATAGATCCCAATTTGAGACCCATAGACAATCCTGATTGCAGGAAATGTAGGAATCGACCCAGTTGAAATTCCTCCGTCGGAGCACTCCGATCTTCGCACCACGCAACATATTTTCGCCAAATTCGGTGATAATGTTGCACGGTTACTTCTTTCCTTGCTTTAATCAAAGTAGGAATGACTTCTTCCGGCATGCCTTTTTCCATTAGGATCCGGCGTTCAACCGCCATGCCGTCAAACGCAGCCGCGGTAAGTCTTGAAACAGACAGGGACCCTGCTGAAGCAAGTCCCTCCTTAGAGGTAGAGGCCACGGATCTTCCGTGATCATCTCTTGAAGTTCCGGGTACCAAGTCCTTCTTGGCCAATCCGGAACCACTAGTATCGTTCTTACGCCTCTTTGCCGTATAATTCTCAATACTTTTGGTATGAGAGGCAGAGGAGGAAACACATACACCGACTGGTACACCCAAGGCGTTACCAGCGCGTCCACAGCTATTGCCTGCGGATCTCTTGACCTGGCGCAATACCTGTCCAGTTTTTTGTTGAGGCGAGACGCCATCATGTCCACCATTGGTCTTTCCCAACGGGTTACCAGCATGTGGAAGACTTCTGGATGAAGTCCCCACTCTCCCGGGTGAAGATCGTGTCTGCTGAGGAAGTCTGCTTCCCAGTTGTCCACTCCCGGGATGAACACTGCTGACAGTGCTATCACATGATTCTCTGCCCAGCGAAGAATCCTTGCAGCTTCTGCCATTGCACTCCTGCTTCTTGTGCCGCCCTGTCTGTTCACATGGGCGACTGCCGTGATGTTGTCCGACTGGATCAACACCGGTTTTCCCTGAAGCAGAGGTTCTGCCTGGCTTAGAGCATTGTATATTGCTCTTAGTTCCAGAATGTTTATGTGAAGAGACGTTTCCAGGCTTGTCCATACTCCCTGGAAGTTTCTTCCTTGTGTGACTGCTCCCCAGCCTCTCAGGCTGGCGTCCGTGGTCACCAGGATCCAATCCTGTATGCCGAATCTGCGGCCCTCCAATAGATGAGGACTCTGCAGCCACCACAGAAGAGACACCCTTGTCCTTGGAGACAGGGTTATCCGTAGGTGCATCTGAAGATGCGACCCTGACCATTTGTCCAACAGATCCCTTTGGAAATTCTTGCGTGGAATCTGCCGAATGGAATTGCTTCGTAAGAAGCCACCATTTTTCCCAGGACTCTTGTGCATTGATGTACAGACACCTTTCCTGGTTTTAGGAGGTTCCTGACAAGCTCGGATAACTCCTTGGCTTTTTCCTCCGGGAGAAAAACCTTTTTCTGAACCGTGTCCAGAATCATCCCTAGGAACAGCAGACGAGTTGTCGGCATTAACTGGGATTTTGGAATATTCAGAATCCACCCGTGCTGTTTTAGCACTTCTTGAGACAGTGCTAATCCCATCTCTAGCTGTTCTCTGGACCTCGCCCTTATTAGGAGATCGTCCAAGTATGGGATAATTAATACGCCTTTTCTTCGAAGAAGAATCATCATCTCGGCCATTACCTTTGTAAAGATCCGAGGTGCCGTGGGCAATCCGAACGGCAGCGTCTGAAACTGATAGTGACAGTTTTGTACAACGAACCTGAGGTACCCCTGGTGTGAGGGGTAAATTGGAACGTGGAGATACGCATCCTTGATGTCCAAGGATACCATAAAGTCCCCCTCTTCCAGGTTCGCTATCACTGCTCTGAGTGACTCCATTTTGAACTTGAACTTCTTTATGTACAGGTTCAAGGACTTCAGATTTAGAATAGGCCTTACCGAGCCATCCGGCTTCGGTACCACAAAAAGAGTGGAATAATACCCCTTCCCTTGTTGTAGAAGAGGTACCTTGACTATCACCTGCTGAGAGTACAGCTTGTGAATGGCTTCCAAAACCGTCTCCCTTTCGGAGGGGGACGTTGGTAAAGCAGACTTCAGGAAACGGCGAGGTGGATCCGTCTCTAATTCCAACCTGTACCCTTGAGATATTATCTGCAGGATCCAGGGATCTACCTGCGAGTGAGCCCACTGCGCGCTGTAATTTTTGAGACGACCGCCCACCGTCCCCGAGTCCGCTTGAGAAGCCCCAGCGTCATGCTGAGGCTTTTGTAGAAGCCGGGGAGGGCTTCTGTTCCTGGGAAGGAGCTGCGTGTTGCTGTCTCTTCCCTCGACCTTTGCCTCGTGGCAGATATGAATAGCCCTTTGCTCTCTTATTTTTAAAGGAACGAAAGGGCTGCGGTTGAAAAGTCGGTGCCTTTTTCTGTTGGGGAGTGACTTGAGGTAGAAAGGTGGATTTCCCGGCTGTAGCCGTGGCCACCAAATCTGATAGACCGACTCCAAATAACTCCTCCCCTTTATACGGCAAAACTTCCATATGCCGTTTTGAATCCGCATCGCCTGTCCACTGTCGCGTCCATAAAGCTCTTCTGGCCGAAATGGACATAGCACTTACCCGTGATGCCAGTGTGCAGATATCCCTCTGTGCATCACGCATATAAAGAAATGCATCCTTTATTTGTTCTAACGACAGTAAAATATTGTCCCTGTCCAGGGTATCAATATTTTCAATCAGGGACTCTGACCAAACTACCCCAGCACTGCCCATCCAGGCAGTCGCTACAGCTGGTCGTAGTATAACACCTGCATGTGTGTATATACTTTTTTGGATATTTTCCATCCTCCTATCTGATGGATCTTTAAGTGCGGCCGTCTCAGAAGAGGGTAACGCCACTTGTTTAGATAAGCGTGTTAGCGCCTTGTCCACCCTAGGAGGTGTTTCCCAGCGCTCCCTAACCTCTGGCGGGAAAGGGTATAATGCCAATAATTTCTTTGAAATTATCAGCTTTTTATCAGGGGCAACCCACGCTTCATTACACACGTCATTTAATTCTTCTGATTCAGGAAAAACTATAGGTAGTTTTTTCATACCCCACATAATACCCTGTTTAGTGGTACCTGTAGTATCAGCTAAATGTAACGCCTCCTTCATTGCCAAAATCATATAACGTGTGGCCCTACTGGAAAATACGGTTGATTCGTCACCGTCACCACTGGAGTCATCGCCTGTGTCTGGGTCTGTGTCGACCGACTGAGGCAAAGGGCGTTTCACAGCCCCTGACGGTGTTTGAGTCGCCTGGACAGGCACTAATTGATTGTCCGGCCGCCTCATGTCGTCAAACGACTGCTTTAGCGTGTTGACACTATCCCGTAGTTCCATAAATAAAGGCATCCATTCCGGTGTCGACTCCCTAGGGGGTGACATCCTCATATTTGGCAATTGCTCCGCCTCCACACCAATATCGTCCTCATACATGTCGACACACACGTACCGACACACAGCAGACACACAGGGAATGCTCCTAACGAAGACAGGACCCACTAGCCCTTTGGGGAGACAGAGGGAGAGTTTGCCAGCACACACCAAAAGCGCTATATATATATCAGGGATAGCCTTATAATAAGTGCTCCCTTATAGCTGCTTTGTTATATCAAAATATCGCCATAAATGTGCCCCCCCCTCTCTGTTTTACCCTGTTTCTGTAGTGCAGTGCAGGGGAGAGACCTGGGAGCCGTCCTGACCAGCGGAGCTGTGAGAGGAAATGGCGCCGTGTGCTGAGGAGATAGGCCCCGCCCCTTTTCTGGCGGGCTCGTCTCCCGCTATTTAGTGAATACAGGCAGGGGTTAAATATCTCCATATAGCCTCTAGGGCTATATGTGAGGTATTTTTAGCCTTTATAGGTAATCATTTTGCCTCCCAGGGCGCCCCCCCCCAGCGCCCTGCACCCTCAGTGACTGCCGTGTGAAGTGTGCTGAGAGGAAAATGGCGCACAGCTGCAGTGCTGTGCGCTACCTTTTGAAGACTGCAGGAGTCTTCAGCCGCCGATTCTGGACCTCTTCTGACTTCAGCATCTGCAAGGGGGCCGGCGGCGTGGCTCCGGTGACCATCCAGGCTGTACCTGTGATCGTCCCTCTGGAGCTTGATGTCCAGTAGCCAAGAAGCCAATCCATCCTGCACGCAGGTGAGTTGACTCCTTCTCCCCTCAGTCCCTCGCTGCAGTGATCCTGTTGCCAGCAGGAATCACTGTAAAATAAAAAACCTAGCTAAACTTTTTCTAAGCAGCTCTTTAGGAGAGCCACCTAGATTGCACCCTTCTCGGCCGGGCACAAAAATCTAACTGGAGTCTGGAGGAGGGTCATAGGGGGAGGAGCCAGTGCACACCACCTGATCGGAAAAAGCTTTACTTTTTGTGCCCTGTCTCCTGCGGAGCCGCTATTCCCCATGGTCCTTTCAGGAACCCCAGCATCCACTAGGACGATAGAGAAAAATAGATATCAAAATGACTTTTCAAACAATTGAATTCCCCCCATTGGGTCGGCTCTGCAGCACAACGGTCGGTCGTACACTTGCTCCGGGGGGTTGAGGTCACAGGCAAATTCAAATGCCCGCCCAGCTGCATGACAGGGACCGACTTATATAGCGGCCCAGAGGGCGGCGGCCTAGCGTGTGCAAAGCTGCTAAAAGCAGCTAGTGAGCGAACAACTCGGAATCACCCCCTAGGTGACAGCTGCAGCTCATGATATTAGTTACTGGCCGCGGAGTATGGCAGAGTAGGCCAGAGATGGGCAGTGAAAGTGAGGTGGAGGTGGGCGCAAGGTACGGGACTGGGCAGAGCCAGCACCGACTATTTTGATGCCCTAGGAAATATTCTGGCTGGTGCGCCCCCTCCCCCCGGAAATAGTGGGTGACTGGCGACGCAGGGGTGACACGGAGATAGTGGGTGACTGGCGACGCAGGGGTGACACGGAGATAGTGGGTGACTGGCAACGCAGGGGTGACACGGAGATAGTGGGTGACTGGCGACGCAGGGGTGACACGGAGATAGTGGGTGACTGGCGACGCAGGGGTGACACGGAGATAGTGGGTGACTGGCGACGCAGGGGTGACACGGAGATAGTGGGTGACTGGCGACGCAGGGGTGACACGGAGATAGTGGGTGACTGGCGATGCAGGGGAGACAGGGAGATAGTGGGTGACTGGCAACGCAGAGGAGACGGAGATAGTGGGTGGCCTACTCCAAGCCTCTGCCACAGCGACTCCTCTTCAGGGCACATGTCCTGACTCCCTCTATGACCGAACCAGCTACACGAACGATGGCAGTTACGAGGAAGCGGGAGCGCCACTGAAGCTGATCAGTGCTCCGCTCTTCTCAGTCCTCTGTCAGACTAGTAACAGAGTGGGAGCTTTGAGTACTGGGATAATGGAGCGGAGGAGAAGTTCCCCTTCAGGTCTTGGTGCCCTGCTGCAGGCGCCTTCGTTGTCTCCGGGGGTTCCGCTACTGTTGAGACGGAGACACAGCTGTCTCCGTCTCTAAAAAGCAAATTAAGTCCATCAGGGGGGGTTTCTGTGCAACCAGAAACCCCCCTGCGTGCGCTACTTGGGCCGGTACCTGTAACACAAATAAAATTATACTTACATACAATCTAGTAAAGCTCGGTCTTGTTCGGAGGGAGAGAGAGACTCGAGAGAGAGAGAGAGAGAGATCTCCAGCGCTCACCGTCTAAATTCTCCTCACCGCGGCCACTGATTCTTCCACTCTCCACAGCTTAGTCAGCGCTGGCCGCCCCGGAACCAAACACGTGATGCGCATGTCTCCTGTAGCCGAGTCCTGTAGCCGGAAAGTGTCCTCCTCTACTCGCGCACTGCCCAATCACAGCTTCAAAGCGGCACTTCAAGTAGGTGCCGCTTATAGTGATTTTTTTCAATGGCTTTCACCTTTCAAATCCCTGGCCCTGCCTTCCGCTACCAGCCCTTACATAGTGACAGCGGGAGGCACTGACAGCGCTGCCTCACAAACACTTAGAGGACCGCTTTTACAAAGGTAATAATTACTAAAATAATACAAAGGCTAAAGCAGATACTTATGACACATAACATGTGTCATAAGTATCTTCTTTGTATTATTTTCATCATTAATGTCAGGGGAGGCACTGCCTCCCCTGACTGCACGTCCCTGCAACTGATGTGAAGTAATAATACGTATGAGGCAGTAAAACCTGAAGGCGGCTTGCTATGATTTTAGTCAACATTTTACAGTCTTGATTTAACAAAGGTATGGGTCGAGAAGAAGAGACTAATGGGCCCTACACACCGCGTGATTGGCCGCCGAGGTGCCTGATGGCCGTTACGGCCGACCAGGTGGCTGTGGGTAGGGGTTGGTGTGACAGGGGGCGTGAAGTTTCTTCACTCCCCCCGTCACTTACTAAGTTTCTTCACTCTCCCCATCACCCGGCCCCATAGCCCTGCATGCTAATATGGACGAGATTGTCCATATTGGCTTGCATGTATAAACGACCTGGCACCAACGATGAACTAGCGCGGGGCTGCGCATCGTTCATCGTTGGTGCATACACACTAAAAGATATGAACGATATCTCGTTCATTAATGAACGAGATCGTTCATATCTTTCAGTGTAATCGGCCAGAGTGTAGGGCCCATTACTCTGGGTCTCTTCCCGATTTAGGAAGCATAATGGTAGGAGCCTCATTGAAATGGGGGTAAGGAATATGATCTTTGTGGATCCCTTTATAAAGCAAAGAAAGAATAGGAACAATATGGGGTTTTAAAGTTTTCTAATATTCCCCTGTGTATACTAAATGGGCCAAGTGGTTCTTATCTGCCGTCAAGTTCTATGTTTCTATGTTACTTCCAACTCTTCCCTATCTCTGTTTAAAAATGCCCTCTATGTCGAGGAAAGCTTTGGTAAATTAGCGTGAAATTGTGTTAGAATATCTGCTGTGATACTTTTTGATCATCTTTAGAGTCCTTTATAACAGTAATGTGATCCTCATTGTCTGCAGCCTGGTCATGTTGGCCAGCAGTCGTCCCGCCTTGTTGCCCCAGAGATAATAGTGATTTGCCATATAGTCAGATTTCAATTCTGCATTCACTAATAAAAAGCTTTCAAGATGTTGCCGTTGTTGATTATAAATTATCCTCCGTTGGATTGGATACATAATCGTGATAAACTCCACTCACAGGGTAGTATAGTGAATCGTATTTTTTCTGATATACCCATTTCTATTGGGCTTGATATTATATGTCCCCGGATCACTACTAGACTAGTATCCAATAGGGCAGATACTAGCTACATAGCAATCTGGATTATACTGTATACACAGTCATTTCAGCCTCATTATTCTCCAGATCATATTATTGCTTGGACAAATCCATGTGACAGGGTTCCCTGTACTGCTACCTCAACTGGAGAGTTCTAGAGGGCGGGGACAATGCCAGTGGCTCAAGGGAGGGGGGTGACTTGTAGCATTTTCTAGCACCCGGACCGCCCATTTTACTCTGGATGACAGCATACAGGAAGCTGGCCCACTCTTCCTAAGGAGCCAGGGCCGGTTCTAGCCCTTGTGGCGACTCGGGCGGAAAATAGGGGTGTGGCTTCATACAGGGGCGTGGTCAGTTACGCCCCCTGTAGAGTTGTGCACCCATTTGTGCCCCCAGTAGCGCAGCTTAAAAAATAAATAAAAAAATGAATACTTACAATCCCCGCTCCTGAGTCCCGACCGTTGCAGACCTCCGCCGGCGCCGCTCCTCTCCTCGGATCTATGGGAGAGATGTCATGACGTCTCTCCCATAGCACAGCATAGACACTAGTGGTCAATCATGACCCATAGCGTCTGTGCCAGTCCCACAATGCCGTGCGGTGCGCAATGACATCATCGCGCACCGCACAGCAAAGGTCATCTCCACGAAGGGAAACTAGATGGATAGCGTCTAGTTCCCTTCACAGCGGGGGACACAGCGGCAGCGGGGGGCACAGTAGCGGATCTTGAAATGATGCGGCGCCCTCCGGAAGGCGGCGCCCTGGGCAAAAGTCCTGCTTGCCCGTGGCAAGATCCGCTACTGTAAGGAGCGCACCTCCACTCTCTCTCCCCCCCCCCCCCCCCTCCCAAAAAAAAGGAAATACACCAAAAACTGTGACTCTCCAATCCTTTCCGGGAGACTTGGTAAGTATGACATGTACAGCCACAATTCATTTTCTGGAACAAAGCCATTCGAAAAAATATTTTATTAATCTTATCTTTATCTATCTATCTATCTATCTATCTATCTATCTATCTATCTATCTATCTATCTATCTATCTATCTATCTATCTATCGTTCGTATTTTCCAACTTCATGGAACCGAAAGCTGAAACCTGGCCCCTGCTTGGCACAATTGGAGACTTGCCTATTGCTGCTATTGGCCAGTATTACAGCCTGGGCGAGGTTTTGTTAAATTGTGGCAATAAGTGATGAGCGCGTCAATAAATGCGTGTGGAATAGGTCACGTCACAATCTAAAATTTTAAACACTACGCTAAAATTTTAGGATACAAAAGCATGAAGTATACTTTTATTTGATCTATTTTATTAATGTCCTTTTATGCAGAACAGGTACAAACAAGTGAATGTCAATTGAGTATGGTAGACCGTGAAACGGTAATTTTTCAAATGAACTATAAAAAGTTGTCAGAAAATCTTGGAAGGTGGAAGATGATGAAGGCATCTCAAAGGGGTTCAGTATGATATCCCGGCTGACAGGATCCCGCCAGCCGTAATACTGGCAGCAAGTGCAGCGAGACGTCTCCTGGGCTCGCTATGCTTCGGGCCCGGTTTCTACTCTCCCTCTCCCTTGGGTGGTGGTCTCCCTCGGGTGGTGGACCCACCATCCAAGTGGGAATACCAGGGGGCGTCAGTAATCCGGCGTTGAGATCCTGGCCGCTGGGATCCCGACAGCCGGTATATTAACTACATCCCTCTCAAAGCAACCCAAAATGAAAGTGAAATGTGGAAGAAATATTTTTGCAATTGACCTCACTGGAATGTGTTTTTTGTTTTGTTTTGTTTTTTTACAGTTTATAAAACGTATAGATTCCAGGTAAGGGTACAATCGGGGAATATAGAATAGGGGTTAGATTGACAAGTATAATACTGCAAAGAATACAAAAGAAAAGAAAATATCTTCAAAAGTGAACTGTACGACCTGCGTCCTGAAGCGTAGTCTGTGTTAAAGGTCACAATTTATGTAGTTCCCCATTCTAGAATCATACTGCACACCTTATTTGGTAACGTGAAAGACCCACATTACCCTGCACAACCCCAGTTTGGAACATTTTCCACAACTGCACCACAACCTGGGAGGTAACCTTCCACAGAGACATGAATAGTATTACACAAGAGGAATCTTTACAATGAATTCAGGTGTCAGTGACAGATAAACCACTAGATCCTGGGACCAGGCACTGAAGTACTTGAGCCCCTGATATGTGCAGCCCAGCTTCTTGGATGTGTAATCAATGTGTTCTTACAGTTACAGTATATCATAGTGGTATTTCTGTGTTCCTCACACTCCCCTCTATGTATGTCACCCATTGTCTGCACCTGCCTCTGTAGATTGTAAGCTCTCACAAGCAGGGCCTTCTTCCCTCATCTTATCTTCCTTTCCTCGCCATCTTCTCCTTCCCCTTGCCGACAGTGGCACTGTACCTTTCGGGTTCAGCCAGCGCTGCCTCTGTGGGTATGATGACTGCATATGCTGTAATGTTTGTAAAGCGATTAACCCAACGACACCATCGCTTATCTCAAAATATCTCCTGACTCAACCTCTCCGCTCTGCACAAGATCTGCGTGTGTCATCTGCACGGATTACCCACTCCCATTCACAATTGCAGGACTTTCTTCGGGCAGCACCCACTCTATGGTATGCTCACCCACGCACAATAAGACTCTCCTCTAGTCTCCAAACTTTCAAGCGTTCCCTGAAAACTCACCTGAAATTCCTGAACCGCCCACATAACCTTTAGAATCAGGACTGTCTTTGCAATCTGGTGGGACCACTATGTTATAGATAGCGCCTATCCTTGTGTATTCTTCCTAATTCCCTATAGCTTGTAAGCTTGTGAGCAGGGCCTTCCTACCTCTATGTCTGCCTGTTATTAACCAGTTTCTCTTATCACTTGTTTCCAATTGTAAAGCGCAATGGAATATGCTGCGCTGTATAAGAAACTGTAAATAAATAATAAATGTCCTCTATCCTCTTATTCTCTGCATTGCTCTGTACTGTAAGACTTTTGCACTTAATATATATGTCTGCAGTGTATCTGTTCACGTTCCTTGCAAAGTGATGGTTACCCCCTGTGGCGCCCTATAAATAAAGGATAACTATAGTAACACTAAACAGGAGGCAATGATGCACTTTGTGGATTTTTCTGGAATAGACATTTCAATAAAACAAACAGAAAAAAAAGCCACAACCTGACCGTAGGCTTACCAAAATCAAAGGAAAAATTATATGTATATATATGTGTGCTGACCATCTGTGTGTCGACCATTGCCATGTTGCCCTTTTATACCAGTCGACCTTAAGCATTGTCGTCCTTTCATCTGTTGACCTTTTGTATCTGTCGACCATATGGTGTCAATCTATTGACGGTCTATGTAGACACTGTATCTATCATCGGATACCAAAATGAAGAAGGATGAGGCCCAAGGGGGATGTGCAGGGGGCGTGTCGTGGTGAATTACCTCCTCACTCCCCACCCTTGCTGTCCAATAGCAGCACTGTGCAGCAGTGCCACCATGATGTGATTCCCTGAGATTCACCTCATTGAGCCCCCAGACTGACCACTCCTCCTGCGAAATGGACAGATCTGGGAGGCTACTATTAATTTGAGAGGCTCCTAGAACGTCCGGCAGAGTAAGCAAGTATGTTCCAAACTGGTCTACGTGAAGCAGGGGCACCATCTGTACAATACTTGTGCTAATTATGTTTGCCTAAATGGCTAATGATGTGTACACACGGTGAGATATTTTCTTACGATTTTGACTATATATAAAACGCATGGTTGCCGCCCGCTTTGCAGAAGTGCGAACGCCTGTGCAGCAGAGCGCCTGCAAAAACATTTTGTGCAAAACAAGACCAGCCCTGTAGTTACTCTTCGTGTGCGATGATTCTAACGTTGGAGGGTTGGCTTTTGATGTCACACACCCGCCCAGCGTTCGCCCAGCCACGCCTGCGTTTTCCCTGGCATGCCTGCGTTTTTCTTAGCACTCCCTGAAAACGGTCAGTTGACACCCAGAAACGCCCCTTTCCTGTCAATCTTCTTGCGGCCGCCAGTGCGAGTGAAAACGTCGCTAGAACCTGTGCGAAACCACAAAGGCCTTTGTACCCGTACGTTGCGTGTGCGCATTGCGGTACATACGCATGCGCAGAAATGCTGATTTGTAGCCTGATCACTGCGCTGCGAACAACGGCAGCTAGCGATCAACTCGGAATGACCTCCATAGTCAGAATCGCAAGCACAGTCATTATGTGCTTGCGATGCCGACCTAGCCCGTCGCATAGTAAGAATCGGGCATAGCCCGAATCTCACCGTGTGTATGGGCCTTAAGATATAATTTTCCATTAAACCAGTTTGGTCTTTAAAACAAAATCTGTGAAAATTCTGAGTGTGATAAAAGTTACCACTTCATTTAAATGTAAACTTTTTCTTTTTCTTTCTTTTTGCACGAGTGTAGCTCATCTCATCTGTAGTAAGCAACAGCCGGAGAGAAATGCCAATTATTTCCCTGATAAGTATCTTACTCTGTGCTGCTTATCCTGCATTACTGTCAGGGACGTGATAATAACTGAGACACTTACATGGTGCTTATCAAGGATAAGAAGCCTGTGTCGCATCCACCGAGGAATCTGCCCCAGGTGCAAGCCAGCAATATCAAGAGAAAAAGCAGTGCCAATGGAATTCTCTCTGTGCTGCAGCCAATTTGCACAAACTTCCCTCATTTACAATGCTACCCTTTGTCAGTGCCACGTTACCCCGTGCTAGGTGCATTTACATACCAGCTCGCCGGTGGGTCTGGGGGCAGGTTTCAAAGTGTTTTTTAAAACCAGATGCAGTTAGAGTTTTCCAACGTCTACAAAGGAAAATAAGAATTTACTTACCGATAATTCTATTTCTCGTAGTCCGTAGTGGATGCTGGGACTCCGTCAGGACCATGGGGAATAGCGGCTCCGCAGGAGACAGGGCACAAAAGTAAAAGCTTTAGGATCAGGTGGTGTGCACTGGCTCCTCCCCCTATGACCCTCCTCCAAGCCTCAGTTAGGACACTGTGCCCGGACGAGCGTACACAACAAGGAAGGATTTTGAATCCCGGGTAAGACTCATACCAGCCACACCAATCACACTGTACAACCTGTGATCTGAACCCAGTTAACAGCATGATAACAGCGGAGCCTCTGAAAAGATGGCTCACAACAATAATAACCCGATTTTTGTAACAATAACTATGTACAAGTATTGCAGACAATCCGCACTTGGGATGGGCGCCCAGCATCCACTACGGACTACGAGAAATAGAATTATCGGTAAGTAAATTCTTATTTTCTCTGACGTCCTAGTGGATGCTGGGACTCCGTCAGGACCATGGGGATTATACCAAAGCTCCCAAACGGGCGGGAGAGTGCGGATGACTCTGCAGCACCGAATGAGAGAACTCCAGGTCCTCCTCAGCCAGGGTATCAAATTTGTAGAATTTTGCAAACGTGTTTGCTCCTGACCAAGTAGCAGCTCGGCAAAGTTGTAAAGCCGAGACCCCTCGGGCAGCCGCCCAAGATGAGCCCACCTTCCTTGTGAAATGGGCATTTACATATTTTGGCTGTGGCAGGCCTGCCACAGAATGTGCAAGCTGAATTGTACTACACATCCAACTAGCAATCGTCTGCTTAGAAGCAATAGCACCCAGTTTGTTGGGTGCATATAGGATAACAGCAAGTCAGTTTTTCTGACTCCAGCCGTCCTGGAAACCTATATTTTCAGGGCCCTGACAACATCTAGCAACTTGGAGTCCTCCAAGTCCCTAGTAGCCGCAGGTACCACAATAAACTGGTTCAGGTGAAACGCTGACACCACCTTAAGGAGAAACTGGGGACGAGTCCGCAGCTCTGCCCTGTCCGAATGGACAATCAGATATGGGCTTTTGTGAGACAAAGCCACCAATTCTGACACTCGCCTGGCCGAGGCCAGGTCCAACCGCATGGTCACTTTTCATGTGAGATATTTCAAATCCACAGATTTGAGCGGTTTAAAATGTGATTTGAGGAATCCCAGAACTACGTTGAGATCCCACAGTGCCACTGGAGGCACAAAAGGGGGTTGTATATGCAGTACTCCCTTGACAAACGTCTGGACTTCAGGAAGTGAAGCCAATTCTTTCTGGAAGAAAATTGACAGGGCCGAAATTTGAACCTTAATGGACCCCAATTTGAGGCCCAAAGACACTCCTGTTTGCAGGAAATGCAGGAATCGACCGAGTTGAAATTTCTTTGTGGGGCCTTCCTGGCCTCACACCACGCAACATATTTTCGCCACATGTGGTGATAATGTTGTGCGGTCACCTCCTTCCTGGCTTTGACCAGGGTAGGAATGACCTCTTCCGGAATGCCTTTTTCCCTTAGGATCCGGCGTTCCACCGCCATGCCGTCAAACGCAGCCGCGGTAAGTCTTGGAACAGACATGGTACTTGCTGAAGCAAGTCCCTTCTTAGCGGCAGAGGCCCTGAGTCCTCTGTGAGCATTTCTTGAAGTTCCGGGTACCAAGTCCTTCTTGGCCAATCCGGAGCCACGAGTGTAGTTCTTACTCCTCTACGTCTTATAATTCTCAGTACCTTGGGTATGAGAAGCAGAGGAGGGAACACATACACCGACTGGTACACCCACTGTGTTACCAGAACGTCCACAGCTATTGCCTGAGGGTCTCTTGACCTGGCGCAATACCTGTCCAGTTTTTTGTTCAGGCGGGACGCCATCATGTCCACCTTTGGTCTTTCCCAACGGTTCACAATCATGTGGAAGACTTCCCGATGTAGTCCACACTCTCCCGGGTGGATGTCGTGCCTGCTGAGGAAGTCTGCTTCCCAGTTGTCCACTCCCGGAATGAACACTGCTGACAGTGCTATCCCATGATTTTCCGCCCAGCGAAGAATCTTTGCAGTTTCTGCCATTTCCCTCCTGCTTCTTGTGCCGCCCTGTCTGTTTACGTGGGCGACTGCCGTGATGTTGTCCCACTGGATCAATACCGGCTGACCTTGAAGCAGAGGTCTTGCTAAGCTTAGAGCATTGTTTTATGTGGAGAGAAGTCTCCAGACTTGATCACACTCCCTGGAAATTTTTTTTTTTTTTTTTTTTCCTTGTGTGACTGCTCCCCAGCCTCTCCGGCTGGCATCCGTGGTCACCAGGACCCAGTCCTGAATGCCGAATCTGCGGCCCTTTAGTAGATGAGCACTCTGCAGCCACCGCAGAAGAAACACCCTTGTCCTTGGAGACAGGGTTATCCGCTGATGCATCTGAAGATGCGATCCGGACCATTTTTCCAGCAGATCCCACTGAAAAGTTCTTGCGTGAAATCTGCCGAATGGAATCGCTTCGTAAGAAGCCACCATTTTTCCCAGGACTCTTGTGCAATGATGCACTGACACTTTTCCTGGTTTTAGGAGGTTCCTGACTAGCTCGGATAACTCCCTTGCTTTCTTCTCCGGGAGAAACACCCTTTTCTGGACTGTGTCCAGAATCATCCCTAGGAACAGCAAATTGTCGTCGGAAACAGCTGCGGTTTTGGAATATTTAGAATCCACCCATGCTGTCATAGAACTACTTGAGATAGTGCTACTCCGACCTCCAACTGTTCTCTGGACCTTGCCCTTATCAGGATATCGTCCATTTTCTTTGAAGAAGAATCATCATTTCAGCCATTACCTTGGTAAAGACCCGGGGTGCCGTGGACAATCCAACCGGCATCGTCTGAAACTGATAGTGACAGTTCTGTACCACGAACCTGAGGTACCCTTGGTGAGAAGGGCAAATTGGGACATGGAGGAAGCATCCCTGATGTCCCGGGACACCATATAGTCCCCTTCTTCCTGGTTCGCTATCACTGCTCTGAGTGACTCCATCTTGATTTGAACCTTTGTATGTAAGTGTTCAAATATTTCAGATTTAGAATAGGTCTCACCGAGCCGTCTGGCTTCAGTACCACAATATAGTGTGGAATAATACCCCTTTCCTTGTTGTAGGAGGGGTACTTTGATTATCACCTGCTGGGAATACAGCTTGTGAATTGTTTCCAATACTGCCTCCCTGTCGGAGGGAGACGTTGGTAAAGCAGACTTCAGGAACCTGCGAGGGGGAGACGTCTCGAATTTCCAATCTGTACCCCTGGGATACTACTTGTAGGATCCAGGGGTCCACTTGCGAGTGAGCCCACTGCACGCTGAAACTCTTGAGACGACCCCCCACCGCACCTGAGTCCGCTTGTACGGCCCCAGCGTCATGCTGAGGACTTGGCAAAAGCGGTGGAGGGCTTTTGTTCCTGGGAATGGGCTGCCTGCTGCAGTCTTCTTCCCTTTCCTCTATCCCTGGGCAGATATGACTGGCCTTTTGCCTGCTTGCCCTTATTGGGACGAAAGGACTGAGGCTGAAAAGACGGTGTCTTTTTCTGCTGAGATGTGACTTGGGGTAAAAAAGGTGGATTTTCCAGCTGTTGCCGTGGCCACCAGGTCCGATGGACCGACCCCAAATAACTCTTCCCCTTTATACGGCAATACTTCCATGTGCCGTTTGGAATCTGCATCACCTGACCACTGTCGTGTCCATAAACATCTTCTGGCAGATATGGACATCGCACTTACTCTTGATGCCAGAGTGCAAATATCCCTCTGTGCATCTCGCATATATAGAAATGCATCCTTTAAATGCTCTATAGTCAATAAAATACTGTCCCTGTCAAGGGTATCAATATTTTCAGTCAGGGAATCCGACCAAGCCACCCCAGCGCTGCACATCCAGGCTGAGGCGATAGCTGGTCGCAGTATAACACCAGTATGTGTGTATATACTTTTTAGGATATTTTCCAGCCTCCTATCAGCTGGCTCCTTGAGGGCGGCCGTATCTGGAGACGGTAACGCCACTTGTTTTGATAAGCGTGTGAGCGCCTTATCCACCCTAAGGGGTGTTTCCCAACGCGCCCTAACTTCTGGCGGGAAAGGGTATACCGCCAATAATTTTCTATCGGGGGAAACCCACGCATCATCACACACTTCATTTAATTTATCTGATTTAGGAAAAACTACATGTAGTTTTTTCACACCCACATAATACCCTTTTTTGTGGTACTTGTAGTATCAGAAATATGTAACACCTCCTTCATTGCCCTTAACATGTAACGTGTGGCCCTAAAGGAAAATACGTTTGTTTCTTCACCGTCGACACTGGAGTCAGTGTCCGTGTCTATGTCGACCGACTGAGGTAAATGGGCGTTTTAAAGCCCCTGACGGTGTTTGAGACGCCTGGACAGGTACTAATTTGTTTGCCGGCCGTCTCATGTCGTCAACCGACCTTGAAGCGTGTTGACATTATCACGTAATTCCTTAAATAAGCCATCCATTCCGGTGTCGACTCCCTAGAGAGTGACATCACCATTACAGGCAATTGCTCCGCCTCCTCACCAACATCGTCCTCATACATGTCGACACACACGTACCGACACACAGCACACACACAGGGAATGCTCTGATAGAGGACAGGACCCCACTAGCCCTTTGGGGAGACAGAGGGAGAGTTTGCCAGCACACACCAAAACGCTATAATTATACAGGGACAACCTTTATATAAGTGTTTTCCCTTATAGCATCTTAATATATAATCATATCGCCAAATAAGTGCCCCCCCTCTCTGTTTTAACCCTGTTTCTGTAGTGCAGTGCAGGGGAGAGCCTGGGAGCCTTCCCACCAGCAGTTCTGTGAGGGAAAATGGCGCTGTGTGCTGAGGAGATAGGCCCCGCCCCCTATTCCGGCGGGCTCTTCTCCTGGTTTTTCTGAGACCTGGCAGGGGTGAAATACATCCATATAGCCTCAGGGACTATATGTGATGTATTCTTTTTAGCCAGAAAAGGTATTAACATTGCTGCCCAGGGCGCCCCCCCCAGCGCCCTGCACCCTCAGTGACCGTTGGTGTGAAGTGTGCTGAGAGCAATGGCGCACAGCTGCAGTGCTGTGCGCTACCTCATGAAGACTGAAAAGCCTTCAGCCGCCGGTTTCTGGACCTCTTCTTACTTCGGCATCTGCAAGGGGGTCGGCGGCGCGGCTCCGGTGACCCATCCAGGCTGTACCTGTGATCGTCCCTCTGGAGCTAGTGTCCAGTAGCCTAAGAAGCAAATCCAATTAGGATGTGGAATTCTCTGCCAGGTAAGGTGGTAATTGCGGACTCTGTAATTGGATTTAAAAAAGGAATGGATACATTTCTGAATGAAAATGATATCCAAGGTTATAATATTTAAAATATCAACGTGGTTAATCCGGGGGTAACATGAGTTATAGTAGTTAACTAGTCATAAAACATTATTTAGCAAGTATGTAGAATCATCACAACGTAATACAGGTTGAACACGATGGGCAATTTGCCTCTATTCAACCTCAATTACTATGTTACTATGTTACCTCCAAAATGTTATGATTCAGAGGGGACAGTCTCGATTTGAGGGTATTCTGTCATTGTGCCAACAGCTGGCATATTTTTCCCAACTTATCAATGATATTCAGGAGGATGGCACATGTGCACTAGAAAGCAAAGACTTTGCTTTCATTGCGCAGTGCCATCTTATAGAAGATGTCACTGGGAAGATGGCGCCGCAGGAGAAGGAGGGACCCGCTTACCATCACAAGGTCTGCAAGATATTTCGGCCATGGCTGTGCTGCAGGGTCAACGTGTTATGTCTGTGAACAACATCGTACACAGACATATCGGGTGCAGACACCGGTGATCCGCTCGCGATATATTGTTCGGCGAGGAACCCGGCAGTGTAAACTTTCACTGTTATTAATTAATGGCAGTATCAGTAGTGGTAGGCCTCACGGGACAGCTCTCTGTCTGAGCAGCGGTCACCACGGGATGTAGTCATGTGACCGCCGCCACCCCCGTCACCACACCAGAGCAACTCACAGCGATTCAGAGCCTTAAATACCGTGGGCCAATCACAATTAATAATGAACAGATCTCTAAGTGCTAATTTAGGGACGAGACAAATGATGAAACGGGTTAGGCTGACAGCTCCGCGAGTACAAACATTACCATGTTATACAAAAGAGCATAGCTGGATATAAAACATATAATGTTCTGACACATTTATGGCATATTTTATTCTGCAGTTAATGTATGTGTCACATAAATGCCTCTAATTCTGACTAATACTTAGTGGGAGGATATTAATATGGCTGAATCCGTACTTAACGCAACGCTTTAGAAAACATAATTAAGGATTATGAATGATTAAAGGTATAATACCATGGTTACATAGGAAACCGAGGCTTCATGAAACAAAGTCATTCTGTACTTCCTGTTGTCCAGTGTAACGGATTGCTGTGTGTCTGACCGGGTGTGGTATGGTATGCCGGTGGCCAGGCTCCCGGCGACCATTGGCTCCTCAGCACCATACTGTACTATGGATGGATTTAGTGCAGTCAGTGTTTTTCTTGTCCTGTACCTAATGAGGTACACAAAATTAACCTACCGGTATGATTCTGGAGTGCGAGAGGAAACTGGACCATCAGGAGGAAACCCACGGATAACATACAGACTCCACAAAGATAAAGCCTTGGTCAGGAGATGAACTCATGACCCCAGTACTGTGAGGCAGCAATGCTAACCCTCGTGCCACCATGCAGTCATGTAAGTGGAGTTTACGGTGAAGGCTGTAAGAAGAAGAAAGGCTAAGGGGCTTATATGAAACTTTCACTCTAACATCATGTGGAAACAGCAGTCTTTGTATGATCTAAGCATATTTGCTATTTAAGAAATGCCAAATACAGAGGTTCTCAGAGATATCTCATATACTAGGCAAACTAATGCAAGATACCCCAGCCCCTATTATTTGCAATGGGGACTGCAGTCTGGGGTAGTCTACGCTGTCCCTATGGAGAGATTATTGCCGGACAGTGATCTTCTGGTCCCTACCCAGCAGCCTCCATGCTCCTCCCCTCCTGGCTCTCGCATTTTGCGCGACCTCAGTGTTCCGGACGGTAGTAAAGGGATAGCGATAAATAAGATTTTACTTACCGGTAAATCTATTTCTCGTAGTCCGTAGTGGATGCTGGGGACTCAGTAAGGACCATGGGGAATAGACGGGCACCGCAGGAGACATGGGCACTTTAAGAAAGAATTTAGATTCTGGTGTGCTCTGGCTCCTCCCTCTATGTCCCTCCTCCAGACCTCAGTTAGAGAAACTGTGCCCGGAAGAGCTGACAGTACAAGGAAAGGATTTTGGAAATCCAGGGCAAGACTCATACCAGCCACACCAATCACACCGTATAACTTGTGATAAACTTACCCAGTCAACAGTATGAACAACAACAGAGCATCAGTTCAACCCTGATGCAACAATAACATAGCCCTTATTGCAGCAATAACTATATACAAGTATTGCAGAAGAAGTCCGCACTTGGGACGGGCGCCTAGCATCCACTACGGACTACGAGAAATAGATTTACCGGTAAGTAAAATCTTATTTTCTCTAACGTCCTAGTGGATGCTGGGGACTCCGTAAGGACCATGGGGATTATACCAAAGCTCCCAAACGGGCGGGAGAGTGCGGATGACTCTGCAGCACCGAATGAGCAAACATAAGGTCCTCCTCAGCCAGGGTATCAAACTTGTAGAACTTTGCAAAAGTGTTTGAACCTGACCAAGTAGCCGCTCGGCACAGCTGTAATGCCGAGACCCCTCGGGCAGCCGCCGAAGAAGAGCCCACCTTCCTAGTGGAATGGGCCTTAACTGATTTTGGCAGCGGCAATCCAGCCGCAGAATGAGCCTGCTGAATCGTATTACAGATCCAGCGAGCAATAGTTTGCTTTGAAGCAGGAGCACCAAGCTTGTTGGAAGCATACAGGATAAACAAAGATTCTGTTTTCCTGACCCTAGCCGATCTGGCTACATAAACCTTCAAAGCCCTGACCACATCAAGTAACTCGGAATCCTCCAAGTCAGTAGTAGCCACAGGCACCACAATAGGTTGGTTTATATGAAAGGATGAAACCACTTTTGGCAGAAATTGTGGACGGGTCCGCAATTCTGCTCTATCCGCATGGAAAACCAGAGAGGGGCTTTTATGTGACAAAGCCGCTAATTCTGACACACGCCTAGCCGAAGCCAATGCTAGTAGCATGACCACCTTCCACGTGAGATATTTCAATTCCACCGTTTTGAGTGGTTCAAACCAGTGGGATTTCAGGAAACTCAACACCACGTTAAAATCCAAAGGTGCCACCGGGGTCACAAAAGGGGGCTGAATACGCAGCACTCCCTTCACAAGCGTCTGAACTTCAGGTAGAGAAGCCAGCTCTTTTTGCAAGAAAATGGATAGGGCCGAAATCTGGACCTTAATGGAACCCAATTTTAGGCCCAAAGTCACTCCTGACTGTAGGAAGTGAAGGAAACGGCCCAGCTGGAATTCCTCCGTAGGGGCATTCCTAGCCTCACACCAAGCAACATATTTTTGCCATATACGGTGATAATGTTGAGCTGTCACGTCCTTCCTAGCCTTTATCAGCGTAGGGATGACCTCATCCGGAATGCCTTTTTCCGCTAGGATCCGGCGTTCAACCGCCATGCCGTCAAACGCAGCCGCGGTAAGTCTTGGAACAGACAGGGCCCTTGTTGCAACAAGTCCTGTCTTAGAGGAAGAGGCCACGGGTCCTCTGTGAGCATTTCTTGCAGATCTGGATACCAAGTCCTTCTTGGCCAATCCGGAACAATGAGTATTGTTCTCACTCTTCTTTTTCTTATGATTCTCAACACCTTGGGTATGAGAGGAAGAGGAGGAAATACATAGACCGATTGGAACACCCACGGTGTCACCAGGGCGTCTACAGCTATCGCCTGAGGGTCTCTTGACCTGGCGCAATACCTCTGTAGTTTCTTGTTGAGGCGGGATGCCATCATGTCCACCTGTGGCAGTTCCCACCGACTTGCAAGCTGTGCGAAGACTTCTTGATGAAGTCCCCAATCCCCCGGGTGGAGGTCGTGCCTGCTGAGGAAGTCTGCTTCCCAGTTGTCTACCCCCGGGATGAACACTGCTGACAGTGCGCTTACATGATTCTCCGCCCAGCGAAGAATTCTGGTGGCTTCCGCCATCGCCACCCTGCTCCTTGTGCCGCCTTGTCGGTTTACATGAGCCACAGCGGTGATGTTGTCTGACTGAATCAGAACTGGTTGACCGCGAAGCAGGGCCACTGCTGGACGTAGGGCATTGTAAATGGCCCTTAGTTCCAGGATGTTAATGTGAAGGCAAGTCTCCTGACTTGACCACAGACCTTGGAAATTTCTTCCCTGTGTGACTGCTCCCACCCTCGGAGGCTTGCATCCGTGGTCACCAGGACCCAGTCCTGAATGCCGAATCTGTGGCCCTCGAGAAGATGAGCACTCTGCAGCCACCACAGGAGAGACACCCTGGCCCTGGGGGATAGGGTGATTAACCGATGCATCTGAAGATGTGATCCGGACCATTTGTCCAGTAAGTCCCATTGAAAGGTCCTCGCATGGAACCTGCCGAAGGGAATGGCCTCGTACGATGCCACCATCTTTCCCAGGACTCGAGTGCAGTGATGCACTGACACCTGTTTTGGTTTTAATAGGTCCCTGACCAGTGTCATGAGTTCCTGAACCTATCGGGAGATAAACCCTTTTCTGGCCTGTGTCCAGAATCATGCCCAGGAAAGGCAGAAGAGTCGTAGGAACCAACTGCGACTTTGGAATATTCAGAATCCAGCTGTGTTGCTGTAACACTTCCAGAGAACGTGCTACGCTGATCAGCAACTGCTCTCTTGACCTCGCTTTTATGAGGAGATCGTCCAAGTATGGGATAATTGTGACCCCTTGCTTCCGCAGGAGTACCATCATTTCCACCATTACCTTGGTAAATATTCTCGGAGCCGTGGAGAGACCAAACGGCAACGTCTGAAATTGGTAATGACAATCCTGTACCACAAATCTGAGGTACGCCTGATGAGGTGGATAAATGGGGACATGAAGGTATGCATCCTTTATGTCCAGAGACACCATAAAATCCCCCCCTTCCAGGCTTGCAATGACCGCTCTCAGCGATTCCATCTTGAACCGGAACCTTTTTAGGTACATGTTCAGGGATTTTAAATTCAATATGGGTCTGACCGAACCGTCCGGTTTCGGTACCACAAACATGGTCGAATAATAACCCTTTCCTTGTTGAAGGAGGGGAACCTTGACCACCACCTGTTGAAGATACAATTTGTGAATTGCAGTTAACACTATTTCCCTCTCTAAGGGGGAAGCTGGCAGGGCCGACTTGAGGTATCGGTGAGGGGGCATCTCTTCGAATTCCAGCTTGTATCCCTGAGACACAATATCTATTGCCCAGGGATCCAACTGTGAGTGAACCCACTTGTGGCTGAAATTTCGGAGACGCGCCCCCACCGGGCCTAGCTCCGCCTGTGGAGCCCCAGCGTCATGCGGTGGGTTTAGTGGAAGCCGGGGAGGACTTCTGTTCCTGGGAACTAGCTGTGTTGTGCAGCTTCTCTCCTCTGCCCCTGCCAAGAAAGGACGCACCTCGGACTTTCTTGTTTTTCTGTGATCGAAAGGACTGCATTTGGTAATACGGTGCTTTCTTAGGTTGTGAGGAAACATATGGCAAAAAATTTGACTTCCCAGCCGTACCTGTGGAGACCAGGTCCGAGAGACCCTCCCCAAACAATTCCTCACCCTTGTAAGGTAAAACCTCCATGTGCCTTTTTGAGTCGGCATCACCTGTCCATTGCCAAGTCCACAGGACCCTTCTGGCAGAAATCGACATAGCATTTATTCTAGAACCTAGTAGGCTAATGTCTCTCTGAGCATTTCTCATATAAAGGACAGCGTCTTTAATATGTCCCAGGGTCATTAATATAGTATCCTTGTCTAAGGTATCAAGTTCCTCAGATAGGGTATCCGTCCATGCTGCTACAGCACTACACACCCAAGCCGACGCGATTGCCGGCCTCAGTAAGGTACCTGAATGTGTATAAATGGACTTCAGGGTAACCTCCTGTTTGCGATCCGCAGCATCTTTGAGGGTAGCCGTATCCTGTGACGGCAGGGCTACCTTCTTGGATAAGCGTGTCAAAGCTTTGTCCACCCTAGGGGAGGATTCCCAGCGTAACCTGTCCGTTGGCGGGAAAGGATACGCCATAAGAATCTTTTTGGAAATCTGCAGTTTTTTATCTGGAGATTCCCAAGCCTTTTCACATAACTAAGGGAGAAATTACCAAGGTAATAAGCCCGGCGCTTCAAAATGTGATGTTTAACCCAAGCAGCTGTTGACAGAGATAGTTAGTCCCTGAGAATAAATACTTGGAAAAAGATATACAGCGCTATATACTGGATAAAGACAATATAACTTCTTTATTATACAAAGTAAAATATTTGGTTGCAACCATAAAATAAGAATTTACTTACCGATAATTCTATTTCTCATAGTCCGTAGTGGATGCTGGGGACTCCGAAAGGACCATGGGGAATAGCGGCTCTGCAGGAGACTGGGCACAAAGTAAAAGCTTTAGGACTAGCTGGTGTGCACTGGCTCCTCCCCCTATGACCCTCCTCCAAGCCTCAGTTAGGATACTGTGCCCGGATGAGCGTACACAATAAGGAAGGATTTTGAATCCCGGGTAAGACTCATACCAGCCACACCAATCACACCGTACAACTTGTGATTTGAACCCAGTTAACAGCATGATAACAGAGGAGCCTCTGAAAAGATGGCTCACAACAATAATAACCCGATTTTTGTAACAATAACTATGTACAAGTATTGCAGACAATCCGCACTTGGGATGGGCGCCCAGCATCCACTACGGACTATGAGAAATAGAATTATCGGTAAGTAAATTCTTATTTTCTCTAACGTCCTAGTGGATGCTGGGGACTCCGAAAGGACCATGGGGATTATACCAAAGCTCCCAAACGGGCGGGAGAGTGCGGATGACTCTGCAGCACCGAATGAGAGAACTCCAGGTCCTCCTCAGCCAGGGTATCAAATTTGTAGAATTTTGCAAACGTATTTGCCCCTGACCAAGTAGCTGCTCGGCAAAGTTGTAAAGCCGAGACCCCTCGGGCAGCCGCCCAAGATGAGCCCACTTTCCGTGTGGAATGGGCCTTTACAGATTTTGGCTGTGGCAGGCCTGCCACAGAATGTGCAAGCTGAATTGTACTACAAATCCAACGAGCAATCGTCTGCTTAGAAGCAGGGGCACCCAGCTTGTTGGGTGCATACAGGATAAACAGCGAGTCAGATTTTCTGACTCCAGCCGTCCTGGAAACATATATTTTCAGGGCCCTGACTACGTCCAGCAACTTGGAATCCTCCAAGTCCCTAGTAGCCGCAGGCACCACAATAGGCTGGTTTAAGTGAAATGCTGAAACCACCTTAGGGAGAAATTGAGGACGAGTCCTCAATTCTGCCCTGTCCGTATGAAAAATCAGGTAAGGGCTTTTATAGGATAAAGCCGCCAATTCTGAGACATGCCTGGCTGAAGCCAGGGCTAACAGCATTACCACTTTCCATGTGAGATATTTTAAGTCCACAGTGGTGAGTGGTTCAAACCAATGTGATTTTAGGAATCCCAAAACTACATTGAGATCCCAAGGTGCCACTGGAGGCACAAAAGGAGGCTGTATATGCAGTACCCCCTTGACAAACGTCTGAACTTCAGGAACTGAAGCTAGTTCTTTTTGGAAGAATATTGACAGGGCCGAAATTTGAACCTTAATGGACCCTAATTTGAGGCCCATAGACAGTCCTGTTTGCAGGAAATGCAGGAATCGACCCAGTTGAAATTCCTCTGTAGGGGCCTTCCTGGCCTCACACCACGCAACATATTTACGCCAAATACGGTGATAATGTTGCACAGTTACATCCTTCCTGGCTTTGATCAGGGTAGGGATAACTTCATCCGGAATGCCTTTTTCCTTCAGGATCCGGCGTTCAACCGCCATGCCGTCAAACGCAGCCGCGGTAAGTCTTGGAACAGACATGGTCCCTGTTGGAGCAGGTCCTTTCTTAGAGGTAGAGGCCACGGGTCTTCCGTGAGCATCTCTTGAATTTCCGGGTACCAAGTCCTCCTTGGCCAATCCGGAGCCACGAGTATAGTCTTTACACCTCTCCTTCTTATGATTCTCAGTACCTTGGGTATGAGAGGCAGAGGAGGGAACACATATACTGACTGGTACACCCACGGTGTTACCAGAGCGTCCACAGCTATTGCCTGAGGGTCCCTTGACCTGGCGCAATATCTGTCCAGTTTTTTGTTGAGGCGGGACGCCATCATGTCCACCTTTGGTTTTTCCCAACGGTTCACAATCATGTGGAAGACTTCTGGGTGAAGTCCCCACTCCCCCGGGTGAAGATCGTGTCTGCTGAGGAAGTCTGCTTCCCAGTTGTCCACTCCCGGAATGAACACTGCTGACAGTGCTATCACATGATTTTCCGCCCAGCGAAGAATCCTTGCAACTTCCGTCATTGCCCTCCTGCTTCTTGTGCCGCCCTGTCTGTTTACGTGGGCGACTGCCGTGATGTTGTCCGACTGGATCAACACCGGCTGACCCTGAAGCAGAGGCCTTGCCTGACTTAGGGCATTGTAAATGGCCCTTAGTTCCAGGATATTTATGTGAAGTGACGTTTCCATGCTTGACCACAAGCCCTGGAAATTTTTTCCCTGTGTGACTGCTCCCCAGCCTCTCAGGCTGGCATCCGTGGTCACCAGGACCCAGTCCTGAATGCTGAATCTGCGGCCCTCTAGGAGATGAGCACTCTGTAACCACCACAGGAGAGACACCCTTGTCCTTGGAGATAGGGTTATCCGCTGATGCATCTGAAGATGCGATCCGGACCACTTGTCCAGCAGATCCCACTGAAAAGTTCTTGCGTGGAATCTTCCGAATGGAATCGCTTCGTAAGAAGCCACCATCTTTCCCAGGACCCTTGTGCATTGATGCACTGACACTTGTCCTGGTTTTAAGAGGTTCCTGACTAGCTCGGATAACTCCCTGGCCTTCTCCTCCGGGAGAAACACCTTTTTCTGGACTGTGTCCAGAATCATCCCTAGGAACAGTAGACGTGTTGTTGGAATCAGCTGCGATTTTGGAATATTTAGAATCCACCCGTGCTGACGTAGCACTACCTGAGATAGTGCTACTCCGACCTCTAACTGTTCCCCGGACCTTGCCCTTATCAGGAGATCGTCCAAGTAAGGGATAATTAAGACGCCTTTTCTTCGAAGAAGAATCATCATTTCGGCCATTACCTTGGTAAAGACCCGGGGTGCCGTGGACAATCCAAACGGCAGCGTCTGAAACTGATAATGACAGTTTTGTACCACAAACCTGAGGTACCCTTGGTGAGAAGGGTAGATTGGGACATGGAGATAAGCATCTTTGATGTCCAGAGATACCATATAGTCCCCTTCTTCCAGGTTCGCTATCACTGCTCTGAGTGACTCCATCTTGAATTTGAACCTTTTTATGTAAGTGTTCAAGGATTTTAGAATTAAAATTGGTCTCACCGAGCCGTCCGGCTTCGGTACCACAAACAGCGTGGAATAATACCCCTTTCCCTGTTGTAGGAGGGGTACCTTGATTATCACCTGCAGGGAATACAGCTTGTGAATAGCTTCCAATACTGCCTCCCTGTCGGAGGGAGACGTTGGTAGAGCAGACTTCAGGAACCGGCGAGGGGGAGACGTCTCGAATTCCAATTTGTACCCCTGTGATACTACCTGCAGGATCCAGGGGTCCACTTGCGAGTGAGCCCACTGCGCGTTGAAATTTTTGAGACGGGCCCCCACCGTGCCTGAGTCCGCTTGTAAAGCCCCAGCGTCATGCTGAAGACTTGGCAGAAGCGGGGGAGGGCTTCTGCTCCTGGGAAGAGGCTGCCTGGTGCAGTCTTTTTCCCCTTCCTCTGCCCCGGGGCAGAAATGAGTGGCCTTTTGCCCGCTTGCCCTTATGGGGACGAAAGGACTGAGTTTGAAAAGACGGTGTCTTTTTCTGCTGAGAGGTGACCTGGGGTAAAAAGGTGGATTTTCCAGCCGTTGCCGTGGCCACCAGGTCCGATAGACCGACCCCAAATAACTCCTCCCCTTTATACGGCAATACTTCCATATGTCGTTTGGAATCCGCATCACCTGACCACTGTCGCGTCCATAACCCTCTTCTGGCAGAAATGGACATCGCACTTACTCTTGATGCCAGGGTGCAAATATCCCTCTGTGCATCTCGCATATATAGTAATGCATCCTTTAAATGCTCTATAGTTAATAATATACTGTCCCTATCCAGGGTATCAATATTTTCAGTCAGGGAATCCGACCAAGCCACTCCAGCGCTGCACATCCAGGCTGAGGCGATTGCTGGTCGCAGTATAACACCAGTATGTGTGTATATACCTTTTAGGATATTTTCCAGCCTTCTATCAGCTGGTTCCTTGAGGGCGGCCGTATCGGGAGACGGTAACGCCACTTGTTTTGATAAGCGTGTGAGCGCCTTATCTACCCTAGGGGGTGTTTCCCAACGCGCCCTAACCTCTGGCGGGAAAGGGTATAGTGCCAATAATTTATTAGAAATCAGAAGTTTTTTATCGGGGGAAACCCACGCTTTATCACACACCTCATTCAATTCATCTGATTCAGGAAAAACTACGGGTAGTTTTTTCACACCCCACATAATACCCTTTTTTGTGGTACTTGTAGTGTCAGAAATGTTCAACGCCTCCTTCATTGCCGTGATCATGTAACGTGTGGCCCTACTGGACATTACGTTTGTCTCCTCACCGTCAACACTGGAGTCAGTATCCGTGTCTGGGTCTGTGTCGACCATCTGAGGTAACGGGCGCTTTAGAGCCCCTGACGGTGTTTGAGACGCCTGGACAGGCACTAACTGATTCGCCGGCTGTCTCATGTCGTCAACAGTTTTTTGCAAAGTGCTGACATTGTCACGTAATTCCTTAAATACGACCATCCAGTCAGGTGTCGACTCCCTAGGGGGTGACATCACTAAAACAGGCAATTGCTCCGCTTCCACATCATTTTCCTCCTCATACATGTCGACACAATCGTACTGACACCCAGCACACACACAGGGAATGCTCTGATAGAGGACAGGACCCCACGAGCCCTTTGGGGAGACAGAGGGAGAGTTTGCCAGCACACACCAGAGCGCTATATCTGTATAGGGATAACCTTATATAAGTGTTTCTCCCTTTTATAGCTGCTGTATTTATATTAACTGCCAAATAGTGCCCCCCCTCTCTTGTTTTACCCTGTTTCTGTAGTGCAGGACTGCAGGGGAGAGTCAGGGAGCCGTCCTTCCAGCGGAGCTGTGAGGGAAAATGGCGCTTGTGTGCTGAGGAGATAGGCTCCGCCCCCTTCACGGCAGCCTTTTCTCCCGCTTTTTTTTAGGAAAACTGGCAGGGGTTAAATGCATCCATATAGCCCAGGAGCTATATGTGATGCATTTCTTTAGCCATATAAGGTTTAAACCGTGTTTTATTGCGTCTCAGGGCGCTCCCCCCCAGCGCCCTGCACCCTCAGTGACCGGAGTGTGAAGTGTGCTGAGAGCAATGGCGCACAGCTGCGGTGCTGTGCGCTACCTTATTTAAAGACAGGAACGTCTTCTGCCGCCGATTTTTCCGGACCTCTTCGCTCTTCTGGCTCTGTAAGGGGGCCGGCGGCGCGGCTCCGGGACCCATCCAGGCTGAACCTGTGATCGTCCCTCTGGAGCTAATGTCCAGTAGCCAAGAAGCCCAATCCACTCTGCAGGCAGGTGAGTTCGCTTCTTCTCCCCTTAGTCCCACGATGCAGTGAGCCTGTTGCCAGCAGTACTCACTGAAAAAAAAAAAAAAAACCTATTTAAACTTTTACTCTAAGCAGCTCAGGAGAGCCACCTAGATTGCACCCTTCTCGTTCGGGCACAAAATCTTAACTGAGGCTTGGAGGAGGGTCATAGGGGGAGGAGCCAGTGCACACCAGCTAGTCCTAAAGCTTTTACTTTGTGCCCAGTCTCCTGCGGAGCCGCTATTCCCCATGGTCCTTTCGGAGTCCCCAGCATCCACTAGGACGTTAGAGAAATATAATTGGAAATTTAAAAAATATATATATATATATATATAAAAAAGGGCAAACACAGCACAGCACTTCATTCGGTATATTACCACTTGTAGAGGCCACACACAGTCTCCTGTATAGAATCCTTTGGAAAATATTGCCACAGTCCAAGGGGTGTAGATATCACTTGTGGAATGTAGAGTCCATACGGAGTGGATGGAGAGCCTTTGAAGCTTGATTGTGGACAATTATAGTCCTATTGAAAGCATGGTCTCAAACTCCTCTTGCGGACACCAACAAGTTCCCCGTTTCAGGCGTGCAGGACTTCTAGGCGTATTCCAGGATAGGAGGTTTTGGTTGTAGTGGAGGCCTCTATAAACCGACGCGTTTCGCTGTGTCAACAGCTTCATCAAGGTGTATACACCTTGGACCCCTTGGACTGTGGCAATATTTTCCAAAGGATTCTATACAGGAGACTGTGTGTGGCCTCTACAAGTGGTAATATACCGAATGAAGTACTGTGCTGTGTTTGCCCTTTTATATATATATATATATATATATATATATATATATATATATGTATATTTTTTTTTTAAATTTCCAATTATATTTATGGTTGCAACCAAATATTTTACTTTGTATAATAAAGAAGTTATATTGTCTTTATCCAGTATATAGCGCTGTATATCTTTTTCCAAAAACTTTTCACATAACTCACTGAGCTCGTGTGAGGGGGGGAAAGTTACCTGCGGCTTCTTTTCCCCATACATATGAACCCTCCTGTCAGGGACTGGGGTTTCCTCTGTGATGTGCAACACATCCTTAATAGCTATAATCATATAACGGATGGATTTAGCCAATTTTGGCTGTAACTTTGCATCATCGTAATCGACACTGGAGTCAGAATCCATGTCGGTATCCGTGTCAATAATTTGGGATAGTGGGCGCTTCTGAGACCCTGTCGGCCTCTGCGACATAGGATCAGGCATGGGTTGGGACCCTGACTGTCCTGAGGTTTCAGCTTTGTCTAACCTTTTATGCAAGGAATTAACATTATCATTTAAAACCTTCCACATATCCATCTAATCAGGTGTCGGTGCCGTCGGCAGAGACACCACATTCATTTGCTCCCGCTCTGCTTCCACATAGCCTTCCTCATCAGACATGTCGACACAAGCGTACCAACACACCACACACACAGGGAATGCCCTTTTTGAAGACAGTTCCCCCACAAGGCCCTTTGGTGAGACAGAGAGAGAGTATGCCAGCACACACCCCAGCGCTATATAACCCAGGAATAACACAGTATCATCCAACAATGATAAATAGACCCCTAAGGAGAAATGCAAATAGGGGAGACAGGCAAACTATAACCGGGGAAGGGGGGAAGGGGTGCTCAAGTGCTGATCTATCAGTAAAAATAAAAAAAAGAGTACTTCAAAACTGTATTGACACCGCTTCATCTCACCGGTGGGATCCTCGACATGATCAAAACCCCCTCACCCAATTACTACACATCCTTTCTTTGTTCTTATCAACACCCCGTCACTGTGCACATCTGCAGGGAAAATTACTATCTTCTGCAACATTTTATAGGATTGCCTGCCCCCTGGATCGCTCTTATCAACAGCTCCATGGGGCCCCGCAAACCCCAAAATACCATCTCGTAAAAGTTCTCTGAAATTTTAATTGTTCAGTTGCTCTTACTTTCTGTTCATTGGACTCAGCTTATTTCTGTTTCCGTTTGCTGTTACCTTTAACTAATGTCCATTTAAAAATAAATATACACACACACACACACACACACACACACACACACACACACACACACACACACACACACACACACACACACACTTATTTATCTTATAAACCCATATTGACACCAGAATGGCACAGTGATGTGAATCCCTCACTTCAAAATTCCACATACATTTTTGCTATACATGTTGCATTTATTTAGAATATTTATTAACATATCATAATAAAGTGCCATTAAAGTGCCAGTTATGCTGAGACTAGTGGTTCAACAACCACTGGAGAACCATAGTTTCTGTATGCCTGCTTTACAGGGCCTAGTCCTGAAAATATACTCCTTAAATAAAACACCAAAGTTCATAGTAAACAGTTAATTAAAAAAATCTATTGAAAAAAAAACACAAAAATTTGAAGCGATTCCTGCAGCTTTCTTTGATTTTCAGGAAAGATATATGACCCCTATTAAGTAGCTGCGCCGAGCACTTAGCACCACCCTGTACAGTGCCAGTTTTTCTAAGACTAAATAACGCAGATCTATTCCCTGGAACGGGCAATGCAATTATAAGGGGTTTCAGAAATTAATTGAGTTCAGCTGATATTATTATGGAATCGTTCCCACTAGCGGAGCCTGTTACATGTAAAGCACGTGGGGCACATGCCTACAATGTGACACTAATAGATTTATCTCTCGGAGTTATATTTGCCATCGCCACCAACTATTTCCATAACACCTGATTGTGTACAAGACACGTCTAAAAGTAATTACTCTTAAAAAGCGAAGAGAAGATATTCCATGGAAATCTTTACTGCTCACAGCAACACTGACTATTGGGAGCTGTCACATAATTTGGGATTGATTCTGGGTCGGACGTAAAGTTGCTGTATTTGTGGATAATTGCGGTAGCCTGATTTACTACTATGTACTAATGCCAGCTTCCATCCGGCTTATGTGAGGATCCCTGTGGCTCAGCCAATCTGCTTCTCACTGCCATGTCACAGGCTGGGTTTGAAAAATGATAGTTAGGAGCTGATTGGCTGGTGCGTTATCACCTTCCATTTTATCACTTCACCAGGCTTAATAAATCTGCCCCACAGTTCCCGGATTGTATTACAGGGTGATGATAATGTGGTTGTGGAGCCACACCCCAGCTCCACGTAGGAAGCCGCTTCGCCCACCGTTTTTTCAACTACAACTATCGTCATTCATATTGGTACTTCAATCAGCCTTCTGCTAAGATGCAAGAGATCTGTCTGTAACAGGTTTCACTCAGAAATGCACAGAGAGATGCAAAAATGTGTACCTCTGCTTCTGCGCATGCACCTTACGCTAAAACTCACTATTTGCGACCAGCGCCGGATCCAGGCATGTTCGAATTGAGCGGCCGCGCAGAGCGCCACCCTAATGGGTGCCGCACGCTGGCGCCACCATATTGGAGCCTGGAGCCAGCCTGCTAAACTGCTCTGTGCGTGCTATGTGGCACTGGCGTCCGCACAGTGCGTACTGAGTAGTTCAGCTTTAGTCCGCCCGCGATCCACAGCACTCCCCCCCTCCCTCGTCGCCGGCACAGGTACTCTGGGGGCATATCTGGCACTCTGGATACATGTATATCTGGCACTGTGGGGGCATTTATGTATCTGGCACTGTGGGGGCATTTGTGTATCTGGCACTGTGGGGGCATTTGTGTATCTGGCACTGTGGGGGCATTTGTGTATCTGGCACTGTGGGGGCATTTGTGTATCTGGCACTGTGGGGGCATTTGTGTATCTGGCACTGTGGGGGCATTTATGTATCTGGCACTGTGGGGGCATTTATGTATCTGGCACTGTGGGGGCATTTGTTTAGCTGACACTGTGGGGGCATTTGTGTATCTGGCACTGTGGGGGCATTTATGTATCTGGCACTGTGGGGGCATTTATGTATCTGGCACTGTGGGGCATTTATGTATCTGGCACTGTAGGGGCATTTATGTATCTGGCACTGTGGGCGCATATATGTATCTGGCACTGTAGGGGCATTTATGTATCTGGCACTGTGGGGGTATTTGTGTATCTGGCACTGTGGGGAATTTGTGTATCTGGCACCGTAGGGGCATTTATGTATCTGGCACTGTGGGGGCATCTATGTATCTGGCACTGCAGGGGCATATATGTATTTGGCACTGTAGGGGCATTTATGCATCCGGCACTGTGGGGCATTTATGTATCTGGCACTTGGGGGGGCATTTATGTATCTGGCACTGTAGGGGCATTTATGTATCTGTAGGGGCATTTATGTATCTGGCACTGTAGGGGCATTTATGTATCTGTAGGGGCATTTATGTATCTGGCACTGTGGGGGCATTTATGTATCTGGCACTGTGGGGGCATTTGTGTATCTGCCACTGTGGGGGCATTTCTGTATCTCGCACTGTGGGGGCATTTATGTATCTGGCACTGTGGGGGCATTTGTGTATCTGCCACTGTGGGGGCATTTCTGTATCTCGCACTGTGGGGGCATTTATGTATCTGGCACTGTGGGGCATTTATGTATATGGCACTGTGGGGGGCATTTATGTATCTGGCACTGCGGGGGCATATATGTATTTGGCACTGTAGGGGCATTTATGTATCCGGCACTGTGGGGCATTTATGTATCTGGCACTTGGGGGGGCATATATGTATCTGGCACTGAAGGGGCATTTATGTATCTGTAGGGGCATTTATGTATCTGGCACTGTGGGGGCATTTATGTATCTGGCACTGTGGGGGCATTTGTGTATCTGCCACTGTGGGGGCATTTCTGTATCTCGCACTGTGGGGGCATTTATGTATCTGGCACTGTGGGGCATTTATGTATATGGCACTGTGGGGGCATTTATGTATCTGGCACTGTAGGGGCATTTATGTATCTGGCACTTGGGGGGGGGGGTAAATATGTATCTGGCACTGTAGGGGCATTTATGTATCCGGCACTGTGGGGGCATTTGTGTATCTGGCACTGTGGGGGCATTTGTGTATCTGCCACTGTGGGGGCATTTGTGTATCTGCCACTGTGGGGGCATTTCTGTATCTGGCACTGTGGGGGCATTTCTGTATCTGGCACTGTGGGGGCATTTGTGTATCTGGCACTGTGGGGGCATTTATGTATCTGGCACTGTGGGGGCATTTCTGTATCTGGCACTGTGGGGGCATTTCTGTATCTGGCACTGTGTGGGCATTTGTGTATCTGGCACTGTGGGGGCATTTGTGTATCTGGCACTGTGGGGGCATTTATGTATCTGGCACTGTGGGGGCATTTATGTATCTGGCACTGTGGGGGCATTTGTGTATCTGGCACTGTGGGGGCATTTGTGTATCTGGCACTGTGGGGGCATTTGTGTATCTGGCACTGTGGGGGGCATTTATGTATCTGGCACTGTGGGGGCATTTATGTATCTGGCACTGTAGGGACATTTATGTATCTGGCACTGTGGGGGCATTTCTGTATCTTGCACTGTGGGGGCATTTATGTATCTGGCACTGTGGGGGCATTTATGTATCTGGCACTGTGGGGGCATTTATGTATCTGGCACTGTAGGGACATTTATGTATCTGGCACTATGGGGCATTTGTGTATCTGGCACTGTGGAGGCATTTGTGTATCTGTAGGGGCATTTATGTATCTGGCACTGTGAGGGCATTTGTGTATCTGGCACTGTGGGGGGCATTTATGTATCTGGCACTGTGGGGGCATTTATGTATCTGGCACTGTAGGGACATTTATGTATCTGGCACTATGGGGCATTTGTGTATCTGTAGGGGCATTTATGTATCTGGCACTGTGGGGGCATTTATGTATCTGGCACTGTGGGGGCATTTATGTATCTGGCACTGTGGGGGCATTTATGTATCTGGCACTGTGGGGGCATTTATGTATCTGGCACTGTGGGGGCATTTGTGTATCTGGCACTGTGGGGGGCATTTATGTATCTGGCACTGTGGGGGCATTTATGTATCTGGCACTGTAGGGACATTTCTGTATCTGGCACTGTGGGGGCATTTCTGTATCTTGCACTGTGGGGGCATTTATGTATCTGGCACTGTGGGGGCATTTATGTATCTGGCACTGTGGGGGCATTTATGTATCTGGCACTGTAGGGACATTTATGTATCTGGCACTATGGGGCATTTGTGTATCTGGCACTGTGGAGGCATTTGTGTATCTGTAGGGGCATTTATGTATCTGGCACTGTGGGGGCATTTGTGTATCTGGCACTGTGGGGGGCATTTATGTATCTGGCACTGTGGGGGCATTTATGTATCTGGCACTGTAGGGACATTTATGTATCTGGCACTGTGGGGGCATTTCTGTATCTTGCACTGTGGGGGCATTTATGTATCTGGCACTGTGGGGGCATTTATGTATCTGGCACTGTGGGGGCATTTATGTATCTGGCACTGTAGGGACATTTATGTATCTGGCACTATGGGGCATTTGTGTATCTGGCACTGTGGAGGCATTTGTGTATCTGTAGGGGCATTTATGTATCTGGCACTGTGGGGGCATTTATGTATCTGGCACTGTGGGGGCATTTATGTATCTGGCACTGTGGGGGCATATATGTATCTGGCACTGTAGGGGCATTTATGTATCTGGCACTGTGGGGCATTTGTGTATCTGGCACTGTGGGGCATTTGTGTATCTGGCACTGTAGGGGCATTTATGTATCTGGCACTGTGGGGGCATTTATGTATCTGGCACTGTAGGGGCATATATGTATCTGGCACTGTAGGGGCATTTATGTATCTGGCACTGTGGGGCATTTATGTATCTGGCACTGTGGGGGCATATATGTATCTGGCACTGTAGGGGCATATATGTATTTGGCACTGTAGGGGCATTTATGTATCTGGCACTGTGGGGCATTTGTGTATCTGGCACTGGGGGGGGGGGGCATATATGTATCTGGCACTGTAGGGGCATTTATGTATCTGGCACTGTAGGGGCATTTATGTATCTGGCACTGTGGGGGCATATATGTATCTGGCACTGTAGGGGCATATATGTATCTGGCACTGTAGGGTCATTTATGTATCTGGCACTGTGGGGCATTTATGTATCTGGCACTGGGGGGGGGGCATATATGTATCTGGCACTGTAGGGGCATTTATGTATCTGGAACTGTGGGGCATTTATGTATCTGGAACTGTGGGGCATTTGTGTATCTGGCACTGTGGGGGCATTTGTGTATATGGCACTGTGGGGGCATTTGTGTATCTGGCACTGTGGGGGCATTTATGTGTCTGCCACTGTGGGGGCATTTATGTATCTCGCACTGTGGGGGCATTTATGTATCTGGCACTGTGGGGCATTTATGTATCTGGCACTGTGGAGCATTTATGTATCTGGCACTGTGGGGCATTTGTGTATCTGGCACTGTGGGGCATTTGTGTATCTGGCACTGTGGGGGCATTTCTGTATCTCGCACTGTGGGGGCATTTATGTATCTGGCACTGTAGGGGCATTTATGTATCTGGCACTGTGGGGGCATATATGTATCTGGCACTGTGGGGGGCATTTATGTATCAGGCAATGTGGGGGCATTTATGTATATGGCACTGTGGGGGGCATTTATGTATCTGGCACTGTAGGGGCATTTATGTATCTGGCACTGTGGGGGCATTTATGTATCTGGCACTGTGGGGGCATATATGTATCTGGCACTGTGTGGGGCATTTATGTATCTGGCACTGTGGGGGCATTTATGTATCTGGCACTGTGGGGGCATTTATGTATCTGGCACTGTGGGGGCATTTATGTATCTGGCAGTGTGGGCATATATGTATCTGGCACTGTGGGGACATGTGTATCTGACACTGCTGGGGGCATATCATGTGTATCTGGCACTGCTGGGGGGGCATATCGTGTATCTGGCACTGCTGGGGGGCATATCATGTGTAGCTGGCACTGTTTGGGGGCATATCATGTGTAGCTGGCACTGCTGGGCTGCATATCATGTGTAGCTGGCACTGCTGGGGGCATATCATGTGTAGCTGGCACTGCTGGGGTGCATATCATGTCTAGCTGGCACTGCTGGGGGGCATATCATGTCTATCTGGCACTGCTAGGGGGCATATCATGTCTATCTGGCACTGCTGGGTGGCATATCATGTCTATCTGGCACTGCTGGGTGGCATATCATGTCTATCTGGCACTGCTGGGGGTCATATCAAGTGTAGCTGGCACTGCTGGGGGGCATATCATGTGTAGCTGGCACTGCTGGTGGGCATATCATGTGTAGCTGGCATTGCTGGTGGGCATATCATGTGTAGCTGGCACTGCTGGGGGGCATGTCATGTATATCTGACACTGCTGGGGGGCATGTCATGTCTATATGGCACTGCACTACTGTAGACATTATGTGTATCTGGCACTATACTGTGATATTATGTGTATCTGGCACTATACTGTGATATTATGTGTATCTGGCACTATACTTTAGACATTATGTGTAAGGAACACTACTGTGGCTGTTATGTGTAAGGCTGTTAATTGTGTGCATAGAGGGGGTGTGAAAATATATTTATTTATAGTTTGATAATATGAAGTTGTGATGCCACGCCCACTTTACCAGGAGTGCGAATGCCCAATATATATCGCAAGCCCATTGGCGGGCATGTGTACTCCTGATATGTCTGAATGACGTCGTTCAAAGACATACTGTATCATGTCTGGCTGTGTGTACAGGCGGTCTGCACTTAGCCCGTACACTTGCTGCAAGGACCACTGGTGACTGACATCTCAACTGGGTGGGCACACTTGTGACGTCAGGCACGACACATCGGGTGCACAATTGGTAAGTGCGTATTCGCTAACCAATCGTTAGAGGTCAGGTGCGCACCCAGCTTAAGGGCCTGGAACGGAAAATGATCAAGGCCTATTGTGAGAAGCGGAGGTGTGGCCAGTGCTGGGTGGGTGTGGCCAGTGCTACATGGCAGTGTGCACCCCCTACACCATCAGCCCCAAGTGTCTTCCTACAAATATAACAACAGGATAATTCAATCATTTTGTGAGGAAACTATAAATAGAATTTTGATACTTATGTTGTCATGACGATGAGCCTATTATTACGTGGAGGCTGGGTCTGTAGTCCCATCCGCACCACTGGTAATCTGGCCCAGTGCGCCTGGCGCCCATGTTCTTGTGCCTGTCACTTGTTCTGTGACGCCCTGACGTTCTCCTGTGCTGGGGGCGAGGGGTGCCGGCCCAGGTAGTCTCTGCGCCCTGCTCTGGCACTGGTTAGCACAGATGCGCAGTAGTGAACATACGCATCTTTGTGCCTCTCTGCTGGTTGTCTGTGAAAGGGAGGTTTCTGGGTGGCATCTGGCCATCTTGTGGGAGTGTCATGGACAGGTAGACATGTGCATCCTATACAGCGTTGTGTGTATGCTGGTGGCCGCCTGTTTCAGAGGGATCTCTTGCTCCTAGCAGGTAGGTGTGAGTGGCTATATTAATGGTGACAGCTGTGCACTTGGAGGCTAGCGTAAGCCGCATTACCACTCCACTAGCAAAATATCTGCAAGCCAAACGCAACCACATACAGTATGGAGCTGCAATGTCCTTAATGGATTTCTACATGCGTTCTCATGCCATCTACTGCATTAATGCAGGAGACACAGGGCGCGCTATGTTCTACAATGCTAAAGATGGTGTTTATTAGGAGTATATTAATATAAAAAATAATGTACAGTGAGAGGCGAAAGTATTGGTCGCCTCCAGGTGCTAGTTCCGTAGGGGGCGCCTCTTCATATGGTAAGGAAAATAAGGGGTATATTTATTGGGTGTGGATCATCAAATCGACAGTATCTAGGTCGACCACTATAGGTCGACAGGGATGGAAGGTCGACAGGGTTTCTAGGTCGACATGTGCTAGGTCGACAGGTCATAAGGTCAACACGAGTTGTTGTTTTTTTGTGTCGTTTTCTTCGTAGAGTGACCAGGAACCCCAATTAGTGTACCGTGTCCCCTCGCATGGCTCGCGAGCTTCGGGCAAGGTGCCTCGCTCCGCTAACACTGCGCTCGGCACAGATTACCGTTCCAATCGTAGTCCACGTGGATCATTAAGTATGAAAAAGTTAAAAAAAGAAAGATTTTTTTTAAAAAAAACTTCATGTCGACCTTTTGACCTGTCGACCTAGCACATGTCGACCTAAAAACCCTGTCGACCGTCCATCCCTGTCGACCTAGTGACTGTTGACCTATAGTGGTCGACCTAAACATTGTCGACCTAGACAGTGTCGATCTTCAGACCAGATCCCATATTTATTACAAACAGAACAAAATTATTTTTTTTAAAAAATCAATTTTTGAACTTGCTCATACTTTACGATCCACGTGGACTACAATTGGGAACGGTAACCTGTGCCAAGCGCAGCGGTAGCGGAGTGAGGCACCTTGCCTGAATTTTGCGAGCCATGCGTGGCAACACGGTGCACTAATTGGGGTTCCCCATCAATTTACGAAGAGAACGACACAAAAAAAAAAAGTTAAAAAATAATAATCTCATGTCGACGTTTTGACCTGTCGACCTAGTGCCCCTGTCGACCTAATGACTGTTAGCCTAAGTTGTGTCGACCCAACAACCCATACCCCAGGGGGCCTCTGGGCCTATTTTCATGGGAGGCCTGGAGCTGCAGATCCACCTGCCCCATTGTTAATACGGCCCTCAGTACAGATAATTTACTAACTTTTGCTGCAAGTGATTACGTTTTACGGGAGTTTTATTAGTGATGAGCGGGTTCGGATCCTCGGGATCCGAACCCGCCCAAACTTCACCTTTTTTTTCACGGGTCCGAGCGACTCGGATCCTCCCGCCTTGCTCGGTTAACCCGAGCGCGCCCGAACGTCATCATCCCGCTGTCGGATTCTCGCGAGATTCGGATTCTATATAAGGAGCCGCGCGTCGCCGCCATTTTCACACGTGCATTGAGATTGATAGGGAGAGGACGTGGCTGGCGTCCTCTCCGTTATAGTAGAAAAGACTGAGTGACTTAGTTATAATTGTGGGGAGGATTGGGGACGGGAAGCAGCTGTTAGGGAGTACAGTGCAGGGTTTTGATTATAATACCACCAGTGAGTTTAATCCGTTGTTTCTCTGCCTGAAAAAAACGCTCCACCATATCTGTGCTCACTCAGTGTGCTGCACTGCTGCATATATCTGTGCTGAGTGCACTGCTCACACTGCCTAATTGTGGGGACTGGGGAGCAGTTATAGCAGGAGTACAGTGCACAGTTTTGCTGACAGTGACCACCAGTCCAGTATACGTTTGTCTGCCTGAAAAACACTCCTGTGGTGGCTTTTTTTTTCTTCATACTAGTTTAGCAGTCTGCTGACAGTGTCCACCAGGTCCGTTATTATTATACAGTATATTTTATATATATATATATATATATATATATATATATATATAGCAGTACGGTAGGCCACGGCTGTACCTACCTCTGTGTCGTCAGTGCACTCGTCGTCCATAAGTAATATAATACTATACTATAGTATCCATCCATCTACATTGTATACCTGTGGTGGCTTTTTTTTTCTTCATACTAGTTTAGCAGTCTGCTGACAGTGTCCACCAGGTCCGTTATTATTATTATACAGTATATTATATATATATATATATATATATATATATATAGCAGTACGGTAGGCCACGGCTGTACCTACCTCTGTGTCGTCAGTGCACTCGTCGTCCATAAGTAATATAATACTATACTATCCATCCATCTACATTGTATACCTCTGGTGGGTTTTTTTCTCTTCATACTAGTTTAGCAGTCTGCTGACAGTGTCCACCAGGTCCGTTATTATTATACAGTATATTATATATATATATATATATATATATATAGCAGTACGGTAGGCCACGGCTGTACCTACCTCTGTGTCGTCAGTGCACTCGTCGTCCATAAGTAATATAATACTATACTATCCATCCATCTACATTGTATACCTGTGGTGGCTTTTTTTTTCTTCATACTAGTTTAGCAGTCTGCTGATAGTGTCCACCAGGTCCGTTATTATTATTATACAGTATATTACATATATATATATATATATATAGCAGTACGGTAGGCCTCGGCTGTACCTACCTCTGTGTCGTCAGTGCACTCGTCGTCCATAAGTAATATAATACTATACTATCCATCCATCTACATTGTATACCTCTGGTGGGTTTTTTTCTCTTCATACTAGTTTAGCAGTCTGCTGACAGTGTCCACCAGGTCCGTTATTATTATACAGTATATTTTATATATATATATATATATATATATATATATATATATAGCAGTACGGTAGGCCACGGCTGTACCTACCTCTGTGTCGTCAGTGCACTCGTCGTCCATAAGTAATATAATACTATACTATAGTATCCATCCATCTACATTGTATACCTGTGGTGGCTTTTTTTTTCTTCATACTAGTTTAGCAGTCTGCTGACAGTGTCCACCAGGTCCGTTATTATTATTATACAGTATATTATATATATATATATATATATATATATATATAGCAGTACGGTAGGCCACGGCTGTACCTACCTCTGTGTCGTCAGTGCACTCGTCGTCCATAAGTAATATAATACTATACTATCCATCCATCTACATTGTATACCTCTGGTGGGTTTTTTTCTCTTCATACTAGTTTAGCAGTCTGCTGACAGTGTCCACCAGGTCCGTTATTATTATACAGTATATTATATATATATATATATATATATAGCAGTACGGTAGGCCACGGCTGTACCTACCTCTGTGTCGTCAGTGCACTCGTCGTCCATAAGTAATATAATACTATACTATCCATCCATCTACATTGTATACCTGTGGTGGCTTTTTTTTTCTTCATACTAGTTTAGCAGTCTGCTGATAGTGTCCACCAGGTCCGTTATTATTATTATACAGTATATTACATATATATATATATATATATATAGCAGTACGGTAGGCCTCGGCTGTACCTACCTCTGTGTCGTCAGTGCACTCGTCGTCCATAAGTAATATAATACTATACTATCCATCCATCTACATTGTATACCTGTGGTGGTTTTTTTTTCTTTCTTCATACTAGTTTAGCAGTCTGCTGACAGTGTCCACCAGGTCCGTTATCATTATTATACAGTATATTATATATATATATATATATATATATATATATATAGCAGTACGGTAGGCCACGGCTGTACCTACCTCTGTGTCGTCAGTGCACTCGTCGTCCGTAAGTAAAATAATACTATACTATCCATCCATCTACATTGTATACCTGTGGTGGTTTTTTTCTTCTTCATACTAGTTTAGCAGTCTGCTGACAGTGTCCACCAGGTCCGTTATTATTATTATACAGTATATTATATATATATATATATATATATATATAGCAGTACGGTAGGCCACGGCTGTACCTACATCTGTGTCGTCAGTGCACTCGTCGTCCATAAGTAATATAATACTATACTATCCAGCCATCTACATTGTATACCTGTGGTGGCTTTTTTTTTCTTCATACTAGTTTAGCAGTCTGCTGACAGTGTCCACCAGGTCCGTTATTATTATTATACAGTATATTATATATATATATATATATATATATATATATATAGCAGTACGGTAGGCCACGGCTGTACCTACCTCTGTGTCGTCAGTGCACTCGTCGTCCATAAGTAATATAATACTATACTATCCATCCATCTACATTGTATACCTGTGGTGGTTTTTTTTTCTTCATACTAGTTTAGCAGTCTGCTGACAGTGTCCACCAGGTCCGTTATTATTATTATACAGTATATTATATATATATATATATATAGCAGTACGGTAGGCCACGGCTGTACCTACCTCTGTGTCGTCAGTGCACTCGTCGTCCATAAGTAATATAATACTATACTATCCATCCATCTACATTGTATACCTGTGGTGGCTTTTAGTTGTGCGCATTAAAATATGGAGAACAAAAATGTGGAGGTTAAAAAAATAGGGAAAGATCAAGATCCACTTCCACCTCGTGCTGAAGCTGCTGCCACTAGTCATGGCCGAGACGATGAAATGCCATCAACGTCGTCTGCCAAGGCCGATGCCCAATGTCATAGTACAGAGCATGTAAAATCCAAAACACAAAAGATCAGTAAAATGACCCAAAAATCAAAATTAAAAGCGTCTGAGGAGAAGCGTAAACTTGCCAATATGCCATTTACGACACGGAGTGGCAAGGAACGGCTGAGGCCCTGGCCTATGTTCATGGCTAGTGGTTCAGCTTCACGTGAGGATGGAAGCACTCATCCTCTCGCTAGAAAAAAGAAAAGACTTAAGCTGGCAAAAGCACAGCAAAGAACTGTGCGTTCTTCGAAATCACAAATCCCCAAGGAGAGTCCAATTGTGTCGGTTGCGATGCCTGACCTTCCCAACACTGGACGGGAAGAGCTTGCACCTTCCACCATTTGCACGCCCCCTGCAAGTGCTGGAAGGAGCACCCGCAGTCCAGTTCCTGATAGTCAAATTGAAGATGTCAGTGTTGAAGTACACCAGGATGAGGATATGGGTGTTGCTGGCGCTGGGGAGGAAATTGACAAGGAGGATTCTGATGGTGATGTGGTTTGTTTAAGTCAGGCACCCGGGGAGACACCTGTTGTCTGTGGGAGGAATATGGCCATTGACATGCCTGGTCAAAATACAAAAAAAAATCAGCTCTTCAGTGTGGAATTATTTCAACAGAAATGCGGACAACAGGTGTCAAGCCGTGTGTTGCCTTTGTCAAGCTGTAATAAGTAGGGGTAAGGATGTTAACCACCTCGGAACATCCTCCCTTATACGTCACCTGCAGCGCGTTCATAATAAGTCAGTGACAAGTTCAAAAACTTTGGGCGACAGCGGAAGCAGTCCACTAACCAGTAAATCCCTTCCTCTTGTAACCAAGCTCCCGCAAACCACACCACCAACTCCCTCAGTGTCAATTTCCTCCTTACCCAGGAAAGCCAATAGTCCTGCAGGCCATGTCACTGGCAAGTCTGACGAGTCCTCTCCTGCCTGGGATTCCTCCGATGCATCCTTGAGTGTAACGCCTACTGCTGCTGGCGCTGCTGTTGTTGCTGCTGGGAGTCGATCGTCATCCCAGAGGGGAAGTCGGAAGACCACTTGTACTACTTCCAGTAAGCAATTGACTGTCCAACAGTCCTTTGCGAGGAAGATGAAATATCACAGCAGTCATCCTGTTGCAAAGCGGATAACTCAGGCCTTGACAACTATGTTGGTGTTAGACGTGAGTCCAGTATCCGCCGTTAGTTCACGGGGAACTAGAGAATTGCTTGAGGTAGTGTGCCCCCGTTACCAAATACCATCTAGGTTCCACTTCTCTAGGCAGGCGATACCGAGAATGTACACGGACGTCAGAAAAAGAGTCACCAGTGTCCTAAAAAATGCAGTTGTACCCAATGTCCACTTAACCACGGACATGTGGACAAGTGGAGCAGGGCAGACTCAGGACTATATGACTGTGACAGCCCACTGGGTAGATGTATTGCCTCCTGCTGCAAGAACAGCAGCGGCGGCACCAGTAGCAGCATCTCGCAAACGCCAACTCGTTCCTAGGCAGGCTACGCTTTGTATCACCGCTTTCCAGAATACGCACACAGCTGAAAACCTCTTACGGCAACTGAGGAAGATCATCGCAGAATGGCTTACCCCAATTGGACTCTCCTGGGGATTTGTGGCATCGGACAACGCCAGCAATATTGTGCCTGCATTACATCTGGGCAAATTCCAGCACGTCCCATGTTTTGCACATACCTTGAATTTGGTGGTGCAGAATTATTTAAAAAACGACAGGGGCGTGCAAGAGATGCTGTCGGTGGCCAGAAGAATTGCGGGCCACTTTCGGCGTACAGGCACCGCGTACAGAAGACTGGAGCACCACCAAAAACACCTGAACCTGCCCTGCCATCATCTGAAGCAAGAGGTGGTAACGAGGTGGAATTCAACCCTCTATATGCTTCAGAGGATGGAGGAGCAGCAAAAGGCCATTCAAGCCTATACATCTGCCCACGATATAGGCAAAGGAGGTGGAATGCACCTGTCTCAAGCGCAGTGGAGAATGATTTCAACGTTGTGCAAGGTTCTGCAACCTTTTGAACTTGCCACACGTGAAGTCAGTTCAGACACTGCCAGCCTGAGTCAGGTCATTCCCCTCATCAGGCTTTTGCAGAAGAAGCTGGAGGCATTGAAGGAGGAGCTAAAACAGAGCGATTCCGCTAGGCATGTGGGACTTGTGGATGGAGCCCTTCATTCGCTTAACCAGGATTCACGGGTGGTCAATCTGTTGAAATCAGAGCACTACATTTTGGCCACCGTGCTCGATCCTAGATTTAAAACCTACGTTGGATCTCTCTTTCCGGCAGACACAAGTCTGCAGAGGTTCAAAGACCTGCTGGTGAGAAAATTGTCAAGTCAAGCGGAACGCGACCCGTCAACATCTCCTCCTTCACATTCTCCCGCAACTGGGGGTGCGAGGAAAAGGCTACGAATTCCGAGCCCACCCGCTGGCGGTGATGCAGGGCAGTCTGGAGCGACTGCTGATGCTGACATCTGGTCCGGACTGAAGGACCTGCCAACGATTACTGACATGTCGTCTACTGTCACTGCATATGATTCTCTCACCATTGAAAGAATGGTGGAGGATTATATGAGTGACCGCATCCAAGTAGGCACGTCAGACAGTCCGTACGTATACTGGCAGGAAAAAGAGGCAATTTGGAGGCCCTTGCAGAAACTGGCTTTATTCTACCTAAGTTGCCAGTGTGTACTCCGAAAGAGTGTTTAGTGCCGCCGCTCACCTTGTCAGCAATCTGAGGTTACTTCCAGAAAATGTGGAGAAGATGATGTTCATTAAAATGAATTATAATCAATTCCTCCGTGGAGACATTCACCAGCAGCAATTGCCTCCAGAAAGTACACGGGGACCTGAGATGGTGGATTCCAGTGGGGACGAATTAATAATCTGTGAGGAGGGGGATGTACACAGTGAAAGGGGTGATGAATCGGACGATGATGATGAGGTGGACATCTTGCCTCTGTAGAGCCAGTTTGTGCAAGGAGAGATTGATTGCTTCTTTTTTGGTGGAGGCCCAAACCAACCAGTCATTTCAGTCACAGTCGTGTGGCAGACCCTGTCGCTGAAATGATGGGTTCGTTAAAGTGTGCATGTCCTGTTTATACAACATAAGGGTGGGTGGGAGGGCCCAAGGACAATTCCATCTTGCACCTCTTTTTTCTTTCATTTTTCTTTGCGTCATGTGCTGTTTGGGGAGTATTTTTTTGAAGGGCCATCCTGCGTGACACTGCAGTGCCACTCCTAGATGGGCCAGGTGTTTGTGTCGGCCACTAGGGTCGCTTAGCTTAGTCACACAGCTACCTCATTGCGCCTCTTTTTTTCTTTGCGTCATGTGCTGTTTGGGGAGTATTTTTTTGAAGGGCCATCCTGCGTGACACTGCAGTGCCACTCCTAGATGGGCCAGGTGTTTGTGTCGGCCACTAGGGTCGCTGAGCTTAGTCACACAGCTACCTCATTGCACCTCTTTTTTTCTTTGCGTCATGTGCTGTTTGGGGAGTATTTTTTTTGAAGGGCCATCCTGCGTGACACTGCAGTGCCACTCCTAGATGGGCCAGGTGTTTGTGTCGGCCACTTGTGTCGCTTAGCATAGCCATCCAGCGACCTCGGTGCAAATTTTAGGACTAAAAATAATATTGTGAGGTGTGAGGTGTTCAGAATAGACTGAAAATGAGTGGAAATTATGGTTATTGAGGTTAATAATACCATGGGATCAAAATGACCCCCAAATTCTATGATTTAAGCTGTTTTTTAGGGTTTTTTGAAAAAAACACCCGAATCCAAAACACACCCGAATCCGACAAAAAAAATTCGGTGAGGTTTTGCCAAAACGCGTTCGAACCCAAAACACGGCCGCGGAACCGAACCCAAAACCAAAACACAAAACCCGAAAAATTTCCGGTGCACATCACTAGGTTTTACTAAGGCCTGTGGATAACTAGCCCGAAACACCGCCTAATTCTCTGGGAGAGATGTTCCCGCCTAACACTACAATGAAGGGCCACAAACTAAACGTGAGGTGACAGACGAGAGTTATTTATAAATCCACATCACTAATTATTTGCTGTAGTTCCCTCTCTACTAGCACATTGTACAGGCAGACACATCTGAAACGTAAATCGCAAATAAATAAGTGTGTTTTACTTTTGTTTAGACAGCCTCCATCAAAAACTCCTCAATTATCTTGTGCTGGCAGGATTGTAAGAAGAGATAGATGTGACAAAGAGGAGTAGCATTTATCTGCATCCCAGCAGTTACAGATCTCAGCGATCACAATGTTTTATCAATATATAGTAACTGTTCATGTTACTAAGCAGAGCCCTTTCCACTGCCAACTTGTCAGGCACAGGAACATAAACGTTTATGGCAGCTGAATGCCAACTTGCCCTTCTAATCCTGAATGTGCCGTCTGTTTTCTGACGTACCCTTAACAGATCATGCACTCAGGATTTCCTTGTTTGGGAAAAAGTGGGAAAATTATGTCTCCTTAAATGGTATGTAGCAAAAATGTCGACATTTACAATGTGGATGTGTGGAATGTCAACATGCAAAACGCCAACATTCTGCGCGGACCAACAGTGGAGGGTTAGGCTGCAGGAGAGCAGGGGTTAGGCACTAGGGGGAGAGTTAGCATTAAATTACGGGAGGGGAGGTTCAGGTTATGCACTAGGGGGAGAGTTAGTGTTAGACTACGGGAGGGGAGGCTCGGGTTTGGCACTAGGGGGAGTTAGGGTTAGACTGCGGGAGGGGAGGTTCGAGTTTGGCACTAGGGGAGAGTTAGGCTTAGACTATGGGAGGGGAGGTTCAGGTTTGGCACTAGGGGAGAGTTAGGGTTAGACTATGGGAGGGGAGGTTCGGGTTTGGCACTAGGGGAGAGTTAGGGTTAAACTATGGGAGGGGAGGTTCGGGTTTGGCACTAGGGGAGAGTTAGGGCTAGACTACGGAAAGGGAGGTTCGGGTTTGGCACTAGGGGAGAGTTAGGCTTAGACTATGGGAGGGGAGGTTCAGGTTTGGCACTAGGGGAGAGTTAGGGTTAGACTATGGGAGGGGAGGTTCGGGTTTGGCACTAGGGGAGAGTTAGGGTTAGACTATGGGAGGGGAGGTTCGGGTTTGGCACTAGGGGAGAGTTAGGGTTAGACTACGGGAGGGGAGGTTCGGGTTTGGCACAAGGGGAGAGTTAGTGTTAGACTACGGGAGGGGAGGCTCGGGTTTGGCACTAGGGGAGAGTTAGGGTTAGACTACGGGAGGGGAGGTTCGGGTTAGGCTTAGACTGTGGGAGGGGAGATCAGGGCCTACTCACCTACTTTAGATGACTCCTCTCCTGGAGAAGCCCAGGGAAGAGACGCTTCTGCAGATTTGAGGGGGTGGGACTGGTGCTTGTGTTATTAGGCCTCGTCACCAACTTGAGGGAAACGCTGTGATTTGTGGGCCTGCAGCAATGGAATGGGCTTAAAATAGTGCGACTCATGTCATTAGCCCCGCCGCCTCCAAACGACACTGGGATTCCCATTAATCCATACTTGCCTACTCTCCCAGATCGTGCGGGGGAGTCCTGATCTCCTGAAGAGTGGGCATCCGTCCCGCATTGTGCCCACTTCCTAGTGAAGTGGGCACAATGGGGAAAACAGTAACCAGAATCCGCGGTCCGTGCGGAGGGGGCTGGGCTTAGCATTGCGGTTCTGTTAATTCAAGTTGGGAGCTACTATGCACCTGGGCCCTCATTCCGAGTTGTTCGTTCGCTAGCTGCTTTTAGCAGCATTGCACACACTAAGACGCCGCCTACTGGGAGTGTATCTTAGCATAGCAGAATTGCGAACGAAAGATTAGCAGAATTGCGAATAGAAATTTCTTAGCAGTTTCTGAGTAGCTCGAGACTTACTCCTCCACTGCGATCAGTTCAATCAGTTTCGTTCCTGGTTTGACGTCACAAACACACCCAGCGTTCGCCCAGCCAATCCCCCGTTTCTCCAGCCACTCCCGCGTTTTTTCTCAGAAACGTCAGCGTTTTTCCGCACACTCCCATAAAACGCCCAGTTTACGCCCAGAAACACCCACTTCCTGTCAATCACACTCCGATCACCAGAACGATGAAAAATCTTCGTTATGCCGTGAGTAAAATGCCAAACTTTTGTGCTAATTTACTTGGCGCAGGCGTACTGTGAACATTGCACATGCGCAGTTTGCGACTAATTGCTCCGTTGCGAAAAACACTAACGAGCGAACAACTCGGAATGAGGGCCCTGGTTAACTAGTGCTGCAGCTAATATCATCAGTACTGGGTGGACAACCCCCTTTGTTTTAGGCCTCATCCTCCAAAATCATACCCTGTTTTCCTGGAGATTATGGGGTGTATAATTTGTTTTCAATTGTTTTGCTTCTCTTTCTAATAAAGGGTCTGATGCAGTCCCGATTCAGTTGCAAATAACCAATGGTTTCGGGAGCCGAGGCTGCAGTGTGCATGTGCTGAGATGTTGGTGCTCTGGATGCCACTGCAGGATTGACAGACTGTAGTCATTTGGGGGAGGCGCCTGTCACCTCCATTTTGGGGGCGCCGTATCACTGACTCCTGCAGTGTAGTTTTGACGGACATCCTGACTAACCTGCCAGTGCATCAGAGAAGCCGGTAGTCTCCTGCGTCCTTTGCACATGTCCACACTGCTGATGCGCCTTGCTAACTGCGTTCACCTCTGAATAAAAAATATCTATAAAATATCCCTTTCAACTGTGGTTTTTTTTTTTTTTTTTATATGGTGCCGAGTTGTAAATGTTTTGGGGCACTAAGCTGAAAATGACCCCTGATGGAGACATCTCTCTTCTGACCTATTACAAAATACATTTGAAAAGATAGATTCCAATCCCACTAATTTTACCACAGGTACTAACTCAACTGCTCATTACATTAACAAAATACCTTACACACAGAGATATCACTCAGCAAATAATCCCCCACACTACAAAGATGTGCTGTAGAGTATAAGTCGCGGGAGGGTGATATATTTATCCTTTGTCCGCAATTACAGAAGCCTCTGGTCACCCGATGCTGTGGTCTCATTGCTGCACCTCTGCAAAGGCCGACATGCCACTCCCCTCAGCAACATGTTTCTCTGCAATACAGCTGGGGCCTGACACAGACAGACAGGAGGTTAGGTTTTTTTTTCTTCTTTTAACAAGGACGATGAAGAGAAAACTCGATGAAGTGAGCAATACATTTACACATGGCTGCATTACCCATTAGCCGACATACAGGAGACACTTTCTTTTGGGTGCATTAGAGATAGAGGGTAAAAGCCTGCCTCACATTCTGAGACCAGACATCGCATTTGTGCTGCTAATAGTGCTGTCTCTGCATTAGCATATCTATATTGGGTGCAGGGGGGGTGGGGTGCACACGTGCATCCTGCGTCCGCACTGCAGCAGCAGCAGAAATCGTTGGGGGAATATTGTGGCGACCATTTTCCCAGAGATTTGTGCATGTACAATAGAGAGTTCACCGGGAACATGGTGCGGCCGCCATGTTCCCGGAGACCAGCGCATGTGCGGTAGACTCTGACACAATGTCAGAATATACTGCGACTCAGGGGGTCATTCTGACATGATCGTACGCTGCTGTTTTTTCACAGCGCAGCAATCAGGTCACTACTGCGCAAGCGTATGCACCGCAATGTGCAGGCGCTTCGTACTGTTACAAAGTGGATCGTTGCTGGGCGATGGATTTAACGAAGAAACCATTTGCACAGCCGATCGCAAGAAGATTGACAGGAAGAGGGCGTTTATGGGTGTCAACTGACCGTTTTCAGGGAGTGGTTGGAAAAACGCAGGCGTGTCCAAGCGTTTGCAGGGCGGGTGTCTGATGTCAATTCTGGGACCGGACAGGATGAAGTGATCGCAGCGGCTGAGTAAGTCCTGGGCTACTCAGAGACTGCACAAACTGTTTTTGTACTGTTCGGCTGCACATGCGTTCGCACACTTGCAAAGCTAAAATACACTCCCCTGTGGGCGGCGACAACGCGTTCGCACGGCTGCAAAAAACAGCTAGCGAGCAATCAACTCGGAAAGACCCCCTCAGAGAGGAAGGGGGCCGCATGGAGCAGGCACACGGGCCCCCTCCTCTCTTAAACCGGCCTGTGTGTGTGCAGCAATTGTAGTGACTGGTTCTATGTCTGAGAGGAGAAACACAACAATTTGGACCATCAGAATGTAGGATTTATGGTATTTATGTCTTATATGCATGCATGCTGGATGGTGTTCAGCATACTGGGCACTGGCGTGCGCAGCACATTTTATTAGGGGGTGCACCATCGGGGGGGTGTCTAGCAACGCCTTTTGGGCGTGTTTAGTACCATCTATTGATGGTCAACACATATAAAATATCCATCTTTGTACCAATCCTAATGAAGCAGATACATTGTCAGATGTAAACAAACACCCCTGATGGCACTCACTGCAATTACACTGCTCCTCCTCAGCCTGGTCTGGCTCCCCCTCTCTTTCCTCTGCAAGCTGCACCAGCTTACTTACAAGTCAGTCACTCACTGACACTGACTGTCGCAGACTAGTACTGATGCTGCTGGAAAAATGAGTGACGTGTCAATGCTGCTGCCGGCCGTCTGCTAGTATTGAATTTGTCTTCCTAAGAGGAACGCTGGCTGCATGCTGCTCCTCATCAGTGGCTGGCGTTGGCATAGCATAGAAGGAGAGAGGTGTGTATGTGGCGGGTGTGACGGGTGGGCATGCGAGCAGCATGTCGTAATCACCTCACATCACACTGTTTTTGTACATGGAGGTGGAGCTGGGAGTTTGAAAGCCGGTGTCAGTTGCACCCTTGATTAACCCAGGCATCCAGCCAGTAATGCATTCCTGACAGGGTGCAGCGCAGAGGGGACAGTAATCAGCCTGCTCGACGATCGCTGCATCAGGCATGTGAGATCGGGGTTCCAGACATTAGGGGGTGCCTGTGCGCACCAGGCACCCCCCCTGCGCACACCTATGATACTGGGGCCTATTTAGCAAAACAGGTCCAAATAAATCCCCAAATGATTTACTATTGCTGCTAATTGCAGCGTTCAATATATTTCTCAGGCTTGTGTCTACGCTCGGCTCCCTGACAGTGCTGCTGTAGAGTGACTCAGGCACAGCTCCCTGACAGTGCTGCTGTAGAGTGACTCAGGCACAGCTCCCTGACAGTGCTGCTGTAGAGTGACTCAGGCACAGCTCCCTGACAGTGCTGCTGTAGAGTGACTCAGGCACAGCTCCCTGACAGTGCTGCTGTAGAGTGACACAGGCACAGCTCACAGGTATGAAAACTCCATTAATATCATGTATAATATTTATATCAGCAGTGTCGGACTGGGGCATGAAGGGCCCACCAGGGAAATGCAATCACAGGGGCCCACTAAGGGGCATTGCCATATTCTGGAAGGGGTGTGGCCACGTGACCAGAGAGGAGTGACCAGCCATTATAGGCAACACCTAGCATAGTATATAAAGAAAAAGAGCTCTTCCTCTCTGCCCACTTCAAGCTATTGTGTATGTGCCTGGGTTACACCGGGAGAGAACAGTAGTATATGCGCCAGATACAAACAATGACCCCGGTAGAGTTCCAGATACACATAATGACCCCAGTATAGTGCCAGATACACATACTGCCCCAGTATAGTGCCAGATATAAATAATGACCCCAGTATAGTGCCAGATACACATACAGTCCCAGTATAGTGCCAGATATAAATAATGACCCCAGTATAGTGCCAGATACACATACTGCCCCCCGTATAGTACCAGATACACATACTGCCCCCAGTAAAGTGTCAGATACACATAATGACCTCAGTAGAGTGTCAGATACACATAATGACCTCAGTAGAGTGTCAGATACACATAATGACCTTGGTAGAGTGTCAGATACACATAATGACCTTGGTAGAGTGTCAGATACACATAGAGACCTCGGTAGAGTGTCAGATACACATAATGACCTCAGTAGAGGGTCAGATACACATAATGACCCCAGTAGTGTCAGATACACATAATGACCAAGTATAGTGCGAGATACACATAATGACCACAGTAGAGTGCTAGATCCCCATAATGACCACAGTAGAGTGTCAAATACACATAATGACCCCAGTAGAGTGCCAAATACTCATAATGACCCCAGTAGAGTGCCAGATACACATAATGATCCCAGTAGGGTGCCAGATACACATAATGTCCCCAGTAGAGTGCCAGATACACATAATGACATCAGTAGAGTATCAGATACACATAATGACCCCAATATTGTCAGATACACATAATGACCCAGTATAGTGTGAGATACTAATGACCCTAGTAGAGTGCCACATCCACATAATGACCCCAGTAGAGTGTCAAATACACATAATGACCCCAGTAGAGTGCCAGATACACAGAATGACCCCAGTAGTGTCAGATACACATAATGACCCCAGTAGTGTCAGATACACATAATGACCTCAGTAGAGTGCCAGATACACAGAATGACCCCAGTAGTGTCAGATACACAGAATGACCCCAGTAGAGTGACATATACACATAATGACCTCAGTAGAGTATCAGATACACATAATGACCCCAGTAGTATCAGATACACATGACCCCAGTATAGTGCCAGATCCACATAATGACCCCAGTAGAGTGCCAGATACACATAATGACCCCAGTAGAGTGCCAGATCAACATAATGACCCCAGTATAGTGTCAAATACACATCATGGCCCCAGTAGAGTGCCAGATACACATAATGACCCCAGTAGAGTGCCAGATACACATATGCCCCCAGCAGTGCCAGATACACATGTGCCCCCAGTAGTGCCAGGTACACATACCCCCAGCAGTGCCAGATACACATACGCCTCCAGCAGTGCCAGATACACATATGACCCCAGCGGTGCCAGATACACATATGTCCCAAGTAATGCCAGATACACATACGCCACTAGTAGTGCCAGATACACATATGCCCCAAGCAGTGCCAAATACACATATGCCCCCAGTGCCAGAAACACATACCCCCGAGTAGTGCAGTGCCAGATATACATATGCCCCCAGTAATGCAGTGACAAATACACATACCCCCCTGTAGTGCAGTGCATGATACACATACACCCCAAGTAGTGCAGTGCAAGATACACATACGCCCCCAGTAGTGCCAGATACACATACCCAGAGGCATAATTAGAACTTTCTGGGTGCCATAGTAAAATTGTTAAGGGGCCCCCCAACCAGAGTGGATATAGATAGTGCCACACAAGAGACTGACCCCGCAAGCAACCCACTGCACTGTGCAGCCTTTTATTTCCAATATTATAATTTATTAAAATTCTGTGAGTTCTGGCCAGTGTTCGGCAGGGGTATAGGAGGGTGGGTCACCAGGTCTGTAGTTGGGGAGCACGAGATGTGGGGGAGGGGGCACTAGGTATGTAGTGGGGAAGCACCAGGGGTGGTGGAGGGGAGCAACTGGTGTGGGGGAGGTGGTCACCAGGTGTGGGGGAGGGACACCTGGTGTGGGAGAGGGGGGCACCAGGTCTGTAGTGGGGAAGCACCAGGGGTGGGGGAGGGGCAACTGGTGTGGGGGAGGGGAGCACTAGGTGTGCTGTAGCTGGGGAGCACCAGATGAGGGGGAGGGGGGGCACTAGGTATGTAGTAGCAGAGCACCAGGTTTGAGGGAGGTAAGCACCATGTATGTGGTGGTGGTGGGGCACCAGATGTGGTGGAGGAGTGTGGAGGGGGGCACCTGCAAATGATCCAGGATGATAGAGAGTCGGCTATGAATTACATGCTGTCTGCAGTGACAGTGACAGCTCACTGCCATTTACAATGTGACAGCCCTGTCTGCATCTCTGCACTAAGCTTCCTTACCTCAGCGCACTGTCGGAGGCAGAGCTTCAGTTCGTGCAGTCGGCACTGTCCTCCTTGTTCTCAAGCGGGGCCCGTCCGGCAGCATCTCTCTGTCCGAGTACCGGTCCACATTCACTTCTCACTGTATACTGAGCTGCTGAGCATGCGCAGAAGCTCTGAATTCGGAGGTTGGGGCCCGGCTGGCAGCATCTATCTCCGAGTCCCGGTCCCCACTCACTTCTTACTGTATAATGAACTTCTGAGCATGCACAGAAGCTCTGAATTCAGAGGTTGTGAAGCGGCTAGACTTTGCCTCCCCCCCTCAAGGGCACTGCCGGTCTGGAAGTTCCGGAAAGCAAAGTGTTAGATGCAGTGGGTTGCTTGCTGGGACTTTGGGCCCCCAAAGCGGCTGTGCCCCATAGCAAACGCACCCCTTGCACCCTGTGTAGTTATGCCACTGCACATTCCCACCCAGTAGTGCAGTGACAGATACACATACTCTCCCAGTAGGGTTACCACCTCATCCACTTAATTCTGAACACATATTAATTACACAGGTTCTGTGGCTGATTAAAACCAGGTGAAGGGGGGGCACTAGGTATGTAGTGTCACAACTGAGGGCCTGAGCTGACGGGAGGCAGCCTCAGTTGTAGGGGCTGAGATGTACCGGAACCTGGGAGGTTGTATCAGACCCCTGGACATGTAAGTAACATGAATAATAACTGCCCGAAGGCGTGACCACGACAACTTGGATAAAAGTCAATGATGTTTATTATGACAACTCCGCAACACAGCAGCAGTAAAAGAAAACGTAAAAGTCAGCAAAGAATAAATACAGTTCCTGGGTACTACAGGATGGCTGGAGCCACAGGGCACTGGTAGTGTGAGATAGTTCTTATGATCTTCTAGATGGAAAGTCCTTACCAGGCCCGACTGTAGCAATGGAGATAACCCAGGATTGTGCCAGCTGGTGTTCCAGGAAAAGCTGGGTTGCTGAAGATAAAACAGCTGCTGTGGATACTGGCTGGAACCAGACTGTTGTTAGCACGGAGTGGATACTGGCTGGAACCAGTTAAATAATAAATGAACTTGGGAGCGATGAAATATGAACTGAAATGTAGAACTTGAGAGCGGAGAAATAATAATACCGGTGGAGAGTGGTAAAGTGTAGAAAGGACACCGGCCCTTTAAGGGAAGCTGTACTCTGCTGGAAGCTGAGCTGGAAGCAGGTAATGTTGTAGCTGGAAACAGATGAATCCACAATGGATTGGAGAGTCAGGCTACACCGCAGGTGGAATGCTGGTGCGGGTCTCTATGGTGGAAGTCTTGAGACAGGAGCTGGAACCTGGAAGACAATCACAGGAGAGAGACAAACAGGAACTAGGTTTGACAACCAAAGCACTGACGCCCTCCTTGCTCAGGCACAGTGTATTTATACCTGCAGCAAGGAAGGGATTGGCTAGGCAATTATGCAGATTATCAATACTGAGAACAGATTGGTGGAAATGATCAGCTGACAGAATCCAAGATGGCTGCGCCCATGCAGACACTTGGAGGGAAGTTTGGTTTGTAATCCATGTGGTAATGAAAACAGTAATGGCGGCGCCGGCCACCGGAGACAGGAGGCGCCAGGCTGACAGATGCACATCCAACCACGCGGACACAGCGGAGGCCGCGGCTGACGTAATCGCCACTCAGACACTCTGCATGCAGAAGTTCAGGGACGGCGGCGGAGGCCGCGGGAGACGCCATGCCAGGTGTAATATGGCGTTTACTGTGACAGCGTCCCAGAGTGACAGGAGAGGATACAGGAATGTACACATCAGGATAACAGATGGAATCCGGTCCTGGAGCGCTGAGCCAGCCTTAGGAGGCATCTGATGGGTAAGAAATGGCGTCCAGATACCCGGATCGTGACAGCACCCCCCCCTTTAGGAGTGGCCCCAGGACACTTCTTTGGCTTTTGAGGAAACTTGGAATGGAATCTCCGGACCAAGGCAGGAGCATGGACATCAGAAGCATTGGTCCATGAACGTTCCTCAGGACCATAACCTTTCCAGTCAATAAGATATTGTAGTTGACCGTAACGGTGACGTGAGTCCAGGATCTTGGCCACTTCATACTCAACGCCTCGTTGAGTTTGGACTTTCGGAGTTGGAGGAAGTGAGGAATGAAACCGATTCAAGATCAGCGGTTTCAACAGGGAAACATGGAATGTCCTGGGTATTTTTAAGAAGGGAGGCAACTGGAGTCTGTAAGCAACAGGATTGATGACTTGTTCAATCTTGAAAGGACCGATATAGCGAGGTGCAAACTTCATACTGGGAACTCTTAACCTCAAATTCTTCGTGGATAACCATACCCGATCACCCACCTTGAGAGCAGGAACTGCTCGACGCTTCTTATCCGCAAACTTCTTGTACCTGAACGATGCCTTGAGCAGAGCTGATCGTACGCTCTTCCAGATATTGGCAAACTGATGCAAGGTGATATCCACTGCGGGGACAGAAGTTGCTGGAAGCGGTTGGAACTCAGGGACTTTAGGGTGGAATCCAAAGTTAGTGAAGAATGGTGTTGAAGCAGATGAAGAATGATACTGGTTGTTATGACAGAACTCGGCCCAGGGAAGTAATTGAACCCAGTCATCTTGAGAGGAGGACACATAGATGCGGAGGAAGGCCTCCAAGTCCTGATTCACCCTCTCGGTTTGACCATTGGTCTGAGGATGGTAAGCCGTGGAAAACTTTAGCTTGACTTGGAGGACTTGACATAAACTTCGCCAGAATTTGGCTGTGAATTGAACTCCTCGATCTGAGATAATTTCTTCAGGAAGACCGTGGAGTCGGAAGATCTCTTGTATGAATACTTGAGCCAACTTGGAAGCTGACGGAAGACCGGTGAGAGGAATGAAGTGTGCCATCTTGGTGAACCGGTCAACTACCACCCAGATGGTATTGAACTTGTTGCACATGGGTAAGTCTGTAATGAAATCCATCGACAAGTGGGTCCATGGTCGACGGGGAACGGATAGTGGAACCAGTTGCCCCGCAGGCGACTGGCGGGATACTTTATGTTGGGCACACTTTGGGCAAGATGCAATAAACTCCAAGACGTCCTTTTTCAGAGTTGGCCACCAATAGGACCTAGAGATAAACTCCAGGGTTTTTTGGATACCTGTATGTCCGGCAAAACGGGAAGCATGGGCCCAATGCATGAGCTTCTTCCTTAGCATCGGCTTCACAAAACTTTTCCCTGATGGGGGCGTAGAGTCCATCCCTACCGTGGAGAATGCCAACGGATTTATAATAGGATGCTTGTCTGAAGACTCTGACTCATTTTCTTGCTCCCATGAGCGGGAAAGGGCATCGGCCTTGCGATTCTGAGAGCCCGGACAGAACTGGAGTTTAAAGTCGAACCTGGAAAAGAAAAGTGCCCATCTGGCCTGACGAGGGTTGAGACATTGTGCGCCCTTCAGGTATAAAAGGTTCTTGTGGTCTGTAAGTATGGTGATTGAATGAGAAGCTCCCTCCAACAGATACCTCCACTCTTCTAGAGCGAGCTTGATGGCTAGCAACTCCTGGTCGCCAATGGCATAGTTGCGCTCAGCTGGGGAGAACTTCCGGGAGAAGAAACTGCAAGGGTGTAAATGGCCATCTTTAGCCCTCTGAGATAACACCGCTCCTACTCCAACGGAGGAGGCATCCACCTCTAAGATGAAAGGAGAGTCGATGTCAGGCTGTTTCAGAACAGGCGCAGAGATGAACCTTTGTTTTAAAAGATGAAATGCTTGCATGGCTTCTTCAGACCACTTGGACGGGTTAGCACCCTTCTTAGTGAAAGCAGTAATAGGCGCCACAATGGTGGAAAAGTCTCGTATAAACTTTCGGTAATAGTTGGCGAACCCTAAGAACCTCTGGACCCCTTTGAGGGTTAAGGGTACCGGCCAATTTTGGATTGCTTGTAGTTTCTCAGGATCCATCTCTAGTCCGGAACCGGACACAATGTACCCTAGAAACGGAATGGACTTGACTTCAAAGACGCATTTTTCTAATTTGCAATAGAGATGATTGACACGGAGACGGGACAGAACCTCTTTAACCCAAAAACGATGTTCCTCTAAATCGTTGGCAAAAATGAGGATATCGTCTAGATAGACCACGACATGACGGTATAGAATGTCTCTGAAGATCTCATTGACAAAATGCTGGAAGACAGCTGGAGCATTGCTCAATCCGAAGGGCATGACGAGGTACTCATAATGTCCGTCACGGGTGTTAAAGGCGGTCTTCCACTCGTCACCCTCACGGATCCGGATGAGATTGTATGCACCTCGCAAGTCCAGCTTTGTAAAGATGGTAGCTCCGCTAACTCTGTCAAAGAGCTCAGTAATCAGGGGTAAAGGATAACGGTTCTTGATGGTAATGTCGTTCAAACCTCTGTAGTCGATGCACGGCCGCAGACCACCATCTTTCTTTTTTACAAAAAAGAAGCCTGCGCCGGCTGGAGAAGAAGAAGGTCGAATGAACCCCTTTGCTAGGTTCTCTTTAATATATTCCTCCATAGAATGCGTCTCAGGCAGAGACAACGGATAAGTTCGGCCTCGAGGTGGAACCTTCCCTGGAACGAGATCAATCGGACAGTCCCATTCTCTATAAGGAGGAAGGATATCAGCAGAAGCTTTACTGAACACATCCGTGAAATCTTGATATGGAGGAGGTGGAACATCAGACGACCTGGGGGAGGAAGAACAGACAGGCAATACTTTAAACAAACATGTCTCAGCACAGGAGGAACCCCATGCCAGGATTTGCGTAGTCGTCCAATCAATTGTAGGATTGTGAAGACGGAGCCATGGAAGGCCCAGGACCACAGGATGTGTGGCTCTTGGAATCACTAAAAAAGAAATAAGTTCGGAATGAAGAACTCCCACTCTCAGACGAACTGGTAGAGTCCTTAAAGAAATAACTGCATCAAAAATTTTGCTGCCATCCACGGCAGTTAAAGAAATGGACGAAGGAAGTCTCTCGGTGGGTAGGGACCACCGTTTAACATAGGCTTCGGTAATAAAGTTCCCAGCTGCTCCGGAATCAAGGAGGGCAATGACGTTCCGATAACGTTGAGCAACTTGAAGCGAGACTGGGAGATTACAATCTTGAGGAGATGGAGAGGTGATCATTACTCCTAGCCGGCCCTCTCCTTGGCGAGCTAGGATTTGGAGTTTCCCGGACGTTTGGGACAGGCATTAATGGTGTGAGACGGAGCTGCACAATAGAGACAGAGAAACTCGGAGAGACGTCTTCGGCGCTCAGCAGGAGTTAAACGGGAACGGCCAAGTTGCATGGGCTCATCTTTAGATGGTGACAGTTGACGAGGAGGAGGAGCAGAAGATTTTGGAGCAGATGATCTTCCACGCTCAGTTGCTCTCTCTCTGAAACGTAAATCAACTTTCGTGCAGAGTGAGATTAGCTCATCTAACTTAGAAGGTAAGTCTCTGGTAGCTAACTCATCTTTAATACGCTCAGATAAGCCATGCCAGAATGCAGCATACAGGGCCTCGTCGTTCCATGCCAGTTCGGATGCCAGGATCTGGAACTGTATCAGATATTGTCCTACAGTACGTGACCCCTGGCGTAAACGGAGAATCTCTGATGAAGCTGAGGTTACCCGGCCTGGCTCGTCGAAGATGCGCCTGAATGTTGACACGAAGGCAGTGTAGGAAGATAGCAGGGTGTCGGACCTCTCCCATAACGGTGATGCCCAATCAAGGGCTGAGCCACTGAGAAGAGAAATAATGTAGGCAATTTTTGTACGGTCACTGGGAAAATTGCCAGGTTGTAGCTCAAACTGAATCTCACACTGGTTGAGAAATCCCCTGCAGAATCTTGGAGATCCGTCAAATTTTGCTGGCGTTGGAAGATGAAGACGTGGAGCAGAAATGGGTAAGGTGGGTGGGGTTAGAGCTGGAGTCACTGTGGTTGACGCACCAGACGCGCCTGATCCACGGAGAGTTGTCTGAATCCCATCCAGCCGAGTAGAGAGATCCTGGAGACAGCGGATGATGTGGCCCTGTGCAGCCTCCTGATGTTCTAGTCGGGCTGCCAGTTCTTGCATCGGCCTGGCCGCTTGATCCTGGTCCCCGGCTGGATTCATTAGGTCAGTGCTTACTGTCACAACTGAGGGCCTGAGCTGACGGGAGGCAGCCTCAGTTGTAGGGGCTGAGATGTACCGGAACCTGGGAGGTTGTATCAGACCCCTGGACATGTAAGTAACATGAATAATAACTGCCCGAAGGCGTGACCACGACAACTTGGATAAAAGTCAATGATGTTTATTATGACAACTCCGCAACACAGCAGCAGTAAAAGAAAACGTAAAAGTCAGCAAAGAATAAATACAGTTCCTGGGTACTACAGGATGGCAGGAGCCACAGGGCACTGGTAGTGTGAGATAGTTCTTATGATCTTCTAGATGGAAAGTCCTTACCAGGCCCGACTGTAGCAATGGAGATAACCCAGGATTGTGCCAGCTGGTGTTCCAGGAAAAGCTGGGTTGCTGAAGATAAAACAGCTGCTGTGGATACTGGCTGGAACCAGACTGTTGTTAGCACGGAGTGGATACTGGCTGGAACCAGTTAAATAATAAATGAACTTGGGAGCGATGAAATATGAACTGAAATGTAGAACTTGAGAGCGGAGAAATAATAATACCGGTGGAGAGTGGTAAAGTGTAGAAAGGACACCGGCCCTTTAAGGGAAGCTGTACTCTGCTGGAAGCTGAGCTGGAAGCAGGTAATGTTGTAGCTGGAAACAGATGAATCCACAATGGATTGGAGAGTCAGGCTACACCGCAGGTGGAATGCTGGTGCGGGTCTCTATGGTGGAAGTCTTGAGACAGGAGCTGGAACCTGGAAGACAATCACAGGAGAGAGACAAACAGGAACTAGGTTTGACAACCAAAGCACTGACGCCTTCCTTGCTCAGGCACAGTGTATTTATACCTGCAGCAAGGAAGGGATTGGCTAGGCAATTATGCAGATTATCAATACTGAGAACAGATTGGTGGAAATGATCAGCTGACAGAATCCAAGATGGCTGCGCCCATGCAGACACTTGGAGGGAAGTTTGGTTTGTAATCCATGTGGTAATGAAAACAGTAATGGCGGCGCCGGCCACCGGAGACAGGAGGCGCCAGGCTGACAGATGCACATCCAACCACGCGGACACAGCGGAGGCCGCGGCTGACGTAATCGCCACTCAGACACTCTGCATGCAGAAGTTCAGGGACGGCGGCGGAGGCCGCGGGAGACGCCATGCCAGGTGTAATATGGCGTTTACTGTGACAGCGTCCCAGAGTGACAGGAGAGGATACAGGAATGTACACATCAGGATAACAGATGGAATCCGGTCCTGGAGCGCTGAGCCAGCCTTAGGAGGCATCTGATGGGTAAGAAATGGCGTCCAGATACCCGGATCGTGACATGTAGTAGCAGAGCACCAAGTTTGAGGGAGGTAAGCACCATGTATGTGGTGGTGGTGGGGCACCAGATGTGGTGGAGGAGTGTGGTGGGGGGCACCTGCAAATGATCCAGGATGATAGAGAGTCGGCTATGAATTACATGCTGTCTGCAGTGACAGTGACAGCTCACTGCCATTTACAATGTGACAGCCCTGTCTGCATCTCTGCACTAAGCTTCCTTACCTCAGCGCACTGTCGGAGGCAGAGCTTCAGTTCGTGCAGTCGGCACTGTCCTCCTTGTTCTCAAGCGGGGCCCGTCCGGCAGCATCTCTCTGTCCGAGTACCGGTCCACATTCACTTCTCACTGTATACTGAGCTGCTGAGCATGCGCAGAAGCTCTGAATTCGGAGGTTGGGGCCCGGCTGGCAGCATCTATCTCCGAGTCCCGGTCCCCACTCACTTCTTACTGTATAATGAACTTCTGAGCATGCACAGAAGCTCTGAATTCAGAGGTTGTGAAGCGGCTAGACTTTGCCTCCCCCCCTCAAGGGCACTGCCGGTCTGGAAGTTCGGAAAGCAAAGTGTTAGATGCAGTGGGTTGCTTGCTGGGACTTTGGGCCCCCAAAGCGTCTGTGCCCCATAGCAAACGCACCCCTTGCACCCTGTGTAGTTATGCCACTGCACATTCCCACCCAGTAGTGCAGTGACAGATACACATACTCTCCCAGTAGGGTTACCACCTCATCCACTTAATTCTGAACACATATTAATTACACAGGTTCTGTGGCTGATTAAAACCAGGTGAAATGGAGTCTTGAAGTCAGCCAGCCACAGAACCTGCGTAATTAAAATGTGTCCAGAATTAAAGGGATGAGGTGGAAATCCTACCCCCCAGTAGTGCAGTGCCAGATACACATATGCCCCCACAGTGCTGTATGTATGTATCTATATCTATATCTATATATTTATATCTATCTATCTATCTATCTATATATATATATATATATATATATATATATACACTGCTCAAAAAAAATAAAGGGAACACTAAAATAACACATCCTAGATCTGAATGAATGAAATATTCTTATTAAATACTTTGTTTTTTACATAGTTGAATGTGCTGACAACAAAATCACACAAAAAATATCAATGGAAATCAAATTTATTAACCCATGGAGGTTTGGATTTGGAGTCACACTCAAAATTAAAGTGGAAAAACACACTACAGGCTGATCCAACTTTTATGTAATGTCCTTAAAACAAGTCAAAATGAGGCTCAGTAGTGTGTGTGACCTCCACGTGCCTGTATGACCTCCCTACAATGCCTGGGCATGCTCCTGATGAGGTGGCGGATGGTCTCCTGAGGGATCTCCTCCCAAAACTGGACTAAAGCATCCACCAACTCCTGGACAGTCTGTGGTGCAACGTGGCGTTGGTGGATGGAGCGAGACATGATGTCCTAGATGTGCTCAATTGGATTCAGGTCTGGGGAACGGGCGGGCCAGTCCATAGCATCAATGCCTTCGTCTTGCAGGAACTGCTGACACACTCCAACCACATGAGGTCTAGCATTGTCTTGCATTAGGAGGAACCCAGGGCCAACCGCACAAGCATATGGTCTCACAAGGGGTCTGAGGATCTCATCTCGGTACCTAATGGCAGTCAGGCTACCTCTGGCGAGCACATGGAGGGCTGTGCGGCCCCCCAAAGAAATGCCACCCCACACAATTACTGACCCACTGCCGAACCGGTCATGCTGGAGGATGTTGCAGGCAGCAGAACGTTCTCCTTTGCGTCTCCAGACTCTGTCACGTCTGTCACATGTGCTCAGTGAGAACCTGCTTTCATCTGTGAAGAGCACAGGGCGCCAGTGGCGAATTTGCCAATCTTGGTGTTCTCTGGCAAATGCCAAACGTCCTGCACGGTGTTGGGCTGTAAGCACAACCCCCACCTGTGGACGTCGTGCCCTCATACCACCCTCATGGAGTCTGTTTCTGATCATTTGAGTAGACACATGCACATTTGTGGCTTGCTGGAGGTCATTCTGCAGGGCTATGGCAGTGCTCCTCCTGTTCCTCCTTGCACAAAGGCGGATGTAGCGGTCCTACTGCTGGGTTGTTGCCCTCCTACGGCCTCCTCCACGTCTCCTGATGTACTGGCCTGTCTCCTGGTAGCGCCTCCATGCTCTGGACACTACGCTGACAGACACAGCAAACCTTCTTGCCACAGCTCGCATTGATGTGCCATCCTGGATGAGCTGCACTACCTGAGCCACTTGTGTGGGTTGTAGACTCCGTCTCATGCTACCACTAGAGTAAAAGCACCGCCAGCATTCAAAAGTGACCAAAACATCAGCCAGAAAGCATAGGAGCTGAGAAGTGGTCTGTGGTCACCACCTGCAGAACAACTCCTTTATTGGGGGTGTCTTGCTAATTGCCTATAATTTCCACCTGTTGACTATTCCATTTGCACAACAGCATGTGAAATTGATTGTCAATCAGTGTTGCTTCCTAAGTGGACAGCTTGATTTCACAGAAGTGTGATTGACTTGGAGTTACATTGTGTTGTTTAAGTGTTCCCTTTATTTTTTTGAGCAGTGTGTGTGTGTATATATATATATATATATATATATATATTGTCGAAGTCAAAAAAATATTACATAAAGAGAACATACAAACTACACACATATGTCGCTATACTTGCAAATACGCGCAGCGAGCACAGCAATATATGGTAACACACGCATTTACACGGACATGCCACAGAGATGGATTCAACACTTATTTCATACAGTACATAACTATAATAATATTAAGCGCCAGACATCATGATGATTTAAAATTATATATAATGAAGTAATGTCATGTATGTGTATTATTTGAACGAAACCAGATAGACCGGTCATGTTTACTATTGAAGCAACCTGATTGATGTGTAGATTCATTTGATGCTTGTTGTGGAGTTGTGGGACATTGCAGCGGATAATTATGATTAAATGTATAAAAGCTAAAATCACTTTTATTAGAACAATACATATTCCAAACAGGTAGTGGACAGGAAACTCAGGCCAGCCCTTTGGATGTCTTCAAGGCTGAACCTGAATTGCATATACAAAGAGACTAGTGACTCATCATGAGTCCCCTCCCCCAGAAACTAGATAAAACACTGCTGACCACACAGGAGGTTAGTTCCTGTTTTGGTCTCAGAGGAAGATGGAGTCCCAGCATTACTTTACAGAGAGAGAGAGTGATATGGAAAGACGAATTTATATAACTTAAGGATAATGGTATTGTATGTTGGCATGTAACTGTATGTATTAACTGCTTACTGTGTGAGTTGTAATAATGTAATTATAGGTATACTGTACATTGTAATATATATTGAATCCATATCCTTTTAATAACAAATATATACATCAATGAGCTTTGGAACTCAGATAATGTGTGGGTGTATTGTTTTTCTCTTATGGGATGCAGTGTTTTGCTATGTATAGTGCACATTCATGGCACATGGTAATAAGATGTGCAGGCATTTACAATATATATTAGAGCGGAGATTTTAAATATTTGTGAGAAAGCAATTTGGCATTCACAGATGAGGGCTCTTACGGGATATCAGGGTCTTAATGATGCACTGTACATTACAAACGCGGCTGTAATTGACCGGCTCCGATGGACGCATCGCGAAGCTGATGAAAATAACATCCACGTTAATGTATTGTTGTGTTATCAGTAAGCCAATGATATGAAATTTTAAGGGACAATGCGTTTCTCATAATATTTAAGATGCTAAAATGTATTTTTATTGTTGCAAAACAAGGTTCAAATAAGTCATATTGTGTTTGATTCAGATTGGATTGTTTATCTGTTAAGTACATTTAAAAGTTGCTGCATAGCCTTGATATAGTTTTTTTTTTTAACTCAGGCCTAAAATAACTTCTGGTGCTTGTATGGTGTGTGATTTCTTTGTGACAAAGGAAGCCGCATGGTCTGTCCTCCATTTTGGACTAACCACATGGCCTGTCCACCGTTTTGTGTAATCCTCATGCATGTGGAAGGGGGAGGAGCAGTGGCCATTTTAGGAAGGTCATTTCCTAAATAGCTGATTTTCAGTTCTGCTCAGAACAATCAGCTTTCCTTGGTCACATCAAACACCATTTATGAGTTACCAATGCATTTATTTAACCCATGCCATAGTCAATTACAAATAGTTTCAATTGGGCCTAGTGAGAGTAAATAGTGAGATGAATACTTGATGTAAGAATTACACACAGATATAAACAAAAAATTTTTTTTCCTCCAGAATTTAGTTAAATCTGCTTGCTAGTTTAGGATAGCCATTGAAATGTTAATTAACCTGTCCCACTACCCTCATGAACAGGCATATGAACCTCTGTTGATATGCAAATTAGAGACTTTGAAGGAAATGCATTCATTCAGTATGTGTGTACTGTGTGGGGGTTCTATGAGAGTCAAGTGGTGTATATATATATTGTGACAAGAACACTGGGATAGTGTTTGAGGGCAGGTATATTTGTCCCAGGTTCTTGTCTTACATGTTTTAGAAAATGTTAACTTCTAGGAAAAATGCTTTTTGTTTTGTCTGAACCTTTTCAGTTTGCTGTAAAAGCTGGGTAAAGGCTCTGAGAGAGAGATAAGGCGAGTTCTAGACATTGGGCCCAGTTCGGGTCTTTGGCCTCACAGAGGGCTAATCAGGGTTTCAGCTGTGTAAGAGTGTTATAGTGCTTCTAACCTGATTAGTATGGGCAGACTGCCTGGGAAGGCTGCAGGATCTGTGTGTGAGAGACACGCTTTCTGATGCAAGTAAGCTATACAGTATGTACTGAAGAACTCTGTGTTTTGTTTAGTGACAGTTAGGAATATCTTATGTTTAGTTAGTGCCGGACAGGCAAGGTATTTTTATTTTGGGGTTTGTTTTATTTTCTGTTTCAATAAAACTGGCCGGGGTCAGTTGTACCAGAAACTGGACTTGTGTTGTTCCTCAGCTGCTGCGTGCGGCCATATTCCCCAGGAAAAGGCGCCTTGCACCCCTACAGTGTTACAACTTGGTGGAGAATGCGAGCACACCGTTCTGCGCATAAGTGAAAGCAGCAGCTTTGTGAGGCCTGCAGAAAACGGTGGTTTATGCAGATACAGCCCAGTGTGAAGTTACTGAGACTCACCCCTGAGGGTTTGATATATGTCCTGGGTGAAAGCAGCTACAAAGCCGCCTGAAAAATCTGTCGACATGGAGGATCTGCTTAAAGCCTTGCTGCAAGCTACAGCGGCTCAGCAGGAGGCCAACCGACAGCAGCAGGTGGCAATGGAGGAAAATAGGAGACAACAGCAGGCGGCAATGGAGGAAAATAGGAGACAACAGCAGGTGGCAATGGAGGAAAATTGGAGACTACAGCAGGAGGCCAACAGACAGCAGCAGGTGGCAATGGAGGAAAATATAAGACAGCAGCAGGTGGCAATGGAGGAAAATAAGAGACAACAGCAGGCAGTTGTTGATGAACTTTACAGGCAACAGCGTCAGGATAGAGAGGCCTTAGCAGAAGTGGTGCAGAGACTTGCAGCTCGGGTTGGAGATGTGGCCGTCAGTGCTCCAACCAGCTCTAGTTCTATACGAGCCAGTCACTTCCTGCAGAAAATGACAGAGGCTGATGATGTGGAGGCCTATCTGACCACGTTTGAAAGGACGGCCGAGCGTGAGAACTGGCCGAAAGCACAGTGGGCCAGTCTGCTGGCACCTTTCCTGTCAGGTGAGCCCCAAAAAGCTTACTTTGATTTAAGCCCTGCTGAGGCTCGGGACTATGATAAACTAAAGACTGAGATCCTGACCCGCCTGGGAGTCACGCTGTCAGTACGAGCACAACGGGTGCACCGTTGGCTGTACGCCATGGAGAAGCCTCCGCGCTCCCAGATGCACGACCTTATTCAGCTAACAAAAAAATGGCTACAGCCAGAGACATTAACTGGTCCCCAGATGGTGGAAAGAGTCGTCATGGACCGCTACTTGAGATCTTTGCCCATGGTCCTGCGCAAGTGGGTGAGCCATGGAAACCCGGGTACTGCTGACCAATTAGTGGACATGGTAGAGAGGTATTTGGCAGCAGAGGAACTACTGATGACCACCCAGCAACCCATAGATCCTCGACAGCGCCCTTCAGTAAAGACTGGTAAGACTGTTCCGTGGGAAAACGTTGCTGGGCGGTTAAGAGAACGCAAGGCTGGAGAGACTGTAAACACTGGCCCTGGAAACAGGCCAATGGGGCTAGAACGGTCTATGCTGCCCAAATGGGTTGATAATCGTGTGGTTAAATGTTTTAGGTGTGGTATGCCAGGTCATGTTATTGCCAATTGCCCAGTCACGCAAGAACCCATGCAATGTGATGCTGCCTTTGAATGTCGCAGAATGTCTTTCTTTGCTAGGTTAGCCTGTACTGTGGTACCTTCACCTGAGCTGGAAAAACAAATGTGTGATGTGTTCTTAGAGGGTAACCGGATAGAGGCCTTGCTAGATTCAGGAAGTTTAGTTACCCTCGTGAAAGCTGGGTTAGTGAACCCCTTAAAGGTCCAGCAAATACCTATTGGGGTAACTTGCATACATGGGGATACCCAACATTATGCCACTGCTGAGGTGAATATAGAAACTTGTTGTGGGTCAGCAATGGTTAAAGTGGGACTAGTCCCTACCTTGGTGCATGAGGCCATAATAGGGAGGGATTTTCCTCATTTTTGGAAACTGTGGGAATCACGGTTATCAACAGATGTGAGAAGTAAAAAGCCAGTTGATAATACCGGTGATTTTATGGATGTACGTGGGTCTTCGGAACTTTCTGGCCCTTTGCCTTTTGCTAGTTTGGCTGGGGAAGTGACAGATGGGGAGTCCAGTGAGGACCCTCTTGCCGGGAACAGAGACATAGTAGTTAGAACTGAAAGCGTGCCTGACCTGGAGGTAAAGAAGGATCTGTTTGCGTCTGAACAGTTAAAGGATCCTACCTTAATAAAGGCTAGAGAGAATGTTAAGATTGTTAATGGGGAACCTGTGGTACCAGGTGACAGGGTTACGTATCCCCACATGGCCGTCTGTAATGAGCTCTTGTACCACATTGTCAAAAGGGGTGAGGATGTGGTGGAACAGCTGGTAGTTCCCCAGCCTTATCGGAGAACGGTACTAGATTTAGCTCATAGTCACGTTACCGCAGGACATTTAGGGGCAGAAAAAACCACTGAAAGAGTTTTACAAAGGTTCTTTTGGCCAGGGGTTTATAAAGAAGTGTCTGAATATTGTTCTTCCTGTCCTGAATGCCAGTATCATGCCCCTAGACCCCATTTCAGGAGCCCACTAGTTCCCATGCCTATTATAGAGGTCCCGTTTGACAGAATAGCCATGGATCTCGTGGGGCCCTTGTTAAAGTCTGCTCGGGGCCATCAGTATATCCTGGTAATTATGGACTATGCCACTCGATATCCTGAGGCTGTCCCTTTACGCACTATCACAACCAAGGCGATAGCTAGGGAGCTGGTGCAGGTATTTAGTAGAGTGGGAATACCAAAAGAAATTTTGACTGACCAAGGTACTCCATTTATGTCAAGGATCATGAAAGAGTTGTGCAAGTTATTTAAGGTCACTCACCTCAGGACGTCCATCTACCATCCCCAAACTGACGGGTTGGTGGAAAGGTTTAATAAAACATTAAAAAGTATGTTAAAAAAGGTTGTTGAGAGAGATGGGAAAAACTGGGATTGTTTGTTGCCCTACTTGTTAATGGCCATCAGAGAAGTTCCTCAGTCCTCTACGGGGTTTTCTCCATTTGATTTGTTGTATGGTAGACACCCCAGAGGGCTGTTGGATATTGCCAAAGAGACGTGGGAAGGACAGCCCACTCCTTATAGAAGCGTTATTGAGCATGTAACACAAATGCAGGATAGGATTGCAGCCGTGGTACCTGTTGTCAGAGAGCACATGGAACAGGCCCAAAGTGCTCAACAGAGGGTCTATAACCGGAGTGCCAAGATACGGGAATTTGCTCCTGGCGATAGAGTTCTTGTTTTGGTACCCACTGTGGAAAGCAAATTCCTAGCTAAATGGCAGGGTCCATTTGAGATTAGGGAAAAAGTGAATGAGGTTAATTACAAAGTATACCAGCCGGGAAAGAGAAAACCCGAACAGATCTACCATGTTAACTTAATCAAACTCTGGAAAGATAGGTTGTCTCTGTCAGCGGAGCCTTGCCCTTCGGTGTCTTCACCCCGGTTGCTTCCCGCAGTGAAGGTGTCAGAGACATTATCAGCTGATCAGAACAATCAGGTTAAAGAATTTCTCATCCAAAATAGGGAGGTATTTTCAGAGCTGCCTGGCCGAACGACCATAATAAAACATGACATTGTCACAGAACCAGGGGTCAGGGTTCATTTAAAGCCATATAGGATTCCTGAAGCTCAGCGAGAAGCTATTTCTAAGGAAGTTAAAACCATGTTAGAACTGGGAGTCATAGAGGAGTCTAACAGTGAGTGGTCCAGTCCCATAGTGCTCATCCCGAAGCCCGACGGTAGCATACGCTTCTGTAATGACTTTCGTAAGTTAAATGAGGTGTCCAAGTTTGACGCATACCCCATGCCCCGTGTGGATGAGCTTGTAGAAAGGCTGGGAACAGCCAGGTTTCTCACCACATTGGACCTGACCAAAGGTTACTGGCAAATACCTTTATCTGATAGCGCCAAAGAAAAAACAGCCTTTTCGGTTCCGGAGGGGCTGTACCAGTATAAGATGTTACCCTTTGGGTTGCATGGGGCTCCAGCAACCTTTCAACGGGCGATGGATAAAATTTTGAGGCCCCATAGAAAATATGCAGCTGCCTATTTGGATGATGTGGTAATTCACAGTACAGACTGGGGGTCCCATTTGGTTAAAGTACAAGCAGTACTGGACTCAATCAGAGAGGCAGGGTTAACTGCTAACCCAAAGAAGTGCTGCCTCGCAATGGAGGAGGTCAAATACTTGGGCTTCACCATAGGCAGAGGTCTGATTAGGCCCCAATTGAATAAAGTTGATGCTATTCAAAACTGGCCTCGTCCAGTGAATAAAAAACAGGTAAGGACTTTTTTGGGAATTACTGGGTACTATAGACGGTTTATTCCTAATTTTGCGACCACAGCGGTGCCGTTGTCAGACCTTACCAAAGGGAAGCAGTCAAATGTGGTGAAATGGAACCCTGATGCAGAAAAGGCGTTCCAAGCGTTAAAAGTGGCTTTGTGTTCACAACCGGTGTTGATAACACCAGATTTTTCAAAAGAATTTGTGGTACAGACAGATGCCTCCGAGGTAGGGATAGGTGCGGTGCTGTCCCAAACCAGAGATGGGGACGAACACCCTATCATTTATTTGAGTAGGAAACTCAATGAGCATGAAAAAAGGTATGCCATTGTGGAAAAGGAGGCTTTGGCCATTAAGTGGGCACTAGATACCTTGAGATATTACCTCTTGGGTAGACAATTCAGACTAGTGACAGACCATGCCCCTTTAAAATGGATGTATGTAAATAGAGGCAAGAATGCTCGTGTAACTAGATGGTTTCTAGCGTTGCAGGACTTTAAGTTTACTGTCGAACATAGACCGGGAACACAATTGACCAACGCAGATGCATTGTCTCGCATCTTCTGTTTGGGGGCTACAAGTGTTCCGGCCCCTAGGTCGAAACAGGGGAGGGGGATATGTGACAAGAACACTGGGATAGTGTTTGAGGGCAGGTATATTTGTCCCAGGTTCTTGTCTTACATGTTTTAGAAAATGTTAACTTCTAGGAAAAATGCTTTTTGTTTTGTCTGAACCTTTTCAGTTTGCTGTAAAAGCTGGGTAAAGGCTCTGAGAGAGAGATAAGGCGAGTTCTAGACATTGGGCCCAGTTCGGGTCTTTGGCCTCACAGAGGGCTAATCAGGGTTTCAGCTGTGTAAGAGTGTTATAGTGCTTCTAACCTGATTAGTATGGGCAGACTGCCTGGGAAGGCTGCAGGATCTGTGTGTGAGAGACACGCTTTCTGATGCAAGTAAGCTATACAGTATGTACTGAAGAACTCTGTGTTTTGTTTAGTGACAGTTAGGAATATCTTATGTTTAGTTAGTGCCGGACAGGCAAGGTATTTTTATTTTGGGGTTTGTTTTATTTTCTGTTTCAATAAAACTGGCCGGGGTCAGTTGTACCAGAAACTGGACTTGTGTTGTTCCTCAGCTGCTGCGTGCGGCCATATTCCCCAGGAAAAGGCGCCTTGCACCCCTACAGTGTTACAATATATATAAATATATATTATATATAATATTATTATAATTATGTGTATGTTTATATCAGTGTATGTTCTGCAGGATAGCTATCCAATCTGAATCATATCATTTAAATTATAGATTATTGCAGTCATTATAGATCTGTGTGAAACCGGATACATTTGTTGCTATATAGTTAAAACTAAAATAAATGTTTAAGGAAGTAAGTGTAAAGCACAAACGCAGTCTGGCCTGGTTGTAAAGGTTTATACAGAAAAAACTGTGTGTTGTGTTAAGTGAGCGATTATAGTTAGTATTGCTCACATTTATAGAAGCTGTGTGATTTGTTTTATGGCGGACGCAGGGTTTTGTACACGTGTCTCGGACAAAGTACAGGACTGCGCACGCAGCGTAAGAGACACGCACGGTCGCGTGTTTACGCAAAGTGCGTAAGAATGCGGGCGCTAAGTACAAATTACACAATAGTGTCGTTTAGTTCAAAGGTGGGATAGTAGACATTTAATACAATAGCACATAACTATCAGATTTCAAGAGCAGGTTACTCTAAATTTAGTTTAAAAACTGTATTGCCTCTGGGGTAAAGCTGCCTATCTGAATGAATTGAAATTTTCTGTACAGAAAAAAAACCAAAGTGTATATGTGTCAGTGAAAGCGGACAGAGTGGAACTGAACCCAGAAACTGAAGTGGTCTGAAGTGGTAACACCGGGTTAGTAGAGGCCCGGCGGCGTAGGGTTCGCTACCTTGCGTGATTAGAACTGATGTGGTCTGAAGTGGTCTTAGTGATCCCATACAACTAAGTGCTGAAGTGGTCTGGAGTGGTCTAGGCTAGGTGGTCTACAGCAATCGTAGGGCATATAGATAAATAGTATCTATAGGCTGTGCTATTGCATCGCATGTCCGTGTGTTCTGCACAGCACAACGTGATACCATTGTGTCATATGCGCTGTGGGAGAGCATACGCAGACGTGATTACATAGACAAAAGGGGTTTTTCTTTGACAACGTCGGGAAATCTCCCTGGTGGGCTTCACTGGAAAGGGTGAAGGATAGTTATCTAATTTCTCTGTTTTTCACTCTACAAGCAATTCCAGTTGAAAGATACTGAAAAGGAATTTTTCGCTGCCTCTCTCAGGAAAATATTCCAAACAGAACTTCCACCGAAAGAAATTACGGTGTTGTAAGGTCTGATAGGAGCCCTAAGTTGGGTACATTGCCTTCGCTATCAACAGTGTATCGTAGTACTGGCCAACGTGGGCGGAGAGTGAGTGAAAGGTGCTCGGAGATACTTCCACCGTCTACTTACATTGAGTATTTTGGTGTTTGTGGGAATTTTTTTTTGTTATTAAAAGAGACCCACAAATATGGGAGCCAGTTGCTCAAGTGAGAGACGTTTGTGCAGGGTTCAGGCAGAAGAGTTAGGACCGAGAAGGTCATGTGTGAAAAATCTGAAGTGGTCTAAGTGATGGTTCACACACAGAAGTTTTATGCAATGAATGGTTACGTATGACTGACAAAGATAGGGAACCATTCCCTAAGGTGAGCAGCTTTGAACCAGAGGTATTGCAGAACTTAAGGATAAGGATATGTCTGATAAAATCCCCAAAACAAAGGGTCAGACATACAAATTGTTTAAACCTGTGGCAGCAAGAGGGGTTGGTGAGTTTGATCCTAAGGTATTGCAGGTGGTATGTCTAACCAAAGTCATATAAGACAAGAATGGAAATATAAGAACTGTTTGAATTTGTAGCAACAATAAACAAGTAGAAAAAAAAAAAAAGAGAATGCAAGTACACCGCCACATGTAGATGTGGAAGCAGTTACGGCCAGCATACAAACTATAGAAAATAATAAAAATATGAAAAATATGACTGTAACCTATATATGTACTAATGAATGTTGAAGTTTTATTTAGGAGGAGAAGGTGACCTGATTGTTTTCAGCCATTTCTCATGTACCCAGTGGAGTATCCAACCGGTAAAAGAGCAGTAGCCTGTGGGGGAAGTGGCAGAGACCAGTGGAACAGGTAAGTATGGTATCATTCGTGTACATATATAGTAAAACCCAAAAATAAAACAAAAACAAAAATAGGATTTTGGTACTCACCGTTAAATCCTTTTCTCCTAGTCCGTAGAGGATGCTGGGGACTCCAAAAGGACCATGGGGTATAGACGGGATCCGCAGGAGCTTGGGCACACTAAAAAGACTTAAGACTGGGTGTGAACTGGCTCCTCCCTCTATGCCCCTCCTCCAGACCCCAGTTATAGGAACTGTGCCCAGGAGAGACGGACATCACAAGGAAAGATTTTTGTCTTAACTAAGGGCTACCAAATTACCAGCCCACACCATAAACATACCGTACAACCGGAATAACGCCAAACCAGATAACAGTATGCATAAAACTCCAGCAACCAGCTGCAACAAACCAATACACAAGTCGTGTATAAACTAATTTAACCAGCAAGAAAACACTGCAAGTAATAGTCCGCACTGGGACGGGCGCCCAGCATCCTCTACGGACTAGGAGAAAAGGATTTACCGGTAAGTACCGAAATCCTATTTTCTCTTACGTCCTAGAGGATGCTGGGGACTCCAAAAGGACCATGGGGATTATACCAAAGCTCCAGAACGGGCGGGAGACTGCGGACGACTCTGCAGCACCGACTGAGCAAACGCCAGGTCCTCATCGGCCAGGGTATCGAACTTATAGAATTTAGCAAAAGTGTTCGAACCCGACCAAGTAGCCGCTCGGCAAAGCTGTAGTGCCGAAACACCTCGGGCAGCCGCCCAAGATGAGCCCACCTTTCTGGTAGAATGGGCTTTAACCGACTTCGGCACCGGCAACCCCACCGAAGAATGAGCTTGCTGGATCGTACTACAAATCCAGAGTGCAATAGTCTGTTTTGATGCGGGATGACCAACCTTGTTGGCCGCATACAAAACAAACAACGCTTCAGTTTGCCTAGTAACAGCTGTCCTAGAAACGTAAACTTTTAACGCTCTTACAACATCCAGAGATTTTGGAATCGCCACTTCTTCCGTAGCTACCGGAACCACAATAGGTTGGTTAATGTGAAATGACGAAACCACCTTCGGTAGAAATTGTTGACGAGTCCTCAATTCCGCCCTATCTGCATGAAAAATCAAGTACGGACTTTTATGAGATAAAGCTGCCAATTCCGATACTCGCCTGGCAGATGCCAGCGCCAAAAGCATAACTACCTTCCAAGTGAGAAATTTTAATTCAACCGTCCGCAAAGGTTCAAACCAGGAAGACATGAGGAACCGTAAGACGACATCAAGGTCCCATGGCACTACAGGCGGTACAAACGGTGGATTTATATGCATTACACCCTTTACAAAAGTCTGCACCTCTGGGAGGGCAGCTAACTCTTTTTGAAAGAAAATAGACAAAGACGAAATTTGCACTTTGATGGAAACCAATTTCAGGCCTGCATCTACACCTGCCTGTAAAAAGTGGAGAAAACGACCCAAGTGAAAATCCTCCGCAGGAGCCTTTTTAACCTCACACCAGGAAACATATTTCCTCCAGATACGGTGATAGTGTTTCGCCGTAACCTCTTTCCTAGCCTTAATGAGAGTTGGAATGACCTCCCTGGGAATACCCTTACGAGCTAAGATCTGGCGCTCAACCTCCATGCCATCAAACGCAGCCACGGTAAGTCCGGAAACACGCATGGACCCTGTAACAACAGATCCTCTCTTAGAGGAAGCGGCCAAGGATCTTCCACCAGTAAGTCCTGAAGATCCGGGTACCAGGCCCTTCTTGGCAAGTCTGGGACGACGAGAATCGCCTGAACCCTTGCTCGACGAATGATCCCCAGCACCTTTGGAATGAGAGGAAGAGGAGGGAACACATACACCGACTGGAAGACCCACGGAGACACCAGGGCGTCCACCGCCGTGGCTTATGGGTCCCTTGACCTGGAACAATACCTCGGGAGCTTCTTGTTGAGCCGAGACGCCATCATGTCTATCAACTGAATTCCCCAGCGTCTTGTCACTTCTGCAAATACCTCTTGGTGCAGAGCCCACTCTCCCGGATGGAGGTCGTGTCTGCTGAGGAAATCCGCTTCCCAGTTGTCCACCCCAGGTAGAAAAACTGCTGACAGTGCGCTGACGTGTTGTTCCGCCCAGCGAAGTATCTTTGTGGCCTCCGCCATTGCTGCTCTGCTCCTCGTTCCGCCTTGCCGGTTTATATGGGCCACCGCTGTGATGTTGTCTGACTGTACCAGGACCGGTCGACCCTGAAGAAGACTTCTTGCTTGGAGCAGGCCGTTGTAAATGGCTCTTAACTCTAGAACATTTATGTGGAGACAGGCTTCCCGGAGCGACCATTTTCCCTGGAAATTTCTTCCTTGGGTGACTGCGCCCCAGCCCCGGAGACTTGCATCTGTTGTCAGAAGTACCCAATCCTGGATACCGAATCTGCGTCCCCCCAGGAGGTGATGAGCTTGTAGCCACCACAGGAGAGAAATTCTGGCTCTGGGATATAGACTTATCTTCCGGTGAATGTGTAGGTGAGACCCGGACCATTTGCTCAGCCCACTGAAACACGCGGGCGTGAAATCTGCCGTATGGAATGGCTTCGTATGCCGCAACCATCTTCCCCAGAACCCGAGTACAATGATGGATCGACACACTCGTCGGCTTCAGAAGTTCTCTGACCATCGTCTGCAATTCCAGAGCCTTTTCTTCTGGAAGGAATACCTTTTGTAACTCCGTGTTCAGAATCATGCCCAGAAAAGGAAGCAGAGTGGTCGGAATTAACTGGGATTTCGGCAAATTGAGGACCCATCCGTGTTGTCGCAGAACCGATAGAGACAACTCTACACTTGTCAGCAATCGTTCCTTGGACCTCATCTTTATCAGGAGATCGTCCAAGTACGGGATAATTGAAACACCTTGTTTGCGAAGAAGAACCATCATTTCCGCCATGACCTTGGTGAAAATCCTCGGAGCCGTGGAAAGCCCAAACGGCAACGTCTGAAATTGGTAATGAGAATCCTGTATCGCAAACCTGAGGAAAGCCTGATGCGGAGGATATATCGGCACATGTAAGTAGGCATCCTTTATGTCGACTGACGCCATAAAATACCCCCCCCTCCAGGCTGGCAATCACCGCTCGAAGGGATTCCATCTTGAACCTGAAGACTTTCAAGTATGGATTGAGGGATTTTAGATTTAGAATTGGTCTGACCGAACCGTCTGGTTTCGGTACCACAAAGAGGCTCTAGTAGAACCCCTCCCCCCGCTGGGAAGGAGGGACGGGAACAATGACCCTCTGTAGACACAATTTTTGAATGGCCGCCCGGACCACCTCCCTGTCCGGAAGAACCACTGGTAATGCTGAAATGAAGAACCGGTGAGGGGGCATCTCCCGAAACTCCAGTTTGTATCCTTGAGACACTATTTCTAACACCAAAGGATCCATGTCTGATTGAATCCAGACCTGGCTGAATACCTGAAGACTGCCCCCCACCGGTCCAGACTCCCCCAGGGAAGCCCCAGCATCATGCGGTGGACTTGGTAGCAGCCGGGGAGGACTTCTGATCCTGTGCACCTGGGGTTGCAGGAATTTTTCTTCCCCGTCCTCTACCCTTTGAGGCGAGGAAAGACGAACCCTTTCCACGCCTGTATTTATTGTGACGAAAGGACTGCATTTGCTGATGTGGTGCCTTCTTCTGTTGTGTGGGAACATAAGGAAGAAAAGAGGACTTACCCGCAGTCGCGGTCGAGACTAGGTCCGCCAGGCCGTCCCCAAACAAGACCGTACCTTTAAAGGGTAGAGCTTCCATAGACCTCTTGGAGTCGGCATCAGCATTCCATTGATGGATCCACAAGGCCCTCCTGGCAGATATCGACATGGCATTGGTCCTTGATCCCAAGAGACAGACGTCCCTTGCCGCGTCCTTCAGGTAATCTGCAGCGTCCTTAATATAACCAAGAGTTAGAAGGACATTATCTTTATCAAGAGTATCCATGTCATTAGCTAAATTCTCCGCCCATTTAGCAATAGCACTACTCACCCATACCGACGCCACAGCAGGTCTGAGCAATGCACCCGTATTAGCGAAAATGGACTTCAGACACGTCTCCAACATGCGATCCGCCGGATCCTTGAGAGATGCCGTGTCAGGAGACGGAAGCGCCACCTTCTTAGACAAACGGGATAGAGCTTTATCAACGGTTGGAGATGTCTCCCATTTTTCCCTGTCATCAGAGGGAAAAGGATACGCCATAAGAATCCTCTTGGGAATCTGCCATTTCTTATCCGGCGATTCCCAAGCCTTTTCACAAAGAGTATTCATTTCATGAGAGGGGGGAAACTTTACCTCCGGTTTCTTCCCCTTGAATAAGCAAATTCTTGTTTCCTGCACCGCAGGTTCATCAGAAATCTGCAACACATCCTTTATAGCCACAATCATGTACTGAATACTCTTAACCAAACGTGGATGAAACGCCGCCTCAGTGAAATCGACCTCGGAATCAGAGTCCGTGTCGGTATCCGTATCCCCCACCTGAGTAAAAGGCCTCTTATGGGACCCAGATGGGGTCTGTACCTGAGATAAAGCCTCCTCCATAGATTTCTTCCACACCTGGATCTGTGACTCCGACTTATCTAACCTCTTAGATAAAGAAGCTACATTGGAATTTATTGTAGTAAGGAGTGCTAGTAAATCAGGAGTCGGCTGCGTCGACAGTGCTAGCTCTAGCCCCGCATCCCCACCTCCTATAACCTCCTCTGGTGAATAACATTCAGGTTCCGACATGTCGACATGCAGTACCGACACCCACAACACCCAGAACCGTCCCAGCAAGGTGACAGGCCCACAATTCAGCCCAGAAGAGGAGACAGAGGGAGTATGCCAGCTCACACCCCAGCGCCTGTATTGGGACACAGAAGATTAAGTGTACCCAGCGCTGCCTTATAATTCACAACTGGTACCCCACAGCGGCTCCCCACTGGAGATGCCCCCTATACTTGCAGAAAACGTGGAGGTCCCGGCAGCGTCTCTCCCTCGGTGCTGTGTAGGGAGAAAATCGCGCGAGTGAGCCGCGGACAGAAGCTCCGCCCCCTTCCCGGCGGCTTCGGCCCGCCAAATTTAAACATACAAAAAATGCCCGGCAGGGGTCTGTAATAAAGTGCCTCGGCACCTACGATCTTTTGCCGGCTCAGTAACCTCAGAAACATGCCCCCCAGGGCGCCCCCCCAGCGCCCTGCACCCAGTGACAAGCGTTGGTGATGTGTGTGTGGGAGCATGGAGCACAGCATTACCGCTGTGCTTTACCTTCCGTCACTGAAGTCTTCTGCCGTCCTGAAGTCTTCTGTTCTTCTCATACTCACCCGACTTCTGGCTTCTGTGAGGGGGTGACGGCGTGGCCCCGGGAACAAGCAGCTAGGCGCACCAAGTGATCGAACCCTCTGGAGCTAATGGTGTCCAGTAGCCGAGAAGCAGAGCCTTGAAACTCACTGAAGTAGGTCTGCTTCTCTCCCCTCACTCCCACGCTGCAGGGAGCCTGTAGCCAGCAGGGCTCCCTGAAAATAAAAAAACCTAACAAAAAGTATTTTCCTAGAGAAACTCAGGAGAGCTCCCCTAGTGAGCATCCAGTCACTCCTGGGCACAAAGTCTAACTGGGGTCTGGAGGAGGGGCATAGAGGGAGGAGCCAGATCACACCCAGTCTTAAGTCTTTTTAGTGTGCCCAAGCTCCTGCGGATCCCGTCTATACCCCATGGTCCTTTTGGAGTCCCCAGCATCCTCTAGGACGTAAGAGAAATCAAGAGTAACGTCAGAAATGGAGAAAAACCTGTCCGCACATTAGTATTTGCCAGTAGGAAAGCGGACAGAGGCAAGGTAACCCCAGGGTATTTCTTTCAGTTACCATATAAGAAGTATTCATTCCTAGTAATGCCCCTAGTAAAGATGAGCTCGGAAATGTTTGTTGGACCATGTACAGACCCTTAATACGGGATGAGAAGGATTGAATGAAATACTTTGCATGACCTAGTAGCTTGTTAAACTTTTTCTTTTGTTTTTGTCTCTTGCAGTAATAGAAAACTCTCCATCTGGATAAGACCACTGGTAAACACTAATTCGGCAAATGGGAGGTGGCTGTCTCTGTGCAAATGGACGGGTTCAATAAGGCATTGAGTGTCAGGGTGCAGACTTCCTTGCAAAATTGGAAAGGGGTCACAGTAGCTAATCTTAGATAGTGTGCTATTGAACATCACAAGAATAGTGCTAGGCGCAGAGAACAACAGGTGGAGAGGTTGAGGGCGGTAAGTATACTGGCACATACAGGAAAGACCCATCAGTCCAAACCCCAGATCCCAAATGGTCAATAATATGTTACACTTGTAGGAAGGAAGGGCATTTTGCCAGAGATTGTAGGAGTAGTAGGACACATAGTCAATATAGATCCCCTAGACAGAAAACACAAGCCACATTATTAAACACATAGACGGGACCAAGGGACATATAGTAAGGAATCATAAGCCATATAGATAACACAGATTCGGCTAATGGGAAGAACAAAATAAATGCAACATTACCCTTTGACAAAACTTGAAGACTAATGTCGCATTCTACTGTTCTAGATGCATATCCATCACAGGTAGAGGAAATTAACTCACAGATACCGGGTTCCCTATGAACTTAGGATGGACAGGACACTGGATTGATGGCTGGGATAGTCCCAGTAGAGAAAAGACACACAGAAATTTTTTTAAGGGGTATAGACCAAGTAGAGAATCACTTCCCCGTAGTGCCCAATCCAGTTGTCAAATTTTTATAAAATCTTCTTCACCTCTACAAACATCTGTCACCAACCTCTATTCTGTTTCTCTACAGTTTCCTCTTCATCTTTTGCGTTCACACAGGGTGGTACAATACATGGACCCAAGTACACTTCAAACTCCACATGCCTAGGTCCTTCAGAGTTCTGCCCGAACCAAGTATATATCAACAGCATGATGACACCAGTATTACTGCAGTGTGCCTTGTCATGCACAAAGGGTGGAGAAGGGGAATACTGGTGAAGGGAAATTTTGTATAGACACTGATATGCCTGTTGGTGAATGGCAAACCTGACATTTTCTTTTTCATTTTCTTCTTCTTTCTCTCCTCTAGAGATGTTTCTTTTTTTTTTTTTTTTTTGAGTTATGCTCATGGTACTCTACATTGCAAACACACGATAGATAAATTAAGATACAAAAAAATTGTGTTCCCTACAGGAAAAGGCAGTCTGGAGGACAAAGGGGTATGGCCAGGAGTCCTCAGGACTGTGGGCAGGTGGACACGGTAAGCCAGTAGCCCCCAGAGCATACCTTCCAAGTCTAGCTGAGGTGGCACACGGTCTGACTCATCTAGGCAAAGAGGGTAGGTGCAGGCTGATGAGAGCCTACTGGTGTGCGCCAGGATTCTATTCTCCTGCAGGTAAGAGAGCAATGACCTGTCTTACTTGCTTGAGGAAGAATATTGGTAAAGCAATACCAACAGAGCCATCCCATATCCCTCCTGCAGACCGATCTTTTCAGGAAATACAAATCGACTTTGTACAGTTAACACCCTTTAGGAATTATTGTTATGTATTGGTGTGCACTGATGTTTTCTCAAACTGGGTAGAGGCATTTCCTGCCACCACGGATGCTGCTGTGTTTACCGCAAAGGAAAATTGCGCAGAAATGTGTGTGTAGATAATGGTACCCCTAGAAGTAGGAGCAAAGCTTGAAATTGTACTATTGTGATCATAGATACTGCCACTAGTATTATGTAGCTTCGGAACCACTCCCAGATCTTCACTTAACGAATCACCCTCTTCGAAATTTGTTTTTGTTTTGGTATTTGTGTTTTTTGGTTGTTTTTGGAAGACAACCTCATGTCATGATTGATCCGCACAATGATCAGAAATACACCAATGAGGTGACAGTACAGTACCTTATTGAGATGAGCCAGCATTTGAGAACTTGACAAAAGAACTTAAAACTGTTGATTGCTGGTATGCCAAATACTAATTGTCTTGATTGTGAACCAAGAGACTGTGTGATTGTTCTTACGCTCAGGTTGCCTAATAGACAGGTGGGAAGGACCATACCAAGTTTTGTTGACAGCACTAAAGGTCGCCGAAAGAGAGACTTGGGTCCACTCGTCCCACTGCAAAGTAGTTTATTGCTCACATTCATCGAGTTTGTGTAGTTTGGTAACTGTGTGTTCGAAGTGAACTGTGTGTTCCAAGTGAACTGTGTGTTCAAAGAGCAAGGTGGAGAGCAAAGTGAACTGTGTGTTCCAAGTGAACTGCGTGTTCAAAGAGCAAGGCAAAGAGAACCTCGTATCACTAGAGACTCTGTTCCGTGAAGACTGAGAGGCGGCACTGTTGAACACTACCTGAGCGTACTAAAGGACTGCAGAAAGACCAGTCATTATAATTGATTTGTTATGAACAAGAGTTGTTTTGTTCTATTTCTCTTTTCTCTCTTTCCCGCTGACAAACATTTTCTTTCAGGATATTCTATTTTTGCGAGGTTTTTTTTTTGAGGAGTCGAGTGTGGGACTGGAACTGGTTCTGTAGCAAGGAGTGATCTCCTTATAGGATCCCAGGATTAGCCGATCAGTTTGTTAAAGTCAGAGAAAAATCAAAGTTCTAGTAGTTATGGAGTTCAGAGGTAATCAGGAACAATCAGACAATGGCTATTCACACATTGCAGATAAAGAGCTCATTAATATATGTGGAAGAAAGGTTTATGAGTGGCTCTCACCGAACGCCGAAGGTTTATATTATTTAGGAAGGACACTACTTATAACCCTTGTTCAATGATTAAACAGACCTAGCATACGTTCCAGAAATGGAAACAATGTTCAGAAAATGATAGGAATATGTAGATCATGAAAATTTTATATGTCACTGTCACGATTTGTTTGTGTCTTTTTCATCTACCCAGCAGAACCTCAACCGAATCCAAACATCAGTGTACAAAGACGTAGGTACATGTATGTGTGAAATGTTCGTCGCAAATCAGACATTATAGGCCAAAGCACTGTCCCAGCATACTCTATAGGTTGAATGTTGTCCCACACCCAACCAGTGGTCCCGTGACCGCCGAGTGCATATAGAGGATGTCTCATCCTCCTCCCTGTCTTCCCCAAATATAGTCAAGTGTCTGATTTGCGAAATGCATACATACTTGTGTCTGGGTCACCGATTATTGTATGAAATATTTTTTCTTATGTTAATAATTGATGGCAGTTATTGTTTACTGCCGAAGGGTGGACTGTCGAAGTCAAAAAAATATTACATAAAGAGAACATACAAACTACACACATAAGTCGCTATACTTGCAAATACGCGCAGCGAGCACAGCAATATATGGCAACACACGCATGTACACGGACATGCCACAGAGATGGATTCGACACTTATTTCATACAGTACATAACTATAATAATATCAAGCGCCAGACATCATGATGATTTAAAATGTATATGTAATGAAGTAATGTCATGTATGTGTATTATTTGAACGAAACCAGATAGACCGGTCATGTTTACTATTGAAGCAACCAGATTGATGTGTAGATTCATTTGATGCTTGTTGTGAAGTTGTGGGACATTGCAGCGGATAATTATGATTAAATGTATAAAAGCTAAAATCACTTTTATTAGAATAATACATATTCCAAACAGGTAGTGGACAGGAAATTCAGGCCAGCCCTTTGGATGTCTTCAAGGCTGAACCTGATTAGCATATACAAAGAGACTAGTGACTCATCATGAGTCCCCTCCCCCAGAAACTAGATAACACACTGCTGACCACACAGGAGGTTAGTTCCTGTTTTGGTCTCAGGGGAAGATGGAGTGCCAGCATTACTTTACAGAGAGAGAGAGAGTGATATGGAAAGACAAATTTATATAACTTAAGGATAATGGTATTGTATGCTGGCATGTAACTGTAACTGTATGTATTAACTGTTTACTTTGTGAGTTGTAATCATGTAATTATAGGTATACTGTACATTGTAATATATATTGAATCCATATCCTTTTAATAACAAATATATACATCAATGAGCTTTGGAACTCAGATAATGTGTGGGTGTATTGTTTTTCTCTAATGGGATGCAGTGTTTTGCTATGTATAGTGTACATTCATGGCACATGGTAATAAGATGTGCAGGCGTTTACAATATATATTAAAGCGGGCATTTTAAATATTTGTGAAAAAGCAATTTGGCATTCACAATATATATATATATATATATATATATATATATATAGTTCTTGGTTGCGGACCGGCACTCCTCCTAATGAACACTTGTGTCCCCGGTGCCTTCTGGTAATAAATGTGCAATTTCCCAATGAAGAAGACAGCGGCACTCAGGGTTTTGTAAAGGTGCAAAAAATGTATTCAAAACATGAATAAATAAGCCGACGTTTCGGGGCTTACCCGCCCCTTTGTCAAGGTGTGTATATACAGGAGACAAGTCCAGCACTCCCCCTTGCTGATATAGTTGGTTGCGGTGCCCTCCTAGAGAAAACTGGCTGTTCCTCAATATTGGAGTTGTGGAGTAGGTGGCACTCAAGAAGACTCATAGGTAGAAATGCAAACGGTCAGTTTAATGTTCCAACATGTTTCGGGGATACATGTTGGAACATTAAACTGACCGTTTGCATTTCTACCTAAGAGTCTGCTTGTGTGCCACCTACTCCACAATTCCTATATATATATCTTTCTAAAAACAAGGATGAGGAGAGAATGCGCTCATAGTGCAAATCAGTATTTTAATGAATAAAAGTATCACAGGATAAGTAAAACACAGATGCTGACAAGACTCGTACCCTGATCACCCACACTGTGTGCTGGTTACCACATGGTGAAATGGTATTCCAAGAGGCTAATGCTGCAACCGCCTGCCAGACAATCCAGCGGCAGCGGACGGCAGGTGCAGCATTAGCCCCTTGGAATACCATTTCACCATGTGGTAACCAGCACACAGTGTGGGTGATCAGGGTACGAGTCTTGTCAGCATCTGTGTTTTACTTATCCTGTGATACTTTTATTCATTAAAATACTGATTTGCACTATGGGGGTGATTCTGAGTTGTTCGCTCGCTAGCTGCTTTGAGCAGCATTGCACACGCTAAGCCGCCGCCCTCTGGGAGTGTATCTTAGCATAGCAGAATTGCGAACGAAAGATTAGCAGAATTGCGAATAGAAATTTCTTGGCAGTTTCTGAGTAGCTCGAGACTTACTCCTACACTGCAATCAGCTCAGCCCGTTTCGTTCCTGGTTTGACGTCACAAATACGCCCAGCGTTCAGTCAGCCACTCCCCCGTTTCTCCAGACACTCCCGCATTTTTCACTGACACGCCTGCGTTTTTCCGCACACTCCCAGAAAACGGTCAGTTTCCGCCCAGAAACACCCACTTCCTGTCAATCACACTCCGATCACTTCAACGATGAAAATACTTCGTTCGGACGTGAGTAAATCTACTAAGTTTTGTGTTAAAATACTAACCGCATGTGCACTGCGAACCATGCGCATGCGCATTTTTGCCTTATTCGCTCCGTTGCGAAAATTGGCAACGAGCGAACAACTTGGAATGACCCCCTATGAGCGCATTCTCTCCTCATCCTTGTTTTTAGAAAGATTTCACTCCTGGAGTCCGGAGTTTTTTTTAAGGAGGGTCTTGCTGCGGTATTCAAGTATACCTGTGCTTCAATCCGGGACTGTTATTCTGTGGAGTGGACTTTATTTAGTGCTACCAGTGCACCTGTATATGTTTATCGGAGAATCAGGTTCTGCAGCTGTTGCGTTACTGTGCGCCGGGATTGTGCTGAGGGTAGGCTAGATGGGGCTGGGCGGCTCCGCCAGGCACTCCCTGCTCCGTGAGGACTAAGCAGTTTCCGAGTGCGGGAGGGTCTACTGCGTTTCTCATGATGTGGCTTGACGTGCCCTTGCCACCCGCATGGTTCCTCTGATAACAGATCCCCAAAAAAGAAGAGAGAGCTCGTAGCCTCCTAGCTTGCAGCCGCAGCCCGCAGGGTAAGCTGATCACTACTCACTCGGCGGCTCAGGCGATAACGAGCACAACTGCTCGGCGGGGGCCCGCCCCTCCACGTAACTGGGCATGGAAAAAAAAAGCATCGAGGCCCACCGGTGAAACCCCTGGTCCCCTGGCAGGCCAGTACGAGCCTGTATATCACTAATAAAGGGTTGGGTACAGGTTCCTGGCTCTTACAATGCCAGTGGTCAGAAGACCGGCGCTGGCGTTCCGACGACCAGGATCCCAACCCCTTAACCCTAACTCCCCGCCTCCTCCCCACCCCCCTCACCCCGCTGCCCAGCCCTAACCTCCCACTTATACTATACTTATGTTCAGGATGTCGGCTGTTGGGATTCTGGCGTTGGCATTCTGACAGCCGTCGGGACTCAGGCGCCGGCCTCCCGTACGTCAGGGTGGCAACTACATCCTGTAATAAATAGCCTTTGATACATATTTATGTTGAATAGTAGCTTTACTTGCTCCGTAAGCCTTAAATGCACCGACATACTAAAATGTCTTCTAGGCACATCCCATGCGATACTGGCAGGTTCTGGAATGTTTTTATTTGAACATAATATAAGAGCTTTAATAGTGGGTTTTGTATGTGTTGTCAACAACCCTCATGTCAGCATGGCCATATTGTCGACATGTTTAGCACATTAACATAGAAAATGTTGGCATTCATCGAGTCGACACTGATGACATGTCGACATGATTAGAATGTTGTTCCAGCTCCGGCGGTGCAATAGTGTCTTTTGGTCTGGCGGTATCAGTATAAGCCTTATACCTAACGCTAATCCCACCCAAGCCTCTCCCAGTGTGGCCAATTTGCAGGCAACATTTCAGATGTCAACATTAATGTTGAAATATTCCATGTTGATATTTCAACAATAATAACAGTCAAATTATGGTGCCAACATTATGAAATTTAAATGTTGACGTGGTAACTGCAACTCCATAATAGTATCTACACACATTGAGATTTTATACATAATTTGGATGTTTATGACCATCTAAAATAATCAAATTGAACATGGGGGGTCATTCCGAGTTGATCGCTAGCTGCCGTTGTTCGCTGTGTAGCGATCAGTGAAAAAAACGGGTAATCTGCGCATGCGTATGCACCGCAATGCGCACGTGCGTTGTACGGGTACAAAGTCCATTGTGGTTTTGCACTGGTTCTAGCGACGATTCCAATCGCACAGCCAGCCGCAAGGAGATTGACAGAAAGAGGATGTTTCTGGGTGTCAACTGACTGTTTTCAGGGAGTGCTTAGAAAAACGCAGCCACGGCAGAAAAAAGGTAGGCGTGGCTGGGCGTTCGCTGAGCGGGTGTGTGACGTCAAAAGCCGTCCCTCCGTCGTTAGAATCAAAGCACACGAAGAGTAACTACAGGGATGGTCTTGTTTTGCACGAAAAGATTTTGCAGGCGCTCTGCTGCACAAGAGTGGGCGGCGGCAATGCGTTTGCGCGGCTGCTAAAAACTGCTAGCGAGCGTTCAACTCGGAATGACCCCATTATTTTGAGCAGGCCAAAAACAAAGTGCTCTTGCCCAACAACTTCATCTGGCTGCCTATGTGCATCTCATGGCGTGTGTTCCATTGTCGTCCATGTGTTTGCCTCTGCTACTGAACAAGTTGATCTGTCTAATTTGTTTGTGTGTAGCTCAAGTAATGACTGGATTGCAGAGTGGGCGTGATGCAGAGGTGGACGCAATATAGATGTACGCTGTGGAGCAGTTCCTTGCCACAGCGCATGCAAAGTCGCAATAAGCATATGCCGCAAAGGACTTTCCATCGCAGTTGCACTGAGGATTTCTTCGGATAGTAAGACAGGGGGTGTTCGTGGAAGATGACGGGGGAGTGGCAACTGAAATGCAGACGTGTTGCAACTATTTAGGGGGGAGTGTCGCTGCTTGCGTCTCCTACCCTATACATAGATACAATGGCTCCGGCGTCTTGTTTCCGGCGGCCATGCTATGTGACCACAGGGTTACCCAGAAGTGCATCCGATGTTTCCATCTTCGGTCAGATGCGGCAGATCTCAGAGGCCTCCAGTGGGAGTCACAATACAAATCCCAGCAGCTGCGACATTTGCATAGTTTTCGCACAGCTGCTACGTACAGGATTGCTGCTGTGACAGCGTTTGCGCCCGTCTCTGAATCAGGCCCACTGTGTAGACAGACTGAAGAAGCACCTTCCCCAAAATGACATTTCTGCATTAAATTCCTTTTCTCTTCTAAAACCTATTCCTGCAGTTACTGCCTGAGAAGATGCCGGAGTCACCATTTTGTGAGCCCCACTGGTGCTTAAAAGGTAACAGTTGAAACAGGTTGGGTACGTTATCCTGGCGGTCGGGATTTCGGTGGTCACATGACCAACAGCGGCACCCCGACACTGACGATCCTGACCCCAGACGAGGTAAGTGTTTTACCCCTCTCCCATCCCCTACCCTAACCCTCCGGGAGGTAGTGGCTATGGCTAACCGTTCGGGGGTAGCAGCTACAACTAACCCTTGGGGAGGGGGGGGGGCTAGCTATGGCTAACCACCCCCCTAGTGCCTAACCCTAAAGGCCCCATACACTAGTATGATTTTACACGATTTCATACAATTCCAATATATCAGTCTGATATATTGTATGAAATTGTGTACAATCGTATGTGTTTTACATCGTATCCAATCTGATGCGCGTCCCCGTGGCTGTCGGATAGGATCCCCTAGGTCGTTGGTGCTGCACTAATGATATATCGGAATCGGATGAAAAAAGTGTGTTTTTTGTGCATGTGATATATCGCATGCGATGTATCACAGGGAAGTGTGACTGACATTCTCAGGACACTCCCAGCCCCCATAGCCCTCTATAAAGCTCATCAGATATATCTCATGGTAATACTGTATGCCGTACGATATATTGCATGCGATGTATAGCGGCTTCATCAATCGCATGCAATATATCTTATGCTAAATAGCACAAAAGTACCAAATCATATGGAATCACTCCCGGGAAGGTCCCGGGGGAGTTCAAGGGAAATTACATCCGACTTCAGCCTCATACATATCGTTGTAGTGTATGGTGCCCTTAACACCCTTAGTGCCATACCTTAACCCACCCCCTCCCCAGGGCCCTAACCCCGATACCCACCCTTGGGAAGTTGTCTGTCGGTGTTCCAGCACCATTTTCATGAGTGGTGTCAGGATTCCGACATCCCAAACGCATCCCATTTGAAACACCTCTCATTGAGGTGTACCCTAAAGTGGATCAGGGGCCGTTCTGAACATACACTCCTGATGGAGAAGCAAGGGAAGGTGTTTCTGTGGTAATGTAAGGAAAGAGGTCTACTGGGTGGCATCTCCATAGCATCTCTACACACACACACACACACACACACACACACACACACACACACACACACACACACACACACACACACACACACACACACACACGCTGTAAGTGGGAAACACCATTTGGGTGGAACTTCTGTATTCTACAAAACACTTTTTTGGAACCAGATGTTGAATAATCTGTGCTTCCTTTATGCTAAAAAACTACTGAGTGGGGTATTTATCAAAGCTTATGGAGAGATAAAATTGTGAGAGATAAAGTACCAACCATTCAGCTCCTAACTGCTATTTTTCAAACACAGCCTGCAAAATAGAAGGCAGAAGCTGATTGGCTGATACGTTATCTCTCACAATTTTATCTCTTATCTCCTACGAGCTTTGATAAATACCCCCTGCCTAAGTCACACAATTCCCCTCCGTAAGGTTTTAAGATCATTGCTTTGACAATTCGTTGTTTTTAAAGGAGGGGATAACGAAAGCCTATTAAGCTTTTTATATGTTAGAGCAATCCGTGTGATGCTGTACACCTTGCATATTAATTTAAGCACATTATCTTTGCAAATGAGATCATCACTTACAACAGGTTGGTAAGGTCAGAGAAACCTGCCCATGGTATAATGTAGAGTGACACACTTAATGGATTCCTGGAAGTCGACAAATATAATCTGCTTCACACTCCGGCAAAGGTTATCTTACTGAAGCCCAGGACGCCTCCCGTCTGCAACAATGCCCCCCTCCGCGAGCTGGTGTCATATTCTCGGGATATTAAAACACGTTTGCCCTTTAACAATGCTGGTGATCGTTATGGACACAGAAAGTTTAATAGGCAGAAGTGGTTATCCAACACCAAAATGACTCGGAGACACAAAAGGTATTAAAGCCGGTTTCCATAACACACTGTATTCCGTAACATTAATTGTCTGATACAATTGAAGGCACCTGATGGTTGACTTGTTTTCTGATTAATGATTAGTAACCTTATGGCGAGGGTTCTAGTGTCTCCTATGATTTGAAATTCTCTCCCACATAAATGTTTGATCATTTCAACGGCTATCGCTTACACAATTATGAAGAAAGCAAATTAAGAGAAACCGTAGGCCACACTTCAACTCTTAAAAAACAGAAGGAAACCAAATATTGTAACAAAGTTTAGCGGCAGAGAGCTTAAATAGAATTCATACGGCTATCGTGTTGCGATGATACCAGGCAGGAATAGCCGCTTGCAGAGGAACCTGATCTCACAAGCAGATATATTGCAGGAAAGCTAACACCCAGCCCTGCCTGCGGTACAGTCTGTGATGCTGCTCTCAATTCAGACTCGCTGTGTTAATGCAGCCGCTGGTTACTGCTGCAAAGTCTGACACACAAGGAAATCAAATGACATGTGAGTTTAGGAGAAGAAAGTGTTATGTCACCACGGCCGTGCTGCAGAGGAGATAATAACGGTGACAATCCCTGTCACTTCCTGTAATGTCAATGTCTTACAATTCTTCCGAGCCTATTATACCACCAGGTTTCAAGACATCAAGCTAAGCGCTGGTGGTATAATGGAACACACCGACTGCATCCAGCCTTATACAAGCTATAGAAAAAAAGAAGTGAAATTCTTAAAGTGCCCCAATCGCTTACACACCGGGAAGAAAATCAGCATAAAACTGCAGCCTATGAAGACATCATGGGGCCCAAGGCATTATAGTGGTTTGGGTAATCTTCTCCGCTGCGTTTGTAAAAAAAAAAAAAACAACAACAACAACAACAACCCATAAAGCATAGTAAACCAAAAAAGAGAAATTTAGATTTGGGAGGGTTATATTGTTTCTGTGCAGGGTAAATACTGGCTGCTTTATTTTTACACTGCAATTTAGATTTCAGTTTGAACACACCCCACCCAAATCTAACTCTCTCTGCACATGTTATATCTGCCTCCCCTGCAGTGCAACATGGCTTTGCCCACTAGAGAAAGATTTTGCCGCTGCGATCAGGTCTGAATTAGGCCCTTTGTACGCAGATGCTGTGCTATAATATGCTAATTCAGCTGGAGGCTGTGTGTAAATAGAGGCCTCCTGCCAGGACTCTGTGATCCGCTGCTGTGTCCTAAGTCACAGCATCGGATCCCCCTGCATGAGCATTGGTCAGCTGAGTACTCGGCCAGTGAAGTCACTTGAAAGGTGAAGTCACTGGCCTCGGCAGAAAGCAGGACAGACACGCCCCCATTTTCTGGAAAGCTGGCCCTTCCCCACCCCCAAACAGCCGCAGCATTTGAATCATGCTGTGGCTTAGGGGGCACAGAAAGAGTTCTGCACATGCACACTACAGATATTGGGCATACGCAGAAAACATTGGAGATAAACGTAAACCATCGGTGACCACTTACATTGCTGAATCCGGCCCCCAGTCTACAAGGAACCTTTACAGTCCAGGTTTTAAAAATATCCATGCTTAAGCACAGGTGACTTAATTAGTACCTCAGTCAGTTTTATCTGTAGAAGCTGAACAGGCCCTGAGCCCTGGGGCATATTTAGAGGTTAGTATACCCCTAAATATTAGTATTGGCTACCCCTGCCATCCGATTTTATTATTTTAATTTTTGGAATATAAGCCCTCATTTTGGCGATTGGTAGTTTAGTATAATATAGACTAATAATAAAACAAGCCATGAGTTATGGCATTTTTTTTTATTATTATGTTTACATACATTTATTTACTAAGCAGGATAGCTTATGAGGCAGTCTGCTCGTGTCCTACCCATTCAAGCTCAGCAGCTGATGGTGTACTTTACATTAGAGTGGATATATTTTGTAGTTACTGGTAATTTCAGACTGACAGTAATGAAACATGAGCCCAAGTGCCACCCCCCAAGAAGTGCCTCCCCTAGACATGTGCCTCATATGCCTAATGGAAAAGTCACTACTAACTGAGCCTATAAATTCCATAGGCACGGATGCAGCGATGTCTCTGGTCTTTATTATAGAATATAGGCAGCATGCACATGACGATAGGTTACACCCACAGAATGGCAGCATGGGATTTGGTGGCAGTTATACTTTAGTGCTTTTAAAAACACGTCGAACCACATGGAAATTTTGATCACTTTAAAGTAAACATGTTTCTGGTTTACCTTAACCAGGAGTCCGGTAAATGGAATGAGTAAAAAGCGGGTGCCAATGCATCAGAGGTATGAAGGGCAATTTATAATACTAAACAATGAAGTTGCATGGCTACTCTCACTGTGCTGACGCGTTTTTCAGTTTCAGAGCCATTTGCCGAGAGGTTACCGCAGCCGATTCCTTCTCCGTTATACGGTATTTGCATAGGCATGGCTCAATGGCACAGTAGGGGCATTATCTCAGCTCGGTCCGGACCCAGAGTGATCAGGTAAGCGATCATTTCACTTTTCTGCTTTGGTCTGACTACTGTTGAATTGGCCACATTATAATAAATAGGCCCCGTGAAATGTCGCAATTAAAAAAGCATACTTCAAGTGAGAATGGCGCCATATAAACAGAAGTTCTGTTCTTCATGCACTTTTCATGTATTGCTAGCCCTGCTTTCTAAATTTCTTACACACACACACACACACACACACACACACACACACACACACACACACACACACACACCTCTGAAATACATTTTCTTAAGTAGTTCAAATACCCCGGTGCCTTCGTAATATATAAACACAAACATAGATTAGTTGTGTACAATAACACACGCGGCACTTGTTCAGGATTTTGAACAGAAATATAACACTGCACTCAGGTTGCAACACTGTATTGTTTCACACAATAACCAGTGTTTGCAGTTCCTGTTGTAGTAGAAACACACAAAACAAAATCACCACATCACATCATTTAACCAAGCAAGTGCAGAATCCAGCTTGTTGTTACCACAGGTAACATGCCAAATAACATCTCCACAGACATGAGAGACACCTATCCCAGCCGCAGGCTGACATTTCAAGACGTCTGAACATCCTTTTTTTCAAGGCTGATTACAGTCATTTTTTTTAACCTGTTTGCATCCTTGAAGGAAGGACGCCCAGATGCTGTGTACAATTGTATGTATATACTTGTATAAAGGGTAGCATCACATAAGCACAGGAGAAGTGGCCATTTTGTGAGATGTACCAATATACTTCCCAGACCGATAGGTAAATATTTCTATCAAACCATTATGAATTCAGCGGCTGCACCTGCATGTATATTGGTTCAGTCCATGAAAGGACGGCCTCAAGTAGGTGTGGGCACGGGGTCCACTTCAAAGACTAGCGGCATAACCGCGTTATGTGGTAATCGCTTACAGAAGGAATTAACTTTTTTTTATGTACAGTACAGCCGCTAAATGCGAAACAATTTATAAGCAAAACAGCGACTACTTGTTCTAAAAATAATGACTTAATATTGCCACACAATCAACGCAACAATGGAACCCACAGCTGCAGTCTGAAAACACTTACACAGTGAGTGAGGCTAAGAACCCACAAACTTACCAGGCTGTGCATAATTTTCACTCCATCTGGATTGACTGTTAGTGCTTCATTGTATAACTGCTTTGCCTCCTCCAAACAGCCTTTCATCTCAGCGAGCTTCCCACGCATGTACAGCACAGTATGTGATGTGGGGAAAAGGCTGGCTGCCTCCTGAATACAAAAGCCGGCTTCCTTCATATGCTGTTGTTCCATAAAGAGTTCAGCTACACAATAAAAGAGGGGGGGGGGGGGGGGGGAAGTACAATAAATAGCTCATTTATTTTGCAATTGTCACTGCTCTAGCGTCACGCAGGGCCGTAAAAATAAATAAAATAAAAAAATTAATGAAATGGAATCAACGCTGATACCATATGTGTATGACTGGCACGCTGTCATGCCGCCTCTCTGTGATCCCTGGCAAACAGCACAGGTTTGCCAATCCAGTGTCAATTTGGAAATGAGGACGTTTTAGGTCATGCGCCTGATCCACTGTAGATAGGCCGTGACCTGATTTACACCTAGACAGTGCTTCAAATCACAGAGCTCCGTTCCCCTTTTGGCCATAGAAATCAAAACTTTTCAGCGACAAAAGTGCAATATTGGAGGATCACAACTCTTCAATAGAAAACACTGAGAATAAAAACTTTTGGGGACATCCAGAAACGGACGTTTTACTAAACTACCTCTGTCCCTCCATCCAATACTTTCCTGCTCTCTCTGAATCTCCGACTGAGTACAGAAGTTCGGGTGTGGTATGGACTGTCCACAAGAGTTAGGCCGACAGTGTCTAGGTCGACCACTATTGGTCGACAGTAAGTAGGTTGACATGGGTTCTAGGTCGACAGGGACTCTAGGTCAACGTGTACTAGGTCGACATGCCATAAGGTCGACATGAGTTTTTTTTCCCTTCACTTTTTTGGGTGTCGTTTTCTTCGCAAAGTTACCGGGAACCCCAATTAGTGCATCGTGTCCCATCGCATGGCTCGCTTCATTCGCCATGCTGCAGGCAAGGTGCCTCGCTCAACTACCGCTGCGCTCGGCACAGGTTACCGTTCCCAATTGTAGTCCACGTGGGACATAAAGTATAAAAAAGTTAAAAAAATAGGAAAATTTTTGAAAAACTCATGTCAACCTTTTGTCATGTCGACCTAGAGTACCTGTCGACCTAGAGTCCCTGTCGACCTAGACACCGGATACCCAGAAGATCAGCCTCCAATGATGATGAAACTTGGTGAAGTGACCAACTCCCAAAATTGCACAGGGTGGGCTGTGATGATGCACTGGAGATTAAAGAATAACTAGCAGCCACTCAAAAATATTTTATTAGGCAGAAAGTCTACTTTGGGGAGCTTAAGGGTTTCATACAGCCAATAAAGTACCTATAATCCTGGTATTTTCCAGGATGCTTTCTGTATTGTATATGGGTCATTAGGAAGTTCACTGTATTGCATGCTGTAAGTTTGTGGAACACGTAGGCAGACACATTGTATATATTTTTTTTTATACTGCTAGGAAAAAATAAGAATTTACTCACCGGTAATTCTATTTCTCGTAGTCCGTAGTGGATGCTGGGGACTCCGTAAGGACCATGGGGAATAGACGGGCTCTGCAGGAGACTGGGCACTCTAAAGAAAGATTCAGTACTATCTGGTGTGCACTGGCTCCTCCCTCTATGCCCCTCCTCAAGACCTCAGTTAAGGAAACTGTGCCCGGAAGAGCTGACATTACAAGGAAAGGATTTTGGAATCCAGGGTAAGACTCATACCAGCCACACCAATCACACTGTACAACTTGTGATAAACTTACCCAGTTAACAGTATGAACAACAACTGAGCATCACTCAACCGATGCTACATAACCATAACCCTTTGTTAAGCAATAACTATATACACGTATTGCAGAAAGTCCGCACTTGGGACGGACGCCCAGCATCCACTACGGACTACGAGAAATAGAATTACCGGTGAGTAAATTCTTATTTTCTCTAACGTCCTAGTGGATGCTGGGGACTCCGTAAGGACCATGGGGATTATACCAAAGCTCCCAAACGGGCGGGAGAGTGCGGATGACTCTGCAGCACCGAATGGGCAAACACCAGGTCCTCCTCAGCCAGGGTATCAAACTTGTAGAATTTTGCAAATGTGTTTGAACCCGACCAAGTAGCAGCTCGGCAAAGCTGTAATGCCGAGACCCCTCGGGCAGCCGCCCAAGAAGAGCCCACCTTCCTTGTGGAATGGGCTTTCACTGATTTTGGATGCGGCAATCCAGCCGCAGAATGAGCCTGCTGAATCGTGTTACAGATCCAGCGAGCAATGGTTAGCTTTGAAGCAGGAGCACCCAGCTTGTTGGATGCATACAGGATAAACAGCGAGTCAGTTTTCCTGACTCCAGCCGTCCTGGCAACATAGATCTTCAAAGCCCTGACTACATCAAGCAACTTGGAATCCTCCAAGTCACGAGTAGCCGCAGACACCCCAATGGGTTGGTTCAAATGAAAAGATGACACCACCTTTGGCAGAAACTGCGGACGAGTCCGCAATTCTGCCCTATCCATATGGAAAACCAGATAGGGGCTTTTACATGACAAAGCCGCCAATTCTGACACACGCCTAGCTGAAGCCAAGGCCAACAGCATGACCACTTTCCACGTGAGATACTTTAGCTCCACTGTCTTAAGTGGCTCAAACCAGTGGGATTTCAGGAAACCCAAGACCACGTTAAGATCCCAAGGTGCCACTGGTGGCACAAAAGGAGGCTGAATATGCAGCACTCCCTTAACAAACGTCTGAACCTCAGGCAGCGAAGCCAGTTCTTTTTGAAAGAAAATGGATAGGGCCGAAATCTGGACCTTTATGGACCCTAATTTTAGGCCCATAGTCACACCTGACTGTAGGAAGTGCAGGAATCGACCCAGCTGGAATTCCTCTGTAGGGGCCTTCCTGGCCTCACACCAAGCAACATATTTTCGCCATATACGGTGATAATGTTTTGCTGTCACGTCCTTCCTAGCCTTTATCAGCGTAGGAATAACTGCATCTGGAATGCCCTTTTCTGCTAGGATCCGGCGTTCAACCGCCATGCTGTCAAACGCAGCCGCGGTAAGTCTTGGAACAGACAGGGCCCCTGTTGCAACAGGTCCTGTCTGAGAGGCAGAGGCCATGGGTCCTCTGTGAGCATTTCTTGCAGTTCCGGGTACCAAGTCCTTCTTGGCCAATCCGGAACAATGAGTATTGTTCTCACTCCTCTTTTTCTTACGATTCTCAGTACCCTGGGTATGAGAGGAAGAGGAGGAAACACATAGACCGACTGGAATACCCACGGTGTCACCAGTGCGTCCACAGCTATCGCCTGAGGGTCTCTTGACCTGGCGCAATACCTCTTTAATTTTTTGTTGAGGCGGGACGCCATCATGTCCACCTGTGGCAGTTCCCATCGATTTACAATCTGCGTGAAGACTTCTTGATGAAGTCCCCACTTTCCCGGGTGGAGGTCGTGTCTGTTGAGGAAGTCTGCTTCCCAGTTGTCCACTCCCGGAATGAACACTGCTGACAGTGCTTGCACGTGATTCTCTGCCCAACGAAGAATCCTGGTGGCTTCCGCCATTGCCACCCTGCTTCTTGTGCCGCCCTGGCGGTTTACATGAGCGACTGCCGTGATGTCTGACTGAATCAGCACTGGTTGGTCTCGAAGCAGAGGCTCCGCTTGACTCAGGGCGTTGTATATGGCCCGTAGCTCCAGGATATTTATGTGCAGACAAGTCTCCTGACTTGACCACAGCCCTTGGAAGTTTCTTCCTTGACTGACTGCCCCCCACCCTCGGAGGCTTGCATCCGTGGTCACCAGGACCCAGTCCTGTATGCCGAATCTGCGGCCCACGAGGAGGTGAGCACCTTGTAGCCACCACAGAAGAGACACCCTGGCCCTGGGGGACAGGGTGATCATCCGATGCATCTGAAGATGCGATCCGGGCCACTTGTCCAGCAGATCCCACTGAAAGATCCTCGCATGGAACCTGCCGAAGGGAATGGCTTCGTATGACGCCACCATCTTTCCCAGGACTCGTGTGCAGTGATGCACCGACACCTGTTTTGGCTTTAGGAGGTCTCTGACCAGAGTCACGAGCTCCTGAGCCTTCTCCTCCGGGAGAAACACCTTCTTCTGGTCTGTGTCCAGAATCATGCCCAGGAAGGGCAGACGCGTCGCAGGAATCAGCTGCGACTTTGGAATGTTCAGAATCCAGCCGTGCTGACGCAACACTTCCTGAGAGTGTGCTACGCTGATCAGCAACTGCTCCCTGGACCTCGCCTTTATGAGGAGATCGTCCAAGTATGGGATAATTGTAACCCCTTGCTTCCGAAGGAGCACCATCATTTCCGCCATCACCTTGGTAAAAACTCTTGGTGCCGTGGACAGGCCAAACGGCAACGTCTGGAATTGGTAATGACAGTCCGGTACCACAAACCTGAAGTACTCCTGATGAGGCGGATAAATGGTTTGTGAATTGCCGCCAACACTATCTCCCTTTCCATGGGGGAAGTTGGTAAGGCCGATTTTAGGTAACGGTGAGGGGGCGTCACCTCGAATTCCAGCTTGTATCCCTGAGACACAATTTGTATAGCCCAAGGATCCACCTGTGAGCGAACCCACTGGTGGCTGAAATGTCAGAGACGCGCCCCCACGGCTCCTGGCTCCGCCTGTGGAGCCCCAGCGTCATGCGGTGGATTAAGTGGAAGCTGGGGAAGACTTTTGTTCCTGGGAACTAGCTGCATGGTGCAGCTTTTTTCCTCACCCCTGCATCTGGCAAGAAAGGACGCACCTCTGACCTTCTTGCTCTTCTGAGAACGAAAGGATTGCATTTGGTAATACGGTGCTTTCTTAGGCTGTGGAGGGACATAAGGCAAGAAATTTGACTTCCCAGCCGTAGCTGTGGAAACTAGGTCCGAGAGACCATCCCCAAACAATTCCTCACCCTTATAAGGTAAAACCTCCATGTGTTTTTTAGAGTCGGTATCCCCTGTCCATTGCCGAGTCCATAAGACCCTTCTGGCAGAAATGGACATTGCGTTTACTCTAGAGCCCAGCAGGCAAATGTCCCTCTGGGCATCCCGCATATATAGGACCGCGTCCTTGATATGTGCCAGGGTCAGTAGAACAGTGTCCCTGTCCAGGGTATCTATCTCCTCAGACAGAGTATCCGTCCATGCAGCTACCGCACTACACATCCAGGCCGAAGCAATTGCTGGCCTCAGCAGTGTGCCAGAATGTGTATAAACAGACTTCAGGATAGCTTCCTGCTTTCTATCCGCAGGATCCTTTAGGGCGGCCGTATCCTGAGACGGCAGGGCCACCTTCTTAGACAAGCGTGTCAACGCCTTGTCTACCCTAGGGGAGGATTCCCAGCGTAACCTGTCCGTTGGCGGGAAAGGATACGCCATAAGTAATCTCTTGGAAATTATCACCTTCCTGTCAGGGGAATCCCACGATTTTTCACATAATTCATTTAATTCATGTGAAGGGGGAAAAGTCACTTCATGCTTTTTCTCCCCATACATATAAATCCTCTTGTCAGGGACAGGATTTTCCTCAGAAATGTGTAATACATCCTTCATTGCTACAATCACGTAGCGGATGGCTTTAGTCATTTTAGGCTGCAACTTTGCCTCATCGTCATCGACACTGGAGTCAGATTCCGTGTCGACATCTGTGTCAACTATCTGGGATAGTGTGCGCTTTTGAGACCCTGAGGGCCTCTGCGCTGTAGGATCAGGCATGGGTTGAGACCCTGACTGTCCCAAGGCTACAGTTTTATCCAATCTGTTATGCAAGGAGTTTACATTATCATTTAACACCTTCCACATATCCATCCAATCAGGTGTCGGCACCGTCGGCGGCGACACCACACTCAGCTGCACTTGTTCTGCCTCCATGTATCCTTCCTCATCAAACATGTCGACACAGGCGTACCGACACACAGCACACACACAGGGAATGCTCTGACTGAGGACAGGACCCCACAAAGGCTTTTGGGGAGACAGAGAGAGAGTATGCCAGCACACACCCCAGCGCTATATAACCCAGGGATTACACTGTACCTTAGTGTTTACCCCGTAGCTGCTGTTAAATATATCTCTGCGCCTAAATTTATGTGCCCCCCCTCTCTTTTTTATCCTTTATTGCACCTGTATACTGCAGGGGAGAGCCTGGGGAGCGTCCTTCCAGCGTAGCTGTGAAGAGAAAATGGCGCTGGTGTGCTGAGGAAGAAGGCCCCGCCCCCTCAGCGGCGGGCTTCTGTCCCGCTTTAATGTGTAAAAAATGGCGGGGGCTCGGGCATATATACAGTCCCAGACTGAATATATGTCTATTTTTGCCAAAAAGGTAATTAATTGCTGCCCAGGGCGCCCCCCTCCCCCTGCGCCCTGCAGTGACCGGAGTGTGCAGTGTGCTGTGGGAGCAATGGCGCACAGCTGCAGTGCTGTGCGATACCTTAAGTGAAGACAGGAGTCTTCAGCCGCCGATTTCGATGTCTTCATGCTTCTGCTGCTTCTGTACTTCTGGCTCTGCGAGGGGGACGGCGGCACGGCTCCGGGAACGGACGATCAAGGTTAGGTACCTGTGTTCGATCCCTCTGGAGCTAATGGTGTCCAGTAGCCTAAGAAGCGCTACCTAGCTGCCGTGAGTAGGTTCGCTTCTCTCCCCTCAGTCCCACGTAGCAGTGAGTCTGTTGCCAGCAGATCTCACTGAAAATAAAAAACCTGACAAAATACTTTCTTTTCTAGCAAGCTCAGGAGAGCCCACTAGGAGCACCCAGCTCTGGCCGGGCACAGATTCTAACTGAGGTCTGGAGGAGGGGCATAGAGGGAGGAGCCAGTGCACACCAGATAGTACTGAATCTTTCTTTAGAGTGCCCAGTCTCCTGCGGAGCCCGTCTATTCCCCATGGTCCTTACGGAGTCCCCAGCATCCACTAGGACGTTCGAGAAAATTATTTTACCCTACATACTTTTGTGATGGTTCTGCCTATATGAGGCCACTTTCATCATTATTCCAATACCCATAATGCCCCTGGCCTTACATTACCACCACTATGAAAGTAAAGTGATGGCTTGCATGTTCTCAGTTGGGATTCCGGATAGTCACTCATGTTGTATGTATGTCACATTAGTTTCTTATAAGCAGTGGCAATAATATTACACTGTAGCCTGCTGTGAATCCTTAGGCTCCCTGTAGCCCAGCATCAATATTTTATAGTGATCAAATAATCACTGCAGTAAATAATCCAATGTATTAAGTATGGAAGGTTCACAATCATTTTTTTTTTTTTTTTTGCTTTCCTTGCTATATATTGTTTTCAGACGTTATAAAATGCAAAATAACCTCCGACGCTGACTTTAGTATATATAAATGTGACTTTGCATAAACACCTTAAATGTGGATAAATAGTACACAGTATGACCAGAACATTCTCTGTCTGATGGATTCACACAAGAAAAGGAGAATTGTCCACTACAGTAGTTTAGGTGTGAAATAAAGTTATTTTAATTTAAATGATACAATATAAAAAATACAAATATGTCTTGGAGCTCATCAGTTCCTATAACCGATAGTGACTCATTTAAGAAAACAAAATATAATATATTTATTTTTGTGTTCCAGACTGGGGCTTGAGGCTGGAGTAAAAGTTGAATGCAAGAAGCTGGGGAAGGGGGGCTTATGAAATTCCTGCACATGAGCAGTATGTGGGAGGTACAGTATCAGGTTAACTAGGCTGGATGCTGGCCTGGGACGGGCTAAGCAGGATACTTGGCTGGAATTGCTAATGCTGGGTGCTGGTCTGGGACCCGCTAAGCTGGTTACCAGGCTACAACTGGTTATGCTGGGTGCCAGGCTAGGACCAGCTAAACTGTTTACCGGGCTGGAACCAGTTATGCTGGGTGCCGGGCTGGGACTGGCTAAGCTGGTTACTGTGCTGGAACCGGTTATGCTGGGTGCTGGGCTGGTATACTCCACTGGCAACGAGCATTACCCTTGGCAACAAGCATTACCCTTGGAAACGAGCATGGATCCCAGAGCATGAAACCCCTGGCAACGAGCATTACCCTTGTCAATGAGCAGGGATCCCGGAGCATGAAACTCCTGGCAACAAACCCTACCATTAGCAACGAGCAATACCCTTGGCAACGAGCACGGATCACAGAGCATAAAACTCCTGGTAACGAGCATCATCCTTGGAAATGAGCATTACCCTTGGCAACAAGCATGGATCCCAGAGCATGAAACCCCTGGCAACGAACATGACACCCAGCGCATGAAATCCCAGACAATGAGCATGACACCCAGCACATGAAACCTCTGGCAACGAGCATGACACCCAGCACATGAAATCCCAGACAATGAGCATGACACCCAGCACATGAAACCCCTGGCAACGAGCATGACACCCAGCACATGAAACCCCTGGCAACGAGCATGACACCCAGCACATGAAATCCCAGACAATGAGCATGACACCCAGCACATGAAACCCCTGGCAACAAGCATGACACCAAGCACATGAAATCCCTGGCAATGAGCATGACACCCAGCACATGAAACCCCTGGCAACAAGCATGACAGCCAGCGCAAGAAACCCCTGGCAATGAGCAGGTAATTTAAAAGTAATAAGAAGCTTTACTGTAGGGCATAATGCATCCCCCTATACTTCCATCTAATTCCTGCCACTGTTATAATCTGTATTGTTTACATATGCAGCACCATGTTCCCCAAATACCCTTTAACGCATGAAACGGATGGATCGAAGCATCTAATTGAATTGTTAGATCACTGTCTTCTGATGCAGATTTCCTGGCCTTTGCTGCGAAATGAAACCAGCCGTGCTGAGTAACCTGAGTGTTACTTAGATGATCGATATTTACGCAGATGATCCGATGCTACGTCCTGTGTGAATAGCGTCCATCGCTGAATCAGGCCCACTATTCCTTCACATTTCCACACTCTGTCTCGTTGACCTAAGTCACAATGATTGAGCAGGGGTTTATGCATGGCAAAAATGGGGCAGTGGACACCGCAGTAAAGTCTAGGAGAGCTGTACTGTGCGCTACTGGAACTCTTAATATAAATGTGAAACATGGATGAGGCTTTAAAAAAATACAAGTAAGGAGCAACTTGCTTATCTGTACCCAGAATTCAAAGGGGGGAGGCTTAATCCTTCACTCCATGGCTGTGTGATAATGCAGGTTGTCATGAAATAGCGATGAGAATATAAGTACCTTCTGTTGTAAGAAGGCTCTTGCTGCATTATTTATCGGCGAGAGTTCTTAGGCTCATTCCAAACCCACCTCATAACCTTAAAAGATGAAGAATATAGAAAAGTTCCATTTTACCTGACAGAATTATCAGCAAACAGATGGAACAGGTAGCACCCCTCAACACTTTGGTCAGATATCTTTTGTACTTCAGTAAAGCACTAGATGCTATATAGATGGATGTCAAATAATGTCTATTTTTGTATGCTTTTACAGGAAGAAGTATTGCAGATTCCTAAATATAATGCCAGATGGGACAAACAGTTTCGGCAGTTAAGGAGAAGATGGCAAAATGTGACTCTCTCCCAAACGTAGCACTATCTACCATTCCCACCATTTATGTACATATTACCTAACCCTGTAGTGAAATATCCCATGTCAGAAATGGCCTCCACTAATTATACTGGAACACTGATCTACTGTACAATTATCATACAGTAAAGGTCCCGCTCTGAACGGATTGTTCAGTGCTCACTGCCCTGGTGTCTAGCATATATAAATCCAAATCTTTATCCTGGTGCTAAATATAGTATATACTGGCTGGTATATAATACAGAATCTAAATCCTGGTGACTGATATAGTATACACTGACTGGTATATAATAATGAATCCATATCTCGGTGACTGATATAGTATACACTGACTGGTATATAACACAGAATCCATATCCCTATGACTGAGATAGTAACACGGCCCTGTATATAATACAAATGCCATATCCCAGCGACTAACATAGTATATACTGGCTGGTATATAATACAGAATCCATATCCCGGTGACTGATACAGTATATATAGTATACACTGGCTGGTATATAATACATAATCCATATCCCTGTGACTGATACAGTATATATAGTATACACTGGCTGGTATATAATACATAATCCATATCCCGGTGACTGATACAGTATATATAGTATACGCTGGCTGGTATATAATACATAATCCATATCCCGGTGACTGATACAGTATATATAGTATATGCTGGCTGGTATATAATACATAATCCATATCCCGGTGACTGATACAGTATATATAGTATATACTGGTTGGTATATAATACATAATACATATCCCGGTGACTGATACAGTATATATAGTATACGCTGGCTGGTATATAATACATAATCCATATCCCGGTGACTGATACAGTATATATAGTATATACTGGTTGGTATATAATACATAATACATATCCCGGTGACTGATACAGTATATATAGTATACGCTGGCTGGTATATAATACATAATCCATATCCCGGTGACTGATACAGTATATATAGTATACGCTGGCTGGTATATAATACATAATCCATATCCCGGTGACTGATACAGTATATATAGTATACGCTGGCTGGTATATAATACATAATCCATATTTCGGTGACTAATACAGTATATATAGTATACACTGGTTGGTATATAATACATAATCCATATTTCGGTGACTGATACAGTATATATAGTATACACTGGCTGGTATATAATACATAATCCATATCCCGGTGACTGATACAGTATATATAGTATACACTGGCTGGTATATAATACATAATCCATATCCCGGTGACTGATACAGTATATATAGTATATGCTGGCTGGTATATAATACATAATACATATCCCGGTGACTGATACAGTATATATAGTATACGCTGGCTGGTATATAATACATAATCCATATTTCGGTGACTAATACAGTATATATAGTATACACTGGTTGGTATATAATACATAATACATATCCCGGTGACTGATACAGTATATATAGTATGCACTGGCTGGTATATAATACATAATCCATATTTCGGTGACTAATACAGTATATATAGTATACACTGGTTGGTATATAATACATAATCCATATTTCGGTGACTAATACAGTATATATAGTATGCACTGGCTGGTATATAATACATAATCCATATCTCGGTGCATCCCCTTGGATCCTATTACCCATCCCCCCAGATACGACCCTAGCTCACCTGTCCTATCTCTCTCCACTGCCATGTGCTCAGCTCACCAATCCTAAATAGACTATGAATCTACCCAGCCTTTTTACAACTACCACCCTATTGCCCCAATATCGCCATTGCCTATCTATTAGAGCGACGAGTACAACGGCCTATCTCCCTTTCTCTCCTCTAGTCGCTCCCTTTGTTGCATCCCTACAATGGAGCTTCCACACATTCCACTGATGTCTTAGTAACCATCAGTCAGCAGTCTGCGATTGTTAAACAGTGCCGACCAGTGGCGGCTAAAGAGGTGGGGAAGCAGCTCAGTTCAAAATTCAAATAGGGGAGCCACACCTACTGCCAGTGAGTCCCAGCAGGCGTGTTTGGGGTGGCAGGTGGTGTGGCTCCCCTATCTGAACTTTAGGATGACCTGCAGCACCACCTCCGGATCCGCCACTGGTGATGACTGCTTTCTATTTGTTAATATGACAGTAGTCATGGACTAAGCCATTGGAAGCACTTTAGACAGCAACCCTGGGATGTCAGGAAATGTGTGATGTCACTGAAAATCAGATGGCAACCATGAGCAAACCTGCCCCAATGGAACTTACAATCTAATTTAACTACCACGGACACACAAAAACCTGTTATGTCCAACATTAATGCACTTATGAACTATGCGTGAAATGACTATGCGTGTAAAAGCAAATGACTCCATAAAAGAACTGTGAGAAATTCTACATCTATATACTCTGGGGTTTGTAGAAAAATAAAAAGTCCCAGCAGTGGTCCCACTTTATAATGCACACCTTTATAGCACCACCCTCACCACCAGGGGTTATGGGTCATTAGGTCGACAGTCAAAAGGTCGACAATGTCTAGGTCAACACCAAGTATGAAAAAGTTTAAAAAAAACAAACAAAAAAAACCCATGTAGTCCTTTTCATGTGTCGACCATTTGGACATGTCGACGTTTTGATAGGGTAACCAGACTATCCCTTTAACATGGGACACTCAGGAATTACACAGGTTCTGTGGCTGGCTGACTACAGGTGTGCATTTCACCTGGTTTTAAGCAGCCACACAAACTGTGTAATTCATGAGTGTCCCAGGTTAAAGGGATAGTCTGGTCACCCTAATTTTGACCATGTCGACCAAATGCATGTCGATCGTTTGGTGTCAATCTTTCAACCAGATGCCACCACCAGGTAGTTTACCATATATCCCCCGATACCTCACCCTATTTACAATACAATCCTTGCTATAATTTCTCCCTTTGGCCTTTGCTGTAAGCTGGCAGTGTGTGCTTCCTCTTACAGCCATTGCCTGGTAGTGGCCTCGCAGCCTGATCAGTTCTCATCAGCGTCTCATCACAGTCAGTGTACGGAGATCAACGCAGAAAGATCAAATGACAATGGCACAAAATCCGTAATCTGCATTAATCCCCACATAATTTGTAATAACTATACAGACGTGGGCCTGGAAGAGTAAAATTCCACTGCCTGCGTCCGTATTTCAGCAACCATTTGTCCTTATTTCTTCCCTCATTAGGGCCTATCACTTTACATTATAGCAGAATAATTGGCATGGAGCTGATGCGACTGTCTGCGGAGACGGAGAATTCAGATGTAGGTATGGAAGAGTCAGGCGATTCCCATGGATCAAAATGTAACGATATCAAAGGATTGCAGCAGATGACAGGGCCCCAGAACACTGAGATAATGTGCAGAGGAATGATTCACCTGGTGGATTCTACTGCTCACTAAATCTATAGTCTGGTTATGCATTGTCTTTTATTACACATTTGGTAGGATGCAGTATACAGAGGGGGTGATTCAGATCTGATCGCTGCTGTGCGTTTTCGCACAGTGGGCGATCATCGATAGACTGCGCATACGTATGCACCGCAATGTGCACGCGCGCCGGCAAACAACAACAGGCATCGCCGGTCAGCGACAGGCTGCTGCGAAGATTTCAATCGCACAGCCTTTTTGGAGGAGGCCGTTTGTGGGTGGTAACTGACCGTGCCAGGGAAAACGCTGGTGTTCCTTAGCGGTTTCAGGGAGGGTGTGTGATGTCAGCTCCAGACCCGATCAGCCCGTTCTCATTGCACTGCAGGAGTTAGTCCTGGGCTGCACACTCAGTGGAAAAATCATTAACTGGTAAGTGTGGTGTGAACGGATTTGTAACTGTCCGCAAACTGAGGCATTTTTTTTGCAGCTCGGCGTACACATGCAATCACACACTTGCACGGTGAATATACACTCCCTTTGGGCGTCGACTATCTGAACGCAGCACAACAAATATAGCAGCCCAGCAATCAGGTCTGAATCAACCCCAGAGTTTGCAATACATGTTAAAAGGAGATTTATGGTAGATTTACCATAGATTAATCTCTTTCTGAGAGGTACGCTGGATTCCACAGGGATTAACATTGGGGTGTGGAGTTGGATCTTGATCCGAGGCACCAACAGGCTAAAGCTTTGACTGTTACCAGGATGCATTGCACGGCCTCCTCTATAGCCCTGCCTCCAGGCACTGGAGCTCAGTTTCGTTAACCAGTCCAATGCAGTAGCAGATAAAAGAGACGGCAGATGTTAGTCACATAGAACCACATTCTCACGACGGGAGAAGGGACTAGTGGCCAATGCCATACAAACCCAAAGAAGCTAAGTGCGTCAGGGTGGGCGTCCTGTGGAATCCAGTGTACTATGTCTACCATAAATCTCCTTTTCTGCAGTGGGATTCGACAGGGAATACATCGGGGATGTCCTAAAGCAGTTCCTCATGGGAGGGGACACAACGTAGCGGGCAAAAGAACCCAGCGTCAAAAGGAAGCATCCTAGGAGGCGGAGGTATCAAAGGCATAGAACCTGATGAACGTGTTCACTGAGGACCATGTAGCCGCCTTGTACAATTGTTCAGCGGACGCACCTCGGCAGGCCGCCCAAGTAGGTCAAACAGACCGAGCAGAATGGGCTTTAATAGCAACAGGAGCTGGAAGACCAGCCTGTGCGTAGGCTTGTGCAATCACCATTCTAATCCATCTGGCCAAAGTTTGCTTATTCGCAGGCCAGCAACGTTTGTGAAAACCAAAAAGTACAAAAAGGGTATCTGATCTCCTGAGGGAGGCAGTCCTCTCTACGTAAATACGGAGAGCCCGTACCACATCCAAAGACCGCTCTTTGGAGGACAAACCAGAAGAGATAAAGGTGGGTACCACAATCTCTTGGTAAGATGAAAAGATGATACCACCTTAGGTAGATAACCAGAGAGAGTTCAAAGAACTGCCCGGTCCCGGTAAAAAATCAGAAAGGGTGGACGACAGGACAAAGCGCCTAAGTCCAACACCCTCCTAGCAGAGGCAATAGCCAGTAAAAACACAACCTTAAGACATTTAAGATCCACAGACTCAAGAGGTTCAAATGGAGACTCTTGTAGGGCACTCAATACAACAGACAGATGCCATGGAGCCACAGGAGGGACATAGGGAGGCTGAATCCGGAAAACCCCCTTAGTGAAAGTATGAACGTCAGGAATAGACGTAATTTTCCTATGAAACCACACCGACAAGGCAGATATATGAACCTTGAGGGAGGCCAGACAAAGGCCTAAATCTAGGCCTTGTTGCAGAAAAGCCAAAAGCTTAGAAGTTCTGAACGAATAGGCATCATAATTCTTAGCAGCACACCATGTGAAATAAGAATTCCAGACCCTGTAATAAATCCGTGCAGAAGCTGGTTTGCGGGCCTTCAAAATAGTTTGAATAACCGCCTCAAAGAACCCCTTGGCCCCCAGGAGTGAAGCCACGCTGTCAAAGCCAGTCTAGTCAGGTCCGTATAGACGCAAGGGCCCTGAACAAGGAGATCTGGGCGTTGAGTAGGTAGAAGAGGATGCTCTATCGATAGACCCTGCAGGTCTGAGAACCAATGCCGTCTGGGACACGCTGGAGCGACTAGAATTAGTATTCCTTTTTCTTGCTTGAACTTCCGAAGTACCCTGGGCAGGAGTGACACTGGAGGGAACATGTATGGTAGCCAAAAGTTCCATGGAATTGCCAGTGCTTCCACGAACGCTGCTTGCGGATCCCTTGTCCTTGATCCGAAGACCGGAACCTTATGATTGTGTCGAGACGCCATCAGGTCTACGTCTGTTAGTCCCCACTTGTCCACTAGGAGTTGAAAGACTTCCGGATGAAGACTCCACTCTCCGGCGTGAACGTCCTGACGACTGAGGAAATCTACTTCCTAGTTGAGGACTCCGGGGATGAACACTGCCGATATTGCTGGCAGATGGCGCTCCGCCCAACGGAGGATTTTTCATACTTCCAGCATTACCATGCGGCTTTGTGTTTCGCCTTGATGATTTAAGTACACCACCGTGGTGGCGTTGTCTGACTGCACTTGAACAGGCCTGTTCTGTACTAGAGGCAGGGCCAGTGTCAACGCATTGAACACCGCCCCCAATTCCAGAATGTTTATCGGGAGGAGAGACTCCTCCCTGGCCCAGACTGGCATCCGTTGTCAGGAGGACCCAGTTGGAGATCCAGAAGGGAGGGCCCTGCTCAACTGTTGGTCCTGTAGCCACCAGCTCAGGGACAGACGAACCTCCGGAGTCAAAGAGAACATTTTAGACCTGATCCGATGAGGCAGGCCGTCCCACTTGGAAAGGATTAACCTCTGCAGAGGGCGGGGATAAAATTGAGCGTACTCTATCATGTTGAAAAGACGACACCATGAGGCCTAGTACTTGCATCGCCGAGTGTATCGACACTCTTGGGCGAGAGAGGAAATATCTGATCCTGTCCTGAAGTTTCAGGACTTTCCCTGGAGACAAAAACAATCGTTGGTGGTGTGTGTCCAGTAGTGCCCCCAGATGCACCATGCTCTGAGCAGGGACCAGCAAGGACTTTTTCCAGTTGTTGAGCCACCTGTGGGCTTGTAGGAATTGGACCGTCAGTTCCAGATGACTGAGGTAAACCTCTTGGGAGTTCGCCAGGATCAGCAAGTCGTCCAGATACGGCAGGATCCTGATACCCTGACGGCGGAGAAGAGCCGTCATCATGGCCATGACCTTGGTGAAGATCCGAGGGGCCGTGGCCAATCCAAAAGGCAGTGCCTGGAATTGATAATGTAGGTTGCCAATAGCAAATCGCAGAAATTGCTGATGCGACATGGCAATAGGTATGTGCAGGTATGCATCCTGTACTGTATGTCCAAGAATACCATATAGTCTTCGGGTTCCATGGCCAGCACTATAGAGCGCAGAGTTTCCATACGGACTTTGGATACTCTCACAAACGTGTTCAATGATTTGAGGTTGAGTATAGGCCGGAAGGACCCATTAGGCTTCGGAACTAGAAACAGGGTCGAATAGTAGTCCCTGCCTCTCTGAGCCAGAGGTATCGGCACTACCACACCTGTATCCAAGAGGGATTGTACAACCAAGTGTAGAGCTTGCGCCTTTAACGGAGCCGCCGGAATAACTGTTGTGCAAAATTGGCGAGGGGGACGTCTCTTGAAAGAGATTGCGTACCCTGTGAGAGACAACTTCCCGCACCCAGGCATCCAAAGTGGTCCTTAACCAGGCCTGGGCGAACTGCAGAAGTCGGCCTCCGTCATGCAGCAGGCTTGTCTTGTTTGGAAGCAGGTTGACGGGCGGCCCAGGATTGTTTATATTTAGGCTTAGTGGTTTTGGAAGCACGAGCCTGTCGCAGATACATCTGACCCTTTGCTTTCCCTGGAGGTCGAAAGGAACGAAATGTGGTACTCTTAGAAGGATTAGTATTTGAGAGACACGCAGTCTTGGCAGTAGCCAAGTCAGTTACAATCTTGTTCAGATCCTCCCCAAATAGGATGTCTCCCTTAAAAGGGAGCACTTCCAAGATCCACCTTCCAGGACCTAAAACCACATAATTCAATGAGCCAGGATAGACGTAGTAGATGCCTTGGCCGCCATTACACCTGCATCAGAGGCCGCCTCCTGAATATAGTGGGAGGCCGTGGTAATATAAGACAGATATTGTCTGGCAGTTTCAGAAATATCCTGAGGCAGCTCATCCTCAATTGCCTGAACCCATGCTTCAATACCTTTTGCAGCCCAGGAGGTCGCCATAGTGGGTCTATGTACAGCGCCACTAAGGGAGTAAATAGACTTCAGGCATCCCTCCACACGCTTATCCGTCGGTTCCTTCAGTGAGGTGACAGTGGTGACAGGCAGAGTAGATTACACCACAAGACGGGAGACATGAGAATCCACCGGCGGTGGAGTTTCCCACTTATTACTCAACTCCGAAAGGGATAGGATAACGAGCTAGTATCTTTTTAGACAGGAAAAATGTATTTCCTGGAGATGACCAGTATTCCTGACGTATGTCAATTAAATGGTCAGAATGTGGTAAGACTACTTTAGCAACCGTCTGATGTTTGAACTTATCAGGTTTCTTAGACGCAGTAGTAGTCTCAATGTCATCATCTATTTGAAGAATAAGCTTAACAGCCTCCACTGGGTCAGGAACATCAACCTGAGTTGTAGATTCCTCATCAGAAGCAACTGTATCAGTGTCTGACAGATCAGTATATTCCCCATCCTCATCGGAAGAATTATCCGAAATATTAGTGGATTGTGGGGAAAAATTGGACCGTTTAGATGACCCCTTGGCCCCAGAGGAGCGTGGGGTAGACTTTTCTCTAACCAAAGATTGATTTAATTGTTGTAATTTGGTAGACAGAATATCCGCCCACGGCGGATTAACTACAGGGATAATGTGTGGCTGCAATGGCACAGGAGGTCCCACAGGGGGCGTAAGATGTCTCACAAGTGTAGTCAGCAGACTTGAGAACGCTGCCCAGGGTGGGTCCTGATTGGCCACAGGTGCTGCAGGTTGACTAGGTGTATGGCACTCAGCGAATATAATCAGGATGGGATCACAGCAGGTGCGCTAAAAGGCAGTGTGCAGCCAGACAGTCGTACCCTAAACGGAGGATTCCCCGTCACCTCCACCAAAACCAATATACAGAAAAAGAGGGGTAAACTTATCTGGCGCTACTGGTCAATTGATTTCCTGTATCACCGATCCTTCAATCTTTTCAAAAGATTGAAGGATCGGTGATACAGGAAATCAATTGACCAGTAGCGCCAGATAAGTTTACCCCTCTTTTTCTGTATGGCACTCAGCGCCTGAACCAGCAGCTAAAACTTCCCCCTCAGGTAAATCCATGGTGTCAGTACTGCAGGATGCAGAGGCGTCCGTGGATTTCCCGCCCTGTGTAACAGACATTATAAGGAATGTAGCCTTAGGGCGTAACAGTACAATATAGCCAGACAAACACAATACCTGCAAATAACCCCCTATGTTATGTGACAGTAAACATAGTACACAAAACAGAGGATTTAAGCGGTATGAGGTGACTGAAACACAGAGCAAAAATACCCAATCGTATATTCTGTGTAACACTATATATATATATATATATATATATATATATATATATATGGGACCCTGACGCACTTAGCCCCCCAGGCAACAGAATATAGTGATAGATATAAACAATAAAACTGCACTGAACATTTACATATAAATATGTACATACATTTGTATGAGTATAGATATAACAATGCACAGTAGATACTGGATGTATATCACAGAATACTTGTACCAAATATTCAGACAGCAGTACACTTGTTCTTAACTTAAGGGCCCCATACACTAAAACGATAATGCCCAATTTCATCCAATTTCGGGCATTCGGGCCGATATATCGGGTGAAATCGGGCATTTTGAAGGTGTTTCCGATCGGATGCGCGTTCCTGTGAGGGTCGGATCGGCTCCCCTAGATCGTTAGTACTGCACTCGTCATATGTAGGTTCCCGCAGGCATGGCTGGTATCGCATACGATATATCGCATGCAAAATTTACCAAATCGTATGGAATCGTATAGAACCACTTCCCGGGAGAGTTCAAGGGAAATCGCCTCCGACTTCAGCCTCAGGATATATCGTTGTAGTGTATGGGGCCCTTAACACTGGTCTAAAATGACATGTAGATTATTAAGTGCCTGTAAATGCACAGCGCTGATGAGACAGGCGGCTTTACAGAGGAGACAAAGCCCTGCAGTCCCGCAGATGAGCCCAGCTAGTAGTGACGATGGCGCCAAATCTCTGTCAGGGAGTGAGGGAGAGAGAAATGCAGCTCCACGGCGGGAACACCAGCAGTAGATGGCGCCCGGAGCTGGGGGAGGGGCTACAGGTCAGCGCCTTATTCCCTATACTGGGCCTCATCACCGGGTACTATGGAGCCTATATTAAACGGATTTTAGTAAATCCGACCTGTGCTCCCTGCCCTGGTGAATATAGTCGGGTCCCTGTGCAGTACAGTGTCCATACCAGTGGCGCGGTCCGTCTCCTGGGACCGCGATTTACCGGCCGGTCCCACCTGGGGGACCCTCTTACCTCCTCCCTGATGTGCAGCCACGCGATCCAGGAGAGCGTCAGCGGTGTGTGCCAGTAGTCCGGTGCGCCTCCCTCCCGGGAACCAGGCCGCAGGAGTATGCAGCGCTGCTGGGTGAGGTGATGGAGCTGCAGCACAGCATGTCAGAATGACATAGAAAGTGCTGCGGCCCTTGAAGTCTTCTTAAAAAGCTCTTTCCAGGGCTGCCTGTTAGTGACCTGCTGTGCAGGCACCAATTTACAAACTGAGCTCCAGTGCCTGGAGGCAGGGCTATAGAGGAGGCAGTGCAATGCATCCTGGGAACAGTCAAAGCTTTAGCCTGTTGGTGCCTCGGAACAAGATCCAACTCTACACCCCGATGTTATTCCCTGTGGAATACCAGTGTACCCCGCTGCAGAAAGACACAATAAATATGAAAATAAATAATAAGATTTTAAACCTACCGGTAAATCTTTTTCTCGTAGTCCGTAGAGGATGCTGGGACTCCGTAAGGACCATGGGGAATAGACGGGCTCCACAGGAGACATGGGCACTAAAAAAGAACTTTAGGTATGGGTGTGCACTGGCTCCTCCCTCTATGCCCCTCCTCCAGACCTCAGTTAGAGAAACTGTGCCCAGAGGAGACGGACAGTACGAGGAAAGGATTTTTGTTGATCCAAGGGCAAGATTCATACCAGCCACACCATTCATACCGTATAACATGGTATATACGAACCAGTCAACAGTATGAAACAAAACCAGTATCAGTCCAAAACTGATCCAACTGAAACATAACCCTTATGTAAGCAACAACTATATACAAGTCTTGCAGGATGTTGTCCGCACAGGGAAGGGCGCCCAGCATCCTCTACGGACTAGGAGAAAAAGATTTACCGGTAGGTTTCAAATCTTAATTTCTCTTACGTCCTAGAGGATGCTGGGGACTCCGTAAGGACCATGGGGATTATACCAAAGCTCCAAAACGGGCGGGAGAGTGCGGATGACTCTGCAGCACCGAATTAGCAAACATTAGGTCCTCATCGGCCAGGGTATCAAACTTGTTGAATTTTGCAAAAGTGTTTGAACCCGACCAAGTCGCGACTCGGCAAAGTTGTAATGCCGAGACGCCCCGCGCAGACGCCCAAGAAGAGCCCACCTTCCTAGTAGAATGGACCTTAACCGAATTCGGTAACGGCAATCCAGCCATAGAATGAGCCTGCTGAATCGTGTTACAGATCCAGTGAGCAATAGTCTGTTTAGATGCAGGAGCACCAACCTTGTTGTCTGCATACAGGATAAACAGAGCCTCTGTTTTCCTAACCCGAGCCGTTCTGGCCACATAAATTTTCAATGCCCTGACCACATCCAGGGACTCGGAATCCTCCACGTCCCTTGTAGCCACAGGCACCACAATAGGTTGGTTCATATGAAAAGAAGAAACCACCTTAGTCCAAGTAAGATACTTCAATTCAACTGTTTGAAGCGGTTCAAACCAGTGAGACTTAAGGAACCGTAACACCACGTTAAGGTCCCATGGTGCCACTGGAGGCATAAAAGGAGGCTGGATATGCAGCACCCCTTTCACGAAAGTCTGGACTTCTGGAAGAGAAGCCAATTCCCTTTGAAAGAAAATGGATAAGGCTGAAATCTGAACCTTAATGGAGCCTAACTTTAGGCCCAAATTCACTCCTGTTTGCAGGAAGTGGAGAAAACGGCCCAGATGGAACTCTTCCGGAGGAGCAGTTCTGGCTTCGCACCAAGCCACATACTTCCTCCAGATACGGTGATAATGTTTCGATGTCACCTCCTTCCTAGCCTTTATCAGAGTAGGAATGACCTCCTCCGGAATACCCTTCTCCGCTAGGATCCTGCGTTCAACAGCCATGCCGTAAAACGCAGTCGCGGTAAATCCTGGAACAGACAGGGCCCTTGTTGTAACAGGTCTTCCCTGAGAGGAAGAGGCCACGGATCTTCTGAGAGCATTTCCTGTAGATCCGGATACCAGGCCCTTCGAGGCCAATCTGGAACGATAAGAATCGCCTGAACCCCTCTCCGTCTTATGAGTCTCAGTATCTTTGAGATGAGAGGAAGAGGAGGGAACACGTAGACCGACTGAAACACCCACGGTGTCACCAGTGCGTCCACTGCAACCGCCTGAGGGTCCCTTGACCTGGCGCAATATCTCGGAAGTTTCTTGTTGAGGCGTGAAGCCATCATGTCTATTTGAGGCAGACCCCACTGACTTGCAATCTCTGCGAAGACTTCCTGATGAAGTCCCCACTCTCCTGGATGCAGATCGTGTCTGCTGAGGAAGTCTGCTTCCCAGTTGTCTACTCCCGGAATGAAGACTGCTGTCAGAGCGCTTACATGACTCTCCGCCCATCGAAGAATCTTTGAGGCTTCTGCCATTGCCACTCTGCTCCTTGTGCCACCTTGGCGGTTTACATGAGCCACTGCTGTGATGTTGTCTGACTGAATCAGAACCGGTAGACCTTGAAGTAAGGTCTGTGCCTGACGAAGGCCGTTGTATATGGCCCTTAATTCCAGAATGTTGATGTGTAGACAAGCCTCCTGGCTTGACCACAGACCCTGGAAGTTTCTTCCCTGTGTGACTGCTCCCCATCCTCGGAGACTCGCGTCCGTGGTCACCAGAACCCAGTCCTGGATTCCGAACCTGCGACCCTCTAGAAGGTGAGCACTCTGCAGCCACCACAGGAGAGATACCCTGGCCCTGGGGGACAGGCGGATCATCTGATGAATCTGTAGATGTGACCTGGACCACTTGTCCAGAAGGTCCCACTGAAAGGTTCTGGCATGGAACCTGCCGAATGGAATGGCCTCGTAAGACGCCACCATTTTTCCCAGCACTCGCGTGCAGTGATGTACCGACACACTGTCTGGCTTCAACAGGTCCTTGACCAAGTCCCGCAGTTCCTGGGCCTTTTCCGTTGGGAGAAAGACCCTCTTTTGTTCCATGTCCAGAATCATGCCTAGGAAAGGCAATCTGGTTGTTGGAACTAACTGTGACTTTGGCAGGTGTAGAATCCAACCGTGTTGTTGTAACACCCTCAGGGAGAGTGAAACTTTGACCAGCAACTGTCCTCTCGATCTCGCTTTTATCAGGAGATCGTCCAAGTATGGGATAATTGTGACCCCCTGCTTGCGCAGGAGCACCATCATCTCCGCCATTAATTTGGTAAAAATTCTCGGGGCCGTGGACAGCCCAAACGGCAACGTCTGAAATTGGTAGTGACAATCCTCCACCACAAATCTCAGGAACGCCTGATGAGGTTGATAAATGGGGACATGAAGGTATGCATCCTTTATGTCTAGAGACACCATATAATCTCCACCTTCCAGACTTGCAATGACCGCCCTGAGCGACTCCATCTTGAACTTGAACCTCTTTAAGTATAGGTTTAAGGACTTTAAATTTAGAATGGGTCTGACCGAACCGTCCGGTTTCGGGACCACAAACAGGGTTGAGTAATAGCCCATCCCCTGCTGCAGCAGGGGAACCTTGACCACCACTTGTTGGAGACACAATTTTTGAATTGCTGCCAAAACTACCTCCCTCTCTGGGGAAGAAGTCGGCAGTGCCGGTTTTAAAAACCGGCGAGGAGGCACCTCTTCGAATTCCAGCTTGTACCCCTGGGAAACAATGTCTATTGCCCAGGGATCCACCTGAGAGTGAACCCAGACTTGGCTGAAAAGACTAAGACGTGCCCCCACTGGAACGGACTCCCCCAGCGGAGCCCCAGCGTCATGCGATGGATTTAGTAGAAGCCGGGGAGGACTTCTGTTCCTGGGAACTGGCTGTAGCTGGCAGCTTTTTCCCCTTGCCCTTACCTCTGGCAAGAAAGGTAGATCCCCGAGCTCTCTTGGATTTATGCGGCCGAAAGGACTGCATCTGATAATGTGGCGCTTTCTTAGGCTGTGAGGAAACATAAGGTAAAAAAGTTGATTTACCAGCAGTAGCTGTGGAAACTAGGTCCGCGAGACCTTCCCCAAACAACTCCTCACCTTTGTACGGCAAAACCTCCATATGCCGTTATGAGTCGGCATCACCCGACCACTGTCGGGTCCACAGCGCCCGCCTGGCAGAAATCGCCATTGCGTTAGTTCTGGACCCCAGTATGCCTATATCCCTTTGAGCCTCTCTCATATAAAGTACCGCATCCTTAATATGTCCCAGGGTCAATAAAATAGTTTCCTTATCCATCGTATCCATATCAGCAGATAAGGTATCGGTCCACGCTAGTACAGCGCTACAAACCCAAGCCGACGCTATTGCCGGTCTGAGTAATGTACCGGTATGTGTGTAAATTGACTTCAAGGTAGTTTCCTGCTTCCGGTCAGCAGGATCCCTGAGGGCCGCTGTATCCTGAGACGGCAGCGCCACCTTTTTGGAAAGGCGCGTCAACGCCTTGTCCACCCTTGGGGAGGATTCCCACCGTATCCTGTCCTTGATAGGGAAAGGATACGCCATAAGAATCCTTTTGGGAATCTGCAGCTTCTTATCTGGAGTTTCCCAAGCACTTTCAAATAACTCCTAACTTCTTTTCTTTAAACATGTGGATCTTAGGATTAGGCACCGCGGGGTCATCTATAATATGCAGCACATCCTTTATAGCAATAATCATATAACGAATACTCTTTGCCAATTTTGGCTGCAACCTCGCATCATCATAATCGACACTAGAGTCAGACTCTGTGTCAACTGAGAAATCGGCCGCTTTTGAGACCCAGAAGGTCCCTGTGACATAGGGAAAGGCAGGGTATGACCCTCTATGTTGTCCCTGGACTCTGCTTTGTCCAAACATTTGTGCAATAAATTCACATTTGCATTTAAAATATTCCACATATCCATCCAGTCATGTGTCGGTGTTGCCGACGGCGACACCACACTCATCCGCTCCACCTCCTCCCTAGGAGAGCCTTCCGCTTCAGACATGACGACACGCACGTACTGACACACCACACACTCAGGGAAAGCTCTATCTGGAGACAGTTCCCCCACAAGGCCCCTTGGAGAGACAGAGAGAGAGAGTATGCCAGCACACACCCAGCGCCAATAATCTTGGGAAAAAGAAAAAATATTACCCAGATACAGCGCTATTCACTGCGGCCAATTATGTGCCCCCCCCTTCTTTAAAACCCTCTGTCACCGGTGATCAGCAGGGGAGAGTCCGGGGAGCCAGCTTCTTAGCGTGTGCTGGAGGAGAAAATGGCGCTGGTGAGTGCTGAGGGAGAAGCCCCGCCCCCTCAGTGGCGGGCTTCGGTCCCGCTCTTTCTTCAAACTGGCGGGGGCTCTGAAATAATATCAAACTGAGTAATTATATTCCTAAAAACCAGTGCTGAGGTCTACATTGCAGCCCAGGGCGCCCCCCCCCCCCCCGCGCCCTGTACCCAACAGTGTGCGCTGTGTGTGTGTGTTGTGGGAGCAATGGCGCGCAGCGTTACCTCTCCGAAGCTCTGAAGTCTTCTGACGCCTGTGAAGTCTTCTGCCTTCCTATACTCACCCGGCTTCTATCTTCCGGCTCTGCGAGGAGGACGGCGGCACGGCTCCGGGACGAACCGCTAGGGAAGACCTGCGCTCTGACTCCCTCTGGAGCTAATGGTGTCCAGTAGCCTAAGAAGCAGAGCCTAGCATTTAAGTAGGTCTGCTTCTCTCTTCTCAGTCCGTCGATGCAGGGAGCCTGTTGCCAGCACTGCTCCCTGAAAATAAAAAACCTAACAAACTACTTTCTTTTCAGGAAGCTCAGGAGAGCTCCCTGTAGTGCGCCCAGTCTCCACTGGGCACAGTATTAAACTGAGGTCTGGAGGAGAGGCATCGAGGGAGGAGCCAGTGCACACCCATACCTAAAGTTTTTTTTTAGTGCCCATGTCTCCTGTGGAGCCCGTCTATTCCCCATGGTCCTCTAGGACGTAGGAGAAAATACAATTATATCTGTTATCCCAATTACACCTCGGCTGATACTTGAGGTCTTCAATGGAAAGCAACATGACAAGGAGTACAATATATTTGTTAGTTTTCATTATGTACAGTGAATGCAGCCCTTCTGGGCCTCAAGGAGATAAATGAACTAATCTACAGTCATGAAAGGTGAACTGACGGATCCAACCAGGTTTTGCTCGTCTAAAGAAATTTTACTATATACTGTAAGGCTGCTGTGCTATGATGCGAGTGCTCTATAGTTTAGTAATATATTTAGAGGAAGAGTTTATAGAATAATCACATAATACCAATTTTATATTCAAAACTACAATGCAGCTGAATTAGGCATATGCAATACAGTATAGGCAAACGCAATAGGGGTTTCCAGTTGCCCAGAAACCCCCCTTCTGCTTCCTGGCCAGTGGCTCAAATCATTACCACAAAGCAGTAGTATATAATACAATTTCACTAGAGCTGTACTTTTTGAGATGCCACTTGCAGTAAGGAATCAGTTGCAGAGTGATTGACACGATGAGACCGTTTGGGGGAGGTAACGGGGAGTGTCTGCAAAAATGCCTATAAATCGGTTGTGAGAGAGTACGCAGTTGCTGAGCATGTTGTGATGGTTTTGGTGTGCATCTCTGTTCTCTTGTGGGCAGCAGCTACACTTGCGATGCTTCGCAGTTCCGTCGGTAAAAAAGATCGCTGCATAGGCATTGCGACCACATCTGAATTAGGCCCTATCAGTGCACCAGTGAAATCAGTAAGCATTTGCCATCTAGAAGAGACAGACATCTTACCACGAGGTGGGAGAATGTGTGCTCCATATCTCGCAGTTCTGTTGCTAAAGAGATCGCTGCATCGGCATTGCGAGCGCATCTGAATTAGGCCCTATCAGCGCACCAGTGAAACCAGAAAGCAGTTGCCAGCTAGAAGAGACAGACATCTTACCATGAGGTGGGAGAATGTGTGCTCGATGCCTCACAGTTCTGTTGCTAAAAAAGATCACTCCATCGGCATTGCAACCACATCTGAATCAGGCCCTATCAGCGCCCCAGTGAAACCAGAGAGCAGTTGCCAGCTAGAAGAGACAGGTATCTTACCATGAGATGGGAGAATGTGTGCTTAGAAAACTCTGTTATGTCTCCCAATGGTTATATTATGTATGTATATTTAGTATGGGGTGTTTAACCTTTTTCCTGACTACTTATTTTATTTGCACTTTATATGAGGCAGACTGTAGCTTGTTAAGTGCTATTTATATCCTCATCGTGGGCTGTCTCACAATCACTCTAAAATCAAGAATTTAGAAACCTTATAGGTAAATAATTGGAGCATGTACTACAAGAAAACAACAAGAAAACAACACCGCAATACTAATGCTCCTTACAGAAGTGCACGTTAGTAAGCATGGGGTCATCGGAAATAATCACTAATGCTCATGTGCAGAAGAATACCTCAGGGCCAAAACTAGGATTTTCGTCACCCGGGGCAAGGCAGTAATTTGGCACGCCCCCTCAAACACAGAAGCGCACATGTTAGTAAGCATGGGGCCTTTGGATGCAATGCAATACTAATGTTCCTGACCAGAAGTGCACGTTAGTAAGCATGGGGCCATTGGATGTAATGCAATACTAATGTTCCTGACCAGAAGCGCACAAGTTAGTAAGCATGGGGCCTTTGGATGCAATGCAATACTAATGTTCCTGACCAGAAGTGCACATGTTAGTAAGCATGGGGCCATTGGATGCAATGCAAAACTAATGTTCCTGACCAGAAGTGCACGTTAGTAAGCATGGGGCCATTGGATGTAATGCAATACTAATGTTTCTGACCAGAAGCGCACATGTTAGTAAGCATGGGGTCATTGGATGCAATGCAATACTAATGTTCCTAACCAGAAGCGCACAAGTTAGTAAGCATGGGGCCATTGGATGTAATGCAATACTAATGTTCCTGACCAGAAGTGCACAAGTTAGTAAGCATGGGGCCATTGGATGTAATGCAATACTAATGTTCCTGACCAGAAGCGCACATGTTAGTAAGCATGGGGCCATTGGATGTAATGCAATACTAATGTTTCTGACCAGAAGCGCAGATGTTAGTAAGCATGGGGTCATCGGAAGTAATGCATCACTAATGCTCATGTCCAGAAGCGTACCTCAGGGCCAAAACTAGGATTTTCGTCACCCGGGGCACGGCAGTAATTTGGCGCACCGGCCCAAACACAGAAGCGCACATGTTAGTAAGCATGAGGCCATTGGATGCAATGTAAAATTAATGTTCCTGACCAGAAGTGCACATGTTAGTAAGCATGGGGTCATTGGATCCAATGCAATACTAATGTTCCTGACCAGAAGCGCACGTTAGTAAGCATTGGGCCATTGGATGTAAAGCAATAATAATGTTCCTGACCAGAAGTGCACATGTTAGTAAGCATGGGGCCATTGGATCCAATGCAATACTAATGTTCCTGACCAGAAGCGCACATGTTAGTAAGCATTGGGCCATTGGATGTAAAGCAGTACTAATGTTCCTAACCAGAAGCGTACATGTTAGTAATCATGGTGCCATTAGGAATAATGCAGGGATAATAGATGTGCTGACATGCTTTATTCAATTACTATTCCTATGCATTACAGTATAAAGGTAAAATAATGATAGTACATTACATATTGAGGTTATTTCTTTATTCTCATATCAGTTGTCATGTACTGTACTGTATAAAATGAGACCGGAGCTTAACTAGGACAGAACTGGAATCAACATTCTGTCAGCATTTTAAATTATGCTGCAGGCACAGCTAATGCAGGTATTCTGAATTCATGTGCAATGCCTCCTGTGACAGACCATATTGCTTGATAAAAAAACATGCATTTTAATATCACAGTTAGTTGTATGGGTAAAGAGTGATATTCTGCTGTATACTCAAGATAATACTGTATTAATATCCTTAGCATTAAATATGCACAGGTAGGTACTGTAAATATAATATCTATAGCCTATGTCTCGCTGGACAGAAATGACACATTTTGAGTTAAGACAGTTCTGTATCATTCTTTAGAATTTACCCAATGGTAAAACTAGTTCTAATACTACCCACAATCTCATTATCCATTGATGGTACGACTATCTCCTCTAGCCCCCAGGTACGCTGTCTTGGCGTAATCCTTGACTCCTCTCCCTCATTCAAACCACACATTCAGCACCTCTCACAAACCTGTCATTTTCATCTCAAAAACATTTCCAGGATCAGACCTTTTCTCACCCAGGATACCACTAAGATCATTATTCACTCACTGGTCATCTCCAGACTGGACTATTGTAATCTCTTCCTAACTGGCCTCCCGGACAATTACCTCTCTCCACTCCAATCTATCCTCAATGTAGCAGCCCGGCTCATCTTCCTCACCAAACGCACTACGTCCACCTCCCCTCTTCAACAAGCCCTTCACTGGCTTTCCTTCCCTTTCAGAATCCAATTCAAGCTTCTCACACTCACTTACAAAGCCCTCACCCACTCCTCTCCCATTTACATCTCTGACCTTATCTCCCTTTACTCTCCCACCCGTCCTCTTCGCTCTGCTAATGCACGCCGACTCTCATGCCTACTGATTTCTTCCTCCCACTCCTATCTCCAAGACTTTTCACGTACTGCTCCCTTCCTCTGGAATTCTTTACCTCTCCCCCTCAGACTCTCCACCTCTCTACAAAACTTCAAACGGGCTCTTAAGACCCACTTCTTTACCAAACCCAGCCAAATCTCATCCTAACCCTCTGTTCCACGCTCTCTATGTACCCCATCTGTGCCACCCCTGTCTGTCCACCCCTCCCCTTAGACTGTAAGCTCTCACGAGCAGGGCCCTCTTCCCTCATGTGCTTATCCTTTTCTTACTTTAATAATCCTCAACTGCCCGAATCCTGCAGTTTTGTGGCCACCTGGAACTTATCTCTGTCGTTTACTGGTGTAGTTATGCTTAGTTACCCTGTACTTGTCCTATATTGTCTTCAACTGTAAGTCACTGTTTTCCTGTTTTGATTATGTGCATATGTACTCTGTAATTGGGCGCTGCGGAACTATTGTGGCGCCATATAAATAAAGGATAATAATAATAATAATAATAATAATACTACCCTTAATTTTAACAGCACTGGGCCTGATTCAGACGTGGACGCTAAAGGCACAGAGGACGCAGTCACTGCATGAAAATATGCTAATGTTGCGGGAGGTGTTTGAGCCATCACGCCCCCGTTTTTGGGAACGCTGTCCGTCACTACCCAGTTCCCAGACAGACATAATGCGTCTTACTGGGCTCAGCGGCCATTGTCGCAGCCACAGATTTGCACATGCGCAGTGTGGATCCTACGCATGCACAGATCAAGAACATTGGAGGTGTCCGTAAACATCTCTGAATTAGGCCTACTGCATGGCGATTATTTTCTATGCACTGTAGGGCTATAGGTACAAAGCACTGGACTCTGGGGAAAGCTGACAAGGAGAAGCGGCATATACAATACACACATTACAGAAGTTCTCAATGGGATCAGGGAAGCTGCGGATTCCCATTGGGGGTAATTCAGACCTGATCGCTCGCTAGGGTTTTTTTTTGCACTGCTGCGAATAGATAGTCGCCGCCCCTAGGGGAGTGTATTTTCACTTTGCAAGTGTGCGATCGCCTGTGTAGCAGAGCTGTACAAACAGATCTTGTGCAGTCTCTGAGTAGCCCAGGACTTACTCAGCCACTGCGATAACAGCAGCCTGTCCGGGACTGGAATTGACGTCAGGAACCCTCCCTGCAAATGCTTGGACACGCCTGCGTTTTTCCAACCACTCCCAGAAACAGTCAGTTGCCACCCACAAACGCCTTCTTCCTGTCAATCTCCTTGCGATCGCCCGTGCAAATGGATTCTTTGCGCAAGCCCATCGCTCAGCGGCGATCTGCTATGTACCTGTGCAAAGCGCCTGCGCACTGCCGTGCATATGCACGCGCAGTTCTGACCTGATCGCAGCGTTGCAAAAAACACTAGTGAGCAATCAGGTCTGAATTACCCCCATAGTCACTGCTGGCTGGGTGTGAAAATACAGTAGCCCCGCCCTCCCCTGGTTTCTCCTCCTCCCAGCCAGCAGTAAGTCATGGACGATCCTAAGGATTGCCCACCCCGTGCTTCTGGACGCTCTTCTTGTAGGACTGTGAAGTCCAGCAAGAAGTGTGAATGCAACCAACTTAAAGTACTGCTGCTGTCTCCATCAGATTCCATAGAGCCGGCAGCCCCTAAGACCCATCACAATTACCCCAGCAAAGATGAAACCGAGAAGATCATAGATTTGTACCGTTCGTTGGGGGAGTGATCTGTATACAGTGAATCCATTTTACATACATACATCTCTGTACATTTAATAATGTTTGACATTTTAAAGGTGCGCATAAGGAGAAGGATCTAATTGGTGAATGCAGCGTCTAACTGGGATATATAGAAATCCCTACGAGACAGATGATAGGTGTCACATGATTGGGAAAACAACATAAAGGTATTATCACAGATTACATACAGTAGTGCATGTTTGTCATTAAGACACCGGTTAGATAAAGGAAGGTTTGGAATCCCTGAGCATTGGAGGGGAAAATGTTGCTCTAACGCTTCCGGGTTGTGACCCAGCTCTCTCACTGCACAGGGGTGGCCATATTGCACTGTTTCACCGCCTACGTCTCAATCATTGCCAGATTAAGGGGGGTATGCAGGGCATACTGTACCCCGGGCCCCCCTTTGTCAGGGGGCCCCCCAGCCAGAGCACACTGACATCACTAACTTTATCTCTTAAGCAGCAGCAGCAGAACCATAAGCCAGAATGAAAGCAGGACAGTATGCAGTGCAGGTAGAGACACAGGAATATCATGTTTCATGAGCTACCGACAGAGCTTTCGGACCAGAGGAGAGATAGGAGGGTGGAGAGAGCTGTAAGTGATACAGGGATCCCAGCTTCTCCTCCTCCCCACTTGGGTGTCTGAGTCTAGTGTAAACTGTTATGCAACTAAGCCATTTGGGTCTAGAGATTGAGACACACACAGAGAGTCCTCCTGAGTCCTGTCCCATTGTGTCTGTAGTAGTACAGATTCTTGCAGATTCTTGCATGTGACAAGATAAATTATTTCATTTTTGTATGTGTATTTTAAGGCTAAGTTGTCTTTGTTCCACTACAAGAAAAGTTTATAAAATAGTTGTCTTACAATTAGGTGGAGCTATAAACAGTACTTAGGCATTATTAAACTATTAGTTAAAACTAATATACACCATTGGTTTAAATTTAATATACACATTCTATACCTCCCACCATGACCCATTCCAGGAGGGACAAAATACTCTCGACTTCCTTCTTAATTTATGATTGCAATCACCTGTGTTGAAGTACCTTTCTTATCAAGTAAATAATTCAACACAGTTGACGACAATCATATATTAAGTGGGAAGTCCAGGTAGAGAGCATTTTGTCCCTCCTGGAATGGGACATGTTGGAAGGTATGCACAATTTAATATACATCCCCCACCTTCCATCGGGGCCCCCCGTCTTACGTGCCCCGGGCACCCCGAAGGCTTAATCCGGCCCTGGTCCCAATATATTCCTTATATAACTTCCTTAATTTATCGCTAGGCACTTACCGGCCTGCAGCCATATCTGCTCCAGGGTTATCCACTGATGCATTGGTCCCTGTCTTTGTGCGCTGTGCATTGTAAACTCAGACATGGCCTGCTCCATGCGGGATGCTGCAATGGAAGACGCCCGCTGGGAACCTAGGAATACATGATACAGAGGAGTATACATAAACACACAATGTTATCACCCATTACGGTCATACAGACGTCCAGCAAAACAATCATCTTAATGTAGAGGTTCTAAGGCCTTTCCTTTTCCTTTTGTGTATCTCAAAGTACAGGTGAAAGTGCAGGTAGTGACCAGATCTGGAAACACCTGGATAAATGACAGACACCAAGCATACTGAATGCAAGGGCTTACATTGCGTTGTGTTGATAAAAAAAAAAAAGAGTCTTAACATGGGTCAGGTCAAACATAAAGATGCTGGACTTCCCATCATTATGGCTAGAATGACTACAAAAGGAGACGTCCTTGATCCTGTAAGAGCGCAGATAGCTTTGTTGGCCAAAACATTTCAACTTGCTAAATGCTGACAAGCAATGGCATCTGAATTTAGGTCATCTGGAAGGAATACCATAATCAGCAAAGGGCAACATTTGTGGGAATCCCATACACCTAGGACTGTGATATCTGTGCATGGATTGGGAGTGCAAGGCAAAACAGGTGATCAGCTGAATGTAACTTCCAATCTGTGTCTAGAAGTAATAGGCCCTACACACTGGCCGATATTCCTCAAAGATATGAACGATCTCGTTCGTTATTGAATGAGATAACGTTCATATCTTTGAGTGTGGAGGCACCAGCGATGAACGATGCGCGGCCCCGCGCTCGTTCATCGCTGATGCTCCGTCGCCTGTGCATGCAGGCCAATATGGACGATCTCGTCCATAATTGCCTGCACTTCTATGGAGCCGGGTGACGGGGGGAGTGAAGAAACTTCACTCCCCCCGCCACTGCCCCCCCCAGCCGCCGGGTCGCCCGTCGGCCGTATCCGCCATCGGGCAGCTCGTCGGCGGATCTTTAAATGTGTAGGGCCCATTAGTTTCATCAAAATGGTCTGATGAAAACTCCACAGAGCAGACTATTATGGTCGGATGCACCACTCATAACCTGGCAATTCACAGTTGCAAGTTGAAGGGTACAAAGAGCTTAGCTGGGTTACCAAGCCAAGGAGTCAGATGAATCACCCCTCACAATATTCTCGATAAATACAGTAATGAATTGCACTTCCCTGGCCAGCCTAAATAACTCTGGTGGCATTGTAAAGTTGTGGGACCCATTTCCCTTGCATGGTTTGGATTAAGGAATTCTCTGAGAAGGTAAGGGCAGTGCTACTTATTCACTGGTGAGGTCGCACGAATACAAAACCATTGCACAGCGGCGATGCCTTTGTATTTGAGGAGTAACTCCCGGCCAGCGCAGCTCCTGCGGCTGGCTGGGAGTTACTTGTTGCTCCCACTGGCCGCAGCGGCCCGCCCCCCCAACGGTCCGGCCACGCCTGCGTTAGCCGGACCGCTCCCCCTAAACGGCAGCTTAATGCCGCCGTTCAGCCCCCTCCCGCCCAGCGACTGCCTCTGTCTCAGAGGCGATCGCTGGGCACCGACGACTGCCATGCGCCTGCGCACTGCGGCGCCAGCGCATGTGCAGTTCCGACCCGATCGCTGCGCTGCGACAAACTGCAGCGAGCGATCGGGTCGGAATTACCCCCATGGTCACAAACAATGCAACCAGTCAGAAACGTAGAGTGGGCAGCTGCCAGAAGATCATCTTCTAGCAGCCTCCAATCGCAGAGGGACCTTCTGGCCCCTCTGCATCCCTGCACTTTCCCCCAGTGTCTGCCATGCCACCTGGTGGCTAGCCCGGAAAAGGTAAATTAACCCCCTTCAGCCCCCTAGTTTGTACCTGGTGGCTGCTATGATGAGCAGCCGCTGGGGAAATCAAAGTTGCAATGGTTGCAATGATGGTGGTGGTTGCGATGTTCCAATGCATCAAAAATCCAATATTTTACAAGTGTTATTTTTTTTTATTTTTTTTATAAGTCAAGTGTTTGTCAGGATGATAATATCCCCATCCACAGAGAAGGTGTGTTTGCCCAATGTATTGATGAACATGGCAGTGATATTACCTCTATACTATGGTCTTCTCAGTCACCCAATCAAGCATATACTGTATGGAATATTTTGGAAGAATGCCTGATTAACGGTCTTCCGCTATAGTTAAGCATCAATTGAGCAGTATCCGGTTGATAGACAGTGTCTAGTTAGACAGTCAATAGATAGACACCATATGTTAGACAGACATTAGGTCGACAGTGCAAAAGGTCGACAGGGTCAAAAGGTCGACATAAAAAAGATAGACAAATGTTTTTGTTTTTTTATTTAACATGTTTTTGGACTATTTCATTTATCCATGTCGGCACAGAGTTGGGTATAAAGCGTGGCGAGCGAAGCGAGCCCCGCGAGGGTATGCCTTTCTACAATTGGGGGTCCCAGATGACAAAACTATCCACACAAACCACAAAAATGCAAAAAACATGGTGTCTACCTTTTTTATGCTGACCTTTGGACCCTGTCGACCTTTTTAATTTCGACCTTTGACCCTGTTGACCCTTTTAATTTTGACCTTTTGACCCTGTCGACCTTATGACCCCGTCGACCTAATGTCTGTCTAACATATGGTGTCTATCTATTGACTGTCTAACTAGACACTGTCTATCTTTTATACCACACCCCAATTGAGCGACATTCTTGTAGAATGATGGTGCTACAATCTTCCTGAAGTTCCACACCCTTGGCATACCCAAACCAACTCAGCATACAGGTTGTACTGGTAGCACTTAGTGGCCTATCAAATGACTGCACATTAGGGCTTCCATTTCTTTTTTACTGAACCGTATTAGGGTAAGCCAATGACGGATTTACCTGAGTTCCAGGAGGAAATTTACAAGACATGTTTGTGTGGACTGAGGACAGGGCTGGGAGACACTTGGCTTGTCAAGGGCTGATTTACTAAATCCCATTACTATCGGCATCTGGTTGGAGTCATGTTTGCCTTCATACACTGAGATAGGTTCAAAGACATTAAACATAAAAAAGGAGATCCTTCTAAATAATTCAACAAACAAACATGGGTCTTACACGCTGCCAGAATGTTACATCATTAGTACGCCAGCCCCAGAGAGTTCTCAAAATCAATAGCAATATATATTATGTAAAAGAACAGCACAGAAGTAATACAATCAATAAATAACATATGAGATACATCAGAATGTTCATTTTGGGAGATTCCTCTAAAAGGTGCTTGGGCTAACAGTGCAGAAATAAAATACTGATACATAGGAGACATCTGGAGGCATCATGTGCGCAAAGTATCCCTATAGATATAAAGAGTCAGCTATTATCTCCGGTTTTTGATGCATTTTGAGGTCAACAATATGCAAACATATATCATTCACTGTATTAAGACTATTCTGTCTCTGTGTGAGAATAGAAGAGGGTTAACCAACACCCCAAGTTGCTGCTAATAGCCAAACAGCAGATCACATGTGATACATATATTGGAAGAAAGCCAATCATATTTCGTGGTACTGTAAACCAGAAGTGGCTAAGTGAGTTTTATGGAAGGAATGGAGGTTGGGGGAGAGTCTGATAGAGACAGGAAGGGTGTTCCATAGATTAAGGGCAGCGCAGGGGAAGTTTTAAGAGATGAGGGAGAAATTATGTAGCCGGCAAACTGGAGTTGGTGGGAAAGGGTGTGGACAAGGGGCCTAATTCAGACCTGATTACAGCTGCAAATTTGTTAGCTAATGTGGAAAACTGTGGTTTGTGGAGTATTGCCGCATTATTTAGTACCCAGGCTATTTAACAAATGAGTACCACCGCATACATCAACAATATCAGAGTGTATCTATTTTTATACGCATAAGCAGTTCCCATAGCTTTATATGAGGACTATAAAAGTGGCACATTTACCTAGCTCTGAAAAGATTGGCTTATAGCAGCTGACACCCTTCAGATAGTAGTCGCTGCTAGTTGGCTGCCTATGCCAAATATTTGGCTATTTGCCTATGCCAAAGCTTTGCAATTTGTACATGCAGCAGCATTTCAGAAGGGCATGCCCTGTAGCGTTTGGCAGGTTAAACCACAAAGTTAAGTCTTTCCAAGCTATGGTAAAATGCTGGCCCTACACTAGGACGATATCGCATCTGAATGTACAATTTTGACGTGTCGTTCGATGCATTGTGTATACATCGTGCTGGTTTTGGATACGATTACGATGCAATGCGCGGCCCCGCGGGTGGAATGTTGCATCAAATGATTATACGTGCAGCCCGTATTATCCATTGTAATCGTATGCACATCGTACCTTGGGGGTAATTTTGACCTGATCGCATGCTGCCGTTCATCGCAGCGCAGCGAATCAGGTCAGTAGTGTGCATGCGATAGCGCTGCAGTGCACTGGCGCATGGCTGACAGTTGACGGCTGTCGTTGCCTAGCGATCGCCTCTGCCTGATTGAAAGGCAGAGGCGGTCGCTGGGCGGGAGGGGGCGTCATGGCGGTGTTTGGCCGACGTTTTGTGGGCGCGGTCCGACCAATGCAGGCGTGGCTGGACCATGTGGGGGGCGGGCTGCATCGGCTGCGTGACGTCACACGCAGCCGCTGCTACCCGGGCAGCAATGAGTAGCTCCTGTAGTGCAAAAGCATCACCACTGTGCAATGCTTTTGTACTTCTGCGGGGGTGGGGGTCGGGCCTGACATGCGGGGCGGACTAGCCCTGTGCTGGGCATCCCCCTGCATGTCAGTGTGCCTGATCGTAGCCCTGCAAAATTTTGAAGGGCTACGATCAGGTCTGAATTAGGCCCCTTGTTTTATGCATCGTACAATGGAACATTCCATCAGCGTCACTTTGAGCGGCCTTTTTTTCAAGGTGATCATGTGCTTTTTCTGAGGCACACGATCGCTCGATAGATCGCATGCTTCATCGTATGCACATCATGTGTCCCAAAAAAAACAAATCGTGTGTCCAGAGTTCCCAGAGGAATTGAATGGAAATTGGGACAGGAATCGGATCGGATGCTGGTCGTCCTAGTGTATGGCCAGCTTAAGATTTCACTGTGTGGGGACAGAGTATTTTAAAAAAGTGCTATGCCGGTAAGCAAAAATTGTCAAACAGCTCTGAAAACCTTTAGCTATATAGTGCAAAGCTATGTGATATTTATCTATTAAAAATGAAATAAATAGGATTTTAAATACCTACCGGTAAATCCTTTTCTCGTAGTCCGTAGGGGATGCTGGGGTCCACATTAGTACCATGGGGTATAGATGGGTCCACTAGGAGCCATTGGCACTTTAAGATTTTGAGAGTGTGGGCTGGCTCCTCCCTCTATGCCCCTCCTACCAGACTCAGTCTAGAAACTGTGCCTGAGAAGATGGACATCTTTGAGAGAAGGATTTTACACAGATAGTGGCGAGATTCACACCAGCTCTCACACAAGGCAAACCAAGCTAACTAGCTTGAAACCTCAGCAACGGCTGAACAAGATTACTTACCAAGTAACAAAACAGTACTTAACCTAGAACTAAGCACTACTGAACCAAATAACCACTGCAGGATCATGAAGCGCTGGGGGGGCGCCCAGCATCCTCTACGGACTACGAGAAAAGGATTTACTGGTAGGTAATTAAAATCCTATTTTCTCTTACGTCCTAGAGGATGCTGGGGTCCACATTAGTACCATGGGGATGTACCAAAGCTCCCAGAACGGGAGGGAGAGCGCGGAGGCTCCTGCAGAACCAATTGACTAAACTTAAGGTCCTCCGAGGCCAAAGTATCGAACTTGTAGAACTCTGCGAACGTGTTCGACACCGACCAAGTAGCTGCTCGGGAGAGTTGTAAGGCCGAGACACCCCGGGCAGCCGCCCAGGAAGAACCTACCTTACGAGTAGAGTGGGCCTTAACAAACGTAGGACACGGCAAGTCTGCCGTAAAATACGTATGCTGGATAGTAAACCTGATCCAGCGAGAGATCGTCTGCTTAGAAGCAGGACACACAAATTTCTTGGGATCATACAGGACTAACAGAGAGTCCGATTTTATGTGAAGAGCAGTCCCCCTCACATAGATTTTTAGAGCACTTACAACATCTAAGGACTTTGATGAAATTGAGGAGTCAGTCACAACTGGCACCACAATAGGTTGGTTGATATGAAATGCCGACACAACCTTTGGAAGAAACTGCTGACGTGTCCGAAGCTCAGCTCTGTCTTCATGGAAGATCAAGTATGGGCTGTTACATGACAAAGCCCACAACTCTGACACACGTCTAGCAGAAGCTAAGGCCAACAAAGTGACAGCCTTCCACGTGAGAAACTTGACCTCAACCTCCTGTAGAGGCTCAAACCAGTCCGACTGGAGTTACTGCAATACCACATTAAGATCCCAAGGCGCCGTAGGCGGTACAAAGGGAGGCTGGATGTGCAGAACTCCCTTCAAAAAAGGTCTGAACCTCAGGGAGGGCAGCCAACTGTTTCTGGAAGAAAATGGATAGGGACGAAATTTGGACCTTTATGGATACTAACCTCAGGCCCATATCCACACCTGCTTGCAGGAAGAGGAGAAAACAACCCAGTTGAAACTACACCGCAGGAAATTTATTGGACTCACACCAAGATACATATTTTTTCCAAATACGATGGTAATGTTTTGACGTTACTCCCTTCCTAGCCTGTATCAGGGTAGGAATAACCTTGTTCGGAATGCCCTTCCGAGCTAGTATCTGGCGGTCAACCTCCATGTCGTCTAACGTAGCCGTGGTAAGTCTTGATAGGCGAATGGCCCCTACTGCAGCAGGTCCTCTCGAAGAGGAAGAGGCCTCGGCTCTTCTAGCAGTAGATCTAGAAGATCCGCGTACCAAGCCCTTCTTGGCCAGTCCGGTGCAATGGGGATTGCCTGAACTCTTGTTCTCCTTATGAGTTTGAGAACTCTTGGAATGAGTGGGAGTGGAGGAAACACGTACACCGACTGGAACACCCACGGAGTCACTAGGGCGTCCACCGTCACTGCTTGCGGGTCCCTCGACCTGGAACAATACCGCCGAAGCTTCTTGTTGAGACAAAAGGCCATCATGTCCATTTGGGGTACACCCCAAAGATCTGTCACCTCCTTGAACACCTCCAGATGGAGACCCCACTCCCCTGGATGGAGATCGTGTCTGCTGAGGAAGTCCGCTTCCCAGTTGTCTACTCCCGGAATGAAGATTGCTGAAAGCGCCACAGCGTGTTTATCTGCTAAGAGAGTGATTCCTGTTACGTCTGACATTGCAGCTCTGTTCTTCGTTCCGCCCTGTCAGTATATGTAAGCCACTGACGTTACATTGTCCGACTGCACTTGAATGGCCCGATTTCTCAGAAGATGGGCTGCTTGGAGAAGACCGTTGTAGACGGCTCTTAGTTCCAGAATGTTTATCGGCAGGCTGGCTTCCAGACTTGACCTCCTTCCTTGGAAGGTTTCCCCTTGAGTGACTGCGCCCTAGCCCCGGAGACTTGCATCCGTGGTTAGAAGGATCCAGTCCTGAATCCCGAACCTGCGGCCCTCCAGAAGGTGAGGTAATTGCTGCCACCAGAGAAGTGAAATCCTGGCCCTTGGTGACAGACGTATTCTCTCGTGCATGTGTAGATGGGATCCTGACCACTTGTCCAGGAGATCCACTCGTAAGAGGCCACCATCTTCCCAAGAAAGCGAATGCACTGATGAACCGTCACCCGGGTTGGCTTCAGGACATCCCAAACCATTGTTTGTATCATAAACACTTTTTCCTCTGGAAGAAACACCCTCTGCACTTCCGTGTCGAGGATCATTCCCAGAGAGGACAACTTCCTGGTTCCTGGTTGGTTCAAAATGTGATTTTGGGAGATTCAGGGTCCAACCATGTTCCCTGAGAAGCTGGGTCGTGAGAGCTATGGACCGTAATAGCTTCTCCTTGGACGATGATTTTATCAGCAGATCGTCCAGATATGAAATTATGTTCAACCCCTGTCTGCAGAGAAGAACCATCATTTCCGCCATCACCTTGGTGAATACCCTCGGTGCTGTGGAGAGGCCGAATGGGAGGGCCTGGAACTGAAAATGACAGTCCAACAATGTGAATCGAAGATAAGCTTGATGCGGCAGCCAAATCGGAATGTGGAGGTACGCATCCTTGATATCCAGGGATACCAGGAATTCCCCCTCCTCCAGACCTGATATCACTGCCCTTAGAGACTCCATTTTTAACTTGAACTCCCTCAGAAAGGGGTTTAGCAATTTTAAGTTCAGAATTGGACTGATCGAACAATCCGGTTTCGGTACCACGAAAAGGTTCGAATAGTAACCTTTGTTTTGCATCTGGGGATGAACTGGTACGATAATCTATGAATCCACCAGCTTCTGGATGGCTCTCTGTAGGGTAGCCTTGTCTGCCGGCAAAGCTGGTAAGCCTGATTTGAAGAACCGGTGAGGAGAGAGATCTTGAAATTCCAGCCGGTACCCCTGGGGCACAATATCTAGTACCCAGGGATCCAGGCCGGACGACACCCAGACGTGACTACCTCCAGGCCGCGCTGTCCACCATCATGCTGAGGACTTTGGTGTACCAGAAGCAGGTTTCTGTTCCTGGTAACCTGCAGCAGCAGGTTTCTTGGATTATGGCCGACCTCCTCTAAAGAAGGTGTTGGACGGTTTGGCCTTTCTTGTTTTAGCAACACGATAAGAATGTGATGCCACTGAAGGAAAAGGTTTCTTCATAGCAGGTGCAGCTGAGGGAAGAAAAGGAGACTTACCCGCTGTAGCCGTGGTGATCCACGCATCCAACGCTTCCCCAAAGAGAGCCTGACCTGTGTAGGGTAGGGTCTCCACACCTCTCCTGGATTCCGCGTCAGCAGACCACTGACGCAGCCACAGTCCTCGACGAGCTGAGACAGACATGCAAGAAATTCCTGCAGCCATTGAACCCAGGTCCTTCATGGATTCCACCATAAATCCTGCAGAATCCTGAATGTTACGTAAAAACAATTCTATGCCATTTTTATCCATAGTATCCAAATCCTCGAGTAACGTGCCTGACCACTTTACTATAGCTTTGGAAATCCATGCACAGGCAATAGTAGGCCGTAGTATCGCCCCTGAAGCTGTGTATATGGATTTGAGCGTAGTATCAATTTTGCAATCAGCCGGCTCCTTTAAGGCGGTAGATCCTGGAACAGGTAAAACCACCTTTTTTGAGAGTCTGGATACAGATGCGTCCACTATGGGTGGATTTTCCCATTTTTTCCTATCCTCCTCAGGGAAGGGAAAAGCAACCAGAACCCTTCTAGGGATCTGGAATTTTTTCTCCGGGTTTTCCAATGCTTTCTCAAATATAGCATTTAATTCTTTGGACGCAGGGAAGGTTAGCGAGGCTTTCTTATTGTCAGTGAAGTAAGCCTCCTCAACCTGCTCCGGTGTTGTATCTGCAATATTCAACACATCCTTTATAGCCTCTATCATCAGCTGCACCCCTTTAGCAAGAGATGCGGCCCCCCTAAGCATATCCCCATCACCGTCTGCCGTGTCAGAGTCAGTATCCATGTCATCCTGCATAATGTGTGCAAGAGCACGTTTATGGGAACCTCCTGAGGGGGGCCTGAGATAACAGAACCGGACCAAACTGCCATAGAGTTCTGTAAAACCTGAGTTGCAGATACATTCTGTGCAACCCTAGGAGAAATCTGAGAAATAATGGATTTGATAGAGGATAACCATTCAGGCTCCCTTGCTGGTATCTGTGCCAAAACAGTGCAATCCTGATTACATGGAATGGGAACATCCTGAAAGGGCATATCCTGTGCAGCATATGACACAGAGTCCCTGGACACAGCTTATTGGAGACCACAGACACTCCACACACACACAGGGGAGGACAGACAGAGTTTCACCCCCAAGAAAGGCAAGAGAGACACAGAGATTGGAGCCAACCCACACACAGCGCTATACAGGTATAGGGAGACCCTAAACCAGCGCTGACTGTGTACCTTAATAAGTTACACAGTCTTTACACAGCCTCCCCCCCCACCCCCCCACACACACAACCCCCCTGGTACCGTGAGAGATACCTGGAGTTGCTCTGGAGGGACTGCACATCACTGACAGCGTTTCTGCAGGCAGGAAAACGCAGCTGAACGCTGCTGGGTCCGCTCTGAGAAGCTCCGCCCCCTTAATGGCGCTGTCTTCCTGCTCTTCATAGGATTATACTGGCCTGAGGATGTATGCTGGCAGAGATCCCGGGACCCCGACAGGCTGTGTGACCAGTGTAGGGTGTCGCGCTGGCTCAGGGCGCCCCTCACAGTGCCGGACTATGTACCGCTGAGCCCCGGAGCGCAGTTTGTACTGCGCCATATACCCTTTTGCCGCCATCTTCGCACCGGCTCCCCGCTTGCTAGGGGGGCTGGTGACTAACTCGCCACCGATCTTCTGGCTCTATAAGGGGGTGGCGGCATGCTGCCGGGGTGAGCGATCCCCTGTGGCGGGGAACGTTCTATCCCCTCAGGAGCTCAGTGTCCTGTCAGCAGAGATAGTGGCTCAGACCCCGCAGGGCGGACACTACTTCCCCCCTTAGTCCCATGAAGCAGGGCGGCTGTTGTCAGCAGCCTCCCTGTAAAATAAAAAACTCTAAAATAAACTTTTACTAAAGAAGCTCTGTAGAGCTCCCCTAGCTGTGGCCGGCACATTTTCTAAACTGAGTCTGGTAGGAGGGGCATAGAGGGAGGAGCCAGCCCACACTCTCAAACTCTTAAAGTGCCGATGGCTCCTAGTGGACCCATCTATACCCCATGGTACTAATGTGGACCCCAGCATCCTCTGTGGCGTAAGAGAAAACAATAAAAAACTAAATTGGGCCCCTAGTTGTGGTGTTTACAGTATGACAACGCCTAGCGAATTATGTTTTATGATCATTTATATTAAAAGCACTATCATTGTGGCACGGCAACCATGATTTGTTAAAGAGCTGGTTGGCAAGTGCTGTTAATTATACATGAGATAATGTAGCCCTAGAGTAAATGATAAGGATAGTACATCACAGAAGAGTTTAGTAATCATGTAAATAATGGTCAATCTGATTTAATTACTTAGAAATGTCTCCCCATCCCAGTTAAGGGGGGTACACATGGAGAGATCCGTGTTTAAAATCTAAGCAATCTGACTAGATTGCTTAGATTTTAAGCACGGATCTCCCGTGTGTATGCCCCCCAGCGATAGCGATGCGCGACTCCGCGCATCGCTATCGCCGGTGCTAGATTGAGCCTGCATGCAGGCTCAATCTAGCGGGTTGCTCACTTCAGCGCTGTGTGAAGTGAGCCGCCCCCCTGTCTGTCCGTCCCCTCGCTCAGCACATCGCGCTGTGCTGAGCGGGGGGAGAGATGTGTGCTGAGCGGTCTGTGTTAAGATCACTCAGCACACATCTCACCCGTCAGTACCCCCCTTTTGAGTGGGTGCCACAATCTTCTTTTTTGGAAAATTAATCTGTGTCAGCAACTGATAAAATATTAATTCAATATTATTTTATGCAACCTTTAATTCGCAATCTGCTTTAGTAAATGTAAATTCTAGATTCAACCATGGGCCCAATGCATACCACCATACATAATCCGGGTCTTAGGAAGAAAGAGGTTAAATTAAGGACCTCAAGGCACAAGTGCTATTATAGATGTTATGGAACAACGGCATGTCCCGAAGCATCTTTATAATCCTTATAACTTTAGAATGTAAGCTCACACGAGCAGGGCCCTCTTCCCTCATGTGCTTATCCTTTCTCTTACTTTAATAATCTTCAACTGCACCAAATCCAGCAGTCTTCTGCCACCTGATACTTATTCCAGTGTCATCTGCTGATGTAACTATGTGTATTTACCCTGTACTTGTCCTATACTGTCATCAACTGTAAGTTGCTGTTTTCCTGTTTTTGATTATTCGTTTATATACTCTGTAATTAGGCGCTGCGGAACTATTGTGGCGCCATATAAATAAAGGATAATAATAATAACAACAGCCAAGTGCTTCTAATGGATGCTTAAGTAAGAATATAACAATTCAGTTAATCTAGCTCCTCCAGTCTTCATAGTTCTCTGTGAATCTACACGACAGAGCACTACTATGCAATGAATGCACTGTACAGTTACAGTATAGAACTGCTGCAATAATGAGGATATTGCTCTAATGATTTTTAGGCTTGGTATACTTGTGTATGAATGCCAGCTGTAGTATTCTATGTGAGTGACCATTGTTGTAAGTGGGCACCCAGGATCATTGAATGGAAGCTGCATAAAAAGATCCATAGGTAGTTTTGATGTGTCTGTCAACATTATGTCATCCAGTTTGGGGGAATTGGATTGTAAGCATGACCAAACGCCCTATAAACCCTCCTTTCTGTACCCATGTGACTGGCAGAAGTTTGTACTGATGTAGGATCAACAGTAGAAAGTGCATAGAGCCACAGTACTTTCTTATGTCGAATTTACATACAAAATATTTCTGCTCAGGATAGAAGTGAGCCATGTACAAACAGTATGGTAATAAGCATACAAACTCCTCACCAATATGGGGGCAAATCCAATTGTCTGATGTGCTTACCGCGGGCGGATAGCATTGAGCTTTAATGCCTGGACCTATTCAATTTTCAGCCCATTTCCTCCTGCGGTTAGATTCTAGGTTAAGTGCACCCTAAGAACAGAAATCCGCTCTTAGTAGGACTTTCTGCCCTTACCGTACTGACCCATAACTCCCTGCGCTAACTGCAGCCTGTGGGGCTTACTGTGGGGAGCAACTGAATGGTATCCGGTCTCTAGATCGACTACTCTTAGGTCGACATGCATTAGCTCAACCACTATTGGTCGACATGTATTAGGTTGACATGGTCACTAGGTCAACATAACAAAAGGTCGACATGAGTTTTTCACAATTTTTTTAAATGTTTTAAACTTTTTCATACCTAACGATCCACGTGGACTACGATTGGGAACGGTAACCTGTGCCGAGCGCAGCGGTAGCAGAGCGAGGCACCTTGCCTGAAGCATGGCGAGCGAAGCGAGCCATTCGAGGGGACAACGTGCACTAATTGGGGTTCCCAGTGACTCTATGAAGAAAACGACACCCCAAAAAATAAACAAACGCATGTCGACCTTTTGTCATGTCGATCTTGCTCGTGTCGACCTATTTTAGGTGTTGATTTAAGGGGGGTACTCACGGAGAGATCCATGCTTAAAATCTAAGCAATCTGAATAGATTGCTTAGATTTTAAGCACAGATCACTTGTGTGTACCCCCCCACAGCGATAGCCACGCATCGCTATCGCCGGTGCTAGATTGAGCCTGCATGCAGGCCAATCTAGCACGTTGCTCATTTCACCCAGCGCGCCCCCCCCAGTCCTCCCCCGCATCGCTCAGCACAGATCGCGTTGTGCTGAGCGGCGGGAGAGATGTGTGCTGAGCGGTTCGCTCAGCACACATCTCTCACGTGTATATGGGCCTTTAGTTACTGTCGACCAATAGTGGTCAACCAAGACACTGTCGACCTACAGTAAGTGTGGTCCCCACCTGATCTCCCCGGGCACTGCTACAAACCGCGGTAATCTGTCCCTCACTGTACACACACCTCTTTAGCAAATTTTTTATTTCAAACAGATTTTGAACCCGACAATGGGGTAAATGTAACAGTCTGCGAGTTGCAGGCAGATGTGAGATATTTGAGATTTAGTATCTACAATTAAAAGGCAAAAAATTAACAGGCAAAACATGATTTTGCCTTTTAAAATAAAAATATTGCCACTTTAAAGACTAAGGGCAGGGGGGGTGGAATTCAATCAGCAGCAGTGATTTACCACGGCTAATTGACCCACTGGGGTCAATTAGACCGTAAAGCCTGCAAACATCGGGGATTATTTTTCACCTGCACAAGGCATGTGAAAAAAATCCGATGTCAATCCCGTTTTTACCGACGTGATGGTGAAAACACACAGGTCAGTGAACTTACAGTGCCTTGCTAAAGAATTCACTATTAATGGCTTTTTGCCTATTTTGTTACATTATAACCTGTAATTTTATTTTTGTTTTTAATCTGAATTTTATGTGATGGATCTGCACAAAATAGTCTAAGTTGGTGAAGTAAAAATTAGAAAAATTTTACATAAAAAAGAATATTTATAAATAAAAATCTGAAAATTGGCATGTGCATATGTATTCAAAAGTTCTGGTGCAACCAATTACCTTTAGAAGTCACATAATTAGTGAAATGAAGTCCACCCATGTGCAGTCTAAGTGTCACATGATCTGTCAGTATAAACACACCTTTTCTGAAAGGCCCCAGAGGCTGCAATACCACTAATGCTGCATTCAGATCGCAAATGCCGGATCCTACCCGGTAAGAGAAACGTGTACTTACTGGGTGGAATCCGGCATTTGCGCTCCGTTGCTGGCTTTCCGACCCGGCAATATACCGGGTCGGTTGCCATAGCAGCGGAGGGCGCAGCAGCAGCAGGGGCGGGGGTGGAGGCGGCGCCGGGAGATGAGCTCATCTCCTGCGCCGCCTCTGCCTATGCTGTGAATGGGAGCCGTGTCGCATCGGAACGGCTCCCATTCACACTGCGCCTGACCCGGTAATCAACCCGGTAATAACCCTTCTTTTTTACCGGGTTGAATTACCGGGTCAGGCGACCCGCTAATTCTGAAAAGGACCTTTCACATCGCACACTGACCCGTTTCGACACGGCAATATGCCGTGTCGATACCGGCTTTTTAGTGCGATGTGAAAGGGGTATAAGCAAGAGGCATCACACCATGAAGACTAAGGAGCTCTCCAAACAAGTCAGGGACAAAGTTGTTGAGAAGTACAAGTCAGGGTTGGGTTATAAAAAAATATCCAAATCTTTGATGATCCCCCAGAGCACCATCAAATCCATCATCTTCAAATGGAAAGAACATGGTACCACAACAAACCTGCCAAGAGAGGGCCGGTCACCAAAACTCACAGACCGGGCAAGGAGGGCATTAATCAGAGAGGCAGCACAGAGACCAAAGGTAACCCTGAAGGAGCTGCAGAGTTCCACAGCAGAGACTGGTGTATCTGCGCATGTGACTACAATAAGCCGCACACTCCATAGAACTGGGCTTTCTGGAAGAGTGGCCAGAAAAAAAGCCATTACTTAGTGTTAGAAATAAGAAGGCACATTTTGAGTTTGCCAAAAGGCATGTGGATGACTCCCCAAATGTATGGAGGAAGGTGCTCTGGTCAGATGAGACTAAAATTGAACTTTTCGGCCACCAAGGAAAACGCTATGTCTGGCGCAAACCCAACACATCCCATCACCCCAAGAACACCATCCCCACGGTGAAACATAGTGGTGGCAGCATCATGCTGTGGGGATGTTTTTCAGCAGCAGGGACTGGGAAACTGTTTCGAGTTGAGGGAAAGATGGATGGTGCTAAATACAGGGATATTCTTGAGCAAAACCTGTTTCAGTGTGCCTGTTATTTGAGACTCGGACAGAAGTTCACCTTCCAGCAGGACAATGACCTGAAGCATACTGCTAAAGCAACACTCGAGTGGTTTAAGGGGAAACATCTAAATGTGTTGGAATGGCCTAGTCAAAGCCCAGATCTCAATCCAATTGAGAATCTGTGGTCACACTTGAAGATTGCTGTTCACAAGCGGAAACCATCCAACATGAAGGAGCTGGAGCAGTTTTGCCTTGAGGAATGGACAAAAGTCCCAGTGGCAAGATGTGGCAAGCTCATAGGATCTTATCCAAAGTGACTTGCAGCTGTAATTGCCGCAAAAGGTGGCTCTACAAAGTACTGACTTTAGGGGGTGAATAGTTATGCCCGCTGAAGTTTTCTGTTATTTTGTCCTATTTGTTGTTTGCTTCAAAATAAAATAAAAAAACATCTTCAAAGTTGTAGGCATGTTCTGTGAATTAAATGATGCAAACCTTCAAACAATCCATTTTAATTCCAGGTTGTGAGGCAACAAAACATGAAAAATGCAAAGGGTGGTGAATACTTTAGCAAGGCACTGTAAAATGAATGTTTTCGCCCCAAAAAAGTAAAAAAAAATTTGGGCGCAAAAAACGGGGTTTAAATTGTGTGATTAAAAAAAAATCGACCCAAAAAAACCTGGAAAAAAAATCATCATTGGCTGATTGAATTCCCCCCTAAATTGCATCTCACGGGCTATTACATTTGTGCAAGTTTGTGTTTGGTCACTCGCTAATATTTTTAAATCGCCAAACTGCAATACGTAGAAACCCCCTCTATGAATATATCACACGCATAGCGCATTATCAACTAGTATGCAGCATTGGATCATCTGCATTACCAGCGGACATCTGAGTAACTCTCAGGTTAAGTCACACAGCTGGGGACCAGGAGCCGTTTTAGGTGTGGGCAAACAGGGCAGTCACCTGGGGTCCTGCTGCCTGAGGCCGCAGTCACCCGCAGGCCCGCTGCAGCCGACACCATTGAGGGAGACAGTCAGACACTAAAGGTCCCACTTGACTTCTAGCGTCTGGAAGAGAGCAGGGAGATAGATGCTAGAGGTCAAGTGGGAACTCTAGCGTCTGACTGTCTCCCTCAATGGTGTCGGCTGCATCAGGGTGCAGCCGTGCCATGGTGTGCGGCCGCGGCAACGAGCATGAACCCTGTGGCAACTAGCAGGAAACCCCTGGCAATGAGCATGAAACCCTTGGCAACGAGTGTGGAACCCAGAGCATGAAACCCCTGCCAATGAGCATTGAAACCAGAGCAGGAAACCCTTGGCAACGAGCATGGAACCCAGAGCATGAAACCCTTGACAACCGGGCATTAGAGCCCTGGCAACGAGCAGGTAATTTAAAAGAAGCCTTACTGTGGGGCATCATTTGTAAGTGACATTACTGTGTGTGGGGCATAAAATGGTGTCAGGGGCATAATTGTATGTGGCATAATGTGTAATGTTCATTACAGTGTATGGCATAATGTGTAATGGGCGTTATGGTGTGTGGCATAATGTGGAATGGGCATTATGATGTGTGGCATAACATGTAATGGGCATTACACCTTTGGCATAATATGAAATGTGCATAACGTGCATTGGGCATTACATTGTGTGGGATAAGTTGTAATAGGCATTACGGTGTGGCATAACGTGTAATGAGCATTATGGTGTGTGTGGCATAAGTTGTTATAGGTATTATGGTGTATGGCATAATGAGTAATGGGCATTATATTGTGTGGAATAATGTGTAATGATCATTACGGTGTGTGGCATAATGTGTAATGGGCATTATGATGTGTGGCATAATGTGTAATGGGCATTATGATGTGTGGCATAATGCGTAATGGGCATTACAGTATATGGAATAATGTGTAATGGGCATTACGGTGTGTGGCATAATGTGTAAGGGGCAATACTATAAAGAGTAAAAATGACAAATAATGTAAAGGACATGAATCAGGTGTTGTTTTTCCTGTGTTGTATAAGGGGCTCTACCTGGCGTAATGTGTATAATGGGTACTACTGTGTGGTATAATGCGACTGATGGACACCATTGTGCGGTGTAATGTGAATTGGTACTATTCTGCAGTCAAGCTCCTTCTCCATGAAGCCACGCCCTTATCTTTACATACGCACCTTCGGCGTGCACTAACCCCATTTTGATTGGGGGGGGGGGGGGAAGGGCGCCAAAAGAAACTTTCGCCTTGGGCACCACAAGGTCTAGAACCGGCCCTGCTGGGACAATGAAGCTGCATTAAAGGAGCCCTGACCCCAGAAAATGGGGCTGATGCACCCATGTTTTCTGGGTGCATCCTGTCGCTGCCCCCAATTGCCGTGAACATGTCAATCACACTGCGGCATTTGGGGCACTGCGAGTGACATCACAGCCCTCGATCTGCACATGTGCGGATCTGAAAACAGTGGTGATGAACTTAAAAATCGGGTTTACATACATCACTGAATTAGGCCCACAGGGTCTTCGCACGCGCATCTGGCCATTGTGCACGTGTGTAACCCTTCACCATGTGGCTGCATCGCGGAAGGATGCGGCCGCAAGGTGACTGACAGCGGCGGTCGTCGGGGGTGTAGATGTAGCATTTCATAGGCGTGGTCCAGACAATGCAGGCGTTTGTTGACCATTTTCAGGAGAGCTGCGTGATGTCATAAGCAGCCGGTCCGAGAGGAAAAATGCCGCCGGACGCCTGCCAGCGCAGCCATGTTGCACAGGCAGGGGTTGAACTCAAATCGATGTGTTCACAATCAATTGGTGAATGCATCATGGGGCGGTGCCACACAATGCTGGGAGTCCTTGCCCTATGCTGGGCGGTCCCCAGTATGTGAGTAGATGGGCGCAGATCTTGCTGCGGAAACAAGATCCGTATCCATCTCTGAATAACCCACTATGTATGTTGTGTAAATCAGTGTCACAGTCAGGAGCCATCCAAAACATAAAGGTGACTTGTTGGGCGAGATGGTCTTTAGTGACTAAACATAGGGGGTCATTCCGACCTGATCGCACGCTAGCTATTTTTTGCAGCGCTGCGATCAGGTCAAAACTCGGCTAAACTGCGCATGCGTATGCACCGCAATGCGCAGGCACGTTGTACGGGTACAAAGCGGATCGCTGCTGGGTGATGGATTTTTTTTTTTCAAAAATGTTTTTATTGCATATCATACAAGTAAAAGGACAATGGGGGTAATTCCAAGTTGATCGCAGCAGGACATTTTTTAGCAGTTGGGCAAAACCATGTGCACTGCAGGTGGGGCAGATATAACATCTGTAGAGAGAGTTAGATTTGGGTGGGTTATTTTGTTTCTGTGCAGGGTAAATACTGGCTGCTTTATTTTTACACTGCAATTTAGATTGCAGATTAAACTCACCACACCCAAATCTAACTCTCTCTGCACATGTTATATATGTCCCCCTGCAGTGCACATGGTTTTGCCCAACTGCTAACAAAAATCCTGCTGCGATCAACTTGGAATTACCCCCAATAAGAAATATCGTTATCCAAAGTACACAATTTCTTAACATTTTTCTGCCTCTTGATATAACAACACAGATATACATAGCGATTTTTTGTTGTAAAAGTATATCATTGACACCAGAGGTCAACAAAAAGAACAAAAAAAAAAAAATCATGTTGAACTAGTACAGTCTCTTGTTGATTTTTGTTATGAGTTAACGGCATACAATAGATGGTTGCAATTTAAAATCCAATTAAATGGAAATTAGAAAAAGTAAAGAAGGAGGGAGAGGCGGTAAAGGGGGTAAAGAAGAATAACTAAAAAGGGGGGAGAGGGAAGGGGGGTAAAACCATGCGCGTCCGAGCCATTCGTCATCTCTCAACTCAAAGTGACTGGTGGGTCTTGTATGAACAATCTAGTCTCATACCAGATGGTCATGCGAAAACATTTATGTATTTGCTGTCTAGTCTCAATGGGTAAAGTGTCTATGTAACTCTCCCACACTGAAAAGAAGTTCTCAATTTGGGAATCTTTATGAAGTGTGGTTTCAGTCCATTCAAAAAGAGTTTTTTTGGAGTGTTTGGCAAAAATCCGAGGATTGCCCATTCTGGGGTCAATACCAGAAAGTTCACTAGGTGATCAATTGCAAATTGTCTTATCGCCAACCAGAAACGCTGAATCATCGGACATTCCCACAAGCAGTGATATAAGGTTGCATCAGGGCCAGCACATTTATGGCAAACGGATGTATTACTTATACCAATTAAATTACAACGGTGGGGAGATAAATATCCTCTGTAGAATATTTTAAAAAACATGTCCTTGTAGGATGTAGCTGAAATAGTTTTGATAGAATATAATAGACTTTTCAAAATATCCTCTTCCTTTAAATTGGGAAAGTGTGCTAGCCACTTTGTGATACCCGTTTGGAATTGACCAGTATGATAAGGCAGCCTTAATGTTTTATAAAAGTAAGTTATGGCTTTCGTGGAATAGTTCACATTTAGAAAGGCGTCATCAAGCGGATTACACCAGTCCTCCTCGTTTAAAAAAGTAATTACTTTGTTAGTGTAATGTTGTGCCTGGAGAAAGGCCAAATTGCTGAAGAATCCATTCGCACAGCCGATCGCAAGAAGATTGACAGGAAGAGGTCGTTTATGGGTGTCAACTGACCGTTTTCAGGGAGTGGATGGAAAAACGCAGGTGTGTCCGAGTGTTTGCAGGGCGGGTGTCTGACGTCAATTCCAGAACCGGACAGGCTGAAGTGATCGCAGTGGCTGAGTAAGTTCAGACCTACTCAGAAACTGCACAAACTGTTTTTGTACCGCTCCACTGCACAAGCGTTCGCACACTTGCAAAGCAAAAATACACTCCCCTGTGGGCGGCGACTATCTGATGGCAGCGCTGCAAAAAATAGCTAACGAGCGATCAACTCGGAATGACCCCCATAGTTGCCAGCTCCTCTGTAGGCTATGAGAGTGTCAGTCAACAAGATTGGCCGGGTTTATAACATTTTTAGAAATTAAAATATACGGTCAACATAAGGATATTGAAGAAAGCGGTGATAACTCCTCTTTTGGCGAAGGAAGGGATTTATCACTGCTTCTCCCATTTAAGAAGAGGGTTACCACAGAGAAATCACAAACGTCTCCTGTGGTCCCACTCAATTCCATTTTTACCAAAGTCCCCACAGTCCGCTATGGGGACTGCACAATGGCTCAGCTTAATAAGCAAGGAAAAGCTACAGTATGCTTGTTGTCGCTAGGTAAGGGCCTCCTCAGATGGTGTAATCATATATCTGTCAATGGGGAACCTGCAAAGTCAAAGAGGCTTTGCAAGATCATTTCTGGGTCAGATCACAATGAAAATGAACATTTCTGGAACTCCTCGTTCGTATCGTTAGACTGCCAGAGATAGAGAGAAAACCTCCACTTAGCAGCCCCGGATTATTACATTTCAACTACAATGCGTTATACAGCAAATTAGTACAAGCGCACTGGCCCACCAATGATAAATACGCCCCTTTGTAACTGATTGGTTTCCAGCACAATACAGTCTCAGCATGCTGTACTGGTGTGATGCAGGTGGGCTTCCTGTGCTCAGCAAAAATACAATGTTAATGCTAACCATCCAACGACGCAGCGCAGGCACTTGTTGTATGCCACGTCACACCACTGAATGTTTATAAACAGCTTTTAGCCAGTCATTCACGCTTACCTTGTTCTATGTAGCAGTGTAACAGCTTTTCTAGACATTCCAACATAAATGATACAAGAACCACTCTACCTTAAATACCAGTTGTCTTATGGTAGGGATACACAGGCGCTATTCTCTCCACTTCTAAGACACCACAACTAATTGCTCCAAGTTGGAGAGGATGTCACGCAGGCAGTTTTTGGACAGCTTTTATATTGAGCTCGTTGAACATTTAAACAAACCGCTTGAACGGTCTGGACAAATGTCCAACGCGTTCAGTGCAAACACTCTCCCACGGCATTCTTTAGTACATCAGCAGACCCTGTCACAGACCATTTTTAGAATTTATTACTAGCTTTTGTTGAAAATGACTAATACCAGAAAACTGGGGTGGCACTATCAAATAGTGGCGGTATTGCCACTATCAACAACCATGAGGGCCAGATTCAGCTATATAAGCAAATACTATGGGTTGCATACATCTCCGATTGGCATGCTGCGGCCGTTTGTGCGTGGGAAAGCAGCGCAGACGGCCAGCATTCCAGAAAACAGGGGCGTGTTGGACACAGCTTCACTGACACCGGCAGCGTGATATCACCGCCACCCTGAGCAACCTGAGGCATTAGCATATGTAGCACAGTTGCTGCGTACAAAGACTCAGCGGCTGTCCCACTGCGTCCATCTCTGAATAGTGAACGCTAGAAATTCAGTCATGGACAAAGCAGTTTTGCCACAGCAGAGTGGATGTCAGCAGCCATCGGATGACCAATCAGAAACAAGCATGCCATAGTGGTAAGCACTGCAGTCTTGGCATCGATTGGAAAAAGCATGCCCACAGAATCTGGTACATCGATGGCAGTTTCCGATCACCATGCCTACCAGAGAGCAATAGCTAGCTACGTTGCAAATGTACAAAGAATGTAAAGCATCTCAGGTTCTGTGCAGGTATAGTGGCTGTCACATATACAGTCACGGCTGTTATTAATAGCTCTTTGCAAAGTAGTCTTTTAACAAGATTGAACCGTACAGCTCTGCTGCCAGATTTACAGCACAAACATGTGGGAAGTCCTGAAAGCCAACAATTTAACCTACCTACTGAGCCACATATTAGAGAACAGCTGGGTTAGCAGCTGTTAATCAGATAAACACTGATAACATTTCATTCGTTGCAAACTTCTGACCTTTGTTTTATTGAAAAGAAGCAGATCATAATAACGATGCCATGAAAATATGTTACAAAGGCCCTCATTCCGAGTTGTTCGCTCGCAAGGCGAATGTAGCAGAGTTACACACGCTAAGCCGCCGCCTACTGGGAGTGAATCTTAGCTTCTTAAAATTGCGACCGACGTACGCGCAATATTGCGATTACAAACGAGTTAGCAGTTTCTGAGTAGCTCCAGACTTACTCTGCCTGTGCGATCATTTCAGTGCTTGTCGTTCCTGGTTGACGTCACAAACACACCCAGCGTTCGCCCAGGCACTCCCACCGTTTCCCCGGCCACTCCTGCGTTTTTTCCGGAAACGGTAGCGTTTTCAGCCACACGCCCCTGAAACGGCGTGTTTCCGCCCAGTAACACCCATTTCCTGTCAATCACATTACGATCGCCGGAGCGAAGAAAAAGCCGTGAGTAAAAATACTTTCATCATAGTAAAGTTACTTGGCGCAGTCGCAGTGCGAACATTGCGCATGCGTACTAAGCGGATTTTCACTGCGATGCGATGAAAAATACCGAGCGAACAACTCGGAATGAGGGCCAATGCATGCAAATTCCACATGACCTCCAGGTCACAGCATTGAAAATGACAGAAGGATTTACCTGCACAAAGGTTCAGAAACAAAGGTTATGTTGAACTGACAACAAGCTCCAAAGATCCAGAATGTTTACATTTCCACTGTATATAGGGATCGTTACACAGCCCTATATAAAGGAATTGTACATGGAAACGCGTTACCTAAAAGGTGCATTACACTTGCCTGCATAGAGAGGCCCTGATTCGGGATCCGGTCATGAGCCTGGAAGTCGGAATTCTGGCAGTCGAAATAGCGACGCCGGAATCCCAACACTGATTGAAATGCCAACACCATCCTGGTGCCGGAATCCCAACCGCTGGGATCCCAGACTAGCATAAGCCGGCCCGCGGGGCAGCTGCGGAGGTGGTGTTAGGTTTAGGCTGTGGGGGAAGGGTTGGGATTATGCTGAAGGGGAGGGTTAGTGTTAGGCTGTGGGCAGGAGGAAGATAAGGTTTAGGGTGCAGGGAAGGGCATTGGGGTAAGGTAAGTATACTTACCTTGCCCATGTCGGGATTTTAAGCATCAGGATGCTTCCAACCGCTGGCATTTCCTACCCAATGCCCTGATCCATGTTTGTAAAAAGAGCAAAACAAAAGCAAGTAACTTTGTGTTTGGAGCAAACCATGTTGCCATGTAAGGGGAGCAAATCCATTTATATTGTTTCTGTGCAGGGTAAATACTCGCTGCTTTTGCATGTAGCCCACAAATGGTAGATAGCCTTATTTTTACACTGCGTTTACACTGCAATTTAAATTTCAGTTTGAGCACACCCCACCCAAATTTGTTTCTGCATGTTACATCGAGTGTGGTATGTTAGATAGACAAGACTTAGGTTGACAGTGTCTAGGTCGACCACTACTGGTCGGCGGTAAGTAGGTCGACATGGTGTCTAGGTCGACAGGGACTCTATGTCGACATAACAAAAGGTCGACATGAGTTTTTTTCACTTTTTGTGGTGTCGTTTTCGCCGTACAGTGACGGGGAACCCCAATTAGTGCACCGTGTCCCCTCGCATGGCTCGCGAACTTCGGGCAAAGGTTACCGTTTCCAATTGTAGTCCACGTGGATCGTAAAGTATGACAAAGGTCAAAAAATAAAAAAATAAGATTTTACTCACCGGTAAATCTATTTCTCGTAGTCCGTAGTGGATGCTGGGAACTCCGTAAGGACCATGGGGAATAGCGGCTCCGCAGGAGACTGGGCACAACTAAAGAAAGCTTTAGGACTACCTGGTGTGCACTGGCTCCTCCCTCTATGACCCTCCTCCAGACCTCAGTTAGGATACTGTGCCCAGAAGAGCTGACACAATAAGGAAAGGATTTGGAATCCCGGGTAAGACTCATACCAGCCACACCAATCACACCGTATAACTCGTGATATTATACCCAGTTAACAGTATGAAATATAACTGAGCCTCACTAACAGATGGCTCATAGCAATAACCCTTTAGTTAGGCAATAACTATATACAAGCATTGCAGACAATCCGCACTTGGGACGGGCGCCCAGCATCCACTACGGACTACGAGAAATAGATTTACCGGTGAGTAAAATCTTATTCTCTGACGTCCTAGTGGATGCTGGGAACTCCGTAAGGACCATGGGGATTATACCAAAGCTCCCAAACGGGCGGGAGAGTGCGGATGACTCTGCAGCAACGAATGAGCAAACTCAAGGTCCTCCTCAGCCAGGGTATCAAACTTGTAGACTTTTGCAAAAATGTTTGAACCCGACCAAGTAACAGCTCGGCAAAGTTGTAAAGCCGAGACCCCTCGGGCAGCCGCCCAAGAAGGGCCCACTTTCCTCGTGGAATGGGCTTTTACAGATTTAGGGTGCGGCAGTCCAGCCGCAGAATGTGCAAGTTGAATCGTGCTACAGATCCAGCGAGCAATAGTCTGCTTAGAAGCAGGAGCACCCAGCTTGTTGGGTGCATACAGGATAAATAGCGAGTCAGTTTTCCTGACTCCAGCCGTCCTGGAAACATATATTTTCAGGGCCCTGACTACGTCCAGTAACTTGGAGTCCTCCAAGTCCCACGTAGCCGCAGGCACCACAATAGGTTGGTTCACATGAAAAGCTGATACCACCTTAGGAAGGAATTGGGAACGAGTCCTCAATTCCGCCCTATCCATATGAAAATCAGATAAGGGCTTTTGCATGACAAAGCCGCCAATTCTGATACACGCCTGGCCGACGCCAAGGCCAACAGCATGACCACTTTCCACGTGAGGTATTTTAGCTCTACGGATTTAAGTGGCTCAACCCAATGCGACTTCAGGAAATCCAACACCACGTTGAGATCCCACGGTGCCACTAGAGGCACAAACGGGGGCTGAATATGCAGCACTCCCTAAACAAAAGTCTGAACTTCAGGCAGTGAAGCCAGTTCTTTTTGGAAGAAAATGTACAGAGCCAAAATCTGGACCTTAATGGAACCCAATTTTAGGCCCGTAGGCACTCCTGACTGTAGGAAGTGCAGAAATCGACCCAGTTGAAATTCCTCCGTTGGGGCCTTCCTGGCCTCACACTAAGCAACCTATTTTTGCCATATGCGGTGATAATATTTTGCGATCACATCTTTCCTAGCCTTAATCAGCGTAGGAATGACTTCCTCCGGAATGCCTTTTTCCTTTAGGATCCGGTGTTCAACCGCCATGCCGTCAAACACAGCCGTGGTAAGCCTTGGAACAGGCAGGGCCCCTGCTGCAGCAGGTCATGTCTGAGCGGCAGAGGCCATGGGTCCTCTGAGATCATTTCTTGAAGTTCTGGGTACCAAGCTCTTCTTGGCCAATCCGGAACCACGAGTATAGTTCTTACTCCTCTCCTTCTTAGTATTCTCAGTACCTTGGGTATGAGAGGCAAAGGAAGGAACACATACACCGACTGGTACACCCACGGTGTTACCAGAGCGTCCACAGCTATCGCCTGAGGGTCCCTTGACCTGGCGCAATATCTTTTTAGCTTTTTGTTGAGGCGGGACGCCATCATGTCCACCTGTGGCCTTTCCCAATGGTGTACAATCATTTTGAAGACTTCTGGATGAAGTCCCCACTCTCCCGGGTGGAGGTCGTGCCTGCTGAGAAAGTCTGCTTCCCAGTTGTCCACTCCGGGAGTGAACACTGCTGACAGTGCTAACACATGATTTTCCGCCAATCGGAAAATCCTTGTGGCTTCTGCCATCACCATCCTGCTTCTTGTGCCGCCCTGCTGGTTTACATGGGCGACCGCCGTGATGTTGTCTGACTGGATCAGCACCGGCTGGTGTTGAAGCAGGAGTCTAGCCTGACTTAGGGCATTGTGAATGGCCCTTAGTCCCAGAATATCTATGTGTAGGGAAGTCTCCTGACTTGACCACAGTCCCTGGAAGTTTCTTCCCTGTGTGACTGCCCCCCAGCCTCGAAGGCTGGCATCCGTGGTCACCAGGACCCAGTCTTGTGTGCCGAATCTGCGGCCCTCTAGAAGATGAGCACTCTGCAGCCACCACAACAGCGACACCCTGGCCCTTGGAGACAGGGTTATCAGCCGATGCATCTGAAGATGCGACCCGGACCACTTGTCCAACAGATCCCACTGGAAGATCCTTGCATGGAACCTGCCGAATGGAATTTCTTCGTAAGAAGCTACCATCTTTCCCAGGACTCGCGTGCATTGATGCACCGACACCTGTATTTGTATTAGGAGGTCTCTGACTAGAGATGACAACTCCTTGGCCTTCTCCTCCGGGAGAAACCCTTTTTCCTGTTCTGTGTCCAGAACCATACCCAGGAACAGTAGACGCGTCGTAGGAACCAGCTGCGACTTTGGACTATTCAGAATCCAGCCGTGCTGTTGTAGCACTTCCCGAGATAGTGCTACTCCGACGAACAACTGCTCCCTGGACCTCGCCTTTATAAGGAGATCGTCCAAGTACGGGATAATTATAACTCCCTTTTTTCGAAGGAGTATCATCATTTCGGCCATTACCTTGGTAAATACCCTCGGTGCCGGGGACAGACCAACGGCAACGTCTGGAATTGGTAATGACAGTCCTGTACCACAATTTTGAGGTACTCCTGGTGAGGAGGGTAAATGGGGACATGCAGGTAAGCATCCTTGATATCCAGTGATACCATGTAATCCCCTTCGTCCAGGCTTGCAATAACCGCCCTGAGCGATTCCATTTTGAACTTGAACCTTCGTATATAAGTGTTCAAGGATTTCAATTTTAGAATGGGTCTCACCGAACCGTCTGGTTTCGGTACCACAAACATTGTGGAATAGTAACCCCGGCCTTGTTGAAAGAGGGGTACCTTGATTATCACCTGCTGGAAGTACAGCTTGTGAATTGCCGCCAGTACTACCTCTCCACGAGGGCAGCAGGCAAGGCTGATTTGAGGTAACGGTGAGGGGGAGTCGCCTCGAACTCCAGCTTGTATCCCTGTGATACTACTTGCAGAACCCAGGGATCCACCTGTGAGCGAGCCCACTGGTCGCTGAAGTTCCCGAGACGCGCCCCCACCGCACCTGGCTCCACCTGTGGAGCCCCAGCGTCATGCGGTGGACTCAGAGGAAGCGGGGGAAGATTTTTGATCCTGGGAACTGGCTGTCTGGTGCAGCTTTTTCCCTCTTCCCTTGTCTCTGTGCAGAAAGGAAGCGCCTTTGACCCGCTTGCGTTTCTGAAGCCGAAAGGACTGTACCTTATAATACGGTGCTTTCTTAGGCTGTGAGGAAACTTGAGGTAAATTTTTTCCTTCCCAGCAGTTGCTGTGGATACGAGGTCCCAGAGACCATCCCCAAACAATTCCTCACCCTTATAAGGCAGAATCTTCATGTGCCTTCTAAAGTCAGCAACGCCTGTCCACTGCCGGGTCCCTAATACCCTCCTGGCAGAATGGACATTGCATTAATTCTGGATGCCAGCCGGCAAATATCCCTCTGTGCATCCCTCATATATAAGACGACGTCTTTAATATGCTCTATGGTTAGCAAATAGTATCCCTGTCCTGACAGGGTAATAGACCACGCTGCAGCAGCACTATTCATGCTGAGGCAATTGCAGGTCTCAGTATAGTACCTGAGTGTGTATATACAGACTTCAGGATAGCCTCCTGCTTTTTATCAGCAGGCTCCTTCAAAGTGGCCGTATTCTAAGACGGCAGTGCCACCTTTTTTGACAAACGTGTGAGCGCCTTATCCACCCTAGGGGATATCTCCCAACGTGACCTATCCTCTGGCGGGAAAGGGTACGCCATCAGTAAGTTTTTAGAAATTACCAGTTTCTTATCGGGGGAACCCACGCTTCTTCACACACTTCATTCACTCATCTGATGGGGGAACAAAACACTGGCTGCTTTTTCTCCCCAAACATAAAACCCCTTTTTTGTGGTACCTGGGTTAATGTCAGAAATGTGTAACACATTTTTCATTGCCGAGATCATGCAACGGATGTTCCTAGTGGATTGTGTATATGTCTCAACCTCGTCGACACTGGAGTCATACTCCGTGTCGACATCTGTGTCTGCCATCTGAGGTAGCGGGCGTTTTTGAGCCCCTGATGGCCTTTGAGACGCCTGGGCAGGCTCGGGCTGAGAAGCCTGCTGTCCCACAGCTGTTACGTCATCCAGCCTTTTATGTAAGGAGTTGACACTGTCGGTTAATACCTTCCACCTATCCATCCACTCTGGTGTCGGCCCCACAGGGGGCGACATCACATTTATCGGCATCTGCTCCGCCTCCACATAAGCCTCCTCATCAACCATGTCGACACAGCCGTACCGACACACCGCACACACACAGGGAATGCTCTGACTGAGGACAGGACCCCACAAAGTCCTTTGGGGAGACAGAGAGAGAGTATGCCAGCACACACCAGAGCGCTATATAATGCAGGGATTCACACTACCCACAGTGATTTTTCCCTTATAGCTGCTATAATACACAGATTTGCGCCTAAATTTAGTGCCCCCCCCTCTCTTTTTAACCCTTTGAGCCTGAAAACTACAGGGGAGAGCCTGGGGAGCTGTCTTCCAGCTGCACTGTGAAGAGAAAATGGCGCCAGTGTGCTGAGGGAGATAGCCCTGCCCCTTTTTCGGCGGACTTTCTCCCGCTTTTTTATGGATCCTGGCAGGGGTATTTTACACATATATAGCCTCTAAGACTATATATTGTGATTATTTTGCCAGACAAGGTGTTAATATTGCTGCTCAGGGCGCCCCCCCCCCCCCAGTGCCCTGCACCCATCAGTGACCAGAGTGTGAGGTGTGCATGAGGAGCAATGGCGCACAGCTGCAGTGCTGTGCGCTACATTGTTGAAGACCGAAGTCTTCTGCCGCCGATTTTCAGGACCATCTTCTTGCTTCTGGCTCTGTAAGGGAGACGGCGGCGCGGCTCCGGGACCGGACGATCGAGGTCGGGTCCTGTGTTCGATCCCTCTGGAGCTAATGGTGTCCAGTAGCCTAAGAAGCCCAAGCTAACTGCAAGCAGGTAGGTTCGCTTCTTCTCCCCTTAGTCCCTCGTAGCAGTGAGTCTGTTGCCAGCAGATCTCACTGAAAATAAAAAACCTAAAATAAACTTTCTTTTTCTAGGAGCTCAGGAGAGCCCCTAGTGTGCATCCAGCTCAGCCGGGCACAAGATTCTAACTGAGTTCCCAGCATCCACTAGGACGTCAGAGAAAAGTGAAAAACTTGTGTTGACCTTTTGTCATGTCGACCTAGAGACCCTGTAGATCTAGACACCATGTCGACCTACTTATAGTCGACCAATAGTGGTCAACCTAGACACTGTCAACCTAAGTCTTGTCGACCTAGAGACCGGATCCCGTTACATCTGCCCCACCTGCAGTGCAGCATGATTTTGCCCATTTGCTTTTTTGCTTAACTTCTAAACCAGAAGCAGTCCCAGAGTAAGGATTAACTTCAAATTAAAGGCACCCATTATGGGGGCAGAATTTTTTTTAATTATTCAATATCAGTGACCACAAGATGCACCCCTACACTGGATGCTTTTATTACTCGGTCAATACTCTGAATCGTATACAAAAACAGCAGCATGTATTGGCGGTCACCGACTGCCAGTTTATGCAAACGGACTACAAACTCCTTCCCTTGTGCATAGGGCCGGATTAAGGGAGGGTGGCGGGGTGGTCGTCCTAGGGGCCCCTACATTAGGGGAACCCACATAATGCAGTGTAGAGTGGAGGAGTCCCCTCCGGTGGCAGATCTGTTCATTAACAGTGGCCGCAGAGGAGCTCCTCTGTCTAGAGTAAGTCTCGCAGGATAGTGACTCCGAGTCGACCGCGTCTGTTCTGTTGGTGGTAAAACAGCTAAACCCGACCAAAGCCCTGTTCGTGACGCCACATTTCAGCTCACCAGGACAGGGGACTGCGAGATGAAATGTGTCTCCTGGCGGCTCAGCGCTCCCGAACAGAGAAAAAATTTAATTGCTCTGTTGGGCACCATCTAGTCCATCCCTTATGTCTTCAGACTAGATAAACAGTTTATTTTACTGCTTTTGTTTATTTTTCTCCAGCTCCTCCTCCTCCAGTGCCTGGAATCCTGGTTATCCTTATGCCTAGCACGCTTGGAACTCCAGTTCAAATGGCTCACTCCATAGAAAGTACATTGGGGGTCATTCCGAGTTGTTCGCTCGCAAGCTGCTTTTAGCAGCTTTGCACACGCTAAGCCGCCGCCTACTGGGAGTGAATCTTAGCATAGTAAAATTGTGAACGAAAGATTCTCAAAATTGCGATTACACACCTCATAGCAGTTTCTGAGTAGCTTCAAACTTACTCGGCATCTGCGATCAGTTCAGTGCTTGTCGTTCCTGGTTTGACATCACAAACACACCCAGCGTTCGCCCAGACACTCCTCCGTTTCTCCAGCCACTCCCGCATTTTTCCCAGAAACGGTAGCATTTTTTCGCACACACCCATAAAACGGCCAGTTTCCGCCCAGAAACACCCACTTCCTGTCAATCACATTACGATCACCAGAACGAAGAAAAAAACGTGAGTAAAAATCCTAACTGCATAGCAAATTTACTTGGCGCAGTCGCACTGCGGACATTGCGCGTGCGCATTCGCGACTAATCGCTCCGTTGCGGGGAAAAAAATAACGAGCAAACAACTCGGAATGACCCCCATTGATAGTACATTGAAAGGCCTAGATGGACATAAACTATAAAAATGTAAAATTGAAAATAAAACGGTCCTTCTTTCCTTTTGAAAAAGCTGTATTGTAGTGGACTGCGAAACGCATCAGGGACCTGGACTGACAGCAAGTTTTCTGCCTAAGAATCTCTGCAAACTTTTCAATTGGATCAAATCTCCTCTATGCCATTCACTGCCAGCTAATGATCAACTTGAACAAGGGGACCCAATATAAGTGTATAGCAGTCTTCGCCAAAAGGAGTCTATATCATTTCCACAGAACTGGTAACATTTACCACTGCTGGATTTACCACTGCTGGACTTTTTTTGGCCTACTAAATTATACCATCAATACTTGCTTAATGACATTCTCACCCTATGGGTATTTAATGAAAGAGACGAATCCTATTTAATATAATACCATTCATCTATATTTTTCCTGTCAGTTTATGATTTTAAGGGAATTGAGACATAATTTTTTATATGTACTAGTTATAGACTTCAGTCTTTGGGTAAAATAAATGTTTTCCCTTTCAGGTTTATTGTGCGCTGTTCAATTTTGTTCGTATCGATTCTTTCTCTCCCGTCCATTATCATAATATATCAAAATAGTATCTTAGGCAGTGACAGACGGTCAGGGTAGTCTGGGGAGGCAAAGCCTCACCTATCATACTCCAGTATACTCAAGAGATCTGACTATATAAATTATTAGAGCAATACAAAGATGATATTTAGTATTTATAAATATATTTGTATCATCTGTGTATTACTGTAATCAATATATATTAAAAACTCACCACCAAATCATATATGTGTGTATAAACCTGGCTGATACTAGACAGTGCCTCCCCAGCCATTTACCTCACTGCAAGTCATTGACTTTAGGAGAATAAATGAAAAGTTAACAGTAAATCGGGAGTGGTCCAAGCGTGACAGGTGACATATTATACATATACGTTAAAGTCACATTATTATGACCACCAGCTGGTAGACAGTGTAATCGCCGCGTGCAGCAAGGACAGCAGCTAGATGGGCTAAACTAAGACATATGTCTGCTAGCCTCCATGTTCATTTTGACCGAGAGCTGTTCCACTGCAGTGTGTCGGTCGGCCCTCACGCACCTCCGTAGCCGACGCTCACCTCTCACATCAATGGCACATGGTGCTCCGCAGTTTCCGCGTCACTTATTCGCAATTGGTGCCATTTGTCCAGTCACGATGCACCTTCACCGCTGCAGCACGCGAACAGTTCACAAACTGCGCTGTGTCAGAAATACTGCCACCCTAGGCCCGAAAGCCGATAATCATCCCTTTTTGCAACACAGATAAATCGCCCTTTTTACCCATGATAGCAGCGAGTGATATGTGTGCAGACGGCCTATCACACACCTTATATACCCACCAAGCCAGCGCACCACACGTGACGTACTTCATGGGCTACGCGCTGTCATGTGTGCACACAAAGAGATACTGTCATTACTGAGAGCAGCCATTTTGTTATCATTAAACCTATTTCTAGAAATCAAAATGAATCACAATATTCTATATTCTCCCGATTAAAAATGAAAATGATCATATATAAAATCTTCTTTAAATCTTTGTTAATTATAAAAAATTGCATAATTACAGGAGGAATTAAATTAGATTTATAAAGTGTATGCTATGGAATATCTGGGACAAGGTTATTGCTGAAAACTAAGACAAATTATACATGGGGAACATACTGTGGGATCACTTGCTAAGCTTACATCATATTGGTCATGAAATTAAATGCTATTATCAGGGATTGGCCATGAAATATAAAGTCTGATTGTCACACATTTCTTGAAAATAACGTCCGTTTAACATTCTAGTTTACTGGAGAGCCATCTACATTCCATCAGTATTAATGGTCTAGTCTGGACCGCAGCAACATTTATTTTATTTATTAACAATTTCTTATATGACGCAGCATATTCCGTTGCGCTTTACAATTAGAACAACAGTAATAGAACTAAACTGGGTAAAAACAGAGCGACATAGAGGTAGGAAGGCCCTGCTCGCAAGCTTACAATCTATAGGGAAATAGGCACTGATACACAAGGATAGATGCTACCTATTGCATAATGGTCCAGCAAGCTTACAATCTATAGGGAAATAGGTACTGATACACAAGGATAGATGCTACCTATTGCATAATGGTCCAGCAAGCTTACAATCTATAGGGAAATAGGTACTGATACACAAGGATAGATGCTACCTATTGCATAATGGTCCAGCAAGCTTACAATCTATAGGGAAATAGGTACTGATACACAAGGATAGATGCTACCTATTGCATAATGGTCCAGCAAGCTTACAATCTATAGGGAAATAGGTACTGATACACAAGGATAGATGCTACCTATTGCATAATGGTCCAGCAAGCTTACAATCTATAGGGAAATAGGCACTGATACACAAGGATAGATGCTACCTATTGCATAATGGTCCAGCAAGCTTACAATCTATAGGGAAATAGGTACTGATACACAAGGATAGATGCTACCTATTGCATAATGGTCCAGCAAGCTTACAATCTATAGGGAAATAGGCACTGATACACAAGGATAGATGCTACCTATTGCATAATGGTCCACCAGATTGCTAGGTACTTGGTGGGCTGTATGATATGATCACCCAGCAATGTTGGCCTGGGGTCAGGAGGGTGTGAAAGTTAAGAAAGACAAAATATGTGAGGTTATGTGTAGACTGTACAGGGAGGATGTAATTAGATAGGGAGGCATTGAAGGTTAAGTGGGCGGGTCCGGAACTTGATAAGCTTGTCTGAAGGGAATACATACTATTTTCTGGTGGGCGGAATGCTGGCTGTCAAGATCCCGACAGTGGCATTCCGCCTGCCATATTGCCGGCAGCGGGGCGAGCGGTATGAGTCCCCTTGCGATCTTGCTGCGCTTGCCACGCTGCGGGATCGGTGGCTCGCTACACTCGTCACAGGTTCTATTCTTACTCTATGGGTGTACTGGACACCCACAATTGACAATAGTCCCTGCGCACCGGAATTTCCGGATGTTGGCATTGTTGGTTGTCGGGATTCCGGCGTCGGTATCCTAAGAGCCGGAATCCCGACAGCTGGCAAATTAATTGCATCCCGTCTGAAGAGGTGAGTTTTCAGGGAACGCTTGAAGGTTTGGAGACTAGAGGAGAGTCTTAATTCCACAGAGTGGGGTGCAGCCCAGAAAAAGTCCTGCAAACATGCATGTGAGCAAGTAATGAGTGTGGATGACAGACGTAGATCTTGTGAAGAGCGTAGAGGTCGAGTTGGGAGATATTTTAAGATTAGTGAAGATGTATGTTGGTGCAGTTTCGTTAATAGTCTCAGAGGCAGAACTCTGGGAGGCAAAGGAGTCATCTGCCGCCGGGCTCCGGCTCTGAAGGGGGCACCTCTCCTCCCATTCTGTGACACCATTTAAATAAGAATTTACTTACCGATAATTCTATTTCTCGGAGTCCGTAGTGGATGCTGGGGTTCCTGAAAGGACCATGGGGAATAGCGGCTCCGCAGGAGACAGGGCACAAAAAAGTAAAGCTTTACTAGGTCAGGTGGTGTGCACTGGCTCCTCCCCCCATGACCCTCCTCCAGACTCCAGTTAGGTACTGTGCCCGGACGAGCATACACAATAAGGGAGGCATTTTGAATCCCGGGTAAGACTCATACCAGCCACACCAATCACACCGTACAACTTGTGATCTAAACCCAGTTAACAGTATGACAACAGAAAGGGCCTCTTAAGATGGCTCCTTAACAATAACCCGAATTAGTTAACAATAACTATGCACAAGTATTGCAGATAATCCGCACTTGGGATGGGCGCCCAGCATCCACTACGGACTCCGAGAAATAGAATTATCGGTAAGTAAATTCTTATTTTCTCTATCGTCCTAAGTGGATGCTGGGGTTCCTGAAAGGACCATGGGGATTATACCAAAGCTCCCAAACGGGCGGGAGAGTGCGGATGACTCTGCAGCACCGAATGAGAGAACTCCAGGTCCTCCTTTGCCAGGGTATCAAATTTGTAAAATTTTACAAACGTGTTCTCCCCCGACCACGTAGCTGCTCGGCAGAGTTGTAATGCCGAGACCCCTCGGGCAGCCGCCCAAGATGAGCCCACCTTCCTTGTGGAGTGGGCTTTTACAGTTTTAGGCTGTGGCAGGCCTGCCACAGAATGTGCAAGTTGAATTGTGTTACAAATCCAACGAGCAATCGACTGCTTAGAAGCAGGTGCGCCCAACTTGTTGGGTGCATACAATATAAACAGCGAGTCAGATTTTCTGACTCCAGCCGTCCTTGCAATGTATATTTTTAAGGCTCTGACAACGTCCAACAACTTGGAGTCCTCCAAGTCGCTAGTGGCCGCAGGCACCACAATAGGTTGGTTCAGATGAAATGCTGATACCACTTTAGGGAGAAAATGCGGACGAGTCCGCAGTTCTGCCCTATCCGAATGGAAGATTAGATAAGGACTTTTATAAGATAAAGCCGCCAATTCAGATACTCTCCTGGCAGAGGCCAGGGCTAGTAACATAGTCACTTTCAATGTGAGATATTTCAAATCCACCTTTTTCAATGGTTCAAACCAATGGGATTTGAGGAAATCTAAAACTACATTTAGATCCCACGGTGCCACCGGAGGCACCACAGGAGGCTGTATATGCAGTACTCCCTTGACAAAAGTCTGGACCTCAGGGACAGAGGCCAATTCTTTTTGGAAGAATATTGACAGGGCCGAAATTTGAACCTTAATGGATCCCAATTTGAGACCCATAGATAATCCTGATTGCAGGAAATGTAGGAAACGACCCAGTTGGAATTCCTCCGTCGGAACCCTCCGATCCTCGCACCACGCTACATATTTTCGCCAAATGCGGTGATAATGTTTCACGGTGACTTCCTTCCGTGCCTTAATCAAGGTAGGAATGACTTCTTCTGGAATGCCTTTCCCTTTTAGGATCTGGCGTTCAACCGCCATGCCGTCAAACGCAGCCGCGGTAAGTCTTGAAAAAGACAGGGACCCTGCTGTAGCAGGTCCCTTCTCAGAGGTAGAGGCCACGGTTCGTCCGTGAGCATCTCTTGAAGTTCCGGATACCAAGTCCTTCTCGGCCAATCCGGAACCACTAGTATTGTTCTTACTCTTCTTTGCCGTATGATCTTCAATACCTTTGGTATGAGCGGCAGAGGAGGAAACACATACACTGACTGGTACACCCAAGGAGTTACCAGTGCGTCCACAGCTATTGCCTGTGGATCTCTTGACCTGGCGCAATATTTGTCCAGTTTCTTGTTGAGGCGAGACGCCATCATGTCTACAATTGGTCTTTCCCAACGGTCTATTAACATGTTGAAGACTTCTGGATGTAGACCCCACTCTCCCGGATGAAGATCGTGTCTGCTGAGGAAGTCTGCTTCCCAGTTGTCCACGCCCGGGATGAACACTGCTGACAGTGCTATCACGTGATTCTCCGCCCAGCGAAGAATCTTGGCAGCTTCTGCCATTGCACTCCTGCTTCTTGTGCCGCCCTGCCTGTTTACATGGGCGACCGCCGTGATGTTGTCCGACTGAATCAACACCGGCTTTCCTTGCAGGAGAAGTTCCGCCTGGCTTAGAGCATTGTAGATTGCTCTTAGTTCCAGAATGTTTATGTGAAGAGACTTTTCCAGACTCGTCCATACTCCCTGGAAGTTTCTTCCTTGTGTGACTGCTCCCCAGCCTCTCAGGCTGGCGTCCGTGGTCACCAGGATCCAATCCTGAATGCCGAATCTGCGGCCTTCTAATAGGTGAGCCTTCTGCAACCACCACAGAAGTGACACCCTTGTCTTTGGTGACAGGGTTATTCGCAGGTGCATCTGCAGATGCGACCCTGACCATTTGTCCAACAGATCCCTTTGGAATATTCTTGCATGGAATCTGCCGAATGGAATTGCTTCGTAAGAAGCCACCATTTTTCCCAGGACTCTTGTGCATTGATGTACTGACACTTTTCCTGGTTTTAGGAGGTTCCTGACCAGATCGGATAACTCCTTGGCTTTTTCCTCTGGAAGGAAAACCTTTTTCTGAACCGTGTCCAGAATCATTCCTAGGAACAGCAGACGAGTTGTCGGGATTAAATGGGATTTTGGAATATTCAGAATCCACCCGTGTTGTCTTAGCACCTCTTGAGATAGTGCTAAAGCTGTCTCCAGCTGTTCTCTGGACCTTGCCCTTATTAGGAGATCGTCCAAGTATGGGATAACTAATACGCCTTTTCTTCGAAGAAGAATCATCATCTCGGCCATTACCTTGGTAAAGACCCGAGGCGCCGTGGACAATCCGAACGGCAGCGTCTGAAACTGATAGTGACAGTTTTGAACAATGAACCTGAGGTACCCCTGGTGTGCGGGGTAAATCGGAACGTGTAGATACGCATCCTTGATGTCCAAGGATACCATAAAGTCCCCTTCTTCCAGGTTCGCTATCACTGCTCTGAGTGACTCCATCTTGAACTTGAACTTTTTTATGTAGAGGTTCAAGGACTTCAGATTTAGAATAGGCCTTACCGAGCCATCCGGCTTCGGTACCACAAATAGAGTGGAATAATACCCCTTTCCTTGTTGTAATAGGGGTACTTTGACTATCACCTGCTGAGCGTACAGCTTGTGAATGGCTTCCAACACCCTCTCCCTTTCGGAAGAGACGGTTGGTAAGGCAGACTTCAGGAAACGATGAGGAGGATCCGTCTCTAATTCCAACCTGTACCCCTGAGATATTATCTGCAGGATCCAGGGGTCTACCTGCGAGTGAGCCCACTGCGCGCTGTAATTTTTGAGACGGCCCCCCACTGTCCCCGAGTCCGCTTGAGAGGCCCCAGCGTCATGCTGAGGTTTTTGCAGGAGCCGGGGAGGGCTTCTGTTCCTGGGAAGGAGCTGCCTGTTGGTGTCTCTTCCCTCTTCCTCTGCCTCGTGGCAGATACGACAAGCCCTTTGCTCTCTTATTTTTGTAGGAGCGAAAAGGCTGCGGTTGAAAGGTCGGTGCCTTTCTCTGTTGGGGAGTGACTTGAGGTAAAAAAGTGGATTTCCCGGCAGTAGCCGTGGCCACCAAGTCTGATAGACCAACTCCAAATAACTCCTCCCCTTTATACGGCAAAACCTCCATGTGACGTTTTGAATCCGCATCGCCTGTCCACTGTCGTGTCCATAAGGCTCTTCTGGCTGAAATGGACATAGCACTCATCCGAGATGCCAGTGTGCAAATATCCCTCTGTGCATCACGCATATAGATAAATGCATCCTTTATTTGTTCTAACGACAGTAAAACATTGTCCCTATCTAGGGTATCAATATTTTCAATCAGGGATTCTGACCAAACTACTCCAGCACTGCACATCCAGGCAGTTGCTATAGCTGGTCGTAGTATAACACCTGCATGTGTGTATATATTCTTTTGAATAACTTCCATCTTTCTATCTGATGGATCCTTAAGTGCGGCCGTCTCAGGAGAGGGTAACGCCACTTGTTTGGATAAGCGTGTGAGCGCCTTGTCCACCTTAGGGGGTGTTTCCCAGCGCGCCCTAACCTCTGGCGGGAAAGGGTATAATGCCAATAACTTTTTTGAAATTATCAACTTTTTATCAGGAGCAACCCACGCTTCATCACACACGTCATTTAATTCTTCTGATTCAGGAAAAACTGTTTGTAGTTTTTTCACACCATACATAATACCCTGTTTTACGGTATCTGTAGTATCAGCTAAATGTAACGTCTCCTTCATTGCCAAAATCATATAACGTGTGGCCCTACTGGAAAATACGTTTGAATTTCTACCGTCGTCACTGGAATCAGTGCCCGTGTCTGGGTCTGTGTCGACCGACTGAGGCAAAGGGCGTTTTACAGCCCCTGACGGTGTTTGAGGCGCCTGGACAGGCATTAATTGATTGTCCGGCCGCCTCATGTCCTCAACTGACTGTTTAAGGGAAGATAAACCATCACGTAATTCCACAAATAAAGGCATCCATTCTGGTGTCGACCCCCTGGGGGGTGACATCTGCATATTTGGCAATTGCTCCGCCTCCACACCAATATCGTCCTCATACATGTCGACACCACGTACCGACACACACCGCAAACTCACAGGGAATGCTCTAATGAAGACAGGACCCACTAGCCCTTTTGGGGAGACAGAGGGAGAGTCTGCCAGCACACACCACAAAGCGCTATATATACAAGGGATATCCTTATATTAAGTGCTCCCTTATAGCTGCTTTAATATATATATATATAGCCATTAATGTGCCCCCCCTCTCTGTTTTACCCTGTTTCTGTAGTGCAGTGCAGGGGAGAGACCTGGGAGCCGTTCTGACCAGCGGAGCTGTGACAGAAAATGGCGCCGTGTGCTGAGGAGATAGGCCCCGCCCCTTTTTCGGCGGGTTCTTCTCCCGCTATTTTTCCAGTCAGGCAGGGGTTAAATATCTCCATATAGCCCCTATGGGCTATATGTGAGGTATTTTTAGCCTTGTATAAGGTTTATATTTGCCTCTCAGAGCGCCCCCCCCCAGCGCTCTGCACCCTCAGTGACTGCCCAGTGAAGTGTGCTGAGAGGAAAATGGCGCACAGCTGCAGTGCTGTGCGCTACCTTATGAAGACTGAGGAGTCTTCAGCCGCCGGTTTCCGGACCTCTTCACGCTTCAGCATCTGCAAGGGGGTCGGCGGCGCGGCTCCGGGACCGGACTCCACGGCTGGGCCTGTGTTCGATCCCTCTGGAGCTAATGGTGTCCAGTAGCCAAGCAGCAAATCCACTCTGCATGCAGGTGAGTTTACTACTTTCCCCCTAAGTCCCACGTTGCAGTGATCCTGTTGCCAGCAGGACTCACTGTAAAGAAAAAAACCTAAACTAAACTTTCTCTAAGCAGCTCTTTAGGAGAGCCACCTAGATTGCACCCTTCTCGTTCGGGCACAAAATCTAACTGGAGTCTGGAGGAGGGTCATGGGGGGAGGAGCCAGTGCACACCACCTGACCTAGTAAAGCTTTACTTTTTTGTGCCCTGTCTCCTGCGGAGCCGCTATTCCCCATGGTCCTTTCAGGAACCCCAGCATCCACTTAGGACGATAGAGAAATTAAGTTAATTGATAGCTGCCACTGTCTTTTCAGTGGCCGACTTTCTCACTGGTCCCTGCACCTTACAAATCACACCCTCTTTATTATACTGAATATACACATTTTACAAGTGTCACACCCAGGATAAGAAACCACAACCTATTACACTGGAAGCAGACACCTTACTAATGAAGCTGTTTGCTCCTGTATAGGAAATATGAGAATGATAACTATATGAAGATACTTCTATGACAATCACACGTAACTTCATATAGTTAGAATTCTCATGCTTCCTGTACAGGAGCAAATAACTCCATCAGTAAAGTGTCTGCTGTTAGTGTAACAGGTCATGGGTTCTAATCCTGCTAAGAAATGTGTGATTTAAAATAAAAGACAATTAAATGTATAAATACAGTATATACACTTTTTTCAGACTACTACACACACACACACACACACACACACACACACACACACACACACACACACACACACATTTATCTTAATATCTTGCCTCCGGGCAACTGGGACGAACTTACGCCACTGAATAGTCTTGTATGTAAATAAAAGTATTTTATATTGAATACGGTAGAATACTGGTAACCAATGGAGGGACTGACACAGAGGATCTGCAGACGATGAACGTCTAGCGAGGAAGATTAACCTCGCAGCTGCATTCAGAGTGGATTGTAGTGATGAGAGCCTATTTTACAAAAACCAGTAAAGAGACCATTGCAATAGTAAGGCCATGCAAACATTATTTTCAACACGTACTTGGGACATTTCAGTCATGATTGCAACATTATACAGCACATACAGGGGCCGATGCAGGCTTGGACATAATCACAGCCACCATCATTATCAGGGCACACTTGCATCAGCTCTATTCCTGGTACCAAACATCTGTCTGAAATCCGGAGTAATTACGCGTACGCACAACTATACATAGCCTCAGGCAAATGCCCAGTTACAGCCCAGTTATGCTCCTCCAGTTGCAAGTAAAGATGTTACTGAATTGCGCACGACTTAAAAGCAGGTAAGGTGCATCCGCAAACCTGGTGTGCAGTCAGCCCTGCGTCAGCCCCATAGTGTGTTGAGAGCAGGGACAGATCATAGCGAGGGGAGATTGCTATCTGAATACACATTTGATAGTTTATTAGGGAAATGGTCCACAAGACACAGTGCTGCACGCATTCCCATATAGATATATACATATATATATATATATATATATATATATATACATATACATGGAAAGCTTCAGTTGTCCAGCGTTGTGGTCCTCTGTCCTATTATCGTTTACCGTCACGGACTAAAACATTCAGCGATATTGTCACTGCTGCTCTTCCCTAACTTCTCACTCATTATTAGCTAGCAGCGCTCTTCACAGTGAAGGTTTCGTCTATCAGTGCTGCTGCTGGAGCCAGAGGACTCTGGGTACTATACATGACAATATTTCTGAGCAGCAACAATTCAGTTATTTCTTACCGGGAATCCCGGCAGGCAGGTTCCCGACAGTCAGAATCCCGACAGCGGGATCCCGACAGACAGCGTTAAGTACTCCTATCTTTAACCCACCCCTTCCGCAGCCTAACAATAACTGCTTCCCCCCCGACCACACAGCCTAGCCCTAACCTCCCCCGAGTGCCTAATCCTAACCCCAAGGCCAGTACCTACCTTTGGGTTTTGTTGGGGTTCTGACCATCAGGATCCCGTTGACTGATCCTTGCCGCATCCTCTTACAGGTTTTGGGGCTTTACCCAAATTAAGGATAATGTTTGGGCACTCTGAAGTTTGAGGGTCACACAAGTAGCCCTTTGAAGTATAACAGGCTGGACTAGGAAAGAATAAAGAAGGCTATTTAAGTATGGCAAGGGTAAGCTAATTGTCACCCAGAGGAGGCAGCATATAGTCTGTGGCCACAGATCACAATCAGGGTTACGAAGAGGAATCGTGTGGCCTCTACTTTGAGTACCCCACATGCAGCTAGTTGTGATGCAACTGAGCCTTCGCAGGCTATCTGTTTGCAGCTTTGGCAATCGCCAGTGCTCTGTGTGCAGCCTAGGGCAGTGTGGTGTGCCACCGCCTGGACCAATATCTAGCCACCTTACCTACATTCATATGGGGTCGTACTGAGTGGATGGGACTGGAGCCCCAATCTCTCCACCATAATACACTTCTGCTCAGCCGCCCCCCCCCCCCCCCCCCCCCAGAACTTTTGTGTTATTTCTATTTATTATAAGATGTTTTTTCACATTTAGCCTGATTTGAAACTGGACGCAGCAGCGACGTACGATGCAGATTATTATTTTTTCCTTCTGTGCATGCATCTACATTGCACTGCGAGGTTCCGCACAGGAGTTGTGATTGAGGTGCATAGAAGATGCACAGCCTTAGAAATGTTCTGAAATTGCATTGGATGTTCCTGAGCAGTGAGACGGAGGTGGCTAAGCAGACTCGCAGAGATTATCCATAATATGGGCATGCTACGGGAGTGTCCCCGGTGTGACACTGATAGCGGCTGGGGACAGAGATCCAGACTTGTTGTTCACATAGGAGGCCACATTCAGATGGATGATCTGCACCTGCAAGACGGTATGTCTAAAGACGCAACAAGCGGGGGCGTCACATTCCTTGCAGGTTCTGGTGCCTGGCTACACACACCAGTGAAGTGCTTTGTAGCAGCAACAGCATAAAGGTGGTCATTCCGAGTTGTTCGCTCGCTAGCAGTTTTTAGCAGCCGTGCAAACGCATTGTTGCCGCCCACGGGGGAGTGTATTTTCGCTTTGCAGAAGTGCAAACGCCTGTGCAGCCGAGCGCCTGCAAAAACATTTTGTGCAAAACAAGACCGGCCCTGAACTTACTCTTCGTGTGCGATGATTCTAACGTTGGAGGGTTGGATTTTGACGTCACACACCCGCCCGGCGTTCGCCCAGCCACGCCTGCGTTTTCCCTGGTACTCCTGCGTTTTTTTAAGCACTCCCTGAAAAAGGTCAGTTGACACCCAGAAATGCAGATTTTTATCCAGATCGCTGCGCTGCGAACAACGGCAGCTAGAAAACAACTCGGAATGACCCCCAAAGTTGTATACACGGCTGCATCAGACTCAGATTCAGGCCCATTGAGTTATACTGCTGAAAAGACTGTGGGGTAAATGTATTACCCTCCGTTATGGGGGAGAAGCAGTATCAGCGCACGTTATGAAAGCTGCGGTGCCGGCACAGTGACAGGGACGGGATCCGGTCTGAAGATCGACAGTGTCTAGGTCGACAATGTTTAGGTCGACCACTATAGGTCGACAGTCACTAGGTCGACATGGATGGAAGGTCGACAGGGTTTCTAGGTCGACATGTGCTAGGTCGACAGGTCTAAAGGTCGACATGAGTATTTCACATTTTTTTTTCTTTTTTTGAATTTTTTCATACTTAACGATCCACGTGGACTACGATTGGAACGGTAAAGTGTGCCGAGCGAAGCGGTAGCAGAGCGAAGGCACCATGCCCGAAGCACGGCGAGCGAAGCGAGCCATGCGAGGGGACGCGGTGCACTAATTTGGGATCCCGGTCACTCTACGAAGAAAACGAAAAAAAAAAAAAAAAATCCTCATGTCGACCTTTAGACCTGTCGACCTAGCACACGTCGACCTAGAAACCCTGTCGACATTCCATCCATGTCGATATTCCATCCATGTCGACCTAGTGACTGTCGACCTATAGTGGTCGACCTAAACATTGTCGACCTAGACACTGTCGATTTGATGAACCACACCCATAGGGACGCTATGGGCCCCTGTCCATATCGGTGCTGCTATCTAACAGACAGCAGGCCGATATGTCGGTTTCGATAGCTGCAGGTTGCAATGCCCTATCTCCACAGCAGGGACAGAGCTGTACCTGGCTGCGGCAAGCTGGAAGAACAGGGAGATACAGTGAGCTGATGCGGTCCGTGCTCAGGGGGACATCGGCGGAGGGGGGAGCTCGGCAGACAAGATGCTTCGTCTCGGTAGTGAAGTGAAGTAGGAAGTGTTATAGCGGCATGATCCATACCGCTGTAATAGATTTACCCGGATTTCACCAGGATCCCGACATCCGGCAAAATGAATGCCTCCCCATTTACCCCTGTATTTGTAAATTGTAGTCAACGGGACAAGTCTCATAAAAAATGTCACTTCCTGCAAACGTGTGGCATGTAAAAGCCTGCTTACTAACACACCAGACTTTAATGTGTGAACGACATAAATAATAAAGTATGGTTTGAAATTACTATCCATCATTCCGCAAATAATAACCCTTGTGCGAGTACATTGCCTTACTCATTATTAAACTAGTTTTATTGTTTAATAATTCATTTCAAGTGTATTCAGTAACATTATACACTGCAGGTGTTGTTCAAAATTTAAATACTTTCCATGAAAGCCATTCAATGACCTTCCCATACAGCAGGTATTTCCAGTACCTGTCAATGCGAGGAGTTTAGAAATATAACCTTTGTGTAAGTTCTGGAACAGCAAACAGTCTACATAAAGCAAACTGCAGACAAGCTACAACCACAAAACATAAAAGCTCTCGGTGCTGAAAAGCATAAAATGTTATTGTCACCGGCTCAACTTACTACAACAAACAGACCTCGGAGAGAAGACAAGGGAAATACATTTTGTGTTATGTAACAGTATTCAGCTCCCTAAAATTCCAGGGCCAAAAATGATAGGAAAAATAATCAGTGTGTTTAAGTAGAGATCACTTGTCCCCGTGGGAGGTAAAATTACTGAATACGGAGAACATTCTGTTTCCGAGTTTTTTCTTGCAGCTTCTAGTAGGTTCGTAAAGTTATATGGATTTTATGACTCCGAAGCAAAAACTATGGGCAGTACGGATGATGTAATGGTTAGCATTACTGCCTCACAGCCCTGAGGTCATGGGTTCGATTCCCACCATGGCCCTGTGTAGAGTTTGTATGCTCTCCCCACCACTTGCTCAAACTGTGCATGTGCACCAAAAATTCTAAGATATCAATAAACGACGACACATGCAAACAAACAATGGTAGCTGCTCAATCATTCCTGGAGATAATTATATATCAGGTGCTAGAAAAGGGGAGGGGCCACAAACAAACAGCAGAGAGGGGGGGTGGGTGCTTTCTCCCCCCCGGTATCCCCCCCACCCAGCACACGAAAAAATTACCTGTAACCATACCTGAACCTATCTGATAATAGAATTTCAGAGAAATTGGTTGCATGCATTTGCAAAGACATGTTTAGCTGCTAAGCCGCATCAAGGCTTCTCCGATATCAGCAGTCCTAACACTACATAATGGCAGTGCCCACATAAGGTCATGTGATTTGTCTACAGTAAGGCCTCATGATAAAGGCTCATACTAAAACGCATCCAGACAGATGGCAAGCTTACCTAGGAGCCACCCACAGGACTGCTGTTAGCGGAGAAGCCTTGACGTGGCTCAGCAGCTAAACATGTCTTTGCAAACGTATGCGACCAATTTCTCTTAAACTCTATTACCAGATAGGTTCAGGTATGGTTACAGGAGGATCACTTGGCTCTTAGTGGAAAATATAAACTGACGAAGAAGATGATGATTGGTGGCTGACTGTATCAGAAGAATCCACGTCTCCATATAGGGGCACGCGGGGGCAGGGCAGGTACTAACAACCTGAGCTAGCTGCGCATATTATTTACCATTGTTTTTGTACAGGGGGTGTGGCCACACTTCACATATTTGGCCCTGCCCCCTTCAGAGGCCTGGGCCCTGCGGCTGTCTTATTAGCCCTGCCTCAACATATGCTAATACTACAGTAATGTGCCTGCTTTTTGCATTATTACAGTGATGTTTGCAGTCGGTTCACAGCAATGAAGCACAATTCCTTTTAAAGGGGAAATAACAAATATATGTGTTTATCTAAACCAGGCATGTCCAAACTGCAGCCCTCCAGCTGTTGTGAAACTACATATCCCAGCATGCCCTGACACAGTTTTGCTGTCAGAGAATACTAAAGCTGTGTCAGGGCATGCTGGGATGTGTAGTTTCTCAACAGCTGGAGGGCCGCAGTTTGGACATGCCTGATCTAAACCTTATAAAAACTTTCATCTGTATTTCTGTCTTGGTGTAGGTTCCATGTTCATGGAAAGTGTGTGATGTTATTAGTTATTAAAATCACTGCCTGGGCTTTTAATATTCTGTATGACTTATGTACTATGGCCCTCATTCCGCGTTGCTCACACGTAGCAACTTTTTGCTGCTCGTGCGATCAACTAGACGCCGCCTATGGGGGAGTGTATTTTAGCATAGCAAGGCTGCGATCGCTTGTGCAGCCCTGCTATGCTAAAAAAGTTTCCTGCAAAACAAGACCAGGGTCAGACTTACTTACCCTGTGTGACGGATCCAGCGACGAAGGTCCCGGAATTGACGTCAGACATCCGCCCTCCAAACGCCTGAACACGCCTGCGTTCGCCTCACCATGCCTGGAAAACGGTCAGTTGACGCCCCGGAACGCCTCCTGCATGTCAGTCTTCTTGCGATCGCCGCTGCGATCACTTTTTCCGCTGGCGGCGTCGCTGCCGACGTGCGTGCATAATGCAGTTGCCGCGCATGCGCAGTTCCGACCCGTTCGCACCGCTGCGACGAACTGCAGTGTGCGAACGGGTCGGAATGACCCCCTATATGTTTAGCAATCATTAGGATCACGGTGGAGCCACATCTTGGTGTTTACCAAATAATCCCCCTAAAACCTGGCCAGGATACAACTGGACCACCTCGCGTTGGTTTCATCCCAGTCGGTGCAGGAGTGTCCGAATACATAAGTGGATAGACAAACAAACAGAGCAATCCATTTTATATATAAGATTTTTTTTAGTTTAAAACTTGCCAGTATTCTAAGTTGGATAATGTGTACCAAGTTTGGTCCAGATCCATCAAGCCATGTAGGAGCCTATGAAGAACAAACGTACATACATACAGATTTGTCCTCTTACATCCTTGCTGTAGTCATGCTAAACAGCCCTTCAAGTCAGGCCATGCTGCGGCGGGACTCGTTAGTGCAGAGCGTCTTTTTTGCGCTTTTTATTTCTGTGGTAATGAGTCTTAGTCGCAAAGTAATACAGAAGGGCGCACGAGCAGCTTCTGTTGAATAAAATGATATGCGGCATGCTTATATTCAGTGAGTAATTGCAGCTGTAACTGCATCAGAAATTCCACGTTACAGTGTTTTTTGGGAAAACATTGTAGTAAAGCATTTTGTATGCAGATACAGTCTCAGTCATACATAGAAAATAGGCATGCTGCATACTGTATCATTCCAATCATCAGAAGCTGCCCGTGCGTGATATTGCATTACTTTGCGACTAAGACACATTTCTGCTGGAAAAAAGCCAAAACAGACGCTTGGTACTATAGAATCCCACGGCACTCACGCGTTATGTGTAACGCTACTTGTAGTGCACAAAGCAAAAATGTAAGAGGACACAACCAGGGCCGGTGCTAGGGTGTTCGGCACCCTCCTGCAAACTATAAATTTGCGCCCTCCCACACTTTATAAAGGGACAGCGTGCGCTGGAAAAAGGGGTGTGGTCTCACAAGGAATGGGCGTAGCCACACAAAGTACCCCCATTTCAATTAACACCACACAGTAGCACAATCGTATTCACATTACACAGCAAGTAGTAGTGCCGCTTATACACATAATGCCCATAGATAGTAGTAGTGCCCTGTATACGTAATGGCCATAGTAGCAGCGCCCCTTATACGTAATGCCCATAGTAGTAGCGCCACTTATACATAACACAGATAGTATTAGCGCCCCTTATATGTAATGCCCATTGTAGTAGTGCCTCTTATGCGTAATGTCCATAGTAGTAGCGCCGTTTAACCATAATGCCCACAGTAGTAGCACCGCTTACACGTAATGCACATAGTAGCAGCGCCGCTTTTACGTATGGCCCATAGTAGTGCCTGCCGCTTTTAAATAATGCCCATAATAGTAGTGCCACTTTTACGTAATGTCCATAGTAGTAGTAGTGCCGCTTTTACGTAATGTCCATAGTAGTAGTAGTGCCGCTTATATGTAATGCCCATAGCAGTAGCACCACTTATACGTAATGTCCATAGCAGTAGTGCCGCTTATATGTAATGCCCATAGCAGTAGCGCCGCTTATACGTAATGCGCATAGTAGCAGTGACGCTTTTACGTAATGCCCATAGTAGTAGTGCTGCTTATACGTAATGCCCATAGCAGTAGTGCCGCTTATACGTAATGCGCATAGTAGCAGTGGCGCTTTTACGTAATGCGCATAGTAGCAGTGGCGCTTTTACGTAATGTGCATTGTAGTAGTGCCGCTTACATGTAATGCCCATAGTGGTAGTGACGCTTATATGTAATGCCCATAGTGGTAGTGACGCTTATATGTAACACCCATAGTGGTAGTGACGCTTATATGTAATGCCCATAGTAGTGGTGACGCTTATATGTAATGCCCATAGTAGTGGTGACGCTTATATGTAATGCCCATAGTAGAGGTGACGCTTATATGTAATGCCCATAGTGGTAGTGATGCTTATATGTAATGCTCATAGAAATGGCACTTATACAAACAAACCCCCCCCCCCACACACACACACACACACTCTCTCTCTCTCTCTCCCTTCACTTACCTAACAGTCTGGCTGGCCATAGCAGCAGTAGCCTGGTCCCGTGTAGCTCCGCCCCCCATTCCCATGTAGCCACGCTCCCTTTTCGGCCCAGACCAATCCGACCAACCCCGCTGTCACAGGTGAGGGGGAGAGGAGGCTCCAAGCTGCCGGCGCTGCTGCCTGTCATATAGTGTGACAGGCAAAGCAGCCGGCAGCAGCAGCAGGGGGGGACAGGCCGGCGCAGCAGCGGGGATGCAGAGCAGAGACAGTACCTCTCCTGGCATGGCGCCTACCTGCTCTGCATCCTTTTGCTGAGTGGGTAGCGCCGGGCCTGGACACAACTGTACATACATACATATATACATAAATACTTTTACTTCTATAATATATGGCCCTGGCCCCAAAAGAGGTGGATTTTTTTCATTGAAACCCTGCCAGTATTGTAAGTTGGATAATGAGGGTATGTGTAACTGTCAATAATTTCTATTTTCCTCTGACTCTCGTTAATCACTCTCCAAGTCTGCTGCCGATACATAGCACTGAGCTGCCCTTATCTATGTCCAGTCACTAACCTTATGTCAGTAGCTTTTCCAGTGATATCACCTACTGCTGGTGAGCTGTGTGCTGCCAGGGCTGTGGAATGGTATGAGACCAGCAGCAACAAACTCCTGGTATAGGCAGTTGTTACTATTATGACATCACAGCATGACCTCACAGACAGACACACAAACAGACCAATGCATTTTCTATCTGCATTTTTGTGATTGGGGATCTGGCCCTGCAAGGGGTGGATCTTATCACCTGAAACCCTGCCAGTATTTTAAGTTGGATAATGGAGGGTATGTGTACCAAGTTTGTTCCAGGTCCATATATATATATATATATATATATATATATATATATATTGAAAATGTTAAATACCATCCAAAAATACAGTGTTGGGGGTATATTTACTAAAATTTCGTGTTTGTCGGATTTGTGTTTTTTTTTTCTAAGTCCCAACACGGGAATTTACCAAGCACAAATCTCGGCAGTGTTGGTGCAACTCGTAATGGTTTTCACGCCTAAGTTCAGAAATACGAATGAATAGACCATCGGCCAAACGCGGCTGTTTGTTCATACAACACGGGAATTTACTATTCATTCGTATTTGGGTGTTAGTCTCTGAATGCTCAAGTGCGGGTGGCTTTTTTTGCGAATCGTTAAAAAAAAGCAGCAAAAAAATAGACCTGCTTATTCCAGGCGAGTTTGGATAAACATGCACTGATCTGTGAGATCTGTGCAAGGTTATCTATGGGAAAGGGTCTGTTTAGTGTAAAAATGTAAAAAAAAATTTGCGTGGGGTCCCTCCTCCTAAGTATAACCAGTCTCGGGCTCTTTGAGCCGGTCCTGGATGTAAAAATACAGGGAAAAAATTGACAGGGGTTCCGCCATATTTTAACAACTAGCATCGGGCTCTGCACCTGGTCCTGGTGCAAAAAATACGGGGGACAAAAGACGTAGGGCTCCCCCGTATTTTTTCCACCAGCACCGGGCTCCACTAGTCAGAGAGATAATGCCACAGCTGGGGTACACTTTTCTATTGGTCCCTGCGGCCTTGGCATTAAATCACCAACTAGTCATCCCTGGCCGGGGTACCCTGGAGGAGTGGGGACCCCTTAAATCAAGGGGCCCCCCCCTCCAGCCACCCAAGGGCCAGGGGTGAAGCCCGAGGCTGTCCCCCCCATCCAAGGGCGGCGGATGGGGGGCCGATAGCCTTTTGTGTAAAAATAAGAATATTGTATTTTGTAGCAGTACTACAAGTCCCGGCAAGCCTCCCCGCAAGCTGGTACTTGGAGAACAACAAGTACCAGCATGCGGGGGGGAAACGGGCCCGCTGGTACCTGTAGTTCTACTACAAAAAAATACCCAAATAAAAACAAAACACACACACCTTGATAGTAAAAGTTTATTAAACATACATGCGCACTTACATTCATACATACCTACCTATGTTGATACGAGAGTCTGTCCTCTTCTCCAGTAGAATCCCGGGATACCTGTAAATAAAAATATACTCACAAAAAATCCTGTGTAGATCGGTCCTCTTCTTTAAGTTTGTAATCCAGGGACTTGGTAAAATAAAAAAACGGATTACCCGGACCACGCACTGAAAGGGGATCCATGTTTACACATGGATCCCCTTTCCCCGACTGGCGGGACCCCCCATGACTGCTGTCAAAGAGGGTCCCTTCAGCCAATCAGGGAGCGCCATGTCATGAGCTGTCAGTCAGGCTGCGCATTGTAGATACAATGTAGCGCATAGGCGCTCCATTGTATCCAATAGTGGTAACTTTGCGGTCTGCGGTAGACCGCAAGGTTAAGTGGGGCCAACCACAAGAGTGACCCCACTTAACCTCGCGGTCTACTGCAGACCTCAAAGTTCCCGCCACAATATTCTTATTTTTACACAAAAGGCTATCAGCCCTACATCTGCCGCCCTTGGATGGGGGGGGGGGGGGGGGGGGGCAGTCTCGGGCTTCACCCCTGGCCCTTGGGTGGCTGGAGGGGGGGACCCCTTGATTTAAGGGGTCCCCACTCCTCCAGGGTACCCCGGCCAGGGGTGACTAGTTGGTGATTTAATGCCAGGGCCACAGGAACCAATATGAAAGTGTCCCCCGGCTGTGGCATTATCTCTCTGACTAGTGGAGCCCGGTGCTGGTGGAAAAAACGTCTTTTGTCCCCCGTATTTTTGGCACCAGGACCAGGCGCAGAGCCCGGTGCTGGTTGTTAAAATATGGGGGAACCCCTGTCAATTTTCCCCCTGTATTTTTACAACCAGGACCGGCTCAAAGTGCCCAAGGCTGGTTATGCTTAGGAGTGGGGACCCCACGCAAATTCTTTTTCTGTTTTTAACCCATTCTGCACTGCTCACAATGCACACAATGAAGCCCTGCACGGATCTCACAGATCCGGCTGGGATTCCTTGTGTTTTGTCAGGCAGTGTTTTACTAATCACTCCCGTAAAACACTGCCTGACATTACGAATCACATCGACATCGGAAAATAGGAATGTGGAAAACTCGGCAACTTAGTAAATGACCGTATCAGGATTCAAAAAGTTGCAGTAAAATGCACCCGATACCATTCGAGATCAAACACCCTTAAAAACGGCTAAAACACGAATATTAGTAAATATACCCCTTGGTTGGATGTTTGTTAAAGAAACTTTAATCAGGATGGATATTGATTGGATAGAACTCTATCCCACCTTATAGCCTATTAACAAGCTTAACCATGATCATTTCTTGAAACTTTAATCACTAAAGATTGCAAAAAAAAATAATAAGATTTTACTCACCGGTAAATCTATTTCTCGTAGTCCGTAGTGGATGCTGGGACTCCGTAAGGACCATGGGGATTAGCGGCTCCGCAGGAGACTGGGCACAACTAAAGAAAGCTTTAGGACTACCTGGTGTGCACTGGCTCCTCCCACTAAGACCCTCCTCCAGACCTCAGTTAGGATACTGTGCCCGGAAGAGCTGACACAATAAGGAAGGATTTTGAATCCCGGGTAAGACTCATACCAGCCACACCAATCACACCGTATAACTCGTGATACTATACCCAGTTAACAGTATGAAATATAACTGAGCCTCTCAACAGATGGCTCAACAATAACCCTTTAGTTAGGCAATAACTATAAACAAGTATTGCAGACAATCCGCACTTGGGATGGGCGCCCAGCATCCACTACGGACTACGAGAAATAGATTTACCGGTGAGTAAAATCTTATTTTCTCTGACGTCCTAAGTGGATGCTGGGACTCCGTAAGGACCATGGGGATTATACCAAAGCACCCAAACGGGCGGGAGAGTGCGGATGACTCTGCAGCACCGAATGAGCAAACTCTAGGTCCTCCTCAGCCAGGGTATCAAACTTGTAGACTCTTACAAAAATGTTTTAACCCGACCAAGTAACAGCTCGGCAAAGTTGTAAAGCCGAGACCACTCGGGCAGCCGCCCAAGAAGAGCCCACTTTCCTCGTGGAATGGGCTTTTACAGATTTAGGGTGCGGCAGTCCAGCCGCAGAATGTGCAAGTTGAATCGTGCTACAGATCCAGCGAGCAATCGTCTGCTTAGAAGCAGGAGCACCCAGCTTGTTGGGTGCATACAGGAGAAATAGCGAGTCAGTTTACCTGACTCCAGCTGTCCTGGAAACATATACTTTTCAGGGCCCTGACTACGTCCAGTAACTTGGAATCCTCCAAGTCCCAAGTAGCCGCAGGCACCACAATAGGTTGGTTCACATGAAAAACTGATACCACCTTAGGAAGGAATTGGGAACGAGTCCTCAATTCCGCCTTATCCATATAAAATACAGATAAGGGCTTTTGTATGACAAAGCCGCCAATTCTGATACCCGCCTGGCCGACGCCAAGGCCCACAGAATGACCACTTTCCACGTGAGGTATTATAGCTCCACGGATTTAAGTGGCTCAACCCAATGCGACTTCAGGAAATCCGACACCACGTTGAGATCCCACGGTGCCACTGGAGGCACAAACGGGGGCTGACTATGCAGCACTCCCTTAACAAAAATCTGAACTTCAGGCAGTGAAGCCAGTTCAATTTTGGAAGAAAATCGATAGAGCCGAAATCTGGACCTTAATGGAACCCAATTTTAGGCCCATAGTCACCTCTGACTGTAGGAAGTGCAGAAATCGACCTAGCTGAAATTTCTCCTTTGGGCCCTTCCTGGCCTCACAGTACGCAACATATTTCCGCCATATGCGGTGGTTTGCGTTCACTTCTTTCCTAGCTTTAAATAGCGTAGGGATAACTTCCTCCGGAATTCCCTTTTCCTTCAGGATCCGGCGTTCAACCGCCATGCCGTCAAACGCAGCCGCGGTACGTCTTGGAACAGACAGGCCCCCTGCTGCAGCAGGTCCTGTCTGAGCTGCAGAGGCCATGGGTCCTCTGAGATCATTTCTTGGAGTTCTGGTTACCAAGCTCTTCTTGGCCAACCCGGAACAATGAGTATAGTTCTTACTCCTCTCCTTCTTATTATTCTCATTACCCTGGGTAAGAGAGGCAGAGAAGGGAACACATACACCGACTGGTACACCCACGGTGTTACCAGAGCGTCCACAGCTATCGCCTGAGGGTCCTTGACCTGGCGCAATATCTTTGTAACTTTTAGTTGAGGCGGGACGCCATCATGTCCACCTGTGGCCTTTCCCAACGGTGTAAAATCATTTGGAAGACTTCTGGATGAAGTCCCCACTCTCCCGGGTGGAGGTCGTGTCTTCTGAGAAAGTCTGCTTCTCAGTTGTCCACTCCGGGAATGAACACTGCCGACAGTGCTAACACATGATTTTCCGCCCACCGGAGAATCCTTGTGGCTTCTTGTGCCGCCCTGTCGGTTTACATGAGCGACCGCCGTGATGTTGTCTGACTGGATCAGCACTGGCCCGTGTTGAAGCAGGGGTCTAGCCTGACTTAGGGCATTGTAAATGGCCCTTAGTTCGAGAATATTTATGTGTAGGGAAGTCTCCTGACCTTTCCATAGCCTTGGAAGTTTCTTCCCTGTGTGACTGCCCCCCAGCCTCGAAGGCTGGCATCCATGGTCACCAGGACCCAGTCCTGTATGCCGAATCTGCGGCCCCCTAGAAGATGAGCACTCTGCAGCCACCACAACCGCGACACCCTGGCCCTTGGAGACAGGGTTATCCGCCGATGCATCTGAAGATGCGACCCGGACCACTTGTCCAACATATCCCACTGGAAAATCCTTGCATGGGACCTGGCGAATGGAATTTCTTCGTAGGAAGCTACCATCTTTCCCAGGGCTCGCGTGCATTGATGCACCGACACCTGTATTCGTATTAGGAGGTCTCTGTCTAGAGACGACAACTCCTTGGACTTCTCCTCCGGGAGAAACCCTTTTTATCCTGTTCTGTGTCCAGAACCATACCCAGGAACAGTAGACGCGTCGTAGGAACCAGCTGCGACTTTGGAATATTCAGAATCCAGCCGTGCTGTTGTAGCACTTCCCGAGATAGTGCTAATCCGACGAACAACTGCTCCCTGGACCTCGCCTTTATAAGGAGATCGTCCAAGTACGGGACAATTATTTCGGCCATTACCTTGGTAAATACCTCGGTGCCAGGGACAGGCCAACGGCAACGTCTTGGAATTGTTAATGACAATCCTGTACCACAATTTTGAGGTACTCCTGGTGAAGAGGGTAAATAGGGACATGCAGGTAAGCATCCTTGATGTCCAGTGATACCATGAAATTCTCCAGGCTTGCAATAATCGCCCTGAGCGATTCCATTTTGAACTTGAACCTTCGTATATAAGTGTTCAAGGCTTTCAATTTTAGAATGGGTCTCACCGAACCGTCTGGTTTCGGTACCACAACATTTTGGAATAGTAACCCCGGCCTTGTTGAAGGAGGGGTACCTTGATTTCACCTGCTGGAAGTACAGCTTGTGAATTGCCGCCAGTACTACCTTTCTCCGAGGGCAGCAGGCAAGGCTGATGTGAGGTAACGGCGAGGGGGAGTCGCCTCGAACTCCAGCCTGTATCCCTGTGATACTATTTGCAGAACCTAGGGATCCACCTGTGGCCAAGCCCACTGGTCCCTGAAGTTCCCGAGACGCGCCCCTCCACCTGTGGAGCCCCAGCGTCTTGCGGTGGACTCAGAGGAAGCGGGGGAAGATTTTTGATCCTGGGAACTGGCTGCTGGTTCAGCTTTTTCCTTCTTCCCTTGTCTCTGTGCAGAAAGGAAGCGCCTTTGACCCGCTTGCTTTTCTGAAGCCGAAAGGACTGTACCTGAAAATACGGTGCTTTCTTAGGCTGTGAGGAAACCTGAGGTAAAAAAATTTCTTCCCAGCTGTTGCTGTGGATACGAGGTCCCAGAGACCATCCCCAAACAATTCCTCACCCTTATAAGGCAGAATCTCCATGTGCCTTTTACAGGCAGCATCACCTGTCCACTGCCGGGTTTCTAATACCCTCCTGGCAGAATGGACATTGCATTAATTCTGGATGCCAGCCGGCAAATATCCCTCTGTGCATCCTTTATATATAAGACGACGTCTTTAATATGCTCTATGTTAGCAAAATATTATCCCTGTCTTAGAGTATTAATATTACCTGACAGGGTATCAGACCACGCTGCAGCAGCACTATTTATGCTGAGGCAATTGCAGGTCTCAGTATATAACCTGAGTGTGTATATACAGACTTCAGGATAACCTCCTGCTTTTTATCAGCAGGCTCCTTCAAGGTGGCCGTATCCTAAGACGGCAGTGCCACCTTTTTTGACAAACGTGTGAGCGCCTTATCCACCCTAAGGGATATCTCCCAACGTGACCTATCCTCTGGCGGGAAAGGGTACGCCATCAGTAACTTTTTAGAAATTACCAGTTTCTTATCGGGGGAACCCACGCTTCTTTACACACTTCATTCATTCATCTGATGGGTGAACAAAACACTGGCTGCTTTTTCTCCCCAATAAATAAAACCCCTTTTATGTGGTACTTGGGTTCATGTCAGAAATGCGTAACACATTTTTCGTTGCCGAGATCATGTGACGGATGTTCCTAGTGGATTGTGTATATGTCTCAACCTCGTCGACACTGGAGTCAGACTCCGTGTCGACATCTGTGTCTGCCATCTGAGGTAACGGGCATTTTTTGAGCCCCTGATGGCCTTTGAGATGCCTGGGCAGGCGCGGGCTGAGAAGCCGGCTGTCCCACAGCTGTTACGTCATCCAGCCTTTTATGTAAGGAGTTGACATTGTCGGTTAATACCTTCCACCTATCCATCCACTCTGGTGTCGGCCCCACAGGGGGCGACATCCCATTTATCGGCCTCTGTTCCGCCTCCACGTAACCTTCCTCATCCAACATGTCGACACAGCCGTACCGACACACCGCACACACACAGGGAATGCTCTGACTGAGGACAGGACCCCACAAAGTCCTTTGGAGAGACAGAGAGAGAGTATGCCAGCACACACCAGAGCGCTATATAATGCAGGGATTAACACTATAACTGAGTGATTTTTCCCCCAATAGCTGCTTGTATACATATATTGCGCCTAAATTTAGTGCCCCCCCTCTCTTTTTAACCCTTTGAGCCTGAAAACTACAGGGGAGAGCCTGGAGAGCTGTCTTCCAGCTGCACTGTGAAGATAAAATGGCGCCAGTGTGCTGAGGGAGAAGCCCCGCCCCTTTTTCGGCGGCCTTTTCTCCCGCTTTTTTATGGATTCTGGCAGGGGTAATTTATCACATATATAGCCCTGGGACTATATATTGTGATGATTTGCCAGCCAAGGTGTCTTATATTGCCCTCAGGGCACCCCCCCCCCCAGCGCCCTGCACCCATCAGTGACCGGAGTGTGAGGTGTACCTGAGGAGCAATGGCGCACAGCTGCAGTGCTGTGCGCTACCTTGGTGAAGACAGAAGTCTTCTGCCGCCGATTTTCCGGACTCTTCATGCTTCTGGCTCTGTAAGGGGGACGGCGGCGCGGCTCCGGGAACGAACACCAAGGTCGGGTCCTGCGGTCGATCCCTCTGGAGCTAATGGTGTCCAGTAGCCTAAGAAGCCCAAACTACCACCTGTTAGGTAGGTTCGCTTCTTCTCCCCTTAGTCCCTCGCTGCAGTGAGTCTGTTGCCAGCAGATCTCACTGTAAAAATAAGAATTTACTTACCGATAATTCTATTTCTCATAGTCCGTAGTGGATGCTGGGGACTCCGAAAGGACCATGGGGAATAGCGGCTCCGCAGGAGACTGGGCACAAAAGTAAAAGCTTTAGGACTACCTGGTGTGCACTGGCTCCTCCCCCTATGACCCTCCTCCAAGCCTCAGTTAGGATACTGTGCCCGGACGAGCGTACACAATAAGGAAGGATTTTGAATCCCGGGTAAGACTCATACCAGCCACACCAATCACACCGTACAACTTGTGATTTGAACCCAGTTAACAGCATGATAACAGAGGAGCCTCTGAAAAGATGGCTCACAACAATAATAACCCGATTTTTGTAACAATAACTATGTACAAGTATTGCAGACAATCCGCACTTGGGATGGGCGCCCAGCATCCACTACGGACTATGAGAAATAGAATTATCGGTAAGTAAATTCTTATTTTCTCTAACGTCCTAGTGGATGCTGGGGACTCCGAAAGGACCATGGGGATTATACCAAAGCTCCCAAACGGGCGGGAGAGTGCGGATGACTCTGCAGCACCGAATGAGAGAACTCCAGGTCCTCCTCAGCCAGGGTATCAAATTTCTAGAATTTTGCAAACGTATTTGCCCCTGACCAAGTAGCTGCTCGGCAAAGTTGTAAAGCCGAGACCCCTCGGGCAGCCGCCCAAGATGAGCCCACTTTCCGTGTGGAATGGGCTTTTACAGATTTTGGCTGTGGCAGGCCTGCCACAGAATGTGCAAGCTGAATTGTACTACAAATCCAACGAGCAATCGTCTGCTTAGAAGCAGGGGCACCCAGCTTGTTGGGTGCATACAGGATAAACAGCGAGTCAGATTTTCTGACTCCAGCCGTCCTGGAAACATATATTTTCAGGGCCCTGACTACGTCCAGCAACTTGGAATCCTCCAAGTCCCTAGTAGCCGCAGGCACCACAATAGGCTGGTTTAAGTGAAATGCTGAAACCACCTTAGGGAGAAATTGAGGACGAGTCCTCAATTCTGCCCTGTCCGTATGAAAAATTAGGTAAGGGCTTTTATAGGATAAAGCCGCCAATTCTGATACACGCCTGGCTGAAGCCAGGGCTAACAGCATTACCACTTTCCATGTGAGATATTTTAAATCCACAGTGGTGAGTGGTACAAACCAATGTGATTTTAGGAATCCCAAAACTACATTGAGATCCCAAGGTGCCACTGGAGGCACAAAAGGAGGCTGTATATGCAGTACCCCCTTGACAAACGTCTGAACTTCAGGAACTGAAGCTAGTTCTTTTTGGAAGAATATCGACAGGGCCGAAATTTGAACCTTAATGGACCCTAATTTGAGGCCCATAGACAGTCCTGTTTGCAGGAAATGCAGGAATCGACCCAGTTGAAATTCCTCTGTAGGGGCCTTCCTGGCCTCACACCACGCAACATATTTACGCCAAATACGGTGATAATGTTGCACAGTTACATCCTTCCTGGCTTTGATCAGGGTAGGGATAACTTCATCCGGAATGCCTTTTTCCTTCAGGATCCGGCGTTCAACCGCCATGCCATCAAACGCAGCCGCGGTAAGTCTTGGAACAGACATGGTCCCTGCTGGAGCAGGTCCTTTCTTAGAGGTAGAGGCCACGGGTCTTCCGTGAGCATCTCTTGAATTTCCGGGTACCAAGTCCTTCTTGGCCAATCCGGAGCCACGAGTATAGTCTTTACACCTCTCCTTCTTATGATTCTCAGTACCTTGGGTATGAGAGGCAGAGGAGGGAACACATATACTGACTGGTACACCCACGGTGTTACCAGAGCGTCCACAGCTATTGCCTGAGGGTCCCTTGACCTGGCGCAATATCTGTCCAGTTTTTTGTTGAGGCGGGACGCCATCATGTCCACCTTTGGTTTTTCCCAACGGTTCACAATCATGTGGAAGACTTCTGGGTGAAGTCCCCACTCCCCCGGGTCAAGATCGTGTCTGCTGAGGAAGTCTGCTTCCCAGTTGTCCACTCCCGGAATGAACACTGCTGACAGTGCTATCACATGATTTTCCGCCCAGCGAAGAATCCTTGCAACTTCCGTCATTGCCCTCCTGCTTCTTGTGCCGCCCTGTCTGTTTACGTGGGCGACTGCCGTGATGTTGTCCGACTGGATCAACACCGGCTGACCCTGAAGCAGAGGCCTTGCCTGACTTAGGGCATTGTAAATGGCCCTTAGTTCCAGGATATTTATGTGAAGTGACGTTTCCATGCTTGACCACAAGCCCTGGAAATTTTTTTTCCTTGTGTGACTGCTCCCCAGCCTCTCAGGCTGGCATCCGTGGTCACCAGGACCCAATCCTGAATGCCGAATCTGCGGCCCTCTAGGAGATGAGCACTCTGTAACCACCACAGGAGAGACACCCTTGTCCTTGGAGACAGGGTTATCCGCTGATGCATTTGAAGATGCGATCCGGACTATTTGTCCAGCATATCCCACTGAAAAGTTCTTGCGTGGAATCTGCCGAATGGAATCGCTTCGTAAGAAGCCACCATCTTTCCCAGGACCCTTGTGCATTGATGCACTGACACTTGGCCTGGTCTTAGGAGGTTCCTGACTAGGTCGGATAACTCCCTGGCTTTCTACTCCGGGAGAAACACCTTTTTCTGTACTGTGTCCAGAATCATCCCTAGGAACAGCAGACGTGTCGTCGGAATCAGCTGCGATTTTGGAATATTTAGAATCCATCCGTGCTGTCGTAGTACTACTTGAGATAGTGCTACTCCGACCTCTAACTGTTCTCTGGACCTTGCCCTTATCAGGAGATCGTCCAAGTAAGGGATAATTAAGACGCCTTTTCTTCGAAGAAGAATCATCATTTCGGCCATTACCTTGGTAAAGACCCGGGGTGCCGTGGACAATCCAAACGGCAGCGTCTGAAACTGATAGTGACAGTTCTGTACCACAAACCTGAGGTACCCTTGGTGAGTAGGGCAAATTGGGACATGGAGGTAAGCATCCTTGATGTCCAGAGACACCATATAGTCCCCTTCTTCCAGGTTCGCTATCACTGCTCTGAGTGACTCCATCTTGAACTTGAACCTTTTTATGTAAGTGTTCAAGGATTTCAGATTTTAAATGGGTCTCACCGAGCCGTCCGGCTTCGGTACCACAAACAGCGTGGAATAATACCCCTTTCCCTGTTGTAGGAGGGGTACCTTGATTATCACCTGCTGGGAATACAGCTTGTGAATGGCTTCCAATACCGCCTCCCTGTCGGGGGGAGACGTTGGTAAAGCAGACTTGAGGAACCGGCGAGGGGGAGACGTCTCGAATTCCAATTTGTACCCCTGAGATACTTCCATGCAGGATCCAGTGGTCCACTTGCGAGTGAGCCCACTGCGCGCTGAAATTCTTGAGACGGGCCCCCACCGTGCCTGAGTCCGCTTGTAAGGCCCCAGCGTCATGCTGAGGACTTGGCAGAAGCGGGGGAGGGCTTCTGTTCGTGGGAAGAGGCTGTCTGCTGCAGTCTTTTTCCCCTTCCTCTGCCCCGGGGCAGATATGAGTGGCCTTTTGCCCGCTTGCCCTTATGGGGACGAAAGGACTGAGCCTGAAAAGACGGTATCTTTTTCTGCTGAGAGGTGACCTGGGGTAAAAAGGTGGATTTCCCAGCCGTTGCCGTGGCCACCAGGTCCGATAGACCGACCCCAAATAACTCCTCCCCTTTATACGGCAATACTTCCATATGCCGTTTGGAATCCGCATCACCTGACCACTGTCGCGTCCATAACCCTCTTCTTGCAGAAATGGACATCGCACTTACTCTTGATGCCAGAGTGCAAATATCCCTCTGTGCATCTCGCATATATAGAAATGCATCCTTTAAATGCTCTATAGTCAATAATATATTGTCCCTGTCCAGGGTATCAATATTTTCAGTCAGGGAATCCGACCAAGCCACCCCAGCACTGCACATCCAGGCTGAGGCGATTGCTGGTCGCAGTATAATACCAGTATGTGTGTATATACTTTTTAGGATATTTTCCAGCTTCCTATCAGCTGGTTCTTTGAGGGCGGCCGTATCAGGAGACGGTAACGCCACTTTTTTTATAAGCGTGTGAGCGCCTTATCTACCCTAGGGGGTGTTTCCCAACGTGCCCTAACCTCTGGCGGGAAAGGGTATAATGCCAATAATTTTTTATCGGGGGAAACCCACGCTTCATCACACACCTCATTTAATTCATCTGATTCAGGAAAAACTACGGGTAGTTTTTTCACACCCCACATAATACCCTTTTTTGTGGTACTTATAGTATCAGAAATGTTCAAAACCTCCTTCATTGCCGTGATCATGTAACGTGTGGCCCTACTGGAAAATACGTTTGTTTCCTCACCGTCGACACTGGAGTCAGTGTCAGTGTCTGTATCGACCTGAGGTAACGGGCGTTTTAGAGCCCCTGACGGTGTTTGAGACGCCTGTACAGGTATTAACTGATTTGCCGGCTGTCTCATGTCGTCAACAGTCTTTTGTAAAGTGCTGACACTATCACGTAATTCTTTCCATAAGACCATCCAGTCAGGTGTCGACTCCCTAGGGGGTGACATCACTAACACAGGCAATTGCTCCGCCTCCACACCATTTTCCTCCTCATACATGTCGACACAACGTACCGACACACAGCACACACACAGGGAATGCTCTGACAGAGGACAGGACCCCACTAGCCCTTTGGGGAGACAGAGGGAGAGTTTGCCAGCACACACCAGAGCGCTATATATATATAGGGATAACCTTATATAAGTGTTTTTCCCTGATATAGCTGCAATATATATTTATCTGCCAAATTAGTGCCCCCCCTCTCTTGTTTTACCCTGTTTCTGTAGTTCAGGACTGCAGGGGAGAGTCAGGGAGCCTTCCTCCAACGGAGCTGTGAGGAAAAAATGGCGCCAGTGTGCTGAGGAGATAGGCTCCGCCCCCTTTTCGGCGGCTTTTCTCCCGCTTTTTTATGGAAAAATTGGCAGGAGTTAACTGCATCCATATAGCCCAGGAGCTATATGTGATGTATTTTTTGCCAAAAAAGGTGTTTTTATTGCGTCTCAGGGCGCCCCCCCCCAGCGCCCTGCACCCTCAGTGACCGGAGTGTGAAGTGTGCTGAGAGCAATGGCGCACAGCTGCGGTGCTGTGCGCTACCTTATTGAAGACAGGACGTCTTCTGCCGCCGATTTTCTGGACCTCTTCAGTCTTCTGGCTCTGTAAGGGGGACGGCGGCGCGGCTCTGGGACCCATCCATGGCTGGGCCTGTGATCGTCCCTCTGGAGCTAATGTCCAGTAGCCTAAGAAGCCCAATCCACTCTGCACGCAGGTGAGTTCGCTTCTTCTCCCCTTAGTCCCTCGGTGCAGTGAGCCTGTTGCCAGCAGGTCCCACTGAAAATAAAAAACCTAAAACTAAACTTTTTTCTAAGCAGCTCAGGAGAGCCACCTAGACTGCACCCTTCTCGTTCGGGCACAAAAATCTAACTGAGGCTTGGAGGAGGGTCATAGGGGGAGGAGCCAGTGCACACCAGGTAGTCCTAAAGCTTTTACTTTTGTGCCCAGTCTCCTGCGGAGCCGCTATTCCCCATGGTCCTTTCGGAGTCCCCAGCATCCACTAGGACGTTAGAGAAATAGAAAACCTAAATATACTTTCTTTCTAGGAGCTCAGGAGAGCCCCTAGTGTGCATCCAGCTCAGCCGGGCACAAGAAGGGGGGAGGGTCTTAGTGGGAGGAGCCAGTGCACACCAGGTAGTCCTAAAGCTTTCTTTAGTTGTGCCCAGTCTCCTGCGGAGCCGCTAATCCCCATGGTCCTTACGGAGTCCCAGCATCCACTTAGGACGTCAGAGAAAATAATATCCCAGAGGCAGTAATGGGGAGGGGGTTTAGATGGTCCAACCCCCCTCCTGCACCCTGATGCCCCCCAGATTTGAGGGTGCACCTGGATACAATCATTATGCCAATCCTTCGATTTACATACTATATCCAAGGATCGGCAATATGATTGTATCCGTGTGTACGCAGTGCCGATGCAGGAGCTTAAGTCGATAAATGATTTATAACGCTCCTTCAACGGCTGGGATAGAATGTTCGAAACTTTGAACGTTTAATTTTTAAATCTTCGATCATCCAATCCCATAGAAGCCCTATATAGTCTGCACTGTGGGGGTCATTCCGACCCGATCGCTCACTGCAGTTTATCGCAGCGCAGGGATCGGGTCGAAACTGCGCATGCGCCAGCGCCACAGTGCGCTGGCGCATGCCGGAAGGCCGAAGGCCGTCATTTCCTAGCGATTACCTCTGCCTAATTGACAGGCAGAGGCGGTCGCTGGGCGGGAGGGGGCGGCACGGCGGCGTTTGTCCGCCGTTATGGCGGCGCGGTCTGGCCAACGCAGGTGTGGCCGGACCGTGCGGGGGGAGGGCCGCAGTGGCTGCGTGTAGTCACATGCAGCCGCTGCGACCAGGGGCAGCAACAAACAACTCCCGGCCAGCCACAGGAGCTGCGCTGGCCGGGAGTTACTCCACAACTACAAAAGCATCCCGCTGTGCGATGCTTTTGTACTTGTGCGTGGGGGGGTCCTGACATGCGGGGCGGACTAGCCCTGTGTTGGGTGTCCCCCCGCATGTCAGGGAAGATGATCGTAGCTGTGCCAAATTTACCACAGCTACGGTCAACTCGGAATGACCCCCTGTGTACGGTGCTCGCAGGAGCAGAAAAGGGGGTCACGCTGGGGACACACAGGACGGATATTCGGGAGAGTTTACCCCGATCAGCCACGGTGTGTACCCTCCTTTAGTGTGCTGCCTGGTTTTTGAGCATGCACAGAACCAATCTGTGTACCGTATCTTACCGCACACATTCTGGTGTAAGCTGCACAATTGACAGTAAAATAGTCCCTCAAATCGTCATAAATCACTTTACTAAATAACAAACCTTCTTTCCTTCTTGATCCAATGTAGTTCAAATTGGGGAAAATAAAAAGGCCTGAAAAATATGTACATTCCCCTCCCCCCATCACCAAACACCCCCTGCAAAAAAAAAAATATCACCTGTACGGTGTGAGCGAGTGCCACAAAATGACAAATGTATGATGGAATGTAGCTATATAATGTACAGAAAATGTGTGTATTATATGGAATAATGTACCTACAGATGTCTCCTACAGAAGTCGGGGGGCCCCACACACACACTCACATAGCACCACTTGTGCTACTTACCATTTTCCGTGTCATGAGCATCTGGCAGCGTGAGGTGCAGCCCACTGTGTTTCCGTGTCAGGGGAACGTCAGCCAAGCTGCTCTCTTTCTCACACTCACTGAAACAAGAGGCACAATATTAACAAATCAGTCATGAGGCATAAAAACCTAAAAATCCATGGACATTTTATCTATCAGCAATTCGGGTGACGTTTATTTAATATACAGAACGAAACAATGTACCATACAGTATACAGCTGTGAATTAAGGCAGGTTTGCACATGTGCGGCAACATGGTGGCACAGTGGCTTGAAATGCTACCTCACAGTGCTGGGGTCACGAGTTTGATTCTCAACCATCTGTGTAGAGCCACCAGAAGGGGTGTGGCCAGCCACCACAGGAGGACAGTCAACCATTAGAGAGGACATACAAAGAACAGGGCCCCTTTATAAGGGGAGGGGAGGGGAGGGGAGGGGGGGATCAACGCTAAGCACATATAAACATACATGTGTAGATGTATGTAATATATGTAGAGGCCACAGCGTATGATTAGACGTATGTTTATATGTGCTTATAATTCCACTCCTGCATTAGGTAGTCGGCACTGCAGCCCAGCGTTGTCCAGCTTTACATATGTCTGCTGTACTGCACCAGCACATAATTCTCTACTTACACAAAAGAATAATTGGGTAACGGAAACCCACAGTAAATCTAGTGGAATGGCTGATGGCGCACAACTGCAGACATCTCTTGTGCTTTGTCCAACTTTACCTATGTGCACAATTGCGCTTATCTCTGTGAACTTATTTTACCGCTGCATTTTGATGCAAACGCATTCAAACTTTGTGTGACCCGTTTTATCTGGGAACTGTGAAGAACAACATGAAATTTACCTCAGTTGTGAATAGTTAAACAGCTTCTGCCACAGGAATAACATATGGCGACATGTTATCAGAGCCTCCTCAGGCCCTTTGTGCAGCCACTCCAGTTTCGTTTTGGTGAACAATATGCTAGAGGGAGAAAATAGAAAAAAAAACAATTGAAACCAATAAGTGTCCTTTACACTGTGTGTGGTATAATAATGACACTCGCCTCTTTCTGTGTCTGGTTATGTGATCAAATGCTGGGTAGGGCCAGACGCACAATGGGGGTCATTCCGAGTTGTTAGCTCGGTATTTTTTTCTCACAACGGAGCGATTAGTCGCTAATGCGCATGCGCAATGTCCGCAGTGCGACTGCGCCAAGTAAATTTGCTATGCAGTTAGGTATTTTACTCACTGCATTACGAGGTGTTTTCTTCGTTCTGGTGATCGTAATGTGATTGACAGGAAGTGGGTGTTTCTGGGGGGAAACAGGCCGTTTTATGGGAGTGTGTGAAAAAACGCTACAGTTTCTGGGAAAAACGCGGGAGTGGCTGGAGAAACGGAGGAGTGTCTGGGCGAACGCTGGGTGTGTTTGTGACGTCAAACCAGGAACGACACTGACTGAACTGATCGCAGATGCCGAGTAAGTCTGGAGCTACTCAGAAACTGCTAAGAAGTGTCTATTCGCAATTTTGCTAATCTTTCGTTCGCAATTTTGATAAGCTAAGATTCACTCCCAGTAGGCGGCGGCTTAGCGTGTGCAAAGCTGCTAAAAGCAGCTTGCGAGCGAACAACTCGGAATGACCCCCCATGTTGTGTAGCCATAGCTAGAGAAGAGATGTCAGTGTTCAAAACTGCTCAAGCGGCGGATGTTTAATGAGGAACAGTGGAGAAGTCAATGACAGCATGGAAGAAATACAGACAGGCAATCATTAGAGAAGACCTGAGAGGTTTACAGCAATTTTCTGGCCTAAATACAGGAAGTTTGGGGAACAGAGGAAATGAGTAATTCTCTTTCCGGCCATAACTTAATCTTACACATCTTCAGTCTTGATAAGTCCCCAAAACTTCCACATGTACAGTATATTAGTGGACGTTACCAGAACATGAATGAAATATGAGCTGTAACCCCTAGCAACAAACTGGACTCAAGCTAATGTGTCAGTTGTAATAAATGTCTCCGAATGCCTCATGAACACATAAACATATAGAAGCTAGTGTTAGATAATGTGTGCAGAGATAACTTCATAGAATACATAGATCAGACAGGAAGCATAGATACCCAGGGTCGATACTGTGTCACTATTATATTCCACTGAGGTATTGCCAGGAATGTGACAGTGACACAGTAAGTGTGTAAGGCAAAACATTAGCCACAATGCCACAACATAAAATACAATGAGGTATCTTTAGTAAAGTAGTTTTGCAGCCAATACTCAGTGTTGCATTACGGGTGAGTATACGTAAGCTGTTACAGATCTTACATGAGAGAAGAACATAAGAGAATTCTAAGAACATTGGAAATACAAGGTTGCCGTAGTAATAATAATAATAATAATAATAATAATAATTTAATTTATATAGCGCTTTTTCTCCAATAGGACTCAAGGCGCTTAACAGATACATAGCATAATACAGTACAGAAAATAATGAAGTACAGAACAGCTTTTCATAAAATACAGAAGCATGTAGATACTAAAGGGACAGTATGGAAATGCTGAGTAAACAGGAAAGTCTTGAGTCTACTTTTGAAGGATTCTATAGTTGGGGCCTCTCGCACGGTAATAAGCTACATGGCATGCGTCAGGGGTCTCCTCTTGTAACACTAGTAAAGCATACTAAAAAGGGCAGACTCGAGCTTATTTGCTGTCAAATTCTATGTTTCTATGCTATTTGCCAACTCTCCCCGATTGTTAGGGAGTATCCCTGAATGACCGCAATCTCCCTGACTCCCTGAAGAGTCTAGCAATCTCCCCCCATTATGCACAGTAGCTATTTTATACTTGGAAAATAAGAAATCAGAGATACTGCATATACATTCAAATGGGGTCATCAGTGCCATTTTCCTGCTTTGGTTATTATAATGTACAATGATCCCCTATTGCTACATGCATTCTTAAATAAGGTTTCTCATGGTCTCTTACATGGAACCACTTGTTAGTAGAACACAATACATAAACAAGATATGAAAAGTGCCAGTGTTTATGTCAAGTAGTAGATGTTACTGAGCAACTGTGCTGAGGCGGAGCATTATATCCACTATAACCAGAAATTTTTTGGTGGGAATTATCATATTAAAGATTTCCATCATGTTGGATTTCCCCAGGTATCAGATGGGAAATGACCCCAATGCCTGTCTGATGTATGGGCCCCTTAAAGCAGTGTCGCTGCTTCTATATCATTTTCTTCCACACAATGTTTTTAAAAAAAATAATAAGAATTTACTCACCGGTAATTCTATTTCTCGTAGTCCGTAGTGGATGCTGGGACTCCGTAAGGACCATGGGGAATAGCGGCTCCGCAGGAGACTGGGCACAACTATAAAGAAAGCTTTAGACTACTGGTGTGCACTGGCTCCTCCCACTATGACCCTCCTCCAGACTTCAGTTAGGATACTGTGCCCGGAAGAGCTGACACAATAAGGAAGGATTTTGAATCCCGAGTAAGACTCATACCAGCCACACCAATCACACCGTATAACTCGTGATACAATACCCAGTTAACAGTATGATAACAACTAAGCCTCTCAACAGATGGCTCAACAATAACCCTTTAGTTAAGCAATAACTATATACAAGTATTGCAGACAATCCGCACTTGGGATGGGCGCCCAGCATCCACTACGGACTACGAGAAATAGAATTACCGGTGAGTAAATTCTTATTTTCTCTGACGTCCTAAGTGGATGCTGGGACTCCGTAAGGACCATGGGGATTATACCAAAGCTCCCAAACGGGCGGGAGAGTGCGGATGACTCTGCAGCACCGAATGGGCAAACTCTAGGTCCTCCTCAGCCAGGGTGTCAAACTTGTAGAATTTAGCAAACGTGTTTGACCCCGACCAAGTAGCTGCTCGGCAAAGTTGAAGAGCCGAGACCCCTCGGGCAGCCGCCCAAGAAGAGCCCACCTTCCTCGTGGAATGGGCTTTCACTGATTTAGGATGCGGCAGTCCAGCCGCAGAATGTGCAAGCTGAATCGTACTACAGATCCAGCGAACAATAGTCTGCTTTGAAGCAGGTGCACCCAACTTGTTGGGCGCATACAGGATAAAGAGCGAGTCAGTCTTTCTGACTCCAGCTGTCCTGGAAACATAGATTTTCAGGGCCCTGACTACGTCCAACAACTTGGAAGCCTCCAAGTCATTTGTAGCCGCAGGCACCACGATAGGTTGGTTCAGATGAAAAGCTGATACCACTTTGGGGAGAAACTGGGGACGAGTCCTCAATTCTGCCCTATCCATATGGAAAATCAGATAAGGGCTTTTACATGACAAAGCCGCCAATTCTGATACACGCCTGGCCGAAGCTAAGGCCAACAACATGACCACTTTCCACGTGAGATATTTCAAATCCACGGTTTTCAGTGGCTCAAACCAATGTGACTTTAGGAAATCCAACACCACGTTGAGATCCCAAGGTGCCACTGGAGGCACAAAAGGGGGCTGAATATGCAGCACTCCCTTAACAAAAGTCTGAACTTCAGGTAGTGAAGCCAGTTCTCTCTGGAAGAAAATCGATAGAGCCGAAATCTGGACCTTAATGGAACCCAATTTAAGGCCCATAGTCACCCCTGACTGTAGGAAGTGCAGGAAACGGCCCAGCTGAAATTCCTCCGTTGGGGCCTTCCTAGCCTCACACCACGCAACATATTTTCGCCATATGCGGTGATAATGGTTTGCGGTTACTTCTTTCCTAGCTTTTATCAGCGTAGGAATGACTTCCTCCGGAATGCCCTTTTCCTTCAGGATCCGGTGTTCAACCGCCATGCAGTCAAACGCAGCCGCGGTAAGTCTTGGAACAGACAGGGCCCCTGCTGCAGCAGGTCTTGTCTGAGCGGTAGAGGACATGGGTCCTCTGAGATCATTTCTTGAAGTTCCGGGTACCAAGCTCTTCTTGGCCAATCCGGAACAATGAGTATAGTTCTTACTCCTCTTCTCCTTATTATCCTCAGTACCTTTGGTATGAGAGGAAGAGGAGGGAACACATGAACCGACCGGTACACCCACGGTGTCACTAGAGCGTCCACAGCTAATCGCCTGCGGGTCTCTTGACCTGGCGCAATACTTTTCTAGCTTTTTGTTTAGGCGGGACGCCATCATGTCCACCTGTGGCCTTTCCCAACGGTTTACAATCATCTGAAAGACTTCTGGATGAAGTCCCCACTCTCCCGGGTGGAGGTCGTGCCTGCTGAGGAAGTCTGCTTCCCAGTTGTCCACTCCCGGAATGAACACTGCTGACAGTGCTAACACGTGATTTTCCGCCCATCGGAGAATCCTTGTGGCTTCTGCCATTGCCGTCCTGCTTCTCGTGCCGCCCTGTCGGTTTACATGGGCGACCGCCGTGATGTTGTCTGACTGGATCAGTACCGGCTGGTTTTGAAGCAGGGGTTTTGCCTGACTTAGGGCATTGTAAATGGCCCTTAGTTCCAGAATATTTATGTGCAGGGAAGTCTCCTGACTTGACCAAAGTCCTTGGAAGTTTCTTCCCTGTGTGACTGCCCCCCAGCCTCGAAGGCTGGCATCCGTGGTCACCAGGACCCAGTCCTGTATGCCGAATCTGCGGCCCTCTTGAAGATGAGCACTCTGCAGCCACCACAGCAGAGACACCCTTGTCCTTGGAGACAGGGTTATCAGCCGATGCATCTGAAGATGCGATCCGGACCACTTGTCCAACAGGTCCCACTGAAAGGTTCTTGCATGAAACCTGCCAAATGGAATCGCTTCGTAGGAAGCTACCATCTTTCCCAGGATCCGCGTGCAGTGATGCACCGACACCTGATTTGGTTTTAGGAGGCCTCTGACTAGAGATGACAGCTCCTTGGCCTTCTCCTCCGGGAGAAACACTTTTTTCTGTTCCGTGTCCAGAACCATCCCCAGGAACAGTAGACGTGTAGTAGGGACCAGCTGTGACTTTGGAATGTTTAGAATCCAGCCGTGCTGTTGTAGCACCTCCCGAGATAGTGCTACCCCGACCAACAACTGCTCTCTGGACCTCGCCTTTATCAGGAGATCGTCCAAGTACGGGATAATTAAAACTCCCTTCTTTCGAAGGAGTATCATAATTTCGGCCATTACCTTGGTAAAGACCCTCGGAGCCGTGGATAGACCGAATGGCAACGTCTGGAATTGGTAATGACAATCCTGTACCACAAATCTGAGGTACTCCTTGTGAGGATGGTAAATGGGGACATGCAGGTAAGCATCCTTGATGTCCAGTGATACCATGTAATCCCCCTCGTCCAGGCTTGCAATAACCGCCCTGACCGATTCCATCTTGAACTTGAATTTTTTTATATATGTGTTCAAGGATTTCAAATTTAAAATGGGTCTCACCGAACCGTCCGGTTTCGGTACCACAAACATTGTGGAATAGTAACCCCGTCCTTGTTGAAGTAGGGGTACCTTTACTATCACCTGTTGTGAATACAGCTTGTGAATTGCCTGTAACACTGCCTCCCTGCCTGAGGGAGTGGTTGGCAAGGCAGATTTGAGGAAACGGCGGGGGGGAGACGTCTCGAATTCCAGCTTGTACCCCTGAGATACTATCTGAAAAATCCAGGGATCCACCCTTGAGCGAGCCCACTGATTGCTGAAATATTTGAGACGGGCCCCCACCGTACCTGGCTCCGCCTGTGGAGCCCCAGCGTCATGCTGTGGACTTAGAGTAAGCGGGGGAGGACTTTTGCTCCTGGGAACTGGCTGTATGCTGCAGCTTTTTTCCCCTACCTCTGCCTCTGGGCAGAAAGGACGCGCCTTTAACCCGCTTGCCCCTATTGGGCCGAAAGGACTGTACCTGATAATACGGTGCTTTCTTTGGCTGTGAGGGAACATGGGGTAAAAATGTAGACTTCCCAGCTGTTGCTGTGGAAACGAGGTCCGAGAGACCATCCCCGAACAACTCCTCACCCTTATAAGGCAGAACTTCCATGTGCCTTTTGGAATCTGCATCTCCTGTCCACTGCCGAGTCCATAACCCTCTCCTGGCAGAAATGGACATTGCACTAATTTTGGATGCCAGCCGGCAAATATCCCTCTGTGCATCCCTCATGTATAAAAGTGCGTCTTTTATATGCTCTACGGTTAGCAATATAGTGTGCCTGTCTAGGGTATCAATATTTTCTGACAGGGAATCTGACCATGCAGCTGCAGCACTGCACATCCAAAACAAAAAACTGCAACAAACGAGCGCCTAATCATCAAAATAAAAAGTGAAAACCAATACGTGTTTCATAGAATTAAATAATCACAATTTTATGTTCCTGATAGTCTGCGCTTGCCGGAATACTATGTGTAGTATTGTGGTGATAGCATAGAAAAAGAACAAACGGCTGCGCTGAATATCAGGAACGAAACATAATGTACAGAGAGCCAACGTAAAAAATAACAATGTTTATTAATAAAACATATAAAAAGATTAATTATCAAATAACCGGTGAATAATATATATAAATATATATAAGAACAATCACTAGACGTGAACTAGTGGTATATTGTAATAACTCAGCTTATTGGGGTGAAAAGTTCCGTGATTCACTTGTTAGATAGTTGATAAATACCAGGTGTGTTGGTAGGATCCTAATGAATTAAAAGTCCCTCAGTTGAAATTGATATTCAATACCTTTCCAAAATGGGCTGGTAAGAGCCGAGCGTCCTCGGCTTCAATGTCCTGCAATGCCCATATACGCTGTGCAGCGGAAAGGAATGGACCGTCTCTCTCACAACCCGGTCGTGGCGGCGTGTGCGCTGAAGCCGCTGATGTCGGATGCTGTAGACGGAGGGTGCAGCGGGGACCAAGGAACACCTGGAAGATTTCACCTGAGCTGAGTGTGGATAGGGGCGGGTCCTGACACGTTTCGTCACGTTCACGTGACTTTCTCGAAGGTAGATACCTGCCTCCTAGGTCATCCGGTATTTAAAGGCTGAGTTGATTAGTGTGGACAGGTGAATGTCATCAGCAATGTTAAAAGCAATAAAAATGCATAAAACGAAGGCTCTCATGTACTAACACATAACATTATATATAGTTGGCAGAAATGACTTATTGGTGTCAGAGAAAGGTGTAAATTTAATGTGGTTATACTTTATATTGTAGTAAATAGTAAGCCATTGCAGATCATGGTTTCAGTTCAGGTGTCATGACAGGTGTATTGATTCACCACAAATTAGATCACCTAATAGCTTCACCTATAATGAGTAGCAGACATTTATCACAAGGTTCACTGGACAAATATTATTATCCGTGTATATACTAGTGGTGCCGTTTTAGGTTAAGAGAAGTTTAATCAAAGGGAAAAAAGTATATCTATTTATATAAATCACCTCTGCATAAAAAATCGGACCAAGAGGGAAAACTTTTTAAATGTTGATATAGACATGATTCGAACTCTAGGATTCAAAACTAATGCTGGTCTGTCCTCTAACCTGATGCGCCACTGAGTCTGATGATTATATAGAGGACAGACTGAGAGATAAACACAGTAATTAGCTTGTTTCAATATATTGTAACAAGGGTAAGAGTAGTCTAACAAATGGATATCTCATATAGAAGGACATATTCCTAATTCTATAGATGAATCTGATTAGTGATTAGAACATCCTTTGTATGCAACATCGTTATTAGATATAGTAAAAATATCTTCTTTGTTGTGTTATGATAAAACTAAAAAATAAAAGGTAAATATAAACAAAAGAAAAAGGAAAAAATATATAAACAAAAAATGGGAAAAAAAGAAGAACAGTCCTACATATGATGATGATAATGTATTGCAGATGGACTTCCTTCATCAACCTCTAGATATTTCAGGGAATCATCACCAGACAGATGATACCAAAGTGTGTATTCATAATACAGATGTTTTATTTCATGTAAATATGCACTATAGGGTTGGGAAAGGGGGGGGGGGGGGGGGGTTTGAAGGGGGGGAAATAGTTTCTATACTTGGAATTATTGGACAATCTGCACAGATGTTACTCAGATGTAATATAAGGAGATTCGGAATAGAAATGAATTTTCATGAAAGATCAAATTCTATACTTTCATTGAGCCCTTCCGGTGTAAGTGTTCTTAATTTATGTATCCAATAATTTTCCCTAAGACATAGTTTTCTATATCTATCTGCCCCCCGTATTGTGGGTTTGATGATCTCTATACCCACTAGTTGGATGTCATCCGGATCTTTATGATGCTTTTCTAAAAAATGTCTGGAGACACTATGAAATATTAGGCCCTTTTGGATGTTACGTCTATGCTCAAGAAACCTCGTCCTGAGTTTACGAGTTGTTCTACCTACATACATTAAATTACATTTACAAACCAATATATAAATCAAAAAGGAACTATTGCAATTGATATGAGAACATATCTCAAATTCAGATGAATCTGTGGCACCAAAGCTTTTTGTATTATTCTGAATATATGAACATGTGATACATTTTTTAGCACCACATTTGAAACACCCTACTATTTTCGGGAGCCACTGTATATTGCCAGCTGATGTTGAACTCTCATTAGTGAGTCTTCTATCAACAAAGAGGCTTGGAGCTAGTTGTTGTTGTAAATTGTTTGATTTTCTAAATATCACTGAGGGGGTATCTTTAAGTTCAGATCGAAGGATCTTATCTGTAAGGAGAATAGAGTGATTATTGTAGATGATGTTTCTAATCTTAGAAGAAGCACAGTTGAACTGTGACATGAAATGTGGCTGGTCTTGTGCAAATTTACATATGTGGGTTTTTGTTTTCAGAAGATCCCTTCTATCTAAAGCATCCGTTCTCTCCCGTGCTGTTTCAATTAATCTTGCTGGATAGCCACGATTATAGAAGGATTTAGATAATTCATCCGCTTGTAATTGAGAGTCCACTCTATTGCTGCAATTACGTTTTATGCGTCTAAATTGTCCATAAGGGACATTGTTCAACCATGATTTGTGGTGTGAACTACTATAATGGATAAAGTTTAAAGTGTCTACCTCCTTGCGAAACGTTTTTGTGGATATTTTGCCCTCAATAATATCAAGTGAAATATCCAAAAAAGTGATGGATGATTGGTGCGCAGTACCAGTGAAAATTAAATTATAACTGTTGTTATTCAAAGAAGTGATGAGATCAGAAGATGAGGATATGTCACCATCAAAGATAAAAAACATGTCATCTATGTAATGGCCATAGTAGACGAGGTCCGCGCCGCAGCTCCGCCCCCACACATGCTCCTCCTCGAAGGCACCCATGTATAGGTTAGCGAAGCTCGGCGCGAACCTCGTCCCCATGGCCGTCCCAAGTATCTGTAAATAATATTCCTTATTAAATACAAAAAAATTGTGAGATAATATAAAATTGATTGAGTCCAGTATGAATTTTTGTAACTCTGAATCAATCGTACTAGTTTTGGAGAGAGATTCTGCTATCGTAGATAGACCTCTCTTATGCGGAATATTAGAGTATAATGCCTGTACATCGCAGGTCATAAAGAAATAGGAGCTTTTCCAATTAATGTTTGCAATATCATTTAGAAAACATGTAGTATCCCTGATGTGAGAGCGTAAAGAGGAGGCGAGTGGCTGTAAAAAATAATCAACAAAGTGTGATAAATTAGAAGTGAGGGACCCAACACCAGAAATAATTGGCCGACCAGGGGGTGCAGTGAGGGATTTGTGAATTTTGGGTAAATGATAATAAGTGGGAGTGACAGGGTGTGTGGGAATCAAATATCTAAATTCTTCCTTGGATATGATGCCTTTATCCAAGGCATCTTTAACTATAATAGTTAGTGATCCATGCTGAAGCAATAGCTGGTCTCAGTATAACACCTGTGTGTATATATAGATTTCAGGATAGCCTCCTGCTTTCTATCAGCAGATTCCTTCAGGGCGGCCGTATCCGGAGACGGTAGTGCCACCTTCTTTGACAAGCGTGTGAGCGCTTTATCCACTCTAGGGGATGTTTCCCAACGTGACCTATCCTCTGGCGGGAAAGGGTACGCCATTAGTAACCTCTTAGAAATTACCAGCTTCTTATCAGGGGAAGCCCACGCTTCTTCACACACTTCATTTAACTCCTCAGATGGAGGAAAAGCTACTGGTATTTTTTCTCTCCAAACATAATACCCTTTTTTGTGGTACCGGGGGTAACATCAGAAATGTGCAACACATTTTTCATTGCCTCAATCATGTAACGTGTGGCCCTACTGGAAGTTACATTAGTCTCATCGTTGTCGTCACTGGAGTCAGTATCCGTGTCGACATCTGTGTCTGCCATCTGAGGTAGCGGGCGTTTTAGAGCCCCTGATGGCTTTTGAGACGCCTGGGCAGGCACAGGCTGAGAAGCCGGCTGTCCCACATTTGGTATGTCGTCAAACCTTTTATGCAAGGAGTCGACACTGTCGCGTAATTCCTTCCACAGCACCATCCACTCAGGTGTCGACCCCGCAGGGGGTGACATCACATTTACAGGCATCTGCTCCGCCTCCACATAAGCCTCCTCATCAAACATGTCGACACAGCCGTACCGACACACCGCAAACACACAGGGAATGCTCTGACAGAGGACAGGACCCCACAAAGCCCTTTGGGGAGACAGAGAGAGTATGCCAGCACACACCAGAGCGCTATATAACACAGGGATCCCACTATAAATGAGTGTTTTCCCTTATAGCTGCTTTTTATATATATATATATATATATATATATATATCTATCCTGCGCCTAAATTTAGTGCCCCCCCTCTCTTTTTTACCCTTCTGTAGCTTGCAGACTGCAGGGGAGAGCCAGGGAGCTTCCTTCCAGCGGAGCTGTGAGGGAAAAATGGCGCCAGTGAGATGGCCCCGCCCCTTTTCCGGCGGACTTCTCCCGCTTTTTCTGGAATACTGGCAGGGGTATTTTTACATCTATATAGCCTCTAGGACTATATATGATGTACATTTGCCAGCCAAGGTGTCTTATATTGCCCTCAGGGCGCCCCCCCCCCCCAGCGCCCTGCACCCATCAGTGACCGGAGTGTGAGGTGTACATGAGGAGCAATGGCGCACAGCTGCAGTGCTGTGCGCTACCTTGGTGAAGACCGAAGTCTTCTGCCGCCGATTTTCCGGACCTCTTCATGCTTCTGGCTCTGTAAGGGGGACGGCGGCGCGGCTCCGGGAACGAACACCAAGGTCGGGTCCTGCGGTCGATCCCTCTGGAGCTAATGGTGTCCAGTAGCCTAAGAAGCCCAAACTACCACCTGTTAGGTAGGTTCGCTTCTTCTCCCCTTAGTCCCTCGCTGCAGTGAGTCTGTTGCCAGCAGATCTCACTGTAAAATAAAAAACCTAAATATACTTTCTTTCTAGGAGCTCAGGAGAGCCCCTAGTGTGCATCCAGCTCAGCCGGGCACAAGATTCTAACTGAAGTCTGGAGGAGGGTCATAGTGGGAGGAGCCAGTGCACACCAGTAGTCTAAAGCTTTCTTTATAGTTGTGCCCAGTCTCCTGCGGAGCCGCTATTCCCCATGGTCCTTACGGAGTCCCAGCATCCACTTAGGACGTCAGAGAAATATATTATGCAATAAACAGTGCATGAAAGGGGAGGAGTTTTACTCAATTAGGGGCGTTTCTACTTGGATTGGGTGTAGTTTGAGCAGATATAGAACGGGGCCTATACTGTCCCAATTTGGCATTTGGGAGCTATGCATTATGGGGGTCATTCCGAGTTGATCGCTCGCTAGCAGTTTTTAGCAGCCGTGCAAACGCATTGCCGCAGCCCACTGGGGAGTGTATTTTCGCTTTGCAGAAGTGCGAACGCATGTGCAGCAGAGCGCCTGCAAAATCTTTTTATGCAAAACAAGACCAGCCCTGTAGTTACTCTTCGTGTGCGTTGAGTCTAACGATGGTGGGACGGCTTTTGACGTCACACACCCATCCAGCCACGCCTGCGTTTTCCCCGACACGCCTGCTTTTTTTTCTTAGCACTCCCTAAAAACGGTCGGTTGACACCCAGAAACGCCCACTTCATGTCAATCTTCCTGCATTGTGCTGTGCGACTGAAAGCTTCGCTAGAACCTGTGCAAAACCACAAAGGACTTTGTACCCGTACATCGCGTGTGCGCATTGCGGTGCATACGCATGCGCAGAAATGCCAATTTTTAGCCTGATCGCTGCGCTGCGAACAACGGCAGCTAGCGATCAACTCGGAATGACCCCCTATGTACTATGGAAATAAAAACATTCTCTCAGATATGACAGCTTCCTCTATACAAATATCAGGGTCCGTGTGTACAGTAGTGTCCCATGTAATGATCTACCTGTTTAGCAACACAAAAATAAATACCGGGGATCCGGGAAGCTGCTTGCTCTGCGTTCTCTCACCCCTTACCTCTAATACATGCACATGTTCCTGGAACACAAGACTGTCCATATTTTTCACCGTTCATTTAAGGCAAAATAAACTCTAGGTTATTTCATCCTTTTAATGTTCCAGCTCTGTTTGGAATCCTCTACTGAATCCGGCAGACAACCTTCTGTCAGGTTATTTAATAAATGAGCCAGGGCCGGGGGAGAATGAAACATGACATTAATTCCCTGTGTGTGCACTATCCAGATTTTGTCCAGCCATACAAATCAATAGTAATTCAGTTTAGATGCCCATACGGCTTGGTAGATCATTTAGAAAAGGAAGTATCACTGTAGCGCGCGGCTGATAAAATCAGCGATGGATAAATGAAAAGCGGGCTTATTTAGGATGTGTTTATGCTGAACTTGTTTATTTTCTCAGAAAAGGCAATCCCCTAATCCCTAGACGGAACGAGGTTTCATGATCAAGGGCTGAAACGTTTATACAATGCTGCAGAATACGTTATCTGCTCGTGAATAAATACTTAGCTGCAACACAAAAGAATCATGATCATATCATTAAATAATAGTATGTATAGCTATGTATAACTCGAACAATCCTATTTATTTCTTTAGGATATGCTATATAGGCTGTATAGTTATTTCAAGGGTTTACAACGGATGCAGGCTTTGATTGACCAGTTCCTCAGCATAGAAAAATGTGTTTGAAAAGAACCAATTGATGTGGATTTAAATTAAGAAATGTTAAATTAACCTTGCTGTGTGCCTGAGGAATATTATTTAATAGAGGAAAGGATAAGCTTTGCAAGATTCTATTAGAATTCCTATGTGTGACAGGGCGGCAAAGCGACGGGATAGTCTATGTAAACGAGGCTTTGGGAAAGGATGGAACGGAGCCTTAGGCGACAAAGGTTGTGTGCTTACAGGCCCTTGTTCGGTATAAAAATCTAAGCATTAACTCATAGTTGCCTACTGTCCCGGAATGTCTGGTAGTGGGCACCATGGTAGTGTAGTGGCTAGCATTACTGCCTCACAGCACTGAGGTTATGAGTTCAGTTCCCAACCATGGCAGTATATGTGTGGTGTTTGTATGTTCTTTCCGTGTTTGAGTAAGTTTCCTCCTACACTTCCAAAACATACTGGTCCATTGGCTCCTGTCAAAAAAAATGAACCCAAGTGTGTATGTGTGTGATAGGGAACATAGGGGGTCATTCCGAGTTGATCGCACGCTGCAACTTTTTGCAGCCCGTGCGATCAACTAGACGCCGCCTATGGGGGAGTGTATTTTTGCATAGCAGGGCTGCGATCGCTTGTGCAGCCCTGCTATGCAAAAAAAAAGTTTTGTGTAAAACAAGACCAGGGTAAGAGTTACTTACCCTGTGCGATGAATCCAGCGTTGCAGGTCCTGGAATTGATGTCAGACATCCGCCCTCCAAACGCCTGGACACGCCTGCGTTCGCCGCACCACTCCCAGAAAACGCTCAGTTGACACCCACATACGACCTCTTCCTGTCAATCTCCTTGCGATCGGCTGTGCGAATGGATTCTTCGTTAAATCCATCGCCCAGCAACGATCCGCTTTGTAGCCGTACGACGCGCCTGCGCATTGCGGTGCATACGCATGCGCAGTAGTGACCTGTTCGCTGCGCTGCAAAAAAACGGCAGCAAGCGATCAACTCGGAATGACCCCCATAGATTGTAAACTCCACTGGGGCAGGAGCTAACGTCAATGAAGATTCTCTATTGATATATAAATAGCATTAAATAAATAGGTTCTTGAATTAGGAGAGAACTCCTTTTTCCCCGAGAGAGAACAATCCATTTTCCTGGAGAGCACCTACCTGCCACAGGTAAGGCAGGCGCATAACACAGATCATCTCATTTAGCCCCACCGACCTCAGCAGGAAACACAGATGTGAAGTTGCAAATGTGCCACTCCTCGAGTGCCACTGTAAGTTCTGATTGGCATGGTTGTGGTAGTGGTTAGCAGTGCTGCCTCACAGCTCTGAGGTCTTAGGTTGAATTACTACCAAGATCCTAACTGTGTGGAGTTTGTATATTCTCTATGTGCTTGTGTGGGTTTCCCCCAAGTACTCCTCTCCCCTCCTACACACGCTGGTAAGTTAACTGGCTTCTGAGAAAAAATGAATCCTAGTGTGTACATGCAGTAGGAACTATAGATTGCAAGCTCACAGGGGCAGGGACTGATGTGAGCGGCCTTTCTGTAAAGTGTTGTGGAATATGTGTGCGCTATATAAATAACTGGTAATGAATAATGAAGATAAATACTGAGGTGGGAGGGAAACCACATAATGTTATTCACGTCTTCTCTTCCTATCTCCCTGTCCCATCTCTTGGAAGGGAGGCAGAAAGGTGGGCGGCATGCACTACCTATAACAGAACTGAATGGTGCTGGTGTTATCATTGGTGACAGCGCTAAATACTTGTCATACGAGTTCATGACTGTTGCTACAAGATACTCCTGGGAATGAGCCGAATTTACGGGTCAATTAAAACGTTCCATGGAAAAAATTAGGAACCACAAAGGTTAAGTGACATTAGGAGCACTACTGACCCTGGGCAAGTCATTATCTGCAAGACGTCAATAAATCAGAAGCGCAACTGGGCGGAGAAGGGTGACAAACATCTGTGCACAAAACCACAAGAAGCTGTATACAACTGTATCGGCCACAATTGCTATTGTGCATACACAATTCATTTTTTACCTGTATAGCCGAGAGAGACGAGGAATATTACACAGACTTGTGTCATCTACCATCAAAACATACTGACTGAGAACATCACAAAAAGTGCAGCGTTATGTTACAAAACATTGGCCCTCATTCCGAGTTGTTTGCTCGCAAGCTGCTTTTAGCAGCTTTGCACACGCTAAGCCGCCGCCTACTGGGAGTGAATCTTAGCTTATCAAAATTGCGAACGAAAGATTAGCAGAATTGCGAAGACACTTCTTAGCAGTTTCTGAGTAGCTCCACACTTACTCGGCATCTGCGATCAGTTCAGTCAGTTTCGTTCCTGGTTTGACATCACAAACACACCCAGCGTTCGCCCAGACACTCCCCCGTTTCTCCAGCCACTCCCGCGTTTTTCCCAGAAACGGTAGCGTTTTTTCGCACACACCCATAAAACGGCCAGTTTCCGCCCAGAAACACCCACTTCCTGTCAATCACACAACGATTACCAGAACGAAGAAAAAACCTCATAATGCCGTGAGTAAAATACCTAACTGCATAGCAAATTTACTTGGCGCAGTCGCACTGTGGACATTGCGCATGCGCATTAGCGACTAATCGCTCCGTTGCGAGAAAAAAATAACGAGCGAACAACTCGGAATGACCCCCATTATTCCCAACACTAATACCGTTACTACTGATTTTATTGATGAACAATTTACAGGGGGTATAAAAGCTTGTAAGGGACAACTGCAGAGAGGATGTCATGGTTATCCACATAACGGGTGAGATCCAATCCTGTGTACTAGCTACAGACACATAAACAGTTTCTCCTCAATGCTGATACTAAATGTTTGCCAAGATCCTTGAAAATAGTATTATTCATTTATACCTTGGTCCATCTGGACCAAGTTGGTTTCATCCCCAGTGAGTCACGGAGCATATAATATTAGGAAAACTAACCCTTCTGGTATTCACCCTTCATGCCGAAAGGCAAATACCCTCCAACATTTTACACATAAAAATCGGTACAAACTAGGAAAGGGGCGTGACCACGGGTAAAGTGCGCGTGGTCACATCCCCTTTCCTATACTTTCAATGGTAGTTTGGAGAGTCAAAAATTGGTACAGAACATAAAAAAAGGTACTGTACCTGCCAAAAAGGTACAGCTGGAGGGTATGCAGTAATTCAGTAGGGTCTCATGGCCGTTTACGCTTGGTAATGGGCATCAATGGTATTTTATGAATGGGCTTAGAATCTTAGGGGGACATTTATTAAGCAGTGATAAGAGCGGAGAAGTGAGCCAGTGGAGAAGTTGCCCCATCAACCAATCAGCAGCTCTGTATAAATTTATAGTATGCAAATTATAGATGTTACTTCAGTTGGGCAACTTCTCCACTGGCTCTCTTCTCCACTCTTATCACTGCTTAGTAAATGTCCCCCTTAATACTGTACCCCTTTAGCATCTATTCTTGGCATTGCCAGGAGTTCTCCACCTCTTTAGTAAAAGGTACCAGACATGGCTGCCTCTACGCAGTGCGCCCCACATGGCTGCCTCGGATGGTTGCTCCGTGGGCAGGGTTTGCTTCATTTGGATCTTTCCATGCAGGGTATAGCAAACTCCTACACACGTGTCAGTTTTCCCATACATGCATTTGGCCCTTGTATGGCTCATCTCCCACTGTGTAACCTTCATAGTGCGCCCAACATGGCTGCCTTATCTGGTGCACTTGTGGATGGGATGAAAAATACATGGACCTGATGGTTTTAGTGGAACCCTACTCTGAAATTAAGGACTCTGCAATCTCCCCGTTTTGTGTTCTCTTCTAGGGGTGGACTATTCCACCCTGGGTAATCCTACGCAGTGCGCCTAAGATGGCTGCCGCACCTGGTACCTTGTGAGGGTGGAATACTCAGCCCCTGGAGGTTATTACCCAAAATGCCTACACCAATCATGCATTATTCTTTCTGTCTTTATTGTCTGTGTGGTTTGTCTTTTGATGTAATACTTAAATCTTCTGTATTATGTGCACTGTTTGAGTTCTAGTTGGCACCGTGGATGGCTGCCTCGGTGTTGCTCTGCCAAGCAGCCTTCGTTTTTAGTCTTACATGTATAATATGTCTAATCTATTGTACAGTTGCAATGTGCAGTATGAACTCATACGTGTAATGTATGCTACGTTTTTCACTCTTCGTGTTGCTGCTTGGCGATGCATTGTACCACAAAGAATTCCTAGTGTACGTGAGTACACCTGGCCAATAAAGCTGATTCTGATTCTTGCCCCTGCTCTTCTCTATTTCCAATGCCTTTGGCTGCAAAGATCTGTGCTAACACTGATGTATAAGATAAAACACAAGTTAAAGGAAGAGTCCCGTGCGCATACAGCAGCTAGTCAGTCAATCACTCTCTAGAGCAGGGATGGGCAATTATTTCAGCTGAAGGGCCACTTAACACTTTCCAATGAGTATTCGAGGGCCGCCATAGGCATGTGCCAAAAATATAGGGGTGTGGCTTTATGGGGAAGGGGCGTGGCCACAAAACAATACAGATTCATATTAGGCTGCACAACAGCCTCTATTATTCAAATTACTCTGCACAGTAGGTAGAGGTCCCTTTTACACATTACGGCAGGTAGAGCCCCCTTTTACACATTACGGCTGACAGAGCCCCCTTTTACACATTACGGCAGGCAGAGTCCCTCCTTTTACATATTACGGCAGACAGAGCCCCCTTTTACACACAACTTTGAGAAGAGGGTGGTAATCGGGGGTTACAGACATGGCTCTCTGTCAGCTTTGGTGGGGGTGGACTTTAAGTTGTAGCAGGGAGGAGTGGGGGCGGATGTGGGGCATTACAGCCCACAGGTCACTATAAGCTTTTGGGGTGGGTTGGATTTTAGGATGCTGCGCTGGCAGTGAGAGGGGGAGTGGGCTCGGGCATAACGGCTCAACCTCACAGTAAACTCCTGCGGCTGCGGGGGGATCGGGCGTTACAGCCTGTGGGTCACATGCTCAAGATCAGGAGGACGGCTTTAAATTGCAGCAGCGACATGGAGATGGGAAGGGGGGCTGGGCATTACAGCCAGCGGCTCACCATTAACTCTGGCGGCAGCAGGGGGATCGGGCAGTATTGCCCGCGGCTCACACTCCATCAGGGGTAGGGGGTGGTCACTGGTCAGGCTGCACTGTAAACTGCGCGCCTGTTGTTGGGACGCTCAGTGTAACCTGAGGGGGTGGTGTCTGGGCTCTGGCGGCAGAGTGGGTGGGATCGGGCATTCTCTATCCCCCCCCCTCCCCTGAACTTATATGGCAGTCTGTATGCCGCCCACCCCCCTCCCCTGGACCCATATAGCAGCTTTTAAACAACAGACTCCCTCCCTCCCTCCCTGGACACAGGTTGCTGTTTACTCCCCCTACTCGGGACCCCAGCCCCCCTCAACAGGCAGCGCCAGCTATGAATTTACCAACCTTTGAGGTTTTTTTTTTAAGGACAGATCAGCTCCCGCTGCCCAGATGATCCGCTGCCCGCTGGAGAGCTCAGCTCCCGCTGCACGCTGCCCGCATGAGAGATCCGCTGGCCACTGTACAGATCCACACTCTTCTTGATGTGGATCCGCCCCCCGCACCGCCCAGCGCCTGAGACGTCGGAAAGGAAATCCCGGTCAGCAGCCCCTGTGACGTGACCGGGATTTCATCAGCGGCGCCGCGTCTCTCGGAGCTGCTGTAGCGCAATGAGAAGCGTCTCAGCCAGTCGGGCCGCTTGTCATTGCGCACTGGTGGGGGACAGCGGGCCAGGCAGGATCGGTTCGCGGGCCGCATCCGGCCCGCGGGCCGCACGTTGCCCACCCCTACTCTAGAGGTATCCTTTAACCCCTCACCAATAGTGCACAATACAAAAAACGGAGTAAAGACTTAACCAGCGCTTATCCAGTTGATTTTCATAAACCGTCCCGTTATTTCATTTGGGAATATGGAAAATGAGAAAAAAGTGCATATAGTGTAACACAGTTTAATGCACATACAATTGACAAACAATAAAATGTTTTTAAAATTCAACAAATATAAAGTGCAGTGCAAGGCATTCTTTCTTTTCAAAAGGAGGTTTTCCTGGCAGGTGATGTATGGAATAATTACCAGAAAAATGGGAACTGTGACATACACAGTTCACATGCGTTTTTAAACGGTGCCTTTTGGTCCCGGGTATCTTTGTCAGCACCAATGGTAAATGTCAGTAACCTCACCGGCCGGATTCCCTCCTCCAGGTGGACCCGGTACCTAACCATACCCTTCCCGTCCCTGTACCCTAACCCCCCGTCTAATGCCTAAACCCCCGCAGCAGGAAGCAAGCGCATCCCGCTAAAAGAGCGTTCGGGATTCCTGGCGTAAGTATTTTGAAGCCGAGATCCCGATCTCCGTTGGGATGTTTATGTCGGTATTGTGAGGCCGGTCTGGATTCTGGCGTCGTTATTTCGGCCCCCGGGATCCCGTCCGGTGGCATTGTAACTACATCCCGGACAAACTTTTTATTTCTTGTGCTTGAAGAGTATCCATAGTTAAAGGAATATTCTACCAATAATTTAGATTTATTACAAATTCTACCAGTGACAGCTCCTTCCCAAGTTATGAAACCACTGCAGAGATTTGTATGAAAATTTGTTTGCTCAGGAAAGAAATCTAAAGTACATTCCCATATAATGCAAAAACATTACAGGAAGGTGGTCAGGACAATTACTATCTCATCTAAATAATTACCCCTTGTGCTACAACTCTGTTTAAATCCCTGGGATCATAGGCCCTCATTCCGAGTTGAACGCTCGCTATCTGCTTTTAGCAGCTGTGCAAACGCTAGGCCGCCGCCCTCTGGGAGTGTATCTTAGCTTAGCAGAAGTGCGACCGAAATGATCGCAGAGCGACTACAAAAAAAGATTGTGCAGTTTCAGAGTAGCTCCAGACCTACTCCTAGCTAGCGATCACTTCAGTCTGTTTAGTTCCTGGTTTGACGTCACAAACACGCCCTGCGTTCGACCAGCCACGCCTACATTTCCCCAGCCACTCCTGCGTTTTTATCCGACACGCCTGCGTTTTTACATACACTCCCCGAAAACGGTCAGTTACCACCCAGAAACACCCACTTCCTGTCAATCACTCTGTGACTGAAAAGAGTCGCTAGACCATGTGTGAAACTGCATCGGCTTTTGTGAAAGTACGTCGGGCGCGCACGCTGCGCCTCATACGCATGCGCAGAAGTGCCGCTTTTTTACCTAATCGCTGCGCTGCGAACAAAAGCAGCTAGCGATCAACTCGGAATGAGGGCCATAGTTCAAGAAAATATAACCTTTTACTGGTATACGTTCAGGATCCCGGCTGTTAGGATCCCGGCAGCCATAATACCGACACCGCAACCCTGACAGCCGTCCGAACATGATAACAGAATCCCCAGACAGACAGGATCCCGAAGGTAAGTATTAATGGCTGGGTTAGGCTACCGGAGGGGGGACTAGGTTTAGGTACACTATGGGGGGTGGGGACAGTTTGTGGGGTGGGGGAGGTTAGGGTTAGGCTGCAGAGAAGGAGGGTTAGGCACCAATAGGGGAGGTTAGGGTTAGGCTGTGGACAGGGAGGGGTATGGGAGGTAGGTTAGGATGTTGAACTCACCCATGTCAGGATTGTTACGATCGGGATGCCGACATCGGTATAATGCCCACTGGCATCCCATCCTCTGGTATTCCCATTTACTATACTCCATTAACCATTTTCCCGTGGATAATCTCATCAATCTCTAACATTTTTATGTTAAATTTACTAAGCAAAAGCTTTGAAAGCTGTGTTTCTCAGTGAGCTTGCGCCCATAATAAAACAGCTCTGTGTTTTACTTTTAATATAATTATGGATATAAATTTCGTACAGAAACCCACCAAGAGGCAGCTCCATGCAAAAGCTGCCACTCAGAAATTTGTCAAAAAACACAAATGTAGGGCCTGATTCAGCATGGGTTGTAGATGTGCGAAAAACTGCAAACCTCCTGCCCCCCCGCAAACATACAAGCGCATTGCAGAACAGCGATGCACTTGCATGTTTCAGGTTGCCCCCTGCCTACGCAGCCAAGCTGAGAAGGCAGACCCGCCATGTTTAGGCCCACAAACGGTCCGGACACGCCTCCGTTGTCCGGACCTCGCCCCCAAAACGGTACATCAGTGCCCACAAAACTGTGCATCGACTCCCTGCGCCAGCCCCCCCGCCACCCAAAGCACTTTCCCCGTATATAGTGAGTTACAATAGCAGCATCACCACCCTCAAGGCCTTTTCTTTCCATACATTCAGATCAAATATTTCTTTATCTCAAATCATTGGCCAAAAACAATGGCGCAATTGTCTCTGCTGGAGAGTTTTTGAAAAATTTAAACCCAACCCTAGCGGCCCCATATCAACTGTCTATAAATCATGGACAATCTCATAAACATCCTAGTGATATTTGGTGGACCCCTTCATTCCAGTAAAGCATTCATTACCTCTAATACCAAGAAATAAAGACACGGAGACTTAAATTTGGCAGAAAAATTGCTAGCTATTTTTTTGACCCTAACCATAGCAAACCTGTAAATGAAAACTTTGTTAAGATGCCGATTCAGCCGGCATATGGTGGCAGAAAAAAGAACGGCTCTATTAAACTGACGCTAACCTTAAAATGTTAAAATGCAAAACTATCCTAATTTAACTACAAACTATCAAATCGGTAATAGGTGCCCAACTCAACCCCCACAGTGACTACCCACCCTGATGGGTGCCCTGCCGCTGCCCCCGGACGGGTGGTCGAGCGGCCAAAAAGTCGATGGAGGTGAGTGCACCTAAACCATACCAAACTGTAAATCACTACAGCTTACCATACAACTACAAACTGCCGTTCTTTTCCGCCAACAGCGAAAGACTCTTCCCCAGAGTCTTCGCACCGCCACCATAACCTCACCCTAACTCCTGCAACACTAGACACAGATCTTCCAGGAACAGCATCATACCCTCATTGGATAGATGCAAGCCATCAGGAAAACGGGAAAAACATGTAAGAACTCAGCTGGAGGTGAAAGCGTAAAAACTTGCTGAGGGACTTTGATTAGAACTGATCAGCCGAATTGTGGATTAGAATTCAGTCCGTCAAGTCAGGCAAAAAATCGCAAAAGAACTCCAGACCCCCGCTGCCGGCTCATGCCAGCAACGGCGAGTGGCTAATCCCTGAGTAGGATAAAACGGGAAGACAAACAAACGCACAACACAAGAACGAAGTGAACTGTAACAACATGATTATAACAACTATAATTAAGCAAAAACCCACGCGCAAGCCAACCTCTCATGCAACGGGGCGAATATATCGTCTGTAACTTGACGACTTCCATCGCCCCACCGCCTGGATTTCAGCCATGGAAAATCCCGCCGCCGCAGCCGACATCGCAGCCCCTATGCGGAAGGAATGTGTCCCGAAAGCAGCGGGTGGAAGGCCCAAACTCGCCAGACAGCGACCCAGCATCCAACGAAATTGATATTTCGTCACCGGCAGCCCGTCATAATGCAGCAGCCATGACCCCCGACCGTCGGGCCTGCCTCATATTGCACTGCCAACCTTACTGGGCAAATGCTCTCCTCAAGTGCCGGAACCAAGGTGACCCATCGACCTCTCCCCACTTGGTCCGTCTTAGAGCGACGCAATCTGCATAGCAAGGACCTCTCACCCACCACCACGTCCCCGACAAGCATGCGCGAATCTGCTCGCTTAGAAGGCGCTACCAATTCCGAAACCCTAAAGGACCCGTGGTAAGCCATTGAGAACGCCAAACTGAACAAAAGCGACTCAAACATGGACGACGCGATACCTCCAACCGCCCTGATGACAGCCGGCAGCAAGGCCACATCAATGGGCCGCCTCCTGTCAGGCGGCGCCGGCGCGACGCGCGCCCATCTTTTCATCGCCTTCAGCAGAATCCCACTTTTCGTCACGTCAGGGACGCCCTTGATTTTGCTGAAAAACGAAATACCAGCCAAGTACCGGGATACCACCGCCCTGGACCTACCCGAAACATACAGCTGCCAAATAAAAGAAAGCATCATCCGATGCCCGCTCTTACCTTGTTGATTTCGTCCTCGAACAAACTCCTCCCACTCGCTCCAAGCTTGCCCGTAAGCCTTAAGCGTGGTTGGCGCGACTGACCGCATCGCTAGACCCTCCAGTCCGGCCCGATCACCTGCCAAACATAACCGGGACAATGAAAACCATGCTCGTCGGCCTCGGGTGCTAACAAACAAAACCTTTCCCACTGCCCTCGCGACAATGCGTCGGCAATTCCGTTCTCCAGACCAGGCACATGCTGCGCGCGGAACCACACGTTCCTACGCAGGCATGTCAATAGCAACTGTCCCAGCACCCCCAGAACCACCAACGACTTCGCCCTCTGGTTGTTTATCGCATGCACCACGCCCAGATTGTCACATCTAAACAAGATGCTGCGATGGACCAGCCGATCGCCCCAGACCTCCAGCGCCACCATAATGGGGAAAAGCTCAAAAAGCAAGAGGTCCTTAGTTAAACCTTCGCGATGCCATTCCGCCGGCCACGATGCCGCGCACCAAGATCCCTCCAGATAGCAACCGAATCCAGAGGCACCCGCTGCGTCGGTGAACAGCTGCAACCTAGCGCTGTCGACCGTTGGTGCCTGCCATATACACACCCCGTTGAAGTCCTCCAGGAACGAGGCCCATACGGCCAAATCCCTCTTAATCTCGGAGGACAGGCGCACGAAATGGTGTGGTCTGGCACACCCCGCAGTCGCCCTCTCTAGCTTCCGGCAGAAAACCCTGCCCATCAGGATTACCCGACAAGCAAAGTTCAACATGCCCAGCAAGGACTGCGCCTGCCGCAGTGTGACTTTACGCGACCCCTCGAACCGGCAAATAGCGTAGCGGAGCTTCACCACCTTGTCCCGAGGCAGTCGACACGATCCCGCCACCGTGTCAATTTCAATCCCCAAAAATGACAAACAGGAGACCGGTCCCTCTGTTTTATCCTCGGCCACGGGAACGCCGAAGTGGAAAAACAGAGCTCGGATGCTGAAAAGCAAGTCGTCGCACCGCTGTGAATTTGCTGGACCCGCACACAGGAAATCATCGAGGTAATGGGCGACCCCGTGACCCCCTGACGAAGACTCCACGCACCAATGTAGAAATGTGCTAAACCGTTCGAAAAACGAGCATGAAACGGAACATCCCATCGGCAAACATTTGTCGATGAAATACTCCGCTCCAATCCGAAAACCCATAAAGCGGAATGAGTCCGGATGTAACGGCAGCAACCGAAAAGCGGACTTAACATCAATCTTAGCCATGAGGGCCCCAGTTCCGTAACTGCGGACCATCTCCAACGCCTCGTCAAACGACTGATACACCACCGAGCAATGAGCCGGCGGTATCGCGTCATTGACCGACGCCCCCGACGGGTAAGAAAGATGCTGAATGAGCCTAAAAGCGCCTGGAGTCTTCTTGGGAACCACCCCCACTGGGGAGATGACCAAGCCATCCACCGGGGGTGAGATAAACGGTCCCTCCATCCTGCCCAACCTGACCTCCTTATCCACTTTCTCCCGCAGCTCCAACGGCAAGGCTCGGGCAGACTGGAGGTTCCGCTGGGCCTGAACCGACACCTCGCTCGCAACAGGCAAGCGAAAACCAAAACTAAAACCGGAAAACAAAAATTTCGCATCCGCCCTATTTGGATACCAATCCAACCACTTGCCCATCGTATCCAATTTAATTGGCGTTGGAGCTCTGCGGAGCGCTCCCGCTCGCGGCCGGTCTTGGGTAAGTTTGCTTACCCCGGGCACCCTGACGACTGCCTTTAAAGCAGGAGGAGGCTGGGTGGGAACCGCCACATTACAAGCACGAATGTCGAAAACGACACTGCTTGCCAAAGGAACAGGCCGCGTTGTTAAACGCGAAGCATTTTCCTTTTGCGGCGGCTTGCCCCCATGCACGGACGGCCGACCTACCTGCCTTGGCCGATCCGCCGTCCGCGCCGGACCCTTGGGCGGACGACCCTGCGCGGTGCCCGTCCGCCCCCGCGTTCCGGGGCTCCTTAGCCTGTTGCGAAGCCCGAGTGACTTTGAGCCAGACTTCCACGTCCTTACACCCAAAGTCCATGACCTGCAACCCGTCCTGCTTCTCCCGGAATTCCTCGTCATACCTACGCCACTCAGTGCCCGACGATGTGCGCTGCATATCGTGTACTAGATGCAGGTACCGAATGATGTTCATGTGCTCGTCCGGCCTATCCTCTAGGTAACAAGCCGCGAAGACCCAAAAGCCGGCCAGCCAGTTGTCGAAGGTACGGAAGGCCTCGGCCCCGATGCCCTTCTTTGCTGCCGCCGACTTATAGTCCTTCTTCGCGTCCTTTGTCAAGACGAACACATCAACGTAGTCCCCCCTGCGGATCTTCCTACGGCAGCTGTCCCTCAGCCCCCGCATCACGGCAGTGTAGTCGCAGCGGACAACCCCTGGCAAATCGCGGCGCTTCTTGGCCCTGCGAGCGTCCTTGCTAAGCCGCTTGCGCCTCTTCCGCCTTTCCTGCTGACCCGCCGCCCTCTTGGCGAATTTCGTCGCACGCTTCTTCGCCCTAGTCGTACTACTGACTTCGGACGCAGGCGACGACAGAGAAGACGAAGAGGAGGAAGAGGAAGAGCTGCGAGAACTAGAGCGCGTGGAGGAGCCCGATACAACCTGTACCACCTCACCTGATGCCGTCGACTGCTCCGACACGGAATCCTCCGGCGTGGCAAATCCGACCTCCTCGTCCTCGGACTCCGTCATCTCCACGTCCCCGCGCTCACCTGCAGAAGAAAACGGAGCAGAGGACCCAGACAGCAGTCGCGGCGAATGCCTAGCACCCCGGGGGGCAGGCGTCGCCGCCACACGCCCCTGTTCGTCCCGCCCGGCACGATGATCGAGCTGCGCCGCGGCCGCTCCGAGCTCCCTGCAGGCACGAGCAACCCGCTGCGCTGCCGACACTGCCCGCGCACCGGACCTGCCAGCCACTGCCGGCGCCGGAACTGTTCCCCACTCCCGGGGACGCGGCCGCGGTCAACGGCCCCAACGCCGCCACCACCGTGGCCAGGGCCGACGCCAGGGTTCCGGAGGGTTCTTGACCACCCCAAAACACGGCGTCGTCCCTCGTGGGCTCCCGAGCCGGCGTCGGCGTGCGCCGGCCCGACGCCCAACAGGCGCCACCCGGGGCCCCGACGCCCGGCGCCCAGATCGGCCTGGTGGGGAACCGGCAGCGCCCCCGACCTCCAGCGGCCCGGTCCCCCACCAATCTTGCCTCTCCTCCTGCGCCCGCCCGTCAGAGCCAGCGCCACCGTCACTCTCCTCCCCCCCGCGGGCACCCACCCCCCGCAGGCTGGAGCTACCTCCGCCCGCTGGGTGGGTCCAGCGGCGAGAGCTTATACTGTTGTGAGCAGCCCTGTTGCCCTCCATGGCTTCCCTGCCTCTCCTCCCCGCCCGCCCCCCCCGCCGGACTCCGGCTGCAGGGGGGTAAGCTGGGGAGACAAGGAGACTAGCGGCGCCGCTGCGCGCACTCGTGCGTCCCACCGCTTCCCGCCAGCAAGCTCCCGGCCGCATCCCCTTGTTGATCCGCCGTGCGAGGCCCCGCGATGGGCCTCGCCCGGCTAACAGCCGCCTCCCGCCTGGTCCCCCCCCTTGCCTGGCACCTGCACTCGGCCTCGGCGAGGGGGAAGCAAATGTAGACGAGTGCGGCTCCATCGACGGGCGCCCACCGCGGCGCGCATGCGCGCGCCAGACACCGATCCTTCCTCCGCCGCGCTCGGAGGTGAGGGCTGCTGCCTGACCGGCGCGGCCTGACCGGACCTCCGGCCTACCCCGCCGCCCGCGCCTGGCCGGCAAAGCCGGCCTGGCCCCCAGCGGCAAGGCTGACCTGGTCCGCCGCTCCGTGTCCCCGCCCGAGCCTGCGGCGGCCCCAGGGGACGGGGCTCCGTCCCCCATGCCAGCCAGCCCGTCCATGGGTCCAGCCTCACCGCCAGATGCGCTGTACCGAGCTGGGGTCCCGGCGGAACGACGAGGGCGGGAAGACATGATACAATGGAGCAGGAATGCAGGGGAGAGCTTGCAATAACTAATTTAGTATACAATCCAAAAATGGGGAGCCTCTGCTATGCAGCACTCACAACGCAAAATCACCAACAAGAGAGAGCAAAATGGCCTAGCCTTCCCTATATATATTAACCCTCCCCTTTTTCCAAAAGGCTGTACTTTTCTCACATCTAGGTCCACCCCTCACAAGATGTTTAACTCATTCCTTTCCTATGCAGTCAATTCTCTCTCCAAAAGGGAGAAGAACACGGGAGAGACACTGGAGATTAAATAGTATGTAATAATTAGGAAAAAAAATTAACAAAGCTTTATATATGTTATAAAAAAATGCTTACAATTTGTCTTAAAGATGACAAATTACATCTGCCCTAGTGCGTACGACAGATGTTGGAGAGAGTGGAGAAAAAGAGAACCTGTCTCATATTTAGTGGAAATGTCCTAAAATGTCAATATATTGCTGTAAAGGTGCATACACACGGTGCGATGTAACCTTACGACTTTTACATAGAAACATAGAATTTGACGGCAGATAAGAACCACTTGGCCCATCTAGTCTGCCCCTTTTTTATCATTTAGGTAATCTCAACCCTTTTTGAACCTTAATCCTTTGTAAGGATGTTCATATGCTTATCCCAAGCATGTTTAAATTGCTCTACAGTCTTAGGGGGTCATTCCGAGTTGATCGCTAGCAAAAATGTTCACTGTGCAGCGATGATGCAAAAAAAGGCACTTCTGCGCATGCGTATGCGGCGCAATGCGTACGCGCGACGTACTTTCACAACGGCCGATGTAATTTCACACAAGGTCTAGCGAAGCTTTTCAGTCGCACTGCTGGCCGCAGAGTGATTGACATGAAGTGGGCGTTTCTGGGTGTCAACTGACCATTTTCAGGGAGTGTTCGGAAAAATGCAGGCGTGCCAGAAAAAACGCAGGCATGGCTGGCCGAACGCAGAGCGTGTTCATGACGTCAAATCAGGAACTGACCAGTCTGAAGTGATCGCAAGCACTGAGTAGGTCGGAAGCTACTCTGAAACTGCACAAAATTATTTTGTAGCCGCTGTGCGATCCTTTCGTTCGCACTTCTGCTAAGCTAAAATACACTCCCAGTGGGAGGCGGCATAGCGTTTGCACAGCTGCTAAAAACAGCTAGCGAGCGATCAACTCGGAATGACCCTCTTAGCCTCTACCACCTCTAATGGGAGGCTATTCCACTTATCCACTACCCTTTCTGTGAAGTAATTTTTCCTTAAATTTCCCCTGAACCTGCCTCCCTCCAGTTTCAGTGTATGTCCTCGAGTTCTAATACTTCTCTTCCTTTGAAGAATGTTTCCCTCCTGAACTTTGTTAAGACCCTTTGTATATTTGAAAGTTCATGTCCCCCCTCCCTTCTCTCCTCCAAACTATACATGTTAAGATCTTTTAGCCTTTCCGGGTAAGTTTTGTCATGTAGGCCATGCACCATTTTAGTTGTCCTTCTTTGTACACTCTCTAAAGTATTTATATCCTTCTGGAGATATGGTCTCCAGAACTGGACACAGTATTCCAGATGGGGCCATACCAAAGACCTATACAGTGGCATTATTACTTTTTTTTCCTGCTACTGGTTCCTCTTCCTATGCAACCAAGCATCTGACTTGCCTTTCTCATTGCTTTGTTGCATTGCTTTCCTGCCTTTAAGTCACTTGAAATAGTGACTCCTAAATCTCTTTCCTCCTCAGTAGTTTCCATTATAGTACCCTTGATACTATATTTAGCCTTTGGGTTTTTGAGACCCAAGTGCATGATTTTGCATTTTTTAGCATTAAACTGTAGTTGCCATGTTCTTGACCGTTTCTCAAGCCTACCTAGGTCATCAATCATTTGTTCTACCCCTCCTGGTGTGTCTACCACGTTGCATGTCTTTGTATCAGCTGCAAAAAGGCATACTTTCCCTTCAATACCATTTGCAATGTCACCAACAAAGATATTAAAGAGAATTGGTCCAAGTACAGATCCCTGGGATACTCCACTGGTAACATTTCCCTCCATAGATTGCACTCCATTTACTACAGCTGCCTGTTTTCTATCCTGCAACCAGGATCTTATCCATTTAACTATTCTATAATCCACCCCCACGCTTTCAAGTTTATTTAGCAGTCTGCGATGTGGGACAGTGTCAAATGCCTTACTAAAGTCTAGATATGCTACATCTACAGCTCCCCCTTGATCTATTATTTTCATCACAGAGTCAAAAAAGTCAATAAGATTTGTTTGGCATGATCTCCCACCAGTAAATCCATGCTGTTTTGGATCCTGTAAGTTGTTTGATTTAAGATATTCCACTACTCTTTCTTTTAATAGTTTTTCCATTACTTTCCCTACTACTGATGTAAGGCTTACTGGTCTGTAGTTACTTGCTTCTTCCTTACTTCCACTTATGTACAATGGAACTACATTTGCTCTTTTCCAGTCCTCTAGGATGGCACCTGTATTTAGTGACTGGTTAAATAATTCTGTTAAAGGTGTCACCAGCACATCTTTTAGCTTTTTTAGTATCCTTGGGTGTATCCCATCTGGCTCCATTGATTTATCCACTTTTAGTTTTGAAAGTTCTGTTAGGACCTTCTCCTCTGTAAATGTACTTTCATCTACCTTATTGTTATGAATGTCCTTGCAACTTAACTGTGGCCCCATCCCTTCTTCTGTAGTAAATACTGAGCAAAAATAATTATTTAGGTGATCTGCTATTGCCTTGTCTCCCTTCACCAAATTCTCACTCTCTGTCTTAAGTCTTATTATTCCTCCATTTGGTTTTCTCCTTTCACTTATATACTTAAAAAAAGTTTTGCCCCCTTTATCTACTGACTGGGCCATTTTCTCTTCAGCTTCTGCCTTTGCACGTCTGATCACTTTCTTAGCATCCTTCCGTCAGTCAAGATACACCTCTTTGTCGTTATTATTTTGAGTCTGTTTGTATTTCCTAAAAGCCATGTTTTTTGCTTTCACACTAGTTGATACTTATTTTGTGAACCACACTGGCTTCCTTTTCCTGATGCTTTTCCTAACCCTTTTGATACAAAGGTCTGTTGCCCTTAGTATTGCAGTTTTTAGTTTTTCCACCTCTCCAGCACTCCTTCCAAGTTCCTCCAGTCCGCCAATGAATCACTTAAACATCTCCCCATTTTTGCAAAGTCAGCATTTCTAAAATCCAACACCTTTGTTTTTGTGTGACAGGAGTTGGATCCTGTCTTTATACTAAACCATACTGCTTGATGATCACTGGATCCCAGGTGCTCACCCACATATATGTATGATATACTGTCTCCATTTGTAAGAATTAAATCTAATATTGAGTCTTAGCGAGTGGGCTCCCTCACCAATTGCATGAGAGATGCTCCCTGCAAGGAATTTAGAAATTTGCCACTTGTAGCTGAACTTGCAAAAGACCCCTCCCAATTTACATCAGGTAAATTAAAGTCTCCCATGATTATAACTTCTCCCTTTAAAGCCATTTTAGTGATGTCGACTATATAGTCAAAATTGTAAGGAAAGTTAGTGCAAATCGCACCGTGTGTACACAGCTTGCGATACCGATGCACGCTCCCATGGGGTCGGTATCGCAAGAAAAGATAGACTGTGCAGGCAAGTCAATCTTGACTATATTGGGGTGTATTCAATAAGTGTCGGATCCATTCCAACATGCATTTGGAATGGATCCAACAAGGGCTATTCAATGAACGGCCAAATCCAACTGCCGGATTTGAGATTTGACAGTTCCCGGTGTCCTGTCCTGCCGGGTGCGCTGACAGCGGTGGCTGGGGAGCTGAGATCGGCGGCCAGCCGGGGCAGCAGAGAACAGTGCCAGGCGGGGGGAGCTGAGATTGGCGGCTGACGGGGGGGAGCAGAGAGCGGTGGCCGGCAGGGAAAGCAGAGATCGGCGGCTGGCGGGGGGAGCTGGCGGCAGGGAAACATGTCTGCGGCTCTGCTGCAGGGAGAGAGGTGCCTGGCTGGGGGACGGCCGTTAAGGTACCTCTCATCCCCGATCCCCGTAGCCTGCTGCACCGCTCCCCGTCTCCTCACCTCAATCCGACTTGTTTTCAAGTCGGATTGAGTTTGTCGGAAAGGGGGCCAAAACCTGTCGGATTTGGCCCCATTTCTGACAGAAGCATGCGGATCGGTGGCTATTCCGCCAATCCGCGTGTTTTCCGAAAAGTCGGGAATTCCCGACTTGTTGGAAAAAACTGCACATTTTGAATAGGTCGGAATCCCTTCCGACCGAAATCTGTCGGAAGCTGCCGTCTTTCCGACAAGGCGGCAGCTTCCGACAGCTATTGAATACACCCTTTTGTGTAGAATCTAGTACATAGTATAGTCAAAATTGTCACTTAGTCAAAATCTCACATAGTCAAATTCTCAAGTAAAGATACTGTAGTCAGTATCGGTGGTTTAGGGCTCCGGGGAGTTCAGGGGAAATCGCAAAGTCAAAATCGGAGATAGTCAATATCTCACCGTGTGTATGCACCTTAAGTTTCTCCACCTTATTCTAGGACTGACACAACCTGCCCTTCACTCGTGCCCTTGTTATTCTCTCCTGCATTGATCCAGACCAGGAATCCCTAAATATACTGCTGCTTTAATTAGACACATTCTTAATGCGGCCAAGCGTTTAATTGCAAGCATCTGGAAAAAAGATCCACCAATGACAACTTTGTACCGAATTAACACAACTTGGCAAATGCTGTATATCATTTAGAATCTATTACTAACATTTTACTTTTTTTCAATATTTGCAATGATAGTATATGAATTAATGGGGCAATTAACCATTCACGTCATGCTAATACTTTAGCATCCACACCTTACTACACTTCTCCTCTACTAACTTTACTTTCTTCCCTCCCCTTTTGTTACACGTACTGGTTCTATTTTATTTTCCCAAACATCTCTGCTGTCCATAAAATTCTATAATACAAATGTACTACATTCTCACCTAATTGCTTGAATACTTTTTCATCTATTGGTTGTTATAATACACTAATACCCCTTTTCCACTAAAGTCGTGGGTCTGACCCAGGATTTGGAACACGGTTCCAAGCCATGTCAGACCGAGACAGGACCCCTTTTCCACTGCGGCGCGACCCGGGAATATCCTTGATGCAGTGTCTTCTGGCCGGCGCTTGGAGATGACGTCATCTCCAAGCGCCCGGAAAACCGTCAGATCGGGACCCCCAGGGCATGTCCTCAGTCCCGTTAGGCCACGCCCCCAATTCGAAGGTGTCCACCGTCACGCTGGGGGCAAGCCCAGCCTCCGGCACACACTTTCCTGGCCAGCGCTGCTGTCTACATAGTAGGACAGACAGCAGCACTGACAGCATGTGCTGTCCCCCCAACCTCCTGCGGGATACTGCGGTCAGGGAGGTATAGGCTCAAGACATGCTGTAAACATGTCCCGTAACCCGTTTACACTACACCCTTACCCGGGTCCAACCCAGGTAGCTACCCGGGTCTGATTCCCGGGTCACTTGACCCGGGTTTTTTTTGAGGGAGCAGTTTCCACTACCAAAAAACCCAGGTCAATGCACGTCCCCATGCAAAAACCCAGGCTTTTTGAGCTAGTGGAAAAGGGGTATATTTACTAAAGTGCAGGTTTCTTAAAGATGTTCCCCATAGCAACCAATTAGATTCTACTTATTTATCTAGCACCTAGGAGATAGTAGCTGGAATCAGATTGGTTGCTAAGGGCAACATGTCCACTTCTATAAACCTGCACTTTAGTAAATATACACCTAGGTCATAGTTTCTTAAACGTGGTCCTCAAGACCCCAAACAGTCCATGTTTTCCAAGTATCCTCACAGAATCAGAAGTTAAATAATTAGCTCTACCTGTGAATCTTTTAAAATGTGTAAATGAGTACACTTAGGTACCTGCTAGGTGACCTGGAAAACGTGAGTGTTTGGGGTCCTGAGGACGAGGTTGAGAATGACAGTGTCATCATTCATATTTCGTTTTGTGTCCTTTTCTTCCTATTTCTGTAACTCACTACCAGATTTTTATTTACAGTATTTGTGAAATAAATAAAAAAATATATATATATCTATATATCCATATATCGACAGAATATGACGACGACGCTGCTTGACAACGCCCGGAAGTACGTACCCGGAAGTGAGTCACCAAGGCGGACCTGCGGCTCTGGCCGCGTCTGGGAGGTGAGGACGGCGTGGACTGGCGGCGGAGGTACATAAGGGGGTAAGTTGCTTTTGTGTTTGTTCTGGTGTTCTCTGGAAGAAGGGGCTGGTGCTCCGAAACGTTACACATGAATATACCATTTTTTTTCAAATTATTCATCCTGTGAGTGCCGTTTATTGCCGCCTTTGGATTTCCATGTCATAGAGGATTCAGGCAACAGGGAAAGTTGATCTTGAGACAATTGAGTGCCGACTGATTTGGAAGAATATATATATATATATATATATATATATATATATATACTGCTCAAAAAAATAAAGGGAACGCTTAAACAACACAATGTAACTCCAAGTCAATCGCACTTCTGTGAAATCAAACTGTCCACTTAGGAAGCAACACTGATTGACAATCAATTTCACATGCTGTTGTGCAAATGGAATAGACAACAGGTGGGAATTATAGGCAATTAGCAAGACACCCCCAATAAAGGAGTTGTTCTGCAGGTGGTGACCACAGGCCACTTCTCAGCTCCTATGCTTTCTGGCTGATGTTTTGGTGACTTTTGAAAGCTGGCGGTGTTTCACTCTAGTGGGAGCATGAGACGGAGTCTACAACCCACACAAGTGGCTCAGGTAGTGCAGCTCATCCAGGATGGCACATCAATGCGAGCTGTGGCAAGAAGGTTTGCTGTGTCTGTCAGCGTAGTGTCCAGAGCATGGAGGCGCTACCAGAGGACAGGCCAGTACATCGGGAGACGTGGAGGAGGCCGTAGGAGGGCAACAACCCAGCAGCAGGACCGCTAACTCCGCCTTTGTGCAAGGAGGAACAGGAGGAGCACTGCAGGGCCCTGCAAAATGACCTCCAGCAAGCCACAAATGTGCATATGTCTACTCAAACGATCAGAAACAGACTCCATGAGGGTGGTATGAGGACCCGACGTCCACAGGTGGGGGTTGTGTTTACAGCCCAACACCGTGCAGGACGTTTGGCATTTGCCAGAGAACACCAAGATTGGCAAATTCGCCACTGGCGCCCTGTGCTCTTCACAGATGAAAGCAGGTTCTCACTAAGCACATGTGACAGACGTGACAGAGTCTGGAGACGCCAAGGAGAACGTTCTGCTGCCTGCAACATTCTCCAGCATGACCGGTTTGGCAGTGGGTCAGTAATGGTGTGGGGTGGCATTTCTTTGGGGGGCCGGACAGCCGTTCATGCGCTCGCCAGAGGTAGCCTGACTGCCATTAGGTACCGAGATGAGATCCTCAGACCCCTTGTGAGACCATATGCTGGTGCGGTTGGCCCTGGGTTCCTCCTAATGCAAGACAATGCTAGACCTCATGTGGCTGGAGTGTGTCAGCAGTTCCTGCAAGACGAAGGCATTGATGCTATGAACTGGCCCGCCCGTTCCCCAGACCTGAATCCAATTGAGCACATCTGGGACATCATGTCTCGCTCCATCCACCAACGCCACGTTGCACCACAGACTGTCCAGGAGTTGGCGGATGCTTTAGTCCAGGTCTGGGAGGAGATCCCTCAGGAGACCATCCGCCATCTCATCAGGAGCATGTCCAGGCGTTGTAGGGAGGTAATACAGGCATGTGGAGGCCACACACACTACTGAGCCTCATTTTGACTTGTTTTAAGGACATTACATCAGAGTTGGATCAGCCTGTAGTGTGTTTTTCCACTTTCATTTTGAGTGTGACTCCAAATCCAGACCTCCATGGGCTAATAAATTTGATTTCCATTGATCATTTTTGTGTGATTTTGTAGTCAGCACATTCAACTATGTAAAGAACAAAGTATTTAATAAGAATATTTCATTCATTCAGATCTAGGATGTGTTATTTTAGTGTTCCCTTTATTTTTTTGAGCAGTGTATATATATATATATATATATATATATACACATATACATACACATATACATATACACACAGGTTGAGTATCCCATATCCAAATATTCCGAAATACGGAATATTCCGAAATACGGACTTTTTTGAGTGAGAGTGAGATAGTGAAACCTTTGTTTTCTGATGGCTCAATGTACACAAACTTTGTTTAATACACAAAGTTATAAAAAATATTGTATTAAATGACCTTCAGGCTGTGTGTATAAGGTGTATATGATACATGCATGAATTGTGTGAATGTACACACACTTTGTTTAATGTACAAAGTTATTAAAAATATTGGCTAAAATGACCTTCAGGCTGTTTATATAAGGTGTATATGAAACATAAATGCATTCTGTGCTTAGACTTGGGTCCTATCGCCATGATATCTCATTATGGTATGCAATTATTCCAAAATACGGAAAAATACGATATCCAAACTACGCCTGGTCCCAAGCATTTTGGATAAGGGATACTCAACCTCTATATAGAAACAGAAAGTTCAGCACTCACCAAAATAAGCTCACTTATCCTCACAACATCTATGAATAAATGAATAAATGATGGGGGTTTAGTTAGTGAATTGGCCAATGCACGGAAGCCTGCAAACCGCTCGCCAAGGTACCCCACTATATAGTGTAGGACCTGCATGAAGGTGGGGTACCTTGGCGAGCGGTTTGCAGGCTTCCGTGCATTGGCCAATTCACTAACTAAACCCCCATCATTTATTCATTTATTCATAGATGTTGTGAGGATAAGTGAGCTTATTTTGGTGAGTGCTGAACTTTCTGTTTCTATATTTTTGAGTAGGTGGCCATGGGCTACATGCACCCCACCCTATTGGTGGCGAGTGCGGATACTGCACCCCGCTTCTGGGGTGGCGAGTGCTGTGGTTTTCTATTTGTTTGTATATATATATATATATATATATATATATATATATATATATATAAAAAACTTTTCAGAAACATGTTACACGAGGCGATATTTAAAAATATATAAATAAGGTATGTATTGTCACTTTATGGTCACTGCAGTAACATATATTGCAGTAACAGCTGAGCATTAGTAAGCTGCCCAAGCAATACCAGGCTGAAGCTGAGAGACGTTACTTCCCGCTTCACCAGGCCAGCTTCCGTAGTTGGGCTTTCAGTTCCACTAATTAAACAAAAATGTTTTGATATAGTATAGAAACATTATTCAGTTATTGTAAAAATTATATTAATGATTTAAACTTAAATGCATTTACTAAATGCTTCCCTTTATAAATAGAAGTATAATGGTGGCATAAGAACATCTGAGAGACATATTAAATAGGCTTCCTCATCACAAAACTCCTTTGATGTATAGGCCTATAGCTGCCCAAAAGATTACCCATTAACGCCGGTAATAACACGTTTCGCCCCTTTCAGAAATTACTGCCTTGATGTCAGTTGGAATAGAAAGCAGTTCCTATCCTCAAATGGTAGGCGTTTTATTAAAAAAAATAATAATTGAGAATTGTATGGCTTTATTTGTATTTTTCGCACTTAGGAGTCAATCCAATTAGGTGCAAGCTGCCTTGTAAGAGCTGCGAGTTGCCGATTTTGCAGCAAATTCGCAATGCGAATTCATTTTGCAACTCAATTACAAATGTTGGGATTTGCCTCAGAACACCTTGGGACTGGGACTGGACCCCCCCCCCCAACCCCCCTCCCCCCTCCCCACTAATGACTAATTAGGAAGTTTTCAATTAGCTTAATTGGGCCAATAATTATATGGCATTTTTGGGGTAAAAAAAAAAAAGGCCTCAATTTACCTCAAAATTAACTTTTTCATTTCATTATGCACCCCACATTTAATTAAAGTATTTATTTCAGCCATAAATTATTGCTTTGGATTATTTTTCTGCATTTTTTATTTTACTTTATAATGGCCGCAAACACCTTTTTTTCAATTTTTTTTTTGCATTTTTAATTTCATTGTAATTAAACAAAATTCGTAAGCATTTTCCATTCTTTTTTGCTTTTAAAAAAAAAACACAACACAAATCAGCCATTTGACACCTTTTTAAAAGCATCAAGTATTTCCCTTTTGCCCACTATCATCCTTCTATATGATCCTGCTAATGAAATTGTCACTTTTCTGGGGTCCAGGAAGGTCTCCCCACTTTTTCAAGCACTTATCCCACATCACATATTGTAGAAAATTTGCACCCCTTTCGTGGCGAGTACCGCAAATAAGCATTTTGAATTGGATTGGATAAATCTCGGGTGTGCACATTTGTGTGAATGTCTGCAATTTTCATGAAAAAAATCGCCCCTAATTGGATTGACCCCTCTGTGTATCTTGTCACATGCCAGATTAACAGTGGGGGAATGGGACTACAGCTCAAGGCCTGTACATAAAAATAGACCCATTGTCAGGATGACAAAATGATGACAAGCCGCCAAGTTTGCCACACAGTCGTCCGTAAATCATATTAAACTTGTGTTTCTATTTTCCTCACAAAATGATGCAAGTCATATGATCAGCATATTGAGTTTATATATCTCATCCTACCTGCATATCTATCTATCTATCTATCTATCTATCTATCTATCTATCTATCTATCTATAGCATTTAAGTAAATATAAGTATACCTTACATTGTTAGATGATATATCAGCAGATACAGCATAGGTGCCTACCTTGCTGCACTCCAGTGACGTGTGGTGGGGTGAGGCAGGTGAGGCAGAGCCTTTCCTGTCATACTTATGTTTAAACCAGAGTTTTGACTGAATAAAATATATGAAAAATACTGATAATTTGTTTGAAATATCTTCTTTGCATTATTCTAATAATTTTTATAGCCCAAACTCTGGAGTAAAAAATCTATGGCTGGGGAGGCAGTGCCTCACCTATGTATCCTTTCCACACATCTCTAATCAAAACTCACCAGATTTCTAGGAGTTTATACTGCTGCACCTGTGTATAATGCCCAGATGTAACCTATGGCTCATATATTGCATGTAAATCTGGCTCTGGGGTTAGCCAGTGCCTCCTGAGCCATTTAGCTCACCTCACGTCCCTGCTGCACCCTCCTCCGGGAGGTGGCAGCGTGGTAGGCTATTGGGGGCGTGGCCAGCAGCAATGTGGACGGCCCGGGCGTGACTGGTGGGGAGAAGTTGGCAGTCCGGGAGCGCGGCATCACGACCGCGTCAACGAATCGCGTCATCCTATCCCCCCTCGGACCGCCCACTTGTTCTCTGCTGTGGGCTGCCGAAGGAGGTGTGGGTGGCTGCCAGCGAAAGTGGGAGACTTGGCCATCTTTCTAGGTGGCCGGGAGGGGTGTAGTATGGCTGACCGGCGGTCTCCTGACCGCCGGTCAGCTTACCGACGCCGGGATCCCGGCAGCATACCGACGCCGGGATCCCGGCGGGGAGGGGCGAGTGCAGCAAGCCCCTTGCGGGCTCGCTGCGCTCGCCACGCTGCGGGCTCGGTGGCGACCTGCGGTCGCCAAGGGTTCTATTCCCACTCTATGGGTGTCGTGGACACCCACGAGTGGAAATAGTCCCTGTTGGTCGGCATGCCGACCATCGGGATACTGAGCCGGCGGGATGGTGGAGGAGGTCATGTGACTGTCAGTCAGCAGACCGCCGGTCACATGAATACCACCCGGCCGGGAGGGCCACACGATTTTCAGGAGCCTCACGGCCATTCCAGGAGGGTAGGCAAGTATGGGATACAGTTGATATCTTACAGTTTTCTACACAGCAGTGACCTTTCTGTCAAGGCTGAGTGACATCACAAAGGCTGTTTGTGGCGTGAGCAAGTCACATCCTGCCTGCATTTATCATTGCTACACTATCTATCTATTAATAATCTATGTATCCAGGGACAGATCAAAAAATGTGGTCGATGGGACTACAGTTCCAGGCCTGCACATAAAAATAGGCCCATCGTTAAAATAGTAAGATGATGAGTAGCCACACAACTTACCACATGGTCAGCTAAAAATCATAAAATTAAACTTGCATTTATATCTTCCTGACAAAATTATGCAATATTTGTGCTTTTACAAATATTATGTTAACATTGGTGTTGATAGTGCAGGGGGTGTACACACCCACATGGCACTGGCCACACCCACACATACAGGGGGTGTACACACCCACATGGCACTGGCCACACCCACACATAACCAGCTACACCCACACAGCACTGGCCACACCCATTGAGCAACGGTTCTCCCAATAAGCTATTGATCATTTTCAGCATCAGACCCCCCAAAAAACCTGGGAAAATGTATTTATATTTCACTTTCCCTTTAAATATAAATTAAATGGAACCTTTTCATACTGTATATGATACATTAATCAAAAATAGCTGAATAAGACTCCAGAGGAAGGATACAATTAATGTACCATGTATAATGCTAATACTGTAACTGTAAGAAAGCTTTTATCAGCTATACATAATGCATAACAGTCAGTATCATGAAATTACTGATGTCTCCCACAATAAATGTAACTTAGAAACATGGCATCCACATGACATTTCTGCAAACACAGCTCAATCCAACAACGCTTGCTTACAGTGTAATCATTAGATTGTATAAAGCAATACTAGCACCTACACGTTACGCTTTATAAACCAGCTGCTCCTTCTCCCTACCCATACACTCCTTGTTACTTCTCGCAGGCCCAGTCAAAACCGTAGCTGTGTGACCATCCACGGGGGTTAGTGGGGGAGTAGAATACACTTTGGTTTTTCCATACCTCCCAATTTCTGTGATCCACAATGCGGGACATGCCACACCAAAGGCGCCGCCGGAAAGGTGTCGGGGCCTCGCTAAAAATGGGTGGAGCCTCGGGAGAAGGGGCATCGCGCTACGACCCCTGTTTTCTATATTTTGGGGGCGTGCCCAGCGCTCCCCGAGCAGCTGGGCAGCCCCTTCCTCTCCTCCCCGCACTGCTCAGTGGTCACCGGCTGCTTTGCAGAGCAGAGCAGAGCAGAGGTGATCACTGGTTCTCCCAACTGTCCCCCCCGCCCGCGGTACACTGTGACCCACGGGAGGGACAGCGGGACAGTGTCCGAATAGCGGCACTATCCCGCTGAAATCGGGACAGTTGGGAGTATGGTTTTTCTATATTGATTTACTCAAATCAAGGGTCAGTTAGGGATAAATGAAATTGCACTTTAATGCATACTAGCCTACTCTCCCGGAATGGCCGGGAGGCTCCCGAAAATAGGGTGACCCTCCCAGCCCCCCGGAAGAGCAGGCAAGTCTCTCGATTTTTCAGGTCCCCCCTGCCTGGCCGCCCACTAGTGAGTAAAGCGGGCGGTCCAGGCAGTCGATGATGCTATTCTAGTTGAATCGCGTCATCATAGCCACGCCTCCTGCAGTATAATGGCGGTAATATCGGCATGACAGAGATGGGGCGTGGCTTAAATGACGCAACACTATAACTCCCCCATTCTGCCCCGTCCCCTCTGCTCATCATTGCCCTGCCCCGCCCCCCTTCTGAGTCGACCTGGCTGCTCTCTCCCGGAGAGAGCGGACAGGAAGTCGGTAAGTATGCCTTAATGTTATAGTTTGGGGTTTGATTTTTCCTTGAATGACTGAAAAGTGTAAACTTACCAAAAGAAAGCATCATTCATCACGGACACTTACTGAGCTGTGGAGCAGCAACTGAGCACCCTCACAGTAACGTATTCACTGGAGCACCTACACAGGACAGCCTGGCCAACTGAGGCTCTCCTGCTGTTGTAAAACCAGTCCCAGCATGCACTGCCACAGTTTTGCTATTAGGGAATGCTGGGATTTTTCAGTTTCACAGCAGCTAGAGAGCCACAGGTTGGCCAGGCCTGCACTAGAACATGTATATACAGTACATTGGCTTAGAAGAGAGCGAAGCTTGCAGTTGGGAGGAGGTGACGGCAACCTACTAACTCAAATAGATCCAGGTTCCAAGTAGTAGTAAAACTGCACTGCACTCATAGGCCCAGTAGAGAACTACAGGCACCATACTTGCCTACTTTTAAATACCTGAATCAGAGAGATTACAGTAGGATGTGCCACGCGAAGCGCCACTGAGGGGCGTGTCATACTCTACCCAAAAGGCGTGTCTAGTTCCACAAATGGGCGTGTCTATGCTTAAATGCTTGCTGTTGCAAGATAGTTCTATATTAGTAACAATATATTTTGGGAAGTTTTGCAAGTATTGATACTAACATTGGCCCTCATTCCGAGTTGTTCGCTCGCAAGCTGCTTTTAGCAGCATTGCACACGCTAAGCCGCCGCCTACTGGGAGTGAATCTTAGCTTAGCAAAATTGCGAACGAAAGATTCTCAAAATTGCGAATAGAAATTTCTTTGCAGTTTCTGAGTAGCTCGGGACTTACTCCGCCACTGCGATCAGTTCAGTCAGTTTCGTTCCTGGTTTGACGTCACACACACACCCAGCGTTCGCCCAGGCACTCCCCCGTTTCTCCAGCCACTCCCGCGTTTTTCCCAGAAACGGCAGCGTTTTTTCACACACTCCCATAAAACGGCCTGTTTCCGCCCAGAAACACCCACTTCCTGTCAATCACATTACGATCACCAAAACGAAGAAAAAACCTTGTAATGCCGTGAGTAAAATACCTAACTGCATAGCAAATTTACTTGGCGCAGTGCGAACATTGCGCATGCGCAATTAGCGGAAAATCACTGCGATGCGAAGAAAATTACAGAGCGAACAACTCGGAATGACCACCATTGCTGTCTGCAATACCGGGTTTCATGTTTGCAATATATATTCACTGTGATATTTCTTTTCTTCTCACTCAGCAAAAATAAGAATTTACTTACCGATAATTCTATTTCTCGTAGTCCGTAGTGGATGCTGGGGACTCCGTCAGGACCATGGGGAATAGCGGGCTCCGCAGGAGACAGGGCACATCTAAAAAGCTTTTTAGGTCACATGGTGTGTACTGGCTCCTCCCCCCATGACCCTCCTCCAAGCCTCAGTTAGGTACTGTGCCCGGACGAGCGTACACAATAAGGAAGGATCTTGAATCCCGGGTAAGACTCATACCAGCCACACCAATCACACCGTACAACTTGTGATCTGAACCCAGTTAACAGTATGATAACAAAACGAAGTAGCCTCCGAAAAGATGGCTCACAACAATAGTAATAACCCGATTTTTGTAACAATAACTATGTACAAGCATTGCAGACAATCCGCACTTGGGATGGGCGCCCAGCATCCACTACGGACTACGAGAAATAGAATTATCGGTAAGTAAATTCTTATTTTCTCTAACGTCCTAGTGGATGCTGGGGACTCCGTCAGGACCATGGGGATTATACCAAAGCTCCCAAACGGGCGGGAGAGTGCGGATGACTCTGCAGCACCGAATGAGAGAACTCCAGGTCCTCCTTAGCCAGAGTATCAAAATTTGTAAAATTTTACAAACGTGTTCTCCCCTGACCACGTAGCTGCTCGGCAAAGTTGTAATGCCGAGACTCCTCGGGCAGCCGCCCAGGATGAGCCCACCTTCCTTGTGGAATGGGCATCTACATATTTCGTCTGTGGCAGGCCTGCCACAGAATGTGCAAGCTGAATTGTACTACAAATCCAGCGTCTAATAGACTGCTTAGAAGCATGAGCACCCAGCTTGTTGGGTGTATACAGTATAAACAGCAAGTCAGACTTTCTGACTCCAGCCGACCTAACTATATATATATATATATATTTTTAGGGCCCTGACCACGTCTAGTAACTTGGAGTCCTCCAAGTCCCTAGTAGCCGCAGGCACCACAAGAGGTTGTTTCAGGTGAAAACGCTGACACCCCTTTATGAAGAAACTGGAGACGAGTCCCAGTTCTGTCCTGTTCAAATGGAAAATTTTAATATGGGCTTTTGTAAGACAAAGCCGCCCATTCTGACAATCGCCTGGCCGAGGCCAGGGCTAACAACATGGTCACTTCCCATGTGAGATATTTGTCAACAGCATGGTCACTTTCCATGTGAGATATTTCAAATCCACAGATTTGAGCGGTTCAAACCAATATGATTTTAAGAAATCCCAACACTATGTTGAGATCTCACGGTGCCCCTAGGGGCACAAAAAAGCTGTATATGCAATACATCCTTTACAATCTGGACTTCAGGAACTGAAGTCAATTCTTTCTGGAAGAAAATCTACAGGGCCGAAATTTAAATGTTAATGAACCCCAATTTGAGGTCCAAAACACTCCTGTTTTCAGGAAGTGTAGAAATCGACCTAGTTGAATTTCCGTCGTGGAGCCTTCCTGGCCTCACCCACGCAACATATTTTCACCACATGTGGTGATGACGTTGTGCGGTCACCTCCTTCCTGGCTTTGACCAAGGTAGGTATGACCTCTTATGGAATGCCTTTTCCCCTCAGGATCCGGCATTCAACCGCCATGCCGTCAAACGCAGCCGCGGTAAGTCTTGGAATAGACATGGTACTTGCTGAATCAAGTCCCTTCTTAGCTCCCCAGGCCCTTAGTCCTCTGTGAGCATTTCTTGAAGTTCCGGGTACCAAGTCCCTCTTGGCCAATCCGGAGCCACTAGTATAGTTCATACTCCTCTATGTCTTATAATTCTCAATACCCTGGTTATGAGAAACAGAGGAGGGAACACATACACAGACTGGTACACCCACGGTGTTACCAGAACATCCACAGCTATCGCCTGAAGGTCTCATGACCTGGCGGAATACCTGTCCCGTTTTTTGTTCGGGCGGGACGCCATCATGTCCACCTTTGGTCTTTGCCAACGGTCCACAATCATGTTGAAAAACTTCCCTATGAAGTTTCCACTCTCCCGGGTGGAGGTCATGCCTGCTGAGGAAGTCTGCTTCCCAGTCGTCCACTCCCGGAAAGAACACTGCTGACAGTGCTATCACATGATTTTCCGCCTAGCGAAAAATCCTTGCAGTTTTCACTGCCCTCCTGCTTCTTGTGCCGCCCTTCTGTTTACGTGGGCGACTGCCGTGATGTTATCCCACTGGATCAATACCGGCTGACCTTGAAGCAGAGGTCTAGCTAAGTTTAGAGCATTATAAATTTGCTCTAAGCTTATTTATGCGGAGAGAATTCTCCAGACTTAATCACACTTCCCTGGAAATTTTTTCCCTGTGTGACTGTTCCCCAGCCTCTCAGGCTGGCCTCCGTGGTCACCGGCATCCAATCCTGAATGCCGAATCTGCGGCCCTCTAGAAGATGAGCACTCTGTAATCACCACAGGAGAGACACCCTTTTCCTTGGATATAGGGTTATCCGCTGATGCATCTGAGGATGCGATCCGGACCATTTGTCCAGCAGATCCCACTGAAGAGTTCTTGCGGGAAATCTGCCGAATGGAATTGCTTCGTAATAAGCCACCATTTTTACCAGGACTCTTGTGCCATGATGCACTGACACTTTTCCTGGTTTTAGGAGGATCCCGATTAGCTCGGATAACTCCCTGGTTTTCTCCACTGGGAGAAACACGTTTTTCTGGACTGTGTCCAGAATCTTCCCTAGGAACAGTAGACGTGTCGTCGGAAAAAGCTGCGATTTTGGAATATTTAGAATCCACTCGTGCTGTCGTAGAACTACTTAAGATAGTGCTACTCCGACCTCCAACTGTTCTCTGGACCTTGCCCTTATCAGGAAAGCGTCCATGTTTCTTTTAAGAAAAATCCTCATTCCGGCCATTACCTTGGTAAAGACCCGGGGCGCCGTGGACAATCCAAACGGCAGCGTCTGAACTGATAGTGACAGTTCTGTACCAGGAACCTGAAGTACCCTTGGTGAGAAGGGCAAATTTGGACCTGTAGGTAAACGTCCCTGATATCCAGTGACATCATATCGTCCCCTTCTTCCTGGTTCGCTATCACTGCTCCGAGTGACTCCATCTTGATTTGAACGCTTGTATGTAAGTGTTCAAATATTTCAGATCTCACCGAGCCGGTTGGCTTCAGTACCACAATATAGTGTGGAATACTACCCCCTTCCTTGTTGTAAGAAGGGTACTTTGATTATCACCTGCTGGGAATACAGCCTGTGAATTGTGTGAGGGGGAGACGTCTCGAATTTCCAATGTACACCTGGGATATTACATGTAGGATCCCGGAGTTCCCTTGCGAGTGTTGCTGAAACTCTTGAGATGACCCCCTACCGCACCTGAGTCCGCTTGTACGGCCCCAGCGTTATGCTGCGGACTTGGCAGAAGCCGTGAGGAGCTTCTGTTCCTGGGAATGAGCTGCTTGCTGCAGTCTTCTTCCCTTTCCTCTCCCCCTGGGCAGATATGACTGGCCTTCGCCCGCCTGCCCGTATGGGGACGAAAGGACTGAGACTGAAAAGACTGTGTCCTTTTCTGCCAATATGTGACTCGGGGTAACAAAAGGTGGATTTTTCAGCTGTTGCCATGGCCACCAGGTCCAATGGACCGCCCCTTTATACGGCAATACTTCCATATGCCGTCTGGAATCTGCCTCACCTGACCACTGTCGTGTCTTCGTCTGGCAGATATGTACATCACATTTACTCTTGATGCCAGAATGCAAATATGCCTCTGCGCATCACACATATATAGAAATGCATCCTTAAAATGCTCTATAGACAATAAAATCCTGTCCCTGTCAAGGGTATCAAAATTTTCAGTCAGGAAATCCGACCAAGCCCCCTCAGCGCTGCACATCCAGGCTGAGGCGATTGCTGGTCGTAGTATAACACCAGTATGTGTGTATATACTGTTATGATATTTTCCAGCTTCCTATCAGCTGGCTCCTTGAGGGCGGCCGTATCTGGAAACGGTAACGCCATGTTTTTTATAAGCGTGTGAGCGCCTTGTCCACCCTAAGGTGTGTTTTCCAACTCGCCCTTACTACTGGCGGGAAAAAAGGGTATACCGCCCATAACTTTCTGTCGGAGGAACCCCACGTATCATCACACACTTCATTTAATTTATCTGATTTAGGCAAAACTACAAGTAGTTTTTTCCCACCCTACAAAATACCCTTATTTGTGGTACTTGTGGTATCAGAAATACGTAACACCTCCTTCATTGCCCTTAACATGTAACTTGTGGCCCTAAAGGAAAAATACGTTTGTTTCTTCACCGTCGACACTGGGGTCAGTGTCCGTGTCAGTGTCTGTCGACCGACTGAGGTAAATGGGCGTTTTTACAAGCCCCTGACGGTGTCTGAGACGCCTGGACCGATACTAATTTGTCCGCCGGCTGTCTCATGTCGTCAACCGGCTTGCAGCGTGTTGACATTATCACGTAATTCCATAAGTAAGCCATCCATTCTGGTGTCGACTCCCTAGAGAGTGACATCACCATTACAGGCAATTTTCTCCGTCTCCTCACCAACATTTTCCTCATACATGTCGACACACACGTACCGACCTACAGCACACACATACAGGGAATGCTCTGATAGAGGACAGGACCCACTAGCCCTTTGGGGAGACAGAGGGAGAGTTTGCCAGCACACACCAAAAGCGCCATAATGTATATAACAACCCTAGAAGGTGTTGTTTCTATATATGGGCTCTTAATATATAATTATATCGCCAATTTATGCCCCCCTTCTCTTTAACCCTGTTTCTGTAGTGCAGGGGAGAGTGGGAGCCTTCCTCACCAGCGGAGCTGGTCAGGAAAATGGCGCTGAGTGCTGAGGAGAATAAGCTCCGCCCCTTTCACGGCGGGCTTTTCTCCCGGTTATTAGGAAAACTGGCCTGGGTTAAATACATACATATAGCCTTAATGGCTATATGTGATGTATTTATTTGCCAAATAGGTATTTATATTGCTGCCCAGGGCGCCCCCAGCAGCGCCCTGCACCCTCCGTGACCGTGTCAGTGAGCCGTGTAGCAACAATGGCGCACAGCTGCAGTGCTGTGCGCTACCTCTCTGAAGACTGTGAAGTCTTCTGCCGCCTGTTTCCGGACCTCCGTTCCGCCGTCTTTCTTCAGCGTCTGTAAGGGGGATCGGCGGCGCGGCTCCGGGACGAACCCCAGGCTGACCTGTGTTCCGACTCCCTCTGGAGCTCAGTGTCCAGTAGCCTAAAACTTCAATCCTCCTGCACGCAGGTGAGTTGCAAGTCTCTCCCCTAAGTCCCTCGTTGCAGTGATCCTGTCGCCAGCAGGAATCACTGATTAGAAACCTAAAAAAAAACTTTACTAAACAGCTCCTTAAGAGAGCCATCCAGTTTGCACCCTTCTCGGACGGGCACAAAAACCTAACTGAGGCTTGGAGGAGGGTCATGGGGGGAGGAGCCAGTACACACCATGTGACCTAAAAAGCTTTTTAGATGTGCCCTGTCTCCTGCGGAGCCCGCTATTCCCCATGGTCCTGACGGAGTCCCCAGCATCCACTAGGACGTTAGAGAAATATACATGGTAAATGTGACACCTATGCAATAAATTCCAAATGCAATTTGATCTTGTGTGAATTCATCCCTAAGCAAATAAGTAAATGATGATTTTGGTGTATTAGTGAACACTGGACTGTATCGTTTAGGCACTACCTATATTTATTGTATGTGCTGTTTTCCATACCATTACAGCATCAGATATTCTACTTAAACAAATGTGTTTAACTAAAGAAAGAATCTTACCCTAAAGGGGGGTAACTCATGGAGAGATCCATGCTTAAAATCTAAGCAATTAGACTAGATTGCTTAGATTTTAAGCATAGATCTCTCGTGTGTATGCCCCCCAGCGATAGCGATGCGCGGTCCCGCACGTCGCTATCGGCGATGCTAGATTGACGCTGTGCTGAGCAGGGGGAGAGATGTGTGCTGAGCGGTTCGCTCAGCACACATCTCCCCCGTGAGTACGGCCTTTTACAACAGAAGCAGAGGCTATAGGTCAGTGCACACTAGAAAATATAAGAGCCTGTGTCTGATCATGTGCTGCTGTCTCTCTCTACTGTAAGTGCCAGAGTTTCCCACAAGGGGGGATAATGAGAGTCGTCAGCAGTGACTCCTGACCAGCTACAGCAAATCCCTGTTCTTGTAAAGAAACTCCTTAGTGTCACACCTGGCAGAATTTGAAGAATCCGGGAGTACTGACCTACAAAGCAGGGCAGCAGGAGATTTATGGCTATAACAGGAGCCTCCCGCAGGATGCGGAAGCGTAGGCAACTATGGCAGGCACTCATATCCCACTCTCTACACGTGTGTGCGTGCGTGAATATACTGTCAGTATTTCTTTTTTCCTGTGAAGGGAAAAAGTGTTAGACTCAAAGGTTACATAGTAAACCTAAGTGAAGATACAGCCGGAGGCTGATGAGGCCGGACTCTTAGCCTCATCAAGTCATGCCCCCTTGCTGCATAATGCCACAATTCACAAGTCTATGAAAAAAGTCCCAAATGATGCAAATATAGTATCACATCATATTGCACCTGCCCCCTCCCTGTGGACCCTTGATTCGCAGCAATATTATCTCCATCTTGCCCACTTCAATAGCAAATGGATGGGATACATGAAGGCCGCCTACTCTTTCAGGGACCAGGGAGACTCCGAGAAGATTCTGGAGTTTCCTGGAAGTACCAGGAGGGTAGACAATAGTGATGAGCGGATTCGGTTTTACTCAGTTCTCAAAACGGAATCTTATTGGCTATCCAAAACACGTGACATCCGTGAGCCAATAAGATGCCGTTTTGAGAACCGAGTAAAACCGAGAAAAACCGAATCCGCTCATCACTAGTAGACAAGCATTATAATGTTGCTAAAAATAGCCTAAGTACATAGTTTAAGAACCAACATTACTATTACACCACAGACTAGGACAAATAACAGGTAGGAGAATGGCAAGTTGCTGCACTGTAACATGAAGGAGCACAAAGCAGTAAGTTAGTGGTGGTATGGGGTATTGGGGGTGTCAATCCAGTACTCATTGATCCTGTACCTATCCTGTGGGGGAGGAAATAGAGTCAGTGTCACTGAATAGGAGTATGAGACAAGGGAGCAGAACACTGGTGACATCGATAGTTCTAGACAAGAGAAAAGGAGGATGGAGGGTCCTGCCTGTGAGAACTTACATATTAATGATAACTTCCAGATCAATGTTATAACATCAAATCCACAATTCTTTTGATTATAAGATGGCAACCTATATATAGTAATTAGAAAAGGGAACGTGGAACAGTGCCAAGCAAACTCACAGCGACAGCGGAGGCTACACAGTGGGCTTCATGCTGTTTGTGTCTGTTTTAGCTGATTCAGGCTGTAGTTTTGTTTGTTTTTCTCACAAAAGGTGGAGATGTACAGTAATAAGCCTTGGAAAGCACAGTCTATGAAATACCATAAGCTGATTGGTTTCTGTGGGCAACTTCTTCACTTTATCTCTCCCCAAGGTTTGATACTCCATCCCTGAAGAATCCAGAACTCTGCACAATGGGCCTAATTTAGACCTGACCGTAGCAGCAAATTTGTTAGCAGATGGGTAAAACCATGAGGGTCATTCTGAGTTGATCGCACGTAGCAACTTTTTGCTGCCTGTGCGATCAACTGGACGCCGCCTAAAAAAAGTCGGCAAAAAAAAATGTGCCCAATGTTTTTTTTGTGATCCGGATTGAAAGTCGACAGTAACTAGGTCGACAATGTCTAGGTCAACCACTATTGGTCGACAGGGTGTCTAGGTCGACAGGGTATTTAGGTCGACAGGTCAAAAGGTCGACATGAGTTTTTCACAATTTTTTTCTTTTTTTGAACTTTTCATACTTAACGAAACACGTGGACTACGATTGGCACGGTAATCTGTGCCGAGCGAAGCGGTAGCGGAGCAAAGGCACCATGCCCGAAGCAAGGCGAGCGAAGCGAGCCGTGCGAGGGGACGCGGTGCACTAATTGGGGTTCCCGGTCACTCTACGAAGAAAACGACACCAAAATAACATTAAAAACCCATGTCGACCTTTTGACCTGTCGACCTAGAACATGTCGACCTAAAGCCCCTGTTGACCTAGACACCCTGTCGACCTAGTTACTGTCGACCAATAGTGGTCGACCTAGACATTGTCAACCTAGTTACTGTCGACTTTCAATACCACACCCGTTTTTTTTTTAGGGCAATTCAATTAATGCCCATTTTTTCCGCAGTAAAATGTACTTTTTTTTTTGTGTGAAAACACATGGATCAGAAAACTCATCCCGATCCCAGTTTCTTATAAAGCGCAGCAAATTCTGTTGCGCTTTACAACTGGACACAATTAGAAGACAAAACCAGCAAACAGTCATAGAGGTAGGAGGGCCAAGCTTACAATCTATGGGCTAAATGGTGGTATCGGTTTATATGAAGTATGATAATGACATACAGAAAATGATCGTACTTGCCTAATCGCCTGGAATATCCGGGAGACTCCTCATTTCTAGGGAGGTCTTCCGGACACCAACAAGAGTAGACCAGCCTCCTGGATTCCCAGTGAAATAGGAGGTCTGGAGGCTTGATGAAGTACTTCTAGTCATCATGGCTCTGCCCCTGCTGCACAATGGCATGAATGTTAGCATTATAGAGCAGTGGGCTTGGCTCGGATGACGTGAAACGCGTCACTTCACTCCTCAGACATCCCACCACCTCTCCCCTGGTATCTCCAATAGAAGAGGCTGATTAAGTTAGCACCTAACATTAATTTATAAATAGTAATTGGATATATAATTCGGGTTTCTCTTCTAGTGATTTAGGGGACTATTTACTAAGCCTTGGATGGAGGTAAGGTGGATGGATATAAAGTACCAGCCAATCAGCTCCTAACTACCATGTCACAGGCTGGGTTTGAAAAATGCAGTTAGGAGCTGATTGGCTGATACTTTATCTCCGTCCAAGGCTTAGTAAATAGACCACTTTGTCATAAAAGTACCAGGCTGGGCCTGTCCTGATTAAACTGCTGCCTGTAAATCAATCTAACTCTTACTGTATTTTATAATCATTTGCTTATATTAGTTTAGGCATTATTATGCAAATTCTCCAGGCAGAAATTTCTTGCATTGTTCTCTCAGGGCAAATGATTGAACCCAATAAACAGAAAGCCGCCTGTTATTCCCTGGATGATCTGTTATCTGTCAAATCTCTCTGCGCCACTCCTTCTGCCATCTCTCCTCATCTCCTTTGTTGGAAACAATCCAGAGATCCTTCACACATGGAATTATGGCCTAGATGTACAATGTCTACTGATAATGTGATAAAACGGGCCGAAACATTTCTCCGGGGATTTCATTTTGTTCTGTGCCTAGAGATGAGAGTAGCATGTTGCAGTCTGTGCCTCGGTCTCACGGTAATACACTGCTGATACGCAGATGTCCGTAGAGCTAATTGCCAGCACAGACACAATACGGCTGCATCAGAGTGATAACCCGAAAGAAACACACACTTTAATTATTAACAGAAATATTTAACAGTTCAATAGCAGCCCACGATGGATGGTAAATGATGAAAAAGTTGAAGACTGCTTAGTTGGTGGCTGCACATAACTGTCACAGTTTACAGACCACCCAGCAGGTCACATGTTCCAGGTCATCCAGCAGGAGCACAGAGAGAGTTCACCAACTGTCACATTTTCCAGAGCACAATAGTGATGCATTGTAACTCCGAAACAAAGCAACCAATTACAACAACAACATTTTTCTGCAAGTCTACGGACCAAGACCTTTAATTTAGTATATGTCGTGCCCTCCTCAGACAACGGTATCAAAGATATATGTCACTCATATAAGTCGCCCTTTTGTTTGCTATCATTTTCCAGTTTTATGGCCTCACTTCAGTATTTCTAACATCGGCTGCAGTGCTCACTTATGGGCCGAGATCTTCAGCAGACCCTGGGCAATCATTAAATGCTTTGTTGGATATGTCAGTCCTGCCGTAAGTAAGACATCTGCTATTACAGATATCAGCTCCTCTACCCTAAAGGAAGGCTTTCTTTATTATCCAGAAATTCCTAATGCACAGCGATGCTTTGTACGTGGAATATAAACAACTGTGAAGTCATGTGAGGATAAAAACCCGGCTATCTGGTGCATTAAATGTTTCCCATAGAACTGTAATTTATTTAAATCCTTATTAAACTTCCTAACCAGGTCTGCAAATCTGACAGTCGGGGGAGTTGGTAGGTAGATTGACACAACTGATGCGCTGCTTTCTAATCTGCTGTGTATCTATTTACCTTATGCACATTGCTGTCAGCAGAAGAGATTCTGCGTTACCTCTAGAGACTTTCACCCTTCAGCCGTGTACTTGAGATGCGTCTCCAGACACCGCTAGGAGCGATTACTTCTGCGTGGATGGAGACACTGCACCCAGAGAGATGCTCTGCTTCATTATCATGCTGGAAACCTAGTGCTGAGATTCCAATTTATCAGTTTACCCTCTGACAAAAAGAAAAAGAAGAGAAAGCTGCATGTCCTAAGCACAAACACTTCATAAGAATGACCTTCCTGGATTTCCGTATGATCTAGTGTGATCCCTACTGACCTACTTATACAGAGATCGATGCCTGTGAGAGGCCAGATGTAAATGAGAATCACGCTGCACCGTTTTATTGCAGTGCTGCTCCAAACGTCCAAGGCAACAGCCACGGGTATGTTAGAATTACAAGCTCCTGGTATACGTTCCATGCAAATAATTATTTGAACACTAATTTCATTAAATACAAGTTTAATACATGTACTTTACCGTTGCCAATGTTGAAATATTTCGCGGCAGATTTAGAGGAGCAAACGTAACATTTTGTTAGAGCAAAAGTCACGCGGATTGAGCATGGTTTAAGTATGGAGGAAATTTAAGATGTGGCTAATGCAGATGATATCAGGGATGTCTCCCGAGTTATACCAAGTAAAGCCGCAGACCACATAGCCTAATTCAAGGTTGACTGCAAAACAGCATTTTCCTCTAATGGGCAAAACCATGTTGCACTACAGGGGGGGCAAATATAACATGTGCAGAGAGAGTTAGATTTGGGTGGGTTATATTGTTTCTGTGCAGGGTAAATACTGGCTGCTTTATTTTTACACTGCTATTTAGATTTCAGTTTGAACACACCCCACCCAAATCTAACTCTCTCAGCACATGTCATATCTGCCCCACCTGCAGTGCACATGGTTTTGCCCATTAGAGGAAAATGTTGGTTTGCAATCAACCTTGAATTAGGCCCACAGTGTCCATTATTCTTAAGGGGAACTGGGATCTGGGCAATTTGTCAAGCTCCACAAAGCTTAGGTTAGTCATTGTGCCCCTCTGGGAAAAGCATCCTCGGAGGGGATGTACTGTAGTTGGCATCCACACAGATGCCAGGATGTGGGCGGTCAGAATTCCAGCATCAGAATCCCAACATCGCTCACGATACCACCTGCAGGATCCTGACGGTCACAATCCTGAAGATAAGCATTAGGATCAGGGCTAGAGTTAGACACTAGAGGGAGGGTTAGGCTGCGGGAGGGGAGGATTAGGCTGCTGGAGGGGTGGTTTAGGGGGAGAGTAAGGGTTAACAGTACTTACCATAATGTGTCAGGATTCTGATGTCAGCATCCTGACTGCTGGGATCTTGTACCCAACCTTCTCTGGAGAGGGATCAGGAAGTCCTTTCCACTCCTGGCAGCCTCCATACTCCTTAACCTCATGGCGATTTGCAAAATGACACGGCAAATGCCCGTCGTTATGGCCATGCATTCGCAGTATTAGAACAGGCCGTAAAGTCACTGCGATAGCTGTCAATTTACTGCAAATGTCTTTGTTGAGGACAGGTCGCTATTCTGGAATGGGTTTTTAATAAATGGCCCAGTAAAATCACTCCTCACTCCATTGGGGCTGGATCCTATGTTAAAGGTAAGTACCGCTATGCTCAGATGGTGTTACTTTGCGGCAAAAAAAAAGCACAGTTTTCCGCAGCTTGATAAACTATGTAATTTATCATCCTAATCGAGGTCAATGGGATTAGTACTGGTAAGTGACGGTAAACAGGTTTAACGGTGGGGAAAACTCAGATCTGTCCAGCATCAACCCTTTAATACACTGGAGAAAGTGCTGCGATAGCCAGTATCCAGAGAAAAGAGCAGGAGTATTAGCAGGAACGCAGTTTAACAAAGAGGGGAATATTTATTGATGAATATTTGTGGGATATCCCCTGAAAACAGCCGTCAATTATGTACAGGGGAACAGTGCAGTTATTGGGTGCCCTGCTCCTGCCTTATTGACAAACTTACAGAGGTTTACCCCAGTCATTGTAACCTATGGGATACTCTATGCCAAAGTAACTGTCAGAGGGTTCCGTAGGAAAAGCCTTTATATACAAACCAGTTAATTTTACTGTCCTTGGAAAATCCTTGACCTGAACTGCGTTGTGTCCAATAACACAAAATTAATCAGACCTACTTACATTAGAAAAAAGGTTTTGATTAAAAATATGTTAGTTAGAAAGATAAAGCAATAAGGAGGATATCCAATTAGCCCCGGTAATTTACCGGGGCTAATTGTCCCGCCGGAGGCTATCTAATTAGCCCCGATAAGCGGGCACAAGACCCGGTTTATCGGTTTTTGTTTCACCTGCCTCAGACAGGCGAAGCAATATCCCCGGAAACAGCACCGTGTTCGTGTGATAACGGGGCTGTTTCTACCGAAAACACACACTGAACCTGTGTGTTTTTGGGAGATCCGTTTTTTTTGTTTTTTTTATGGGCGATCCATTTTGGATAGCAAGTAAAAGAAAAAAAAAATTGTTGAAGCATCAGAAAAAAATCCAAAAAACGCCCGTTTTTCGAACCCGATGTTTTACCGGGATAACTGTATATCCCTCTAAATGAGGTAAAACTTTAAAAGAATGCATGTCCAAAGCTACAATAGCCTCCGGAAGAAATACTGTAGTTCCTAACCATCACTTTTTCGGCAGGGTAGAACTGATTTGCGTACTTAGGGGGTCATTCCGAGTTGTTCACTCGTTGCCGATTTTTGCTATATTGCGATTAGTCGCTTACTGCGCATGCGCAAGGTTCGCAAAGCGCATGCGCTTAGTTATTTTACACAAAAGTTAGGTATTTTACTCACGGAATAACGAGGATTTTTCATCGTTCTGGTGATCGTACTGTGATTGACAGGAAGTGGGTGTTTCTGGGCGGAAACTTGCCGTTTTCTGGGCGTGTGTGAAAAAACGCTGGCGTTTCTGGGAAAAACGCGGGAGTGTCTGAAGAAACGGGGGAGTGTCTGGGCGAACGCTGGGTGTGTTTGTGACGTCAAACCAGGAACGAAACTGACTGAACTGATCGCAATGGCTGAGTAAGTCTGGAGCTACTCAGAGACTGCTAAGAAATTTCTATTCGCAATTCTGCTAATCTTTCGTTCGCAATTCTGCTATGCTAAGATACACTCCCAGAGGGCGGCGGCTTAGCGTGTGCAATGCTGCTAAAAGCTGCTAGCGAGCGAACAACTCGTAATGAGGGCCTTAGAACAGAGAGGGCATTTCAGGCAGATTGGGCAAATCAAAGCAAGGTTTGCTTGGATTGGAGGTGAGGGATTATTTTGTCCTGACGCTGCATGTCTAAATGATGGTGAAAAGATCAGTTACATCCCTAAAAGTTCCTGGAGCTTTGGAAACACATCTATAGGGGAGATTCAAATGTTTGAAAAGTCAGTTGGGAGTCTGTTTTTCCCTATCAAATAGACAGGAAAAAACAGATACCAAATGACTTTTCAAACATTTGAATTCCACCCGTAGAGTTTACACTATGAACAGTGGAACTGTGGAAAGGCAGGAAACTAACAGAAGATGCTCACATGTAAATTTAAGGCTGTTCTTGGTCTCTGCCAATTTCGTACTAACAGGTAGGGTTTCAGTTATCCTCATGTGACATATACAAATACTGTAGTTTTGTTTAAGCCACGTACAGTGATACTGTAAAAATGGGTGCGGATCAGATTGTATATTCATTCATAAAGGTCAAATGTGTGAAAAATAGAATAGTGAAAGATGGTGTTAACTGAATAATGCTGCTACCTGTGACGAGAGAGTAGCTGGATGATGAGTGCAGCTGGATATTGACAGTAGCTGGATGATGAGAGCAGCTGAGTAATAATGATGGTAGCTGGATTATGAGAGAAGTTGGATGATGAGAGCAGTTGGATGATGAGAGCAGTTGTATGATGAGCGCAGCTGGATGATGATAGTAATTGGATGATGACAGTAGCTGGATGAGGAGAGCAGCTGAACGATGACAACAGCTGGATGATAAGAGCAGTTGGATGATGAGTAGTTGGATGATGAGAGCAGTTGGATGATGAGAGCAGCTGGATGATGAGAGCAGCTGGATGATGAGTAGTTGGATGATGAGTATTTGGATGATGAGTAGTTGGATGATGAGAGCAGTTGGATGATGAGAGCAGTTGGATGATGAGCACAGCTGGATGATGAGCGCAGCTGGATGATGATAGTAATTGAATGATGACAGTAGCTGGATGATGAGAGTAACTGGATGAGCGCAGCTGTATTTTGAGAGCAACTGGATGATGAGTAGCTGGATGATGAGCGCAGCTGGATGATGATAGTAATTGGATGATGAGCGTAACTGGATGAGCACAGCTGGATGATGAGAGTATCTGGATGATGAGCACAGCTGGATCCTGATAGTAACTGGATGATAACAGTAGTTAGATGACAGCAGCTGGATGATGATAGTAGCTGGGTGAAGACATTTGATGGATTATGATAGTAGCTGAATGATAATAGTGGCTGGCTGGTGAATAGCTGGATGATGAGAGCAGCTGGATGATGATAGTTACTGGATGAAGTAGCTGGATGATGAGTAGTTGGATGATGAGAGCAGTTGGATGATGAGAACAGCTGGATGACGAGAGCAGCTGTATGATCATAGTAATTGAATGACAGTAGCTGGATGATGAAAAACAGAGCTACTTATATTTCCACCGGCCAATAGTAGTTACCAACCTGATATCTCTATCACTGTTGAGAACTCAACAATCAATCCTACCCCACAAGCTCGCTGCCTAGGTGTCATACATGACTCAGAACTGTCCTTTGCTCCCCACATTCAATCTGTCTCAAGATCATGTTACATTCATCTAAAAAACATAAAATACGACCATACTTTACACAAGACACTGCAAAAACGCTAATCCATGCTCTCATTATCTCCCGCATTGATTATTGCAATAGTCTTCTTACTGGTCTTACCAAAAAGAGACTCTCACCACTACAATCCATTTGGAATGCAGCTGCGAGGCTAATCTTCCTTGCTAGACGTTCATCCTCTGCAGATGCACTCTGTCAGTCCCTCCATTGGTTAACTGTATTCTACCGTATTCAATATAAAATACTTTTACTCACACATAAGGCCATTAACCATACTACACCAATGTACATCTCTTCGCTCATCTCAAAATATCTCCCAAACTGTTATGCACACCAGTGCCTGCAGGAAAGTACTGGTGTCAGGACTGTTATGCACTCCAGTGCCTGCAGGAATGTACTGGTGTTTGAACTGTTATGCAAAACAAATGGACTTACAGACAGACTGGGGAATATGACATAACGTACACAGAAGGTGATAGGTTAACAAAATACACACAAAGTGAACAGAGAAGCCCAGAGGCTAAGGAACTGGGTATCTCCCTTGTATTAGAACTGCTCAGATGGGAAAAGCAAGATGTTGTGTTTTAATACGTAGAGAACCCGAAATGCTGTTGCTAAGGGCAACAGCAAAACCCTAAAGGGTTACCAACGGGTGTGGCAGTAAACTCCTTGGTCAGAGATGGAATGATAGACACAAGGAGAGTCTTCACAATCCTAATTCTCACTTGCAGTGCACAGGTTCAGCTTACTGCCACTAAACTGACCCCTGACACCTAGCACAGTGAGACAGGATTAGACAGGCAAGTCTTAGAATACAGCCGCAAACTTGCTAAGTTCACAGAGTAGTAACAGAACCCCAGCAAGCTAAACGACTGACTCCAGTCTTACTGCTAGGTCTGGATTGGCAGAGTGTAATACCAAATCCCCAGGCCTATTTGCAGTAAGCAACAAACAAATACAAAGCTACACAGTACTGGCTAACTTTCAGAAACTGACTAACCAACAAAGATTCAGCAGCATCTGCTTACCCTGAGAAGAGGCCTTATAAAGCAGGTGCTGTCCACGCCCCACTCAGACCTCACAGACTGTGAGCACAAAAACCAGCACCGGATCCCCTGCCATGCACAGAACCTATAACCACTGCACAGCAAAAGACCCGAACCGGAGTATCAGCTGCGCTCAGGTCACTCCGCTAGCACTTGTCTCCCGGTTGCCATGACGACGTGGCAGCACAGGGCAGGAGACCCTAACAGTACCCCCCCTCTGACGAGGGGTCAAAGAACCCCTACCACCGGGTTTATCGGGGAACTGCGAGAAGAAAGAGCGTATTAGTCTGGGGGCATGAAGATCACAACTGCGCACCCACGACCGCTCCTCCGGGCCATACCCCTTCCAGTGCACCAAAAATGACAGCCGACCCCGAACCACCTTGGAGTCAAGAATCCTTTCAACAACAAACTCCCTCTGGCCACGTATCAGAAGAGGGGAAGGTCTTCCACTGGAAGAAGGATTACTAATCGCCCGTTTTAAAAGGGAACAATGAAAGGTTTTATTGATACCCAAAGAACGGGGCAGATCTAACTGAAATGCCACCGGATTGATAACCCTGGTGATCTTATAAGGGCCGATGAACCGGGGGCCTAACTTATGAGATGGCTGTCTCAACTTCAAATTCTTGGTAGACAACCAGACGAAGTCTCCTAATTTGAAGCTGCAGGGTCTTTTCCGCTTATCAAAAACCCTTTTGGTCACTAATGACACAGACACAAGGGCTTTCTTCACTTTCCGCCAAATACCTCTAAGGACCGAAACCACAGAGGAACCACCAGGCGTGGAGTCCAGGGGGTCAAAAGAATTGGCCTTAGGATGATGCCCATACACACAAAGGAATGGAGAGATCCCTGTAGCAGAGTGAGCCGCGTTGTTATAGGCAAACTCCGCCATGGACAGATGAGCAACTCAGTCAGTCTGACACTTGGAGACATAACACCTGAGGAACTGCTCCAAGGACTGGTTCACCCTTTCAGTCTGCCCATTAGACTGCGGATGGTAGCCCGACGACAAGCTGACAGAAATCTGGAGATCGGAACAAAATGCACTCCAGAATTTGGCCACAAACTGGGATCCGCGGTCAGAGACCACATCAAGTGGCAACCCGTGGAGACGCACAACATGCAGCATAAATAATTCAGACAGGCGTCTGGCCGATGGCAGCCCAACCAGTGGAACGAAGTGCGCCATCTTCGAAAACCTGTCAACGACAACCCAGATGGCTGTCATCCCCGAGGATTTGGGCAAGTCCACCACAAAATCCATTGAAATGTGGGTCCATGGCTTAGATGGGATAGAGAGTGGATGTAATGGGCCAACCGGAACTCCTCTAGGAGTCTTATTTCGGGCACAGATGTCACATGCCCGAACCCACTGATCCACATCCTTAGCCACCGAGGGCCACCACACCGCCCTAGATAGCAACTCCCGAGTTCTGGCAATACCCGGGTGACCTGCAGACTTCTTGGCATGGAATTCCAGGAACACTCGCTGTCTTAACCTAGGAGGCACAAACAAAAGACCTACCGGAAGGTCTGGAGGAGCCTGCTCCTGTGCTCTAAGGACTAATGATAAGAGGTCCTGGGTAATGCCCACTTTAATACATGATGGGGAAACAATGGGCAACGGCTCCTCGGTGGTCTCCTGGATTGGAGCAAAACTCCGCGAGAGCGCATAAGCCTTGATGTTTTTTGACCCAGGGCGATATGTTATCAAAAAATTAAAGCGAGCAAAAAACAAAGCCCATCGTGCCTGCCTGGCATTGAGACGCTTCGCTGACTCTAAATATGCCAGATTCTTATGGTCAGTGAGAATTGAGACCACAAACTTAGCCCCCTCAAGCCAGTGTCTCCACTCCTCGAGTGCATCCTTAATAGCCAACAATTCCCGGTTACCCACGTCATAATTCATCTCGGCAGGCGAAAATTTACGGGAAAAGTAAGCACAGGGATGAAGGCGATTATCAGACACTCCCATCTGAGAAAGCACTGCCCCAATACCCATCTCAGAGGCATCCACCTCCACCACAAAAGGACGCTCTGGATCTGGGTGTCGCAGCACCTTGGCCGAAACAAATGCCCTTTTGAGACGGGCAAAAGCCGCTTTAGCCTCACAAGACCAGTGAGCAACATCCGCCCCTTTCTTAGTGAGTGCCACCAAGGGCGCCACTATAGACGAAAATCCAGCGATAAATCGTCTATAAAAATTCGCAAAGCCCAGGAAACGCTGAAGCGCCTTCAAACTAGTGGGCTGCACCCAATCCAGGACTGCCTGTACCTTGGAACCCTCCATTTGGAAACCTTCTGGGGAGATAATATATCCTAGAAATGCGATTTGCTGAACTTCAAATTCGCACTTCTCCAGCTTCGCCCCAAGCCGGTGGTCTCTGAGTTTCTGGAGGACTAAGCGTACATGCTTCCGATGTTCCTCCAGGGAATGGGAGAAGATTAGGATGTCATCTAAGTATACAACTAAGAATCTATCCAAATATTCCCTGAGCACATCATTCATGAAATCCTGGAAGACTGCCGGGGCATTACAGAGCCCAAAAGGCATCACCAAATATTCATAATGCCCTGAGTGGGTATTAAAGGCAGTCTTCCATTCATCCCCCTCTCTTATTCGGATTAGATTGTACGCACCGCGTATGTCAATCTTAGAAAAAATGGTGGCAGTACGAAGCTGGTCAAACAAGACCGAAATGAGAGGCAGTGGGTATGAGTTTTTAATCGTGATACGGTTCAATTCCCTGAAGTCGATGCAGGGTCGCAACGAACCATCCTTTTTACCCACGAAGAAGAACCCCGACCCAACTGGAGACTGTGAAGGTCTGATAAATCCCTTAGCCAAGTTCTCCTGAATGTACTCTGCCATAGCCTGAGTCTCAGGACGTGACAGGGAGTACAACCTGCTCTTGGGAAGCTTAGCATTTGGCAACAAATCAATGGCACAGTCATAGGGGCGATGGGGAGGTAGTACCTCTGCAACTTTTTTGGAGAACACGTCCGCAAAATCTGCATAACACCCTGGCAATCCTGGCAAACTTAGCTGCGAGAGCCTGACTGGAAGGCTCAAGCAACTCCTGAAACAATCAGTACCCCAACTAAGAATCTCCCTAGAGACCCAGTCAAATTGAGGATTGTGGGCCCTTAACCAGGGTAACCCCAACACCAATGGGGCAAAAGTACAGACAGTCACATAAAAGGACAATTTTTCAGAGTGTGTGGCTCCAATAAACAAAGAAATCTGGCTAGTGCAAGAGGTAATTTTACCTTGGGATAATGGTTCCCCGTTTAACCCACAAATCTCAATTTTCGATGCCAAGGGTACTAAGGGAACAGAGTGTTTCAGGGCGAATTGGCGGTCCATAAAAACCCCGTCGGCCCCACTGTCCACAAAGGCCTCAGTCTTGACAGTTTGACCGAGGATCTTCAAGGTCACCGGAATGATAAAAGTCTTCTTGGGAAATTCTGACTTCTGGCCTGACAGGATATTTCCCATCACCCTCAGGCCCTGAAGTTTTCCGGCTTTTCTGGGCATGATACTACCACATGACCTTTATTCCCACAGTACAAACACAACCCCTGCTGTCTCCTCCGCGTCTTCTCACGCGAGGAGAGGCGGGTAGCCCCAATCTGCATAGGCTCCTCTGAAAATTCCTCAGAGTCTGAGGTTCCCTTGGGAAGGAAGGAAATCTCAGTCTCCCTTTCAAGCCTACGCGCTCTCAGCCGTCTATCCACCCGGATGGATAACTGCATGAGCTGACCCAAGCTATCAGGCAAGGGATATTGTACCAGTTGGTCCTTTATCTGGTTAGAAAGACCTCTTCGGTACTGGTGTCTCAGGGCTGGGTCATTCCACTGGGTATCATGGGCCAACCTCCGAAACTCCGTACAGTAAACCTCAACTGGCCTTCGCCCTTGCTTAAGGATCGAAATCTGAGCCTCGGCTGAGGCCGTCTTGTCAGGGTCATCATACAACATGCCCAGTGCCGTAAAAAAAGCATCAACACTTTTAAGCGACGGACAGTCAGGCTGCAACCCATATGCCCAGACCTGTGGGTCTCCTTGTAGCAAGGAAATCACTATGCCCACCCGCTGAATCTCCGACCCAGAAGACTGAGGCCTAAGCCGGAAGTATAGCTTGCAGCTCTCCTTGAAACAAAAGAACTGCGAGCGATCTCCAGAAAAACGATCCGGGAGATTTACTTTCGGCTCCTTAACCCCTGCAGGTGCTGCTGCTGCGGGAGCTCCGCCAGCAGCCTGGGAGGTGTGCATTTTAATGGACAAATCATTAAATTGTCGAGTCAGGACCTGCACCTGATCGACCACCTGTTGCAACGTATTTTGAGGGGTATGCTCCATATTCCCACAAAATTTCAACAGGAGTATTAGGCTGCTGAATATGTTATGCACACCAGTGCCTGCAGGAAAGTACTGGTGTCAGGACTGTTATGCACTCCAGTGCCTGCAGGAATGTACTGGTGTTTGAACTGTTATGCAAAACAAATGGACTTACAGACAGACTGGGGAATATGACATAACGTACACAGAAGGTGATAGGTTAACAAAATACACACAAAGTGAACAGAGAAGCCCAGAGGCTAAGGAACTGGGTATCTCCCTTGTATTAGAACTGCTCAGATGGGAAAAGCAAGATGTTGTGTTTTAATACGTAGAGAACCCGAAATGCTGTTGCTAAGGGCAACAGCAAAACCCTAAAGGGTTACCAACGGGTGTGGCAGTAAACTCCTTGGTCAGAGATGGAATGATAGACACAAGGAGAGTCTCCACAATCCTAATTCTCACTTGCAGTGCACAGGTTCAGCTTACTGCCACTAAACTGACCCCTGACACCTAGCACAGTGAGACAGGATTAGACAGGCAAGTCTTAGAATACAGCCGCAAACTTGCTAAGTTCACAGAGTAGTAACAGAACCCCAGCAAGCTAAACGACTGACTCCAGTCTTACTGCTAGGTCTGGATTGGCAGAGTGTAATACCAAATCCCCAGGCCTATTTGCAGTAAGCAACAAACAAATACAAAGCTACACAGTACTGGCTAACTTTCAGAAACTGACTAACCAACAAAGATTCAGCAGCATCTGCTTACCCTGAGAAGAGGCCTTATAAAGCAGGTGCTGTCCACGCCCCACTCAGACCTCACAGACTGTGAGCACAAAAACCAGCACCGGATCCCCTGCCATGCACAGAACCTATAACCACTGCACAGCAAAATACCCGAACCGGAGTATCAGCTGCGCTCAGGTCACTCCGCTAGCACTTGTCTCCCGGTTGCCATGACGACGTGGCAGCACAGGGCAGGAGACCCTAACACAAACCGACCTCTCCGATCTTCACAAGATCTACGTCTCTCATCCACACTCATTACTTGCTCCCAGGCACGATTACAGATCTTCCTTCGGGCTGCACCCACTCTGTGGAATGCCCTACCACGCAAAATAAGACTCTCCCCTAGTCTCCAAACCTTCAAACGTTCCCTGAAAACTCACCTTTTCAGGCTAGCTAGCTTATCACATACCAGAACCGCTCACTCAACCTTCATAAGCTTTCCTATCCGATTATATCCCCACTGTACAGTCCGCACATATCCTCCACATATTTTCTCTTTCTTCACTTTCCCTTCTTTCTGACCATAGTTCATCATAGCTGTGATATCATGCAACCCACCTCGAACCTTTGCAATCCCGTGGACAAATATGCAATAGATAGCACCTATCCTTGTGTATCAATGCCTATTTCCCTATAGAGTGTAAGCTTGCGAGCAGGGCCTTCCTACCTCTTGACTGTTTATTACCCAGTTTTGTTGTATCATTGTGTCCAATTGTAAAGCGCAACGGAATTTGCTGCGCTATATAAGAAACTGTTAATAAATAAATAAAATAAATAATGAGAGCAGCTGGATGATGACAGTAACTATATGATTAGAGCAGCTGGATGATGATAGTAATAGGAGGATGATGATGAGAGTAGCTGCACCTGATGTTGCCCACACACGGAAAACAAGATGCTTTGTTGCAGAACAAGAGAGAAGTTCAGATGAGGTTCAACAGTTAAGATTTTGTGTCAACATTTATTTTCCTTTGTAAGTGATCATTAAGCTCTTCCTCCATTAACAGACGCACGTAATCAACTCTGTCACATACCGATTCTCTTTAAACACAAGTTATGATACATTAAATACCCCATAAAGCATGACAACACATCACAGTAAGGCTGGCTGCTGTTACACATTGAGGAACCAAACTCTTACCTATATCCATTTGGATCCCTACATTAAAATCTAGAGAGCGATAAAAGCAAAAGTGGCAGAGAAAGGGGGCACAAAAGAAGAAACAAGTCTCTAAAACATGGATAGATAGAAATAGGGACACCTGCTGCTATCACACCTATAAAGGGTTTGGATGAGACATAAGGCCTAATTCTGAGTTGATCGCAGCAGTAAATTTGTTAGCAGTTGGGCAAAACCACGTGCACTGCAGGGGGGGGGGGGGCAGATGAAACATGTGCAGAGAGAGTTAGATTTGGGTGTGGTGTGTTCAAACTGAAATCTAAATTGCAGTGTAAAAATAAAGCAGCCAGTATTTACAATGCACAGAAACAAAATATCCCACCCACATCTAACTCTCTCTGCACATGTTATATCTGCTCCCCCTGCAGTGCACATGGATTTGCCCAATTGCTAACAAACTTGCTGCTGCGATCAACTCAGAATTACCCCCCATAGCCTCTAGTGATGGCTGCACTCATCTGAAGCTGCTGGGAATAAAACGCACAGCATTGTGAATGAAACATCTCCCGTCACAGAGATTATCCTTATACTAACACTGTAAAAACAATATGATATCTGGACGATCTAAAACCCCCATAAACTAAGTGATAAGAAAATAATAAAATAATACTATATAAGTAGCTACTATCAAAACACGAAGGGCGACCCATTGGCCTTAAAAGCAATACCGTGTTTCCAATATAATCTATCACTTTTATAGCCCAGACAAAGAGCTGATGTCAGTGGTACTATCGATACTTGCTGAATTATGTCACGCAACAACCAATTACAGTAATTACATTATTACTGCCGTTGCCGAGTCACCATTTATAACCAGTCAGTGTCATATGTTTATAGAGAATATGCACATGGTTCATTGCATGAACCTCCTGTTTTCCTATAGCCTGTGTGTTTGGGGAGCAGGACCCCCTTAAAAATGCAACAACAAAAAAATAGGATTTTGGTACCTACCGGTAAATCCTTTTCTCTTAGTCCGTAGAGGATGCTGGGGACTCCAAAAGGACCATGGGGTATAGACGGATCCGCAGGAGCCTGGGCACACTATAAAGACTTAAACTGGGTGTGAACTGGCTCCTCCCTCTATGCCCCTACTCCAGACCTCAGTTAGAAAACTGTGCCCAGGAGAGATGGACAATTTCGAGGAAAGAATTTATTGTTATAACACAGTGAGTGTCATACCAGCTCACACCTCAACACACCGCAGAACGTGGCATTCAGTAGAATACCAGCCAACGGTATGAACAAAACACAGCCACATGCTGAGAGAATATGTAACACAACCATTGTGTCCACATAAGCAAAATATAAGACCCCGCATGCCATGTCATGAACAACGGTAGCAACCGCCAGACAGAGAATACACACCACCAGGGTGTAACCAAAAGCAATAACTGCAGACACAGTACGCACTGGGACGGGCGCCCAGCATCCTCTACGGACTAAGAGAAAAGGATTTACCGGTAGGTACCAAAATCCTATTTTCTCATACGTCCTAGAGGATGCTGGGGACTCCAAAAGGACCATGGGGTTTATACCAAAGCTCCAAAACGGGCGCGAGAGTGCGGACGACACTGCAGCACCGAATGAGCAAACATAAGGTCCCCAAAAATCAGGGTATCAAACTTGTAGAGCATAGCAAAAGCGTTTGATCCCGACCAAGAATCCGCTCGGCAAAGTTGAACTGCCGAGACTCCTCGGGCATCCGCCCAAGAAAAACCCATCTTCCCAAAAGAATGGACTCCACCTACTTCGGTGACGGCAATTCAGCCGTAGAACGAACATGCCAAACCACATCACAGATTCAGCGTGTAACAGACTGCATAACGCACTCTCCCAAACCATGCTGGGAACATACCAGCCAAACAGAGCCTCTGTTTCTCCAAACTGAGCCAAATTGACGACCTACATACTCAAATCCCTGGCCAGATCAAGGGAATTTGAATCAGCTAAAGCCTAAGTAACCACCGGCATCAAAATAGGCCGATTTCAGCTAAACCCAGAAACCACTCTTGGTAGAACTACCAACCGAGTACTTAATTCCTCTCTATCCACCTGAAAGATCAACAAGGCTCTTGTGAGACAAAACCACCACTTCCGACACCCGCCTCGCGGACGTCAAAGCCAATAGCTTGACCACGTTCCAAGAGAGAAATTTTGTAAAGAAACTTATTAGGCTTGCTCCACACCGGCTTGTAACGTATGGATAAGCACGACCTAGCTGAAAGTCCTCCATAGGAGCCTTCCTGGAAACACACCGAGACACATAATTACTCCAACTACAGTAGTAACGCTTTGCCGTTAGTTCTTTCCTAGCCTGAAGAATCGAGGAAACGACTTCCCTGGGAACACCCGTTCGGCTTAGGATATGGCATTCAACCGCCCCGCCGTCAGACGCAGCCGCGGTAAGTCCCGATACACGCCCTGATCTTGTTGCAACATTACCTCACGTAGAGGAAGAGGGCAGTAATCTTCTATGAGTAAACCATGAAAACTGGATAGCCAACCCTCGCTGGCTAGACCAGCTTGATTCAAGAGGATCACCGGAACCTTTGATCATCTTACGCTTATCCACTGTCAGAAAAGTGAAAGCGGAGAGGCCACAAAGACCGACTAAAAACACCCACGGTGTCACGAGGATATCCACTGCTATATCTTGAATGTCCCTTGACCTGGACCAATCTCCTTGAGGCCCCTCGCCAACATGTCCAACATGTCCAATCGTGACACTCCTCAAAGACTTGTCACGTCTGGGAAAGCTTCTCGATGATTACAGAATTTTTCCCGGCTGGATATCGTGTCAGCAGAGGAAATCTATTTCTCCGTCGTTTACCTCCGGAACGAAGACTGCTAATATAGCGTTTACCAGACTTCCCACTCAACTGCAAACTGTGCATCTTCCGCCATTGCCGCTTTGCTCCTTGTTCCACCATAGCGGCATACGTACGCCACTGACCAGTCGTCTGGCAGAACTAACACGGGCAGAACACGAAGAATACGTTCATCTAAAATAGCTCTTAATTCAAGAAAGCTTACAGCAGACAAGTTACCCAACTTGACCTTATCCTCTGGAAATATGTCCCTTGCAACGGACTGCTCCCCAGTTCGGAGATCTGTATGCACGAACACCAGGATCTAAACCTGGATCCCTAACCTTTATTCCTCTAGAAGAAAAGAACCGAGCAGACACCACAGGAGCGATGTCCTGGCCGTTTGGATTATATTCCGGTTCATGCGCAGGTGAAACCCAGACCGCATTTCCAACCGGTCTCATGAAAACCACTCTGGTATTAGACCTGCTCACCGAAAAAGGCCTCTTAGGCCGCACCCATCTGTCCTATTAACGGAACATATTGATGAGGTGTCACCTCAAAGCCGATCCAACTCTGGATCCTCATACCTCCTTCCACAGGAAAAACGCTGAACCTTAACCGATCAGTGTCTACTCTGAAACCCACTTTTGACATCTGCGTCGATGGGAACAACAGCCAATCCCTGTGCCGAAGAACAGTCAGAGAGAAACAACGATTTGCACCTTCATACAGGGACAACCAGACAATGTCCTGACCTGACGCACCTCTGTATGGCGTTGCGCACTACCTCCCCTTCCAGAGGGGAAAGGCAAGACCTATTAGAAAAACAGTAAGGGGAAACCACCGTAGCACAGAATGTTCCCCTTTGGCTTCTATAAATAACTCACAGGTCCTAGTCTATTCCTGGACTAACCGAAAATTAGTAGACAAGTGGTCACCGGAGTGGGGACCAGCCAGGTAGACTCAGCGACGAGAGGTGGATGTAGTGGAAACAGAAACCGACATCCACTTCTGCGAACCTAACAAGGCTGCAGAACACTTACCTTTCCACCTTCCACTGTCTGCACAGAAAAGAGATAAAGAACGGTATCGAACCGGTTAAAACAACTGCATCCCACAAAAGAATGCGTTACCAACCGTTGTGAAGGAGGCTAACTCACGAAGTTAGACTTACCAGTGGAAACCGCCGAGATTGACTGAAAAGAGGCCACACCAAACAGCTGTATACCTGCCACCAGCATCTCCCGGAGACCTCCTCCGCATTTTTCCGGTCACACCAACTGCCGTCACGCGGCAGCCTGCTGTAATGTTATAAGGAGAAATAACATAGGCAAGCCAACCCACTCTGGGTAGGATAATTCTATCGGATGCTTACCCGACCACCACACTCCCTCAAGTGCATACATTGCAAATAAGGTCAAAGTATAGAAATAAAATTTCACTTAGCTGCCTGTGTATGATCCTTTGCAACCGGGCTCTGCGTCGACCAGGAGTTGATTGTCATAATTTTCTCTCCGCGTTGTAAAGAGACTAATATACAGACTCCGTGAGAGGATCGAAACCAACTCGTCCCGGCCAATCTAGAGCTTAATCAACAGAGCGACCAGCACATGAGAAGAACACCATTATTTCAGCATTCATGGATATACATCATGTCATACACAATAAAACACCCATATTGTAATCATGCATATATAAAGTTATATCTACACATATATACCTATAGACATAACCTATACGCAAGTGGATTGTCCAGACCAGTCAGGTCCCTAGTGACAGTAGTGTGTTGTGAATGTGTATGACCATGTACTGACGTGCCCCCGATGTGGATCTACCAGGAACCTTACGGCCGACAGAAACTGAGTAAATGTCGACAGCATGGAATAGTAGACGGGCAAAAATAATAATAATAATAATAATAATAATAATAATCTTGTAACCCCAAGGGGTCTGAGGGAAGCATACATCTACAATTGTAATAACACTCCCCCTACTTATATATATTTTAAATAAATATATATACCCATACAGGTACAAGGCAACAACAGCCTGTTAATTCTTTTACCCAGGAATTACCGTTGATGCCGACAGGGCATCGACCGACTGCCATGCCTCCCCTAGCGTGTTTACTTGTTTTTAAGCACACAAAAACAACCTGCTAATACTTAGTTGTTTGAATCAAGTACCGGCAAGCGGCGGCGAAACCGACAGTTATCCCCACAGGAGCTTTTGACAAAGCCCTCACACCGTCGACTAACCAATAGTGGGTAAATAAAAAGGGAAACAGTGGCCTTATGTTAACACCACCAGGATTATGCGCCCATTAATTAACATAATGCTATATTAACCCCATATAGCATTAACACTGTGTCCCCCCTCCTTCAGTAGATTTTGGCGGGGACCTGATGAAAAATGGCGTCGACTCCTGTGTAGGGCTAAGCTCCGCCCCCTCCCAGCGCGCTTAAGCTCACCCACATATCTCTGAAAATGTGCTAGGGACTTATATACAGGGATTAATCAAACACGCAGCCCAGGGCGCCCCCCCCCCCCCTCCACCCACTGAAACCGTTGGTGTGTGGGAGCGATGGAGCGGAGCGCTCACGCTGCTATGCCCTTGGTGGGGTGAAGACATCCGGAGACGGGTATGCTCCCCCGCCCGGGAAGAGATAATAAAAGCTGCCCAGGACGCTCCCCCCCAGCGCCCCGCACCCATGTGGCCGGTGGCGGGGAAAAGAAGGCGCCCAGCGCGCTCCAACACGCTGGCGGGGTCCGAGACACGGAGCCCTGGCCCCGCCAGCTTACCTGTGCAAGCACTACCACTGTACCTCCGTTACTGAAGTCTTCTGCCGTCTGAAGTCTTCTTTTCTTCCAATACTCACCGGACTACTTTCTTCTGGCTTCTGTGAGGGGATTGACGGCGTGGCTCCGGGAACAAGCAGCTAGGCGCACCAAGTGATCGAACCCTCTGGAGCTAATGGTGTCCAGTAGCCGAGAAGCAGAGCCTTGAAACTCACAGAAGTAGGTCTGCTTCTCTCCCCTCACTCCCACAGATGGCCGATATTTTACATCTGCGCATATGTCCCAGTCACACAGCACATGCCTCCTGACTGTTAGCGCTAAGAGTACAGAATTAGGCGCAGGGTCTGTGAATTTTAGTGGGCGTACTTGGGAGGTAACGGCCACTAAAAGCCGATGTGGGCGTGTCGCAAAAAATGGGCGTGTCCAAAGGCGCTAAACTGCTCACACAGGAGGCCACAGTCAGACGCGGAAACTGCCCCTGCCACAGGGCTGATGATGGTGTGACCTATGGCGCATCGAGAGATGCACAGGGGGCTTAATTCAAATGTGGTTGGAACTGCGCACTGTGCCACAAAGTACAAATTGTCAGTACTTAATGCACAGGATCCGTTCTGTGAGTTTGCAAACGGGTCCTGGATGTAGGAAGCAAGATGGAAGCAGACTGTCAGTAATTGACAATCTGCTGCCGTTTGGTAGGCGTGGAAGGGGCGGCGACTTCCTCTGTTTGTGAAAATGGAGGTGTCTCGCCAACATTTAGGGGGAGGGAAGAGGCCAGGGATTTCCGTCGCTGCACGGAGATTTCCTGGCCTCTGCGATGGGAGGCTTGTGCGGCACCATGGGTGCCGTAAGCCACCTGATGGTGAGTCCAGTGATCCAGTGCTTCGTCCTGGAACACAGGCCAGATCACTACTGCAGCAGGAGGCATCTGCTTGTAATTGACGCCTCCTGCTGCATCACCATACAGTGATAGCAGCTCCAACCACGTCTAAATCAAGCCCAGAGTGCGGAAATAAACTTTCTCAAGGTGCTACAAGTGGGCGTATGAGTTCTGTGAAGATCAACCGCTACTACGGCCAAAGACGCAGCTGCGTCTTACACTGAATCAGGCCCTGTGTAACATACTATGCCAGTCTATGCCCAATCTGGCTCATACTGTAGATCAGAGGTTCTTAAACTCGGTCCTCGGGAGCCCACACAGTGCATGTTTTGCAGGTAACCCAGCAGGTGCACAGGTGTATTAATTACTCACTGACACATTTTAAAAGGTCCACAGGTGGAGCTAATTATTTCACTTGCGATTCTGTGAGGAGACCTGCAAAACATGCACTGTGTGGGGTAGTGAGGACCGAGTTTGAGAACCTCTGCTGTAGATGATTGCAAGAGTCAGCAATGGGCCAGCCTGTGCCTAGACGATACTATTACAGGTCATCCTGTGCAAGCAGTTATCATTGCACATGGGTTTAGTATGAAATACCTACAATCAAAATCCAGACGGTCAAAATACCAACAAGGTCAAGATCACAACATTTAAAAAGTCGGCAGGTCAAAAAGTCGATACGAGTTTTTCATTTATTTGTTGTTGTGTATGTCGACATGGACACCATATAAGTGTACCGCGTCCCCTTGCATGGCTCGCCATGCTGTGCTCGGCACACTATTATATTCCCCCTCCGGGTCCACTGGGATGGTAAAGTATGAACAAGTCAGTTTCAATGAAAAAAATCATGTTGACTTTTTGACCTTTTGACATTTTAAATTTTTTTAAAATGTCAGGATTTTGACCTTGGGGGTAATTCTGAGTTGATCGCAGCAGCAAGTTTGTTAGCAATTGGGCAAAACCATGTGCACTGCAGGGGGGACAGATATAACATTTGCAGAAAGAGTTAGATTTGGGTGGGTTATTTTATTTCTGTGGAGGGTAAATACTGGCTGCTTTATTTTTACACTGCAATTTAGTTTTTAGTCTGAATACACCCCACCCAAATCTAACTCTCTCTGCACGTTATATCTGCCCCCCCCCCCCCCCCCTGCAGTGCACATGGTTTTGCCCAACTGCTTACAAATTTGCTGCTGCGATCAACTCAGAATTAGGCCCCTTGTCGGGATTTTGATTGTAGGTAAATTGACCGTATCCCTTGCACACTAGCCTGTGGCCCCAAAACATTAACAGCTGCCACACGTCATATGACACCAGTCTGTACCCCACAGCAAGAACTGCAAAAGGCCACAGTGAATACGTCCCAACCCCCAGCGCATCTGCCCAAAATGATTACAATAGGCTCATGACATTTATACTTATAGACATATGGGCTCCTTCAGAGGTAGGCACACGCGGTATGTACCCCGAATGTACATAGGTAAATACATAGGTGGTTGGGGCCCCCTGGACTCAGGGGCCCGTGTGCAGCACAAACACACTACACCCACTATAGATACGTCAATGGTGCACATTACAGTAGTGAAAGGTAAGAGCACAGTGATAATATAAGTGGGAAATGAGCCGGATGGAAGTGGAATTGCGAACGGATCTCGCAGATAACTGCATACTGCTCCGCGCAAGACGTATGCACACAGGAACCGCAAGTGCAGGCGGATTTAACGGGCGTTGGAGAGCGGTAAGTGGGCGGCGACCGTGCGGAACTGTCCTGTCTAGTAACATTTTATCCAGTTAAACATCAGGCATATCCTAATTTGCACAATAACATAATTTCCCTGTATATTTATATGAGTAGCAGCTGCCATATTGCTTGCTTTATTACTACAGAAAGGCCAGGCTCTCTCTCATATAAATCATTATTGCCATGTATATCAATTGCCTGAAATGTTGCGTGATTTAATAGTACATTTTAGAAAACTGCATTAGATTACGTTATGTACAGAGGTAAATAATGTAATAAAGTAATGTGCGCTCACGGAAAATTAGAGGAGGGATACTCTGCTCCCATCTTCATGTGCACCCAGTATCCCTGCAAAACATCATATCCGTCATCACCCAAATTATGCCACATAGACCTGGACGATTGTAATTGTATATAGTACATGTACAATCCCTGCTCCATCCACAGCTCCACTTGGTCAAGCTCGGACAACAGCAGTATGGTATTTGCACCAGGCATACATTAAACGTATCAAGTGTATGAACTTATATCTCACGACAACGTAGAGTTGCGGCTTGACGGTGATAGTACTAATGCTAAAATCACTTTTTTGTACACATTTTTATATCATAATAAAGGGGCCTATTTATTAAGCTTCATATTGCAGTCAATCTGAATATGTCCGTATTTCCACAACTGCCATATTTTATAGTTTGGGGGCTATTTAGCAATGGGTCACTGCGGCTGATATCAGTTATATCTTCACGCTACCTCTCTGTTCGATGGCAGAAGCTGTCCCCATAGCTTTCTGTAAGTATTTCCTCTATCTATATGGCAGAAATCCAGAGAGGAGCAGCAAGAAGTCACCAGGTACATTTTACAGATATCCAGGTGCAGATGCGACACTGGCGCCATGTTTTTTGCATATAAGATCCCAGAGCCAAGACACTTCCAGAAAATGTCACCACACGGCCTCTTCCTGTCAATCACTCTGCGACTGATTCCTCGCTGCGAGCGGTGTCACAAAGGTACCTTGACGCGTGTGCACTGCGGCCGTGACGCATGCGCAGTCTGCCGGTAATCGCTCAGTTGCAACACCATCGAAGTTGCGACCGCATCTGATTCAGTTCACATTAGTCTGGAATAATAAATGCAACGGCTGTCTGATTGCACCTAGAAATGTTCGTTTGTCACTCGCTAACGAGAGCAATGTTTACATCACGCTTGCTTCCATCACGTTGCACGTGAGCCTCACCTGCAATGTTTTATTGTGAATGTCATTTTCTTTATAAGTTTGGAGATCTCGGGATTGCTGTTGCAGCCCGACAAAGGACACCCTCCATTACTGTCCCCAGAACTGCAGAGTTAGGTGTAAAGTTGAGATCATCTATTCCATATTTGTTGCTAGCTCAGACTCGCAGATGCTAGGACTGGCCACAGACACACTGCAGTCTTGCTGCAGGTCTAAGCAGCCAATCAGGAGAAACAGCCCCTTTTGAAATGAAGTATTAATGCAGGGAGGAAAAAAAACAGGGGAAAGCTTTAGCGATTCATAAGTAACAAACACACAAAGTTCTATTTCAAATGTAACGTCTCCGAGAATGACTGTGCTTAATCTTTCCAATCAAATCTAGGGGCAGCGGAGCTGTTCAGGACCATTACAATTGTAATTTAGGTTGATGCAGTATTTAAGCCACGCTCAGCTGCTGTTTGCAGAAGAGAAGTATCGCAACTTAACTGCTTTAATTAATACTTAAAGGGATTTACTATGCAGCACCTCTAACTGAACCAAAGCCATTATGTAGAACTGCAAACAGATCCATGCACATCAGGGGCAGTTGAAGAGAGAATGGGGCTCGTGCGGGGGCTCCGTGTGGACCCCCTTCTCTCTGCGGCGCAGTAGACGCTGGATTCGTCTACTACTACACATATGTAAATCTCCGGGAAAATGGCCTCCGAGCTATTTTCCCGGTGATTTCTGCTGCAGGTGTGGGACACCAGGGAGGTGGGGATAATGAAATGGGTGCAGGGTGTGTGGTTGGGGCTCCCTGCATGCAGGGGCCCGAGTGCACCACACACACTACACCCATTATAGATACGTCAATGGTGCACATTACAGTAGTGAAAGGTAAGAGCACAGTGATAATATAAGTGGGAAATGAGCCGGATGGAAGTGGAATTGCAAACGGATCTTGCAGATAACTACATACTACACCTCACAAGGCGTATGCACAGAAGAACCGCAAGTGCAGGCGGATTTAAACGGGCGTTTGAGGGCGGTAAGTGGGTGGCGACCGTGCGGAACTGTCCTGTCTAGTAACATTTTATCCAGTTAAACATCAGGCATATCCTAATTTGCACAATAACATAGTTTCCCTGTATATTTATATGAGTAGCAGCTGCCATATTGCTTGCTTTATTACTACAGAAAGGCCGGGCTCTCTCTCATATAAATCATTATTGCCAGGTATATCAATTGCCTCAAATGTTGCATGATTAATGGTACATTTTAGAATACTGCATTAGAACACTTTATAGCGACCCACAATAATTGTGCTTTAGCCAGGGTTTCACCTTGTACAGTGATCAGCTAATATGACATAGTCTACTCTGTACTGTAAGTGTGTAACAGTTACATGTGTACATTGTGAGGGTTTAGTGGTGCCACATTCACAAGCGATCCCCCGTCAGCTCACCGCTAACCTGTGCATGATACACCGCTGCCATCTGTTGATGTACTAGTCAGGATGCATCAACACGTTATAAAAAATTAACATGCGCTATTTAATCTGTTTGCACAGAGACATTACAGGGCTGCCAGGCGTTCTGCAACATATCCTATTCATGCAGTGCATCGCAGGGGATCTCCGAGCCGGTGACCTGTACAGAAGTATACATTACACCCTCCAGGAGAACTATGCCTGGCCTGTGGATTAGAGGAAGCAGTGGCGCCTTATAGACCATGATACAAATAAACATGACAGCAGTTTTAGCTAGTTTATGATTGTCCCATACTGATTGTATTCTTTAATAAATTCCATAGAACAACACAGGTGCTTCTTATGGAACACCTGGCTTCTGGTAGAAAAATGCCATTTAAGGTGAGTTTCCAAGTTTCTACAAACCTACACGTGTTCTGCTATACAGAGCCATTCATTACACTACTGTGCACTGATTTGATAATACAGTACATGAGCAGCTGGCTATCATGGGCTGCCGACACGGAACCTACTGGCAGGCAGGGAGCGGACTCCCAGTACTAATCTACTAAAGGTAGTATATTGTACTCGTCCAGTGTTTATTGTTGGCCAACTATTACAGAAGACCTAACCTGCAGACAACATTGTTTCCTCAGTGTATGGTTTGGCCCCTTTCTAAATATATACTGTAGATATAATAAATACTGATAGTTCATGCAGTATAATCTACCAGATAATGGGGGTCATTCCGAGTTGTTCGCTCGGTAAAAATCTTCGCATCGCAGCGATTTTCCGCTTAATAAGCATGCGCAATGTCCGCACTGCGACTGCGCCAAGTAAATTTGCTATGCACTTAGGAATTTTACTCACGGCTTTTTCATCGTTCTGACGATCGTAATGTGATTGACAGGAAATGGGTGTTACTGGGCGGAAACTGGCCGTTTTATGGGCGTGTGGGAAAAAACGCTACCGTTTCCGGAAAAAACGCAGGAGTGGCTGGAGAAACGGGGGAGTGTCTGGGCGAACGCTGGGTGTGTTTGTGACGTCAAACCAGGAACGACAAGCACTGAACTGATCGCAGATGCCGAGTAAGTCTGAAGCTACTCAGAAACTGCTACGAGGTGTGTAATCGCAATATTGCGAATACATCGGTCGCAATTTTAAGATGCTAAGATTCACTCCCAGTAGGCGGCGGCTTAGCATGAGCAAATCTGCTAAAATTCACTTGCGAGCGAACAACTCGGAATGACCCCCAATGTACTGCAGTGACGACTATGCCATATTCCTGGTAATGCTGTATAATTTAATGGTATCCAGTCTTTAGGTCGACAACACTTAAGTTGACATCTATTGGTCGACATGCATTAGGTCAGCATGGTCAATAGGACGACGTGGTCACTAGGTTGACATGGCAAAGGTCGACACATAAAAAAGGTCGACATGAGTTTTTCACAAATTTTCTATTCTTCACTTTTTGAACTTTATTGTACTTTACGATCCACGTGGACTACGATTGGGAATAGTAACCTCCCAAGCGCAGCGATGCACCATGGTGGTCATTCCGAGTTGATCGCTCGCTAGCTGCTTTTAGCAGCATTGCACACGCTAGGCCGCCGCCCTCTGGGAGTGTATCTTAGCTTAGCAGAATTGCGAACGAAAGGTTAGCAGAACTGCTACTAAATATTTTCTTGCAGTTTCTGAGTAGCTCCAGACCTACTCCTAGATTGCGATCACCTCGGTCCGTTTAGTTCCTGGTTTGACGTCACAAACACGCCCTGCGTTCGGCCAGCCACTCCCCCGTTTCTCCAGACACTCCCGCGTTTTACCTGGCACGCCTGCGTTTTTTAGCACACTCCTGGAAAACGCTCAGTTACCACCCAGAAACGCCCCTTTCCTGTCAATCACTCACCGATCAGCAGTGCGACTGAAAAGCGCCGCACAAACACCAGCAAATCTACTAAGTTTTTAGTTAAATAACTTAGCGCATGCGCGCTGCGTACCATGCGCATTTAGCACCAAATCGCAGCATAGCGAAAATCGGTAACGAGCGAACAATTCGGAATGACCACCCATGTTTGAAGCATAGCGAGTGAAGCGAGCCAAGCGAGAGGTTACGGTACACCACTTGGGGATCCTGGTCACGTTACAAAGAAAACAACACCAAAAATATAATAAAAAACTCATGTCAACCTTTTTCCATTTTACCTTTTCCATGTCGACATAGTCACTGTCAACCAACAGTGGGTTAACCTAATGACTGTCGACCTTATGATCCACACCCAATTTAATGGCTGTATAATAATAAAGTACATGGTGGTGATCCTGTCTATGTACAGTATATACACTACAGTAATAACCTAAGATTCATGGGAATGCCGGAATCTGTTAGAGGTCTGAATCTCCTTCAGTCCCTTCAGAAGGATCTCATTGGTGCACTTGGGATGTCAGGTGATGTCAGGTGATACTGCTCAATTTACCGCTGAGAGGGGTTGCAGGTCAGGGACGATTGTAGTACTAAGCAGGACAGCCCCAGCAGTTATGTGCTACGTTTCTTAATTTTAGTAATAACATTTTAGTAAGTCAAAAACTTGTTAGAGATCAAACGTTATTGATACTTCAAAACTTTTCTACTACTATTTCCCTTTGTTTTACTATAAAAGTAAATTTTTTTTGAAGTTTGACTATAAAACTGTTGCCAGACAATTTGGGCCTAATTCAGATCTGATCGCAGCAGCAAATTTGTTAGCTAATGGACAAAACCATGTGCACTGTAGGGGGGGCAGATGTAACATGTGCACAGAGAGTTAGATTTGGGTGGGGTGTGTTCAACTTCAAACTGAAATCTAAATTGCAGTGTAAAAATAAAGCAGCCAGTATTTACCCTGCACAGAAACAATATAACCCACCCAAATCTAATTCTCTCTACAAATGTTATATCTGCCCCCCCCCCCCCCCCCCCGCAGTGCACATGGTTTTGCCCATTAGAGAACAAATTTGCTGCTGCGATCAGATCTGATTTAGGCCCTTAGTGCGCTTTCTTATGTCTATCAGTCTGTTAATTAGCTTAGACAAGGATATACCCAGGTCTCTGGGAGTTATGTCCCCAGGACTGAAGAGAATGTCAAATTTAATATTTGACAGTATTTCCATGGTATATCTTACACTAATTGTCATATACTGCATGTCTAATTCACTGGCCTTGTAACAGCAGTACTTGTATCTCTTTTAGGTTCCGGAATGCGAGAGGTTTTAAACTACACACAAAGAGGGAAAATGTCAATTCTTTACAAGTTTTAACACCCCATGTTGTCTTTCTCCAGGAGGCGCATTGAAACTGAGTTGACTGAACCCTAAAGGATTCTTGGGTCTGTGAGTGGTTTTCTGCAGCGTAAATATATTACAAAAAAAATGGGTTGTGGCGATATTGTTTCATAAACCGGAATACAAGTGAAAGCTGGCAGTCAAAACACTGGCTGTGGCATCCCGGTGCTCAATATCCCGACAGCTACTATTAAGTAAGCTAACCCTGATCCCCTAACCCGCCTTTCCATGTAGTGCCTAACCCCAACCTCCCCTACCTGCAGCCTAAACCTAACCCTCCCTCCCCCGCAGCCTAACCCTAACCCTATCAGGTGGTGCCTAACCCCAACCTCCCCTACCTGAAGCCTAAACCTAACCCTCCCTCCCCCACAGCCTAACCCTTACCCTACCAGGTGGTGCCTAACCATATCCCCACCTCCCTGCAGCCTAACCCTACCCCCACCTCCCTGCAGCCTAACCCTTACCCCACCTCCCTGCAGCCTAACCCTTACCCCACCTCCCTGCAGCCTAACCCTAACCCCCCATCCCCCCCCCCCACAGCCTAACCCCCTCCCTGACTGCAGAATCCTGACCGCATCCTGTTTAATTACATGGTTGAGAACTCAAACCATGTAATTAAACTTGGCATCACCGACAATCCGCGACAGCTATCAGGTTCGGATTATGTAAATTTGTCAGCGTTTGTAAAACTACAGTGAAAGACTTTCAGTTGTGTGCATTAGGGACAAGGATTTAGAAAAACAGGAGCTTTTCTCCAACTATGAGTTGTGATCAGAACATTTCTATCTTAGGGGTCCATCTAGGAGTTGTAAGGGTTTAGTCACCAAGCAGTGAAAAGAGTGGAGAAGTGAGCCAGTGGAGAAGTTGCCCATGGCAACCAATCAGCGTTGAGGTAAAATTTAGAAAGTGCATTCTATAAAATTATACGTAGAAGCCGATTGGTTGCCATGGGCAACTTCTCCACTGGCTCACTTCTCTACTCTTTTCACTGCTTCATGAAAACATCCCCTGGAGGCTTCACAACCCATGTGATAAATCATACACCGGTCCTTCCCGAGTGCATCATTATTTATTGAATCCAACCAGATTTTCCATGTATCATTTCATCTGAGATCCTTAGTACGGTTGTATTATATTATGCTTCTGTCACTTTCTGGATTTGCTTTCCTACCCCACATATTTCACCCAATGTTTGGAAAGCTCCTCTTATCTCAGCCACCAGAGGATTTTAGCGAGCATTTTAATGGCAAGTGGTTGGAATTTGTGCATAATAACCTTGAACATTGTGATGACTCCACTCTATTCTGGGCAACTTTGCAAGCTGTGATAAGGGCTCATATAATTGATTATCAGGCTGAATGGAAAAGAGACTATAAAACAAATAAAGACTTCCTACATAACGTTTGAGAACAGCTTTTGAATGCTGTACTTCTCCACCTTCAGTGGCTATAATACAGGTGTACGCTAAAGAAAAACAACTCTACCAAGATTTTTGATTGCAATTGCTGAAACGAGAGCTGACCTCTACTAGGAATACATTTGACAGAAGAGGAAATCAGGTGGAAAGACTTCTGGTTATCCTTACTAGACAATAGAGAAAAAGTATAATGTCCATAAGAAAACCCCAATACATGGGGATAGGTTCTCTTAGCCATCCAAGGTTATATCCCAGTTTTATTATGATAATGCAATAATACGATAATACAGATCACTCAAGTAATCGATCACAAGGCTAAGATTCCCTTTCTAGCCACACTCTATCAAAAATCACAGAAAGAGCAAACGTCCTTTCATGTCTTATACAAAGCTCTCACTACCTTTATCCCAAAGCCTGGAAAGAGTCAGGAGCTTGTGTCTTCTAATAGGCCTATCACCCTGTTGACTCACAATTTTTGCAAAAGTAATGGCCAACAGGCTCAAACGCATACTTTAGCATCTATTAACCCCTATGAGTTAGGGTTTACACCAACTGGTATTAATTTAACGGCGTAACAACCGTCCTTGTGGCTATTTGGCAGAGACCAAACAGAATAGGCAAGTTACCGATACAGTATTCAGCTTGGATGCAGAGAAGGTGTTTTACAAAGTCCCTTGGAATTATTTTCACTTGGTTTTGGGGCAAGGGTCAATGAATTTATTAAATTCATGTATATGTGCCCTCTGACATCACTTGCCCAATTTAGTTTCCCGTGGCTATGTCCAGAAGTACGAGACAAAGGTACCCCCTTTCTATAATATCATATTTAGCAATGGGTCCTCTTCTCCGAATTTTCTTCAAGTTTATAGCCTGAAAGGTACGCGTCAAGATCAGTGTTTTTCAACCACTGTGCCGTGGCACACTAGTGTGCCTGAGCAGTCTTCAGGTGTGCCGCCATAGAAGCACAGCCAGGCCCGTCAGTGTTTTGCCGCTACTGAGGCCCTGGAACGATCAATACTGGTGGGTTTAGTGGTTGCAGAGCCAGTTCTAATTTTGGGCCTGGGCAGTGTTGGGCTCTTCTGGCTTTCTCAGATGTGGCTCAGCCATTACCTATGGAGAAGCTGTGACATGACCTCCTAGGACACGCAACTGCACCATGCATCACCATTATATTTGAGTGTGCCTTGGCAATATTTAAATCTTGTCCAGTGTGCCGCGAGTTGTAAAAGGTTGAAAATCTCTGGTCTAGGTAATCAGGTAGTTATAATTGTAGCCTTTGCTTTATTGTTGTCTGTGTCAGTCCCACACTTGAGATGATCTTTACTGCTTACCAAATTACAGGATTAAGCTTGGTTTTAGATTTGTGAATAATCAGATTATATCGGAAATCAAATCATTGGGTCCTGTTAGCAAAACCCACTGGATCAATGAATTTACTGTACTTGGGGGGTCATTCTGACCCGATTGCTCGCTGCAGTTTATTGCAGCGATCGGGTCGCAACTGCGCATGCGCCGGAGTATGCCGGCGCATGCTGGACAGCCGAAGACCGTCATTCCCTAGCGATCGCCTCTGCCTGATTGACAGGCAAAGGCGGTCGCTGGGCAGGGGGCGGCACGGTGGCGTTTGGCTGCCGTTTTGGGGAAGCGGTCCAGCAAACACAGGCGTGGCCGGACCGTGCGGGCCGCAGCGGCTGTGTGACGTCACACGCAGCCGCTGCCACCAGGGGCAGCGAAGAGGTTCTCCCGGCCAGCCGCAGGAGCTGCGCTGGCCGGGAGTTACTCCTCAAATGCAAAAGCATCGCCGCTGAGCGATGCTTTTGCACTTCTGCGGGGGGGGGGGGGGGGGGGAGCACTGACATGCGGGGCGGTCTGGCCCTGTGCTGGGCGTCCCCCCACATGTCTGAGTGCCTGATCGTAGCTGTACTATATTTAGCACAGCTACGATCAACAGCTACATATCTAGAGATCCAATTGCAGAAGACTACAACTGACCTATATGCTTTTAATATGAGAAAGGCGGACAGGGCAGGGTTTGATGACATGACTGGTTGGAGCAGGGGCAGTTTAAGAGAGAAGAGGGACCGTGTGCAGGCTCCGTGTGGACCCCTTCCTCTCTGGCTTTGTGCCAGAATCTATTGTGCATGTGCAGGTCTCCAGAAACATGGCGACCGCACCATTATCCTGGTGACCTCTACTGTGTATGCACAAATCACTGGGAACATGGCCGCCACAGATCTGCAGGCGGGACTTTTGGAGAGGTATGGGTGCATCATGATGGCCTGTGTGCACCACTTACCCTGCACCCATTATAGATACAGCAATGGATTTGAAACATCTTTTATTTTCTGATTAGGTTGAACTAGTTTAATTAAGATTATGTTGATTTCTCAATGACTGTTTAATTTGCAAATGTCATCTATACTGCTCTCAGTAAAGGACAAACAATTACTAACAGAAAGAATGTAGGCAATATTTCAGGCTAAAGGAGTAGGAATCAGACTCTACTATGCAATTATACAGCTATGTGGGTATGATGAGATTTCTCAACTCCCACATATGTAAAGACCCATATAGACGGGCCGATGCAGGAGAGATGTGTGCCGAGCGAACCGCTCAGCACACATCTCTCCCGCCGCTCTGCAGAGCGCGATGTGTGCTGAGCGTGCGGGGGGAGACAGGGGGGGCGCTCATTTCACCCAGCGGGTGAAGTGAGCGACCCGCTAGATTGGCCTGCATGCAGGCCAATCTAGCACCAGCGATAGCGATGCGCGGGGATGCGCATCGCTATCGCTGTAGGGGGTACACACGGAGCGATCATGCTCAAATTCTAAGCAATCTAGTCAGATTGCTTAGAATATCGCTCCGTGAGTACCCCCCTTAAATCTTGATCTAAGGTAATCTTTCTTGTCGGACCCAACCATGACCGCCTTTCTCCATCTTTGCAAACAAGAGATCCCACAGGATTTGACTGACAATCCATCATTGGAGAGTCCTTGGAGGACATGGCATACCAAACGTCATAAGTATAAACTAAATAATCATTGTTCCTGTTATAACCGGAGGATTTTTTTCTTGTGGGATCCTTGTCTTGTAAAGTTCTTCTGGCAGTGACCCGTGTACACCCAGGGTTGAAACGCGTAGAACTCACCAGCGGGTGTTCTTGCCTATAACAGCTGCTTTTCCCCTAAGGCGAAACGTGCCATCTGGTAATGGGATGCCGCCAGGACTTATGCTGCTGGCGGTAGTACGAGCTCAATCCTGAATGACCTAGATCAATGCCGGTGGATAAGAGTACCGGAAAAACACTACTGAACAGAGCAGAGGAGAACAGGGCTAAGAGAAGGCAAACAATAGAGATAATGCTGGAATGGAAATACGAAGAAAGGGGAAGTTGCTAGAGGGATGGGAGAGAGGAGCTGAGCAGATAACAAAAAGAACCCCTAACCGGGAAGCTGCCTACGGACAGGGAGGAGCAATAACTTCTACTTAACTCTTGTGCACAAGTGTAAAAAGGAAAACTGCTCAACAGACTGCAGTGCTGAATAACGGCTGGACACAGGAACACTGTCTAAAGATGTGTACTGACAAACAGCAGAAGAAATCCACAGACTGAGATACCAAACGACAAGGGCTCCCGCTGCAACCAGAGGCTATAACCAGCAGTGAATGAGAGGCAGAACCCAGCTATTAAGGAAGCAGGAGCCAATAGCATGCTGAGCTCAGCCAAGCCTCCCATAATTAAACATCTTGTGCAGATGCCCTGCTGCACGTTCTCCAGGTCCCTGTCTCACCGGCAACCCAGACCGCTAGACTGGCTTGGCGTCTCGTTGCCTCGGAGCCGGTGAGCGGAAGTTCGGGAGTGTCCGGTCGCTTAGCAATGACTAGACGCTAACGGGTAGCCGTGGCGGCTGTGACAGTTCCTTATATCTGCCATTTCTCTACAATCCAGATTTTTAAAGTGAACAGGATTCATATCCATTTAACCAAAGGCAAATGAGAGGTGACTATTAAATTATCTGTTGATTTCTCCTAGAAAAAAATATCTTACGACTGCTTAGAATCTTGAATAACTGGACCTGCCAAGCTTACAAGCCTTTCAAATATATCAAGACCATCACTATGTTATCAGTTTTCGACAATTTGTCACCCCCAGGGTTGGTTGAATGACCTCTGACACTGTATAAGCCACTTCGTGGTAGAAGTGCCGCTTACAAACTACTGTGTAGATCATTTGATTTCACATAAATAAGATCTGGCTAGACATCATTCCGCATCTCTCCACTAAGATACTTAGGGGTATATTCAACTGAAGTCGAATTATGGCGTGGTTTCGTCAGTTTTTGGATTCGACACTATTCGACAGCCGAAACCCTCTACCGTCACACTGAATTCGACATATTCAATTAAAAACGGATTCGACACGCCCTCTGTCGAAAAACGGACCAATCGTCGAATAGTGGGCGGCCTGGATTCGACATCCCACCATTTGGAAACAGATATACGATATAAAAAAAATATGATATATATGTTGGAAAAAATATGATATATATGTTGAAAATGTCCTAAAAAACTATTCCACAAGAGAGCTGACTGTAATGGCTGCTCGTCTCCCTGAAGTCTCAAAAACGTGAGTGAGGAGAGAAGAGTGGCTATGGAGAAGTGTATCCTGGGTAAATGTGGAATCATGGGTACATTTCCCTCAGTTGAGTACAGGAAAAAAATATTCTTTTAAAAAATCGATTATATAACACTTGTGGGTCATAAATAGAAAAACCAAGTAGGTAATCCCTTCAAATATACATAGATATGCTACTAGAAATCAAAAAAGCACCAAAAAATAAAAGTATTTAAGATTTCTTATCAGCTCACGCTAGAAAAAGGAGGCACAATGAAATTGACGAAATGACTGTCGAAAAGCACTGATGTTGAATCGACATTCTTCAATTGAATATACTTTTGTCGAAATGCCGCATTTTTAACATTACAGACATGAAAGTGTCGAATAGTAAATAGTCGAAACTGAAACTACAGGTTTTTTGTCGATAAGTGCCGTATTGAATTGTCAAATCCGATTCGACATGGTTTTTTGGTAGAAAAGGTTAAGTTTTTCGACAATTTCAGTAATTCGACATCAATTGAATATACCCCTTAGAGTACAGTACTCTCAACATTAACATTGCATAAGTATATAGGAAATGTTTTACAACATGTTATTCTGGCTCCATTTTACAAATGTGTTATTAGTCTTTCTGACTTTGTGCATGCCCTGACTATCATGCGGTCATGCCTCTATTTATCACTGTAGGGAATGCCCTTATATTAAATGCTTTTGGTGGCAGGTAAAACAGTATGTCTCTAATAAATTATTACATTTATTATGTATCCCTGACATCTCTATGAGCCAAACTCACATTGCTACAAAAGGGCAGCAAAGAACTATAATTATTGATCATTTCATGTAATCCCAGAAAAAATAAGAATTTACTTACCGATAATTCTATTTCTCGGAGTCCGTAGTGGATGCTGGGGTTCCTGAAAGGACCATGGGGAATAGCGGCTCCGCAGGAGACAGGGCACAAAAGTAAAGCTTTCCGATCAGGTGGTGTGCACTGGCTCCTCCCCCTATGACCCTCCTCCAAGCCAGTTAGGTACTGTGCCCGGACGAGCGTACACAATAAGGGAGGAATTTTGAATCCCGGGTAAGACTCATACCAGCCACACCAATCACACCGTACAACTTGTGATCTAAACCCAGTTAACAGTATGATAACAGCGGAGCCTCTGAAAAGATGGCTCACAACAATAATAACCCGATTTTTGTAACTATGTACAAGTATTGCAGATAATCCGCACTTGGGATGGGCGCCCAGCATCCACTACGGACTCCGAGAAATAGAATTATCGGTAAGTAAATTCTTATTTTCTCTATCGTCCTAGTGGATGCTGGGGTTCCTGAAAGGACCATGGGGATTATACCAAAGCTCCCAAACGGGCGGGAGAGTGCGGATGACTCTGCAGCACCGAATGAGAGAACTCCAGGTCCTCCTTAGCCAGGGTATCAAATTTGTAGAATTTAGCAAACGTGTTTGCCCCTGACCAAGTAGCTGCTCGGCAAAGTTGTAAAGCCGAGACCCCTCGGGCAGCCGCCCAAGATGAGCCCACCTTCCTTGTGGAATGGGCATTTACATATTTTGGCTGTGGCAGGCCTGTCACAGAATGTGCAAGCTGAATTGTATTACACATCCAACTAGCAATAGTCTGCTTAGAAGCAAGAGCACCCAGTTTGTTGGGTACATACAGGATAACAGCAAGTCAGTTTTCCTGACTCCAGCCGTCCTGGAACATATTTTCAGGGCCCTGACAACATCTAGCAACTTGGAGTCCTCCAAGTCCCTAGTAGGTGCAAGGCACCACAATAAGCTGGTTCAGGTGAAACACTGACACCACCTTAGGGAGAGAACTGGGGACGAGTCCGCAGCTCTGCCCTGTCCGAATGGACAAACAGATATGGGCTTTTTTGAGAAAAAAACCACCAATTTGACACTCGCCTGGTCCAGGCCAGGGCCAAGAGCATGGTCACTTTTCATGTGAGATGCTTCAAATCCACAGATTTGACTGGTTTTAAACCAATGTGATTTGAGGAATCCCAGAACTACGTTGAGATCCCACAGTGCCACTGGAGGCACAAAAGGGGGTTGTATATGCAATACTCCCTTGACAAACTTCTGGACTTCAGGAACTGAAGCCAATTCTTTCTGGAAGAAAATCGACAGGGCCGAAATTTGAACCTTAATGGACCCCAATTTGAGGCCCATAGACACTCCTGTTTGCAGGAAATGCAGGAAACGACAGAGTTGAAATTTCTTTGTGGGGCCTTCCTGGCCTCACACCACGCAACATATTTTCGCCACATGTGGTGATAATGTTGTGTGGTCACCTCCTTTCTGGCTTTGACCAGGGTAGGAATGACCTCTTCCGGAATGCCTTTTTCCCTTAGGATCCGGCTTTCCACCGCCATGCCGACAAACGCAGCTGCGGTAAGTCTTGGAACAGACATGGTACTTGCTGAAGCAAGTCCCTTCTTAGCGGCAGAGGCCATAAGACCTCTGTAAGCATCTCTTGAAGTTCCGGGTACCAAGTCCTTCTTGGCCAATCCGGAGCCATGAGTATAGTTCTTACTCCTCTACGTCTTATAATTCTCAGCACCTTAGGTATGAGAAGCAGAGGAGGGAACACATACACCGACTGGTACACCCACGGTGTTACCAGAACGTCCACAGCTATTGCCTGAGGGTCTCTTGACCTGGCGCAATACCTGTCCCGTTTTTTGTTCAGACGGGACGCCATCATGTCCACCTTTGGTATTTCCCAACGGTTTACAATCATGTGGAAAAAACTTCCCGATGAAGTTTCCACTCTCCCGGGTGGAGGTCGTGCCTGCTGAGGAAGTCTGCTTCCCAGTTTCCATTCCGGGGATGAAACACTGCTGACAGTGCTATCACATGATTTTCCGCCCAGCGAAAAGTCCTTGCAGTTTTTGCCATTGCCCTCCTGCTTCTTGTGTCGCCCTGTCTGTTTACGTGGGCGACTGCCGTGATGTTTTTCCCACTGGATCAATACCGGCTGACCTTGAAGCAGAGGTCTTGCTAAGCTTAGAGCATTATAAATTTACCCTTGGCTCCAGTATATTTATGTGGAGAAAAGTCTCCAGACTTGATCACACTCCCTGGAAATTTTTTCCTTGTGTGACTGCTCCCCAGCCTCTCGGGCTGGGCTCCGTGGTCACCAGCATCCAATCCTGAATGCCGAATCTGCGGCCCTCTAGAAGATGAGCACTCTATAACCACCACAGGAGAGACACCCTTGTCCTTGGATATAGGGTTATCCGCTGATGCATCTGAAGATGCGATCCGGACCATTTGTCCAGCAGATCCCACTGAAAAGTTCTTGCGTGAAATCTGCCGAATGGAATTGCTTCGTAGGAAGCCACCATTTTTACCAGGACCCTTGTGCAATGATGCACTGTTTTTAGGAGGTTCCTGACTAGCTCGGATAACTCCCTGGCTTTCTCTTCCGGGAGAAACACCTTTTTCTGGACTGTGTCCAGAATCATCCCTAGGCACAGCAGACGTGTCGTCGGGATCAGCTGCGATTTTGGAATATTTAGAATCCACCCGTGCTGTTGTAGCAGTATCCGAGATAGTGCTACTCCGACCTCCAACTGTTCCCTGGACTATGCCCTTATCAGGAGATCGTCCAAGTAAGGGATAATTAAGACGCCTTTTCTTCGAAGAAGAATCATCATTTCGGCCATTACCTTGGTAAAGACCCGGGGTGCCGTGGACAATCCAAACGGCAGCGTCTGAAACTGATAGTGACAGTTCTGCACCACGAACCTGAGGTACCCTTAGTGAGAAGGGCAAATTTGGGACATAGAGGTAAGCATCCCTGATGTCCCGGGACACTATATAGTCCCCTTCTTCCTGGTTCGTTATCACTGCTCTGAGTGACTCCATCTTGATTTGAACCTTTGTAAGTGTTCAAAAAATTTTTTAGAATAAGTCTCACCTAGCCTTCTGGCTTCAGTACCACAATATAGTGTGGAATAATACCCCTTTTCTTGTAGTAGGAGGGGTAATTTAATTATCACCTGCTGGGAATACAGCTTGTGAATTTTTTCCCATACTGCCTCCTTGTCGGAGGGAGACCTTGGTAAAGCAGACTTCAGGAGCCTGCGAAGGGGAAACGTCTCGACATTCCAATCTGTACCCCTGGGATACTACTTGTAGGATCCAGGGGTCCTGTACGGTCTCAGCGCCATGCTGAGAACTTGTCAGAAGCGGTGGAACGCTTCTGTTCCTGGGAATGGGCTGCCTGCTGCAGTCTTCTTCCCTTTCCTCTATCCCTGGGCAGATATGATCTTATAGGGACGAAAGGACTGAGGCTGAAAAGACGGTGTCTTTTTCTGCAGAGATGTGACTTAGGGTAAAAACGGCGGATTTTCCAGCAGTTGCCGTGGCCACCAGGTCCGATGGACCGACCCCAAATAACTCCTCTTCCTTTATACGGCAATACACCTTTGTGCCGTTTGGAATCTGCATCACCTGACCACTGTCGTGTCCATAACATCTTCTGGCAGATATGGACATCGCATTTACTCTTGATGCCAGAGTGCAAATATCCCTCTGTGCATCTCGCATATATAGAAATGCATCCTTTAAATGCTCTATAGTCAATAAAATACTGTCCCTGTCAAGGGTATCAATATTTTTAGTCAGGGAATCCGACCAAGCCACCCCAGCTCTGCACATCCAGGCTGAGGCGATCGCTGGTCGCAGTATAACACCAGTATGTGTGTATATACTTTTTATGATATTTTCCAGCCTCCTGTCAGCTGGTCCTTGAGGACGGCCCTATCTATAGACGGTACCGCCACTTGTTTTGATAAGCGTGTGAGCGCCTTATCCACCCTAAGGGGTGTTTCCCAACGCGCCCTAACTTCTGGCGGGAAAGGGTATACCGCCCATAATTTTCTATCGGGGGGAACCCACGCATCATCACACACTTTATTTAATTTATCTGATTCAGGAAAAACTACGGTAGTTTTTTCACATCCCACATAATACCCTCTTTTGTGGTACTTGTAGTATCAGAAATATGTAACACCTCCTTCATTGCCTTTAACGTGTGGCCCTAATAAGGAATACGTTTGTTTATTCACCGTCGACACTGGATTCAGTGTCCCTGTCTGTGTCTGTGTCGACCGACTAAAGTAAACGGGCGTTTTAAAACCCCTGACGGTGTTTTTGAGACGTCTGGACCGGTACTAATTGTTTGTCGGCCGTCTCATGTCGTCAACCGACCTTGCAGCGTGTTGACATTATCACGTAATTCCCTAAATAAGCCATCCATTCCGGTGTCGACTCCCTAGAGAGTGACATCACCATTACAGGCAATTGCTCCGCCTCCTCACCAACATCGTCCTCATACATGTCGACACACACGTACCGACACACAGCACACACACAGGGAATGCTCTGATAGAGGACAGGACCCACTAGCCCTTTGGAGAGACAGAGGGAGAGTTTACCAGCACACACCAAAAACGCTATAATTATATAGGGACAACCTTATATAAGTGTTTTCCCTTATAGCATCTTTTTTATATATTTCTAACGCCAAATTAGTGCCCCCCCTCTCTGTTTTAACCCTGTTTCTGTAGTGCAGTGCAGGGGAGAGCCTGGGAGCCTTCCCTCCAGCCTTTCTGTGAGGGAAAATGGCGCTGTGTGCTGAGGAGATAGGCCCCGCCCCTTTTTCGGCGGCCTCGTCTCCCGCTCTTAACGGATTCTGGCAGGGGTTAAATATCTCCATATAGCCTCCGGAGGCTATATGTGAGGTATTTTTAGCCAAAATAGGTATTCATTTGCCTCCCAGGGCGCCCCCCTCCCAGCGCCCTGCACCCTCAGTGACTGCCGTGTGAAGTGTGCTGAGAGGAAAATGGCGCACAGCTGCAGTGCTGTGCGCTACCTTTAGAAGACTGAGGAGTCTTCTGCCGCCGATTCTGGACCTCTTCTTACTTCAGCATCTGCAAGGGGGCCGGCGGCAAGGCTCCGGTGACCATCCAGGCTGTACCTGTGATCGTCCCTCTGGAGCTGATGTCCAGTAGCCAAGAAGCCAATCCATCCTGCACGCAGGTGAGTTCACTTCTTCTCCCCTAAGTCCCTCGTTGCAGTGATCCTGTTGCCAGCAGGACTCACTGTAAAATAAAAAACCTAAGCTAAACTTTTCTAAGCAGCTCTTTAGGAGAGCCACCTAGATTGCACCCTTCTCGGCCGGGCACAAAAATCTAACTGGCTTGGAGGAGGGTCATAGGGGGAGGAGCCAGTGCACACCACCTGATCGGAAAGCTTTACTTTTGTGCCCTGTCTCCTGCGGAGCCGCTATTCCCCATGGTCCTTTCAGGAACCCCAGCATCCACTAGGACGATAGAGAAAAAGCATTTTGCAGCTGGAAATTAAGGGCCTAATTCAGACCTGATTGCAGCAGCAAAATTGTTCTCTAATGGGCAAAACCGAGGGGGTAATTCAGACCTGATCGCTGCTGTGCGTTTTCACCCAGCGGGCGATCAGGCATGAACTGCGCATGCGTATGCACCGCAATGCACAGGTGCGACAGACCGCAGCAACAGGGATCGCGGGTAAGTGACGGGTTTGTGTGAAAGATCCGATCGCACGGGCGTTCGCAAGGAGATTGACAGGAAGAGGGCGTTTGTGGGTGTCAACTGACCGTTTTCAAAGAGTGTCTGGAAAAACGCAGGTGTGTCCAGGCGTTGGAAGGGAGGGTTCCTGACGTCAAATCCGGTCCTGGACAGGTTGAGGTGATCGCAGCGGCTGAGTAAGTCCTGGGCTGCGCAGAGACTGCACAAAATCAGCGGCCATTTTCACGAGTTCTGCGCATGCGCAGTAGAGAAATCTCAGGGAAAATGGCCACCACGCCATTTTCCCAGAGATCTGCGCATGCGCAGTGGAGTCTGAGCCCTCTAGTGCTCAGACTCTACAGCGTCTGGGGAGAGAGGAGGCGGCCCGAACGGAGGAGGCTGAACACGGGCCTCCTCCTCTCTTAAAGCGCCCCTGGTGAGAACCACTGCTCTATTGCAATGAGCAAAGCTTTATATATGTAGCTCTTGTGTGTGTTTAAGCTTTTAGTAGTTAGCCTGCTGTGCTGTCAAAAGCTCTGCAGCAGTAAGTGATATTAAGTGGTTTTAAGGCTCCCATTCAGATAAGTTCTTCTTAAGGGACTATGGGGATCATTCCGAGTTGATCGTAGCTGTGCTAAATTTAGCACAGCTACGATCATGTACCCAGACATGCGGGGGGACGCCCAGCACAGGGCTAGTTCCCCCCGCATGCCTGTCCGCCCCCCCACCCCTCGCACAAGTACAAAAGCATCACACTGCGGCGATGCTTTTGTACTTGTGGAGTAACTTCCGGCCAGTGCAGCTCCTGCGGCTGGCCAGGAGTTGATCGTCGCTGCCCCTGGTCGAAGCGGCTGCGTGTGACGTCACGCAGCCGCAGCGGCCCGCCACTCGCACGGTCCAGCCGGATCGCACCCCCATAACGGCGCATGCGTAGTTCCGACCCGATCGCTGCGCTGCAATAACTGCAGCGAGCGATTGGCTCGGAATGACCCCCTATGGGCCTAATTCAGACCTGATCGCTCGCTATGGGGTTTTTTTTGCACTGCTGCGATCAGATAGTCGCCGTCCATAGGAGACTGTATTTCAGCTGTGCAAGTGCGCGAACGCATGTGTAGCAGAGCTGTACGAATAGCCTAAGACTTACTCAGCCGCTGCGATCACTTCAGCCTATCCGTGACCGGATTTGACGTCAAACACCCGCCCTGCAAACGCATGGACAATCCTGCGATTTTCCAACCACTCCCAGAAAACGGTCAGTTGACACCCACAAACGCCCTCTTCCTGTCAATCTCCTTGCGATCGCCCGTAAGAATGGATTCTTCGCACAAACCCATCGCTGAGCGTCGATCCACTTTGTACCTGTACGACGCGTCTGCGCATTGCGGTGCATATGCATGCGCAGTTCTGACGTGATCGCAGCGCTGCAAAAAACGCTAGCGAGTGATCAGGTCTGAATTACCCCCCATGAGGGATATGCAATCAGCTCCGATCATTTCGGAGCTAAGTAATTCACCCCACTGAGCATTCAATTAGGGCCGTTTTGAAGGTAATTTCGCCAACACCTTTTCACCCTTTTTTTTTTTTTTTTACGTGAAAAGGCACTGGCGAAAAATTCCTCAAAATCGGCGAAAATGGCCTGCATTTTGACGAAAAACACGTGAATTCGCCAATGCTTAATTAGGCCCTATGGCCCAAATGTATTAAGCCTTAAAAAGTGATAAAGTGGAGAGTGATAAAGTAAAATCCAATCAGCTTCCACACTGCTGTGTCACAGGCTGTTTGAAAAATTCTAGGAGCTGATTTGTTGATAGTTTATCACTCTCCACTTTATCACTTCTGAAGGATTAATACAATTGTGTCTATAGCTCTTTTACATTACATGCAGCTCTTGTACAATTGGACCCATAATGCGGCTAGCATGGTGGCTCTCAGAGGCGGATTGGCCCTAGGGCATACCTACCGACTTTTTGGCTGCTCTCTCCGGGAGAGAGCAGCCAGGTCGGTTCGGCAGGGGGGCGGACTGCGATGTGCGTGCAGAGGGGGGCGGACCGGAGGCGGACCGGGGCGTGGCGGAGGTGGGCCGGGGCGTGACTACGGGAATCGTGCCGTGTTAGCCCCCCCCCCCCCCGCTGTGTTATGCCGCTATTATGGCATTATACAGCAGGGGGCGTGGCTATGATGACGCGATACAACAAGAATTACTCGCTAAGTGGGCGGCCGGGCTGGGGGGGACCCCTGTAATCGGGAGACTTGCCTGCTCTTCCGGGGGGGGGGGGGGGGGGGGCCGGGAGGGTCACCCGATTTTCGGGAGCCTCCCAGCCATTCCGGGAGAGTAGGCAAGTCTGCCCTAGGGTTTACAGGGAAGATTCCCGGTGGGCCGACGCACCTGTGGGGCCTGTTTTGTTTGAGGACATGTGGTCTTTTTTAGAGACATAATGAATAAGATGCAAAATAATTTGCATATATGAAAATGACTTTGCCACTTAGCCTGTGATGATCTAGTATATGCTCTGTCTGCCTGCTTGGCTGACATATAAGATTGAGTGAATAGTGATTGGGATACGGTTGGTGTGATAAGCAAGAAAATATATCTTTCTAAAGAATGATAAAGTTTCCTGAATTCTGAAGGTGTATCATATAATGTGCTCATAATACAGTATTTTTTTTTTTTTTTTTTTAACTTCCCCCTTGATGCTGGACATCCCCACTATCTGGGAAGTCTTGGGGGGAGGGTGCTGCTGCCATGGCCCATGGCTAGACCTTACACCTCTGGTGCTGCCCAAGTGGGGCCACTAGTACAAATTCTTCCAGGGCCGCTTTTTGTTCCCAATCCGCCCCTGGTGGCTCTGTATGTATGTAATGTAGCATTAGTCCTTATTTACATGTGTATAATATGTACTTATTAATATGTCCATAATATTATATGTGCGCATCTCTTTAAAGGGTTCAGCAAGTCTGTCTGAGCTGAACCCTGAGTGTGGAATCGGGTAAGTGTTGTGGAATGACGGAGCACAGCACGGAAGTTGTGATAAACATCTATATATTTGCTGTGACTCAGCAGTGTGGATTCTGTTGTGGAATGCAAGGTGTGTTCCACAATACTAAGGCCTGAGTCAGGGGTGGCCGCAAATGCTGTTTCTACCATAATCGTGCGCGTAGCGGATGGGGGAAAATATGCGAATGGTGCTTCCAGAGGGATTTTATAGACACACCCACTGATGGCGTCTCTGATCCGCCACTTGCGTACAAAGGGGGTTATTCAGAGTTGTTAGCAAACCAAAAAAGTTTTTGGGCAAAACCATGGGCCCAATTCAGACCTGATCGCTAGGCTGTGTTTAAGTACAGCGGGCTGTCAGGTCTAAACTGCGCAGGCGCGTCGCATGGGTACAAAACGGATCGCTGCTCAGCTATGGGTTTGTGCGAAGAATCAATTTGCACGGGCGTTCGCAAGGAGATTCACAGGAAGAAGACGTTTGTGGGTGTCAACTGACCGTTTTCTGGGAGTGGTTGGAAAAATGCAGGCGTGTCCATGCGTTTGCAGGGAGGGTTCCTGGCGTCAATTCCGGTCCCGGACAGGCTGAAGTGATCGCAGCGGCTGAGTAATTCCTGGGCTACTCAGAGGCTGCGCAAGATCTGTTTGCACAGCTTTGCTACACATGCGTTCGCACACCTGCATAGCGAAAATACCCTCCCCTATGGGCGGCGACTATGCGAACTCAGGACTGCAAAAGACCCCTAGCGAGTCATCAGGTCTGAATGAGGCCCCATGTGCACTGCAGGTGGGGCAGATGTAACATGTGCAGAGAGAGTTAGATTTGGGTGGGTTATTTTGTTTCTGTGCAGGGTAATTACTGGCTGCTTTATTTTTACACTGCAATTTAGATTTCAGTTTGAACACACCCCACCCAAATCTAACTCTCTCTGCACATGTTATATCTGGCTCACCTGCACTGCACATGGTTTTGCCCATTAGCTAACAAATTTGCTGCTGCGATCAGATCTGAATTAGGCCCTATGTTGCACTGCCGGGGGGGGGGGGGCAGATGCAAAATGTGCAGAGAGATTTAGATTTGGGTGTGTTATATTGTTTCTGTGCATAGTAAATACTGGCTGCTTTATTATTACACTGCAATTCAGTATGAACACACCCCACCCAAATCTAACTCTCTCTGCACATGTTACATCTGCCCTACCTGCAGTGCAACATGGTTTTGCCCAATTGCTAACTTTTTTAATTTGCTAACAAATCTGAATAACCTCCAAAGACATGCTGTCGATAGTACATCCGTTGCACTGTTGATTATATGTCACCAACCCTGTGGTTGCCCAGAATGTCTGTTGCGAGGAAGCCGCTGGATCCTCTACAACTTCATATCAATTCGCAGTAGCAGGCTCAGCCACGGCCAGAAAACGGTTGCGACACGCCTGTGTTTTTGAACCATTTAAAAGCAGCACTGAATAGAACGTTCTTGCACAAAGATAATGAATCTTAATACACCAATTTTAAAACAACAAAACAAAATAGTTTTCTATACACCTGTATGTAAAAGAATAAATACAATGACCCAACAAGAAAACTGTAACTACCAGAGATTCCAGATGTATCCTCATTCACCTAGCGTCAATATGGAGCGAGACGCCCAGCGCGGCTGGTACAACCCTGAGAGGGGTAGCGTGCAATCTTTATCTTTACATTTTGCAGATGCAGGAAAGCACCACCCAAAGTGCTCTAGAGACCGCACAGGAATTAGTTTCACATTCAGACTCATTCGCACACACATGTACAAATGTCGCACATTGATGAGTGTAATCTAGCAGAGTAGTTTTATAGCGTACAGTTGTTTTATTTATGAAAATATGACACACATTTTGTATGGGAAAATAAAGCCGCCTGGGATGTCCGTCAAAATCACACTGCTGGGGCCAGAGAAGTTGCGCTCAAAGACGCAGTCAATGGCTACTGCATGCCAGAAAACAAAGGCCGAAGCACACATATTTCTGGAACCCCCCATGTCACCGCCCACATATGACAGCAGCATGTCAATCATAGTAATATAACTATGATTGACATGTTGCTGTCATTTGTGGGCGGTGACATGGGTGGTTCCAGAAATATGTCTGCGTCTGCCTCGTTTTCTGGGCATGCAGAAGCCATTGACTGCGTCTTTGACAGGTACATGGGGCACGGTCACAGGACCAGATCTGAACACGCACAGTGCGGCTCCTGCGCAGATCTGAATATATCAGAGATTTGTGTGTCTTCAATACTATGGGGTCTATTCATGAAGCAGTGAAAAGTGTGGAGAAGTGAGCCAGTGGAGAAGTTGCCCATGGCAACCAATCAGCATTGAAGTAACATTTATAATTTGCACACTTTAAAATTATACAGAGCAGCTGATTGGTTGCCATGGGCAACTTCTCCACTGGCTCACTGCTCCACTCTTTTCACTGCTTCATGAATAGACCCCTGAATGTCAGTATTTGTGCCTCCCACAACACAAGCCATGCAGTAACTTGATTAGCAGATTTAAATATGAATAAACAGAGAGAGAGAGAGAGAGAGAGAGAGAGAGAGAGAGAGAGAGAGAGCCCTCGGCTCAGTTTTTTTCCTCTACTATTTGACATGCACTAAATATAGAATATTATCCTTGTTCAATATTCCCTCTGCCCTAAAGCAGATTCCACTGCTTCCTGGTTGTCATGGCAATAGCCGATGCTTCCTGACTTATGCATGGATGTGATTGGGTACAAGACTGCAGGTGCAGATTCTGGGTATGATTGGGTAGAGGCTGCAGGTGCAGATTCTCATTGGGTCAGACCTGTCATTGTCGCCGGGGGAAAGATACAGCAGTAGCAGAGTAAAGGGATTCTGTGCTCGGGGACAACTGATATAAAGAAGATTGCCAACACAGGGCCTAATTCAGACCTGGTCGCACGCAGGCTATTTTTGCACTGCTGCGACCAGGTAATCGCTGCCTACAGGGGAGGGGGTAAACGCTTTGCAGGGTGCAATCGGCTGTGCAGTGAACTGTACAAACAGTTTCTGCACAGCTCAGGACTTACTCGGCCGCTGCAACGATCCGGGATGTTGCTGACGTCAGGAACCCTCCCTGGAAACGTCCGGGCACGCCTGCGTTTTTCCGGACACTCCCAGAAACTGGTGAGTTGCCGCCCACAAATGCCTTCTGCCTGTCAACCTTCTTGCGGTAGCCGGTGCGATAGCTTTCTTCATAAGATTCGTCGCTGCATGGCGCCGCTGTCGCCGGCGGCTGACGCGCCTGCGCATTGCGGGTCACACGCATGCGCAGTTCAAACCCGATCGCACGGCTGCGAAAAAATGCAGCGTGCGATCGGGTCTGAATGACCCCCTTAGTACACTGTAGATTCTGTCAGAGGAACTGATAATGCGTTTCTCCAGCCTTCTTGACACTTGGGAGATTAAATCATGCGAAGGATTAAATATTCTCTGTACGGCGCGGCAAAATATGATGGCGCTATATATATATAGAAAATAATAATAGATAATTAAGACTTTGGGAGAGATTTATCACACCTTCTAAAGAGGACCGGTGGAGATGTTGCTCAAACCAACCAGTCAGATTCTAGCTATTTCTTTATTTGATGCATTCTATAAAATGGGCGTGGTATTGAAAGTCGACAGTAACTAGGTCGACAATGTCTAGGTCGACCACTATTGGTCGACAGTAACTAGGTCGACAGGGTGTCTAGGTCGACAGGGTCTGTAGGTCGACATGTTCTAGGTCGATAGGTCAAAAGGTCGACATGAGTTTTTAATGTTATTTTGGTGTCGTTTTCTTCGTAGAGTGACCGGGAACCCCAATTAGTGCTTCGCTCGCCATGCTTCGGGCATGGTGCCTTCGCTCCGCTACCGCTTGGCACAGATTACCGTTCCAATTGTAGTCCACGTGGATCATTAAGTATGAAAAGGTTCAAAAAAAGAAAAAAATTGTGAAAAACTCATGTTGACCTTTTGACCTAGAACATGTCGACCTAAAGACCCTGTCGACCTAGTTACTGTCGACCAATAGTGGTCGACCTAGACATTGTTGACCTAGTTACTGTCGACTTTCAATCCGGATCCCCTATAAAATAATAGCTAGAATAGGGATTGGTTGCTGTGGGTGACATCACCACTCAGGGACAGATTTAGGGGTCAGGGCACCGCTAGATACAACAGTAACGGCCCCACTGCCCAATTTTATTAATGTCACTGACTAGACAGCAGGGAAGTGGACAAGTGGAGAAATTACCCACAGCAACCAATCATTACAAGCAGGGACGCGTCTAGGCCCAGACGGAGTCTGCACACGGGCCTCCTCCTCTCTTGCCTGCAGAGCTGTAGATTCTGGGCACTAGGGTCACTAGGGGACCATAGCGCTCTCCCTGAGTCTAGTGCGCATGCGCACATCTCTGGGAAAATGGCCAATGCACCATTTACCAGAGATTTGCTTAGAGATGCTGCCGCCGATGGAGGACTCCGGAGAGGTGAGTATTTAAAAAATGGGTTGCAGGATGTGCAGTGTGGGCCCTCACTGTACCCCGGGGGCCTGTGTGCACCGCACACACTGCACCCATTGTAAATACAGTACGCCAGTGATTACAAGGTGTTACTCCACGTACATCACCACATGGAACTAAAAGGGACACAATGGGGCCCTAAGCATAACAGGAAAAATAACTTTTTATATTTCATCCTTGATGCGGATTGCAGATTGGCATTATTTGTTTCCTACGGAATCTGTGTTTCGAGTGCTCGTGTGCTTTGGGGAAATAAAATGACTCGGATCAGTCTGCAGCCAGCTACAGCTGCATTGTTTAAGGAAAACATCTGTTTGGGAATAACGCATTTCTCTGAGCCGGAATAGGTAATGTAATGAAAACAAGATCCATGCACTACATATTGTTAAACACAGAGAGCGTATTTGTGTCCATATTAAAAAGCTGCCAGATCATGCTGCTATGGAAACGCTGCCATATACGCGACACACAGGAACTGGGAGAGCTTTTATTAGCAGAGGATTGCATGGGTGACACCTAACACAAAAAGAATCCAGCTTTTATATTGGGCTTGTGTCACTGTATAAATATAGGAAATGCATCTAGACAGCCGTCTCTAAAGAGCACGGAACAGCAAGGTAACAATACTGTAATGCATTCATTAACAGATATACATATTTATCTTGTAAAAATGACATTGTCATAGCTAGTTTTAACAGCATCAAACAGGACCAAAGAGTGAAACATTGTAACCAGGGAATTCTGGGCATATATGCAAATTGTTCCTGACTTGCCCCAACTGGGTAAATAGATATCCAGCAATTGCTAAATCTTTATCAAGGCCGTACATTGGATTGTACCCTTTAAATCACTGTACATCATTAAATGTGTGAGTAAACCTTTATATTAAGAAGTAGTGATTAATAAAAAGTACTTATGAATTGGTGTCACATTACTGCACCAGGAAACAGGAGCGTTTAGTAGCAGGAATATCCCCCATTGAAATTAATGAATATGGTTAGCATGTATATAACAGAGAAAATGCTGTGGTCACCTATTCGCTATAGTAGTATGAGTGGCATAAGATAGTTTCGGCACGTGTCTGCCCACGCTAAGCCCACGTGATTGGAGTGAGACTTCTGCTGCTCATAGCTTTTCCACCAATCAGCGAAGGCCTCAGCCACTGCAGTACGGATGGTATAAGAGGAGTCAGACCAGTCAGAGAAGGGCTCAGCCACTGCAGTACGGATGGTATAAGAGGAGTCAGACAAATCAGAGAAGGGCTCAGCCACTGCAGTACGGATGGAATAAGAGGCGTCAGACCAATCAGAGAAGGGCTCAGCCACTGCAGTACGGATGGAATAAGAGGCGTCAGACCAATCAGAGAAGGGCTCAGCCATTGCAGTACGGATGGAATAAGAGGCGTCAGACCAATCAGAGAAGGGCTCAGCCATTGCAGTACGGATGGTATAAGAGGAGCCAATACTGAGAGCACAGAGAGAGAGGAAGCCGCCAGTCTGCAGAGAAATGGAGGAGGAAACGGAGAGGGAAATAAACTGAGCGGAACATAAAGGGAGGGAGAGAGTAAATGGGGGTCATTGAGGAAATAAAGGAGGGAGAAGTGGACGGTAAGTGTGGGGAAGGAAGACAAAGAGAAAAAAGAGAGTTATGAGTGGTTAAGGTTGAAATGATCAATAATCTATATTACAGGACAGAGCTCAAGTATAATACAGGGTAGCACTCAGAACGCACTGTACATGATGCACAATACCAAGCTTTTATTGTCTATAGCCAGAGACCTAGGAAAAAGTGCTCTAGGCAGCTGCCAATGGGACTCTGGCTAGAGTGCAGGGTATGTTACAGTGGCTATAATGAGTGCGGTACGGGCCCATGGGTCATTGGGAGCCATAGTTCCAGTATGAATGGTCGACAATGTTAAGGTTGACAGTCATTAGGTCGACCACTATTGGTCCACAGTGACATGGTCGACATGGACAGATTGTGGACACATGAAAATGGTCGACACGTGAACGGTCGACACATGAAAAGGTCGACATAGACATTTTTTTTTACTGTTTTTGGTGTCATTTTTTCCGTAACATGAACAGGAACCCCAATTAGTATCTCGCGTCCCCTTGCATGGCTCGTTTCACTCGCCACGTGTCAATCATTTTTCGTGTGTCGACCATGTTACTGTCAACCTAATGAGTGTCGACCTTAACACTGTCGACCACCTGAACGGATACTGGGAGTCATCACCACACACCCTGCACCCACAAAAGACACTCCACTGTGCAGCGACCCCCTTCCCCATGCCTTCAGCTGGCAGTGGCTTCTGTCTGGTGCGGTCATCGGAATGATGGCGCCAACACAACAAATAATATTGGTAACTTCTGTGCAAGTCCCATCCTCCCAAAGACATCACTGGAAAGGATGGCACGTCAGTGACAGGTATGGGGGAGGGGGGATAAAGTATGTGAGCGAATCTCTGTTGAGCGGAGCACTTCATAGTAACGGCAGGAAGACACACTCGGTGATTGTGGCGGTATGCATGAGAAAATCACCAATCAGCAGCAATCAGTTAACATTTCATTTAATCCTTGGCATAAATAAAATCTACGACATTATATAAATGACACATTTATTTCAAACTATAATATAGAGCGAAATTCTGGAACCCAGTAGCTTAAACAACAATCAGAAAATCCACATTGCCTGCAGGGAGAATAAGTATCGGTGCACTCTGAATTACTAGTGACATTTTGTCACATCAAGATCTAAGTATCTCCGCTGAAATGTGTGATGCCAGGCCAGGATGCTATTTGGCAGTAATTGGCAGGGTGTCCAAGGAGATTTGGAGAGATTTTAATTATCAGGGTGAAAATAGAATTTGGCTGCTCGTACAGTATTTAGCAGCGGACCGTTGCGGAGGATCTGTCTGGGTGTAACCTCTGTCACCAAAGCAATGCGCAAATCAGAACAGTTCAGAATTCGTAATAACGCACATCACAAGTATTATAATAATTCTGGAAATAATGCAACCTCTTTACTGGAAAGATTCTCTGTCTGCCAGCCCCATGGTAAAGAAAATGGTATTTTATTAAAAAAAAACCCTGAAGTTATATTACATCATCCAACTGGATTTTCCCTCTTCAGATGATTTTAACGAGTAGCTAAACTTTAACACCACTGTAAATGTTGAATTAGAAGAACAAGCCGCAACACATCCTACAGGGCTATAATACGAGTTGTGCAACTGGTTCTGCTGCTCAGGGTGTCTAAGGGGGTGGCATCATGGGCGTAACTATAGTGGGTGCAAGGAGTGCCATTGCTATGGGGCCCAGAGGCTTAGGGGGGGCCTGGACCCAGGGAATAAAGTTGCATACCAATTTCCCAGATTGGACTGCTAAGCAATTGGGTCTGATCCATAGGCGTGCGCAGCTTATTTTATTAGGGGGTGCACCGCAGGAGGGGTGTGTCTAACACCACCTTATGGGCATGTCTATCACTGCCCAGAGACTATTACATTCTCTCAGTAAAATCACATGGCTTAATCTAATTTTTTCCCTAGTTAGTTCCTAATAACGTAGATATAATACGGCGGCCGGTACTGACTGTCTGCTACGGCATAACCCTGAGTCCTAGCTGCACCCTATCGCTGCTTACACTTCCCCAACCTATCCCTGACCCAGTGACGGAACTAGAGAGTGGTGGGCCTAGGTGCATATGCATTCCCTCCCCACCCCTTGCTCCCCCAAGCACCTACACCCTAATTTTGAGTGGGACATTCTGAAAAGTATGGGAGATGTAGGGAGCTGAACATTTGAGTTTTAATAGAACACAAGTACAGTTTAAAATATACACGTGCCATCAGAGCCACATCTGCCTCTTTCTATGCCATCACACTCTTCCTCCGCAGGACACCAGCATTTGTCATACGTGTCCCCATGCTCAAAAGCTACTGACAGTAGTGCCCCTTACTCCCATTATGCCACACAGTACGATCCAAATACACCTTATGCCACAGAGTATGATCCAAATTCACATTATACCACACAGTATGATCCAAATACACATTATGCCACAGAGTATGATCCTAATTCTCATTATACCACACAGTATGATCCAAATACACATTATGCCACAGAGTATGATCCAAATTCACATTACGCCACAGAGTATGATCCAAATTCACATTACGCCACAGAGTATGATCCAAATACACATTTTGCCACAGAGTATGATCCTAATTCACATTATGCCACAGAGTATGATCCAAATTCACATTATGCCACAGAGTATGAGACGAAATTCATATTATGACACATGGTATGAGCCAAAAGTCACATTATGCCACACGATATGAGTCGAAATTCATATTATGCCACACGGTATAAGCCAAATTCACATTATGCCCAGAGCCAGCCCTAATCAATTTGATGCCCTAGGCAGATTTTGGCTGATGCCCTGAACGCTGTGTTGCGAATAGTTGCAGCCAGCATTTGCTCCATAGACGTCTATGGCATGTGTGTGAATATACACGCGTGCATCATAGACTAAGGCACACTAGTCACGCCATCCATGCTGCAATGATGGATGAGCGGCGGCAACATCTGTAGCTCCGCCTCTGACCCAGCACAGCACCCATCATCCAGCACGACCATGAAGCCTTACCCCGCTGGAGTAGACAGTGGTAGAAGTAAATGACTGCAGGTCAGGGGGCACCTCGACCACCAAGAGAGAAAGGGGGAGATGGGGGGGGGGAGATAGGCAGAGAAAAGGAGGGAGAAAGAGAGGGGGTAAGATGCAAAGAAAGGAGAGAGACAGCGGGGCCCATTTATCAAAAAATATTTGTGGCTATGTCCCCGAAAAACACCCGCTTTCATAAATTAGCCGCAAATATGAGGTTTCCCTGGTATGTATAAAGAAGGGATTGCAGCAAGTATCGGAGATACCTGCTGCGATCCCTCCATTTCCGCCCGCAGCCGCATCAACCATAGGTTTCTATGGGGGATGCAATGCTGCACAATGTATCCCGATATTGTTCCCCGCAGCTACTGCAATATTTGACCGCAATACCCCATTGTATCCTATGGGCTACAGATCAGGGGAAAATAGATCCGGCTGGGTTCCCCGAGAACCTTCCGCCAGAAATGCCTCAGTGCATCGCATATTGCAATAGGATCCTGGGTGGTAAGATCCCACCCAGATCACATTCAATATGTAATCCATGACAAATGGGCCCCATAGAGAGAGAAAGTAAGGGGGAAAGAGGGAGAGAGGAGAGAGACATATAGAGTGGGGGTGGGGGAGGGAGAGAGAGGGAAAGGTAGAGAGGGAGAAGGAGGAAAAGATAGGGCGAGAGGGGGAGGGAAAGATAGGGAGAGAGAGAGAGGTTTCATGAGAATGAAAATATAGTAAACATACACTGATACTTACCACACTGTGTCAGTTTCCGCATGGGTAGGGAGGGTGCCTGCGGCTGCTAGTAGACATACACTGATACTTACCACACTGTGTCAGTTTCCGCATGGGTAGGGAGGGTGCCTGCGGCTGCTTTGTGCTTCTTCTGTCATGCTGCGGTTCTAGTGTTCCTACTGCTCCTCATGGATCATGGGGGTCATTCCGACCCGTTCGCACGCTGCACTTTTTCGCAGCAGTGCGAACGGGTCAGAATTGCACATGCGCGTGGGTGGCAAAGCACAGGCGCGTCACTGCCTGGCGACGGCCGTCGCCGGGCAGCGACGAGAATAACGAAAAAAGCATACACAGCGGCGAACGCAATGACAGGAAGAGGCCGGCTGGAGGTGTCCAGTGACCGTTTTCAGGGAGTGTCCGTCCGAACGCAGGCGTGCCCAGCCGTTTCCAGGGAGGGATCCTGACGTCAGCTCCGTCCTGGATGATCGCAGCAGGTGAGTAAGTCCAGAGCTGTGCAGAGACTGCAAAAAGCACAAGCGAGCGCAGCCTTACACAGCGATTCCACCCTCCCCTGTAGGAGGCGACTACCTGATCGCAGCAGTGCAAAAAGTAGCCTGCTAGCATTCAGGTCGGAATGACCCCCCCATGTACGCTATAGCAGAGATAAAACAGGGGGTGGGGTCAGAACCTTGGGGCCCGGCACGGGTGTACTCTTTTCCCCATGTTGCCGAGTCTGCTGACACACACACCTCTTACCTTCTCCTTCCTGGCCGGGCTCCATGGGATGGCTGCTGACAGAGATCCACCTGCACCAGCAAGAGAAGGCAGGGCTGCAAGTGCACATACTGTAGATCGCCGAGCCCAGGGAAAGTTGGGGGTGTGTCCTAATCGCGGACCCCCGTGACCACGCCCACTTTTAGAAAACTCCATCCGAATCAGCAGGAACTGCCCGGCCGGGAGAGGAGGAGCACGGGACCTCAGCGCAGAAACTCACAGCTGCCCGAGTTAAGCTGAGCCGGCCCTATGCAGGCCAATGGCTCAGCATGTAGTATATCCTCTTGCCCTGCCTGCTACCGCCGCAGCAGAGGGGGGAAGCATACCTCCCAACATGACCCTCTCCAGGAGGGACACAATGCTCTGCTTCTGGACTTTTCCCTTAATTTATGATTGCCGGCACCTGTGTTGAACAGGTTACTGGATAAGAAAGGTGTTTCAGCATAGGTGCAGGCAATCATACATTAAGAGGGAAGCCCAAGAGCAGAGCATTCTGTCCCTCCTGGAGAGGGTCATGTTGGGATCTATGGGGAAGTCACACAGCCACTCCACTGTGCTGCAGCTGGCGTGGCGTGTGGGGGTGCCGCACATTAGGGGGTGCCTGTGTGCACCAGACACCCCCAGTGCGCACGCTTATGGTCTGATCCATTGCCCAGCCTGACATTATATTGTCAGTGACAGCAGTGTCTAGTGGATGATATAATGGTAAGGGGACACTGTAATGTGGCAGAATATGAACTGGAGGGCACTGTAATGTGGAGGGTACTATAATGTTACATAATAAGAACAGGAGTACTTTAATGTGGCACAATATGACATGGAGGCACTACAGTGTGGCATAACATGTACTGGGGCACTATAACGTGGCACAATTTGAACTGGAGAGCGTACTCATATGGCACAGTATGAACAGGGGGCAATGTAGTGTGGCATAATATGAACTGGGGACCAGTGGGGTCATAAGCGGGGTGCAAGCCGCACCCGGGTGTCACCCGCCGAGGGGTGACACCAAAATGCCAGCTGCTGCTCAGTGACAGGAGTCGGGTGCTGCACTTTAACATTACGTGCAGCACCTGGCTCCTGTTACCTTGTAGGAACCGGCACTGCAGCCATAGCCCCCCTGGGGGCAGCCCATATCTCCCGAACCCCCGGAATGACAAAACTGGGGTTCGGGACGCGAGGCCATGCCTGTCCGCTAACTTGCGCCCCTCCCGTTAGGCTACACCCCCCATTTCGTGGCAGCCCGCACCGGGTGTAATCAGGGGCAGTGACGCCCCTGCCTGGGACACTGTATATATTGCTCGGGACAATGTGAATTGGGTATACTGTGTGGCACATGTAAACTAGGGCACTACCATGGGGCTTAATATTAACTAGGTTCAGAAAATGACCTAGGGCACTATCATGGGACATAACATTAATAACTGCTGCAGAGGTGTGTCTCTCTAGACCCTTCAATATGCTGCTATGGGGTCTACAAAGCTCTGGGTACGGGTCGTTGGGTCGACTCAACTTAGGTCGACCACTGAAGGTCGACATGGGCATTAGGTCTACATGTACTAGGTCAACAGGTGAAAAGGTCGACATGAGTTTTTGGACTTTTTTTGGTGTTGTGTCCCCTCGCATGCTTCGGGCAAGTTGTCTCGCTTCGCTCGGCACAGGTTACCGTTCCAATCGTAGTCCACGTGGATCGTCGAGTATGGAAAAATCCAAAAAATGAAGAAGAAAAAAAGAAAAGTAAAAAACTCATGTCGACCTTTTGACCTGTCGACCTAGCACATGTCGGCCTAATGACCGCGTCGACCTAATGCATGTCGGCCTTCAGTGGTCGACCTAATGACTGTTGACCTAAGCTGTGTTGACCTAACGACCGTATCCCCTGGTTACACCCCTGGGTGGCATGTTTGCTCCCAAGACTAGAAGGCACAGGAAATCGTGAGGATGAGTTAATTAACATGGAGGAGTGGTGCAAATGACACATGCAAGAGGCGCAGCATCATGCGGTTGAGCCATGATGAAGCGATTGAAGAGAAGGCAAGCCCCGGGAGGAGGGACCGGGCCTGTTCTCCTGGGAATTTGGAAGAGCTCCCCAAAATATGTCATTCTCCCGGACCTCGTGGAGACAACATTTTAGATCTAATGATCAGATATAAAGGGCCTGTTTTAGAGTTGCTGAATGCAAAATATGCACATGGAAAGAAAACTGCATTTGCACCCCTTGCATGCAAAAGAAAGCACGTTAAAGAGCAGATTAAATTAATGGCAGCTTTTAGGCCGCAGCTCACGCTGCGCATTTATCAGCCGACTGCGAGAGAGAGAGCCAGCATCAGCTAGTGAAAGGCAATGCGCAAAGCCACGGTAACCGGTTCCGGCAGCACTTGCGCTTAATTGAATCATCCCCTGAGATAATGGCCCTCATTCCGAGTTGTTCGCTCGTTATTTTTTTTCGCAACGGAGCGATTTGTCGCAAACTGCGCATGCGCAATGTTCGCAGTGCGCCTGCGCCAAGTAAATTAGCACAAAAGTTTGGTATTTTACTCACGGCCTAACAAAGCTTTTTCATCGTTCTGGTGATCGGAGTGTGATTGACAGGAAGTGGGTGTTTCTGGGCGGAAACTGGCCGTTTTATGGGAGTGTGCGGAAAAACGCAGGCGTTTCAGGGAAAAACGCGGGAGTGTCTGGAGAAACGGGGGAGTGTCTGGGCGAACGCTGGGTGTGTTTGTGACGTCAAACCAGGAACGAAACTGACTGAACTGATCGCAGTGGAGGAGTAAGTCTGGAGCTACTCAGAAACTGCTAAGAATTTTCTATTCGCAATTCTGCTAATCTTTCGTTCGCAATTCTGCTAAGCTAAGATACACTCCCAGAGGGCGGCGGCTTAGCGTGTGCAATGCTGCTAAAAGCAGCTAGCGAGCGAACAACTTGGAATGAGGGCCTATGTAAGGCAAGTCACAGAATAATAGGAACACAAGTAGCATTCTGCAGGTTATCAGCATTTAGCAAACGTGTCTTATGGGGTGGTCTTCAGTGTGCCGACTGACGGGATCCCGGCGCACATTATACCGGCGCCGGAATCCCGACAGCCGGCATACCGACACTTTTTCTCCCTCGTGGGGGTCCACGACCCCCCTGGAGGGAGAATAAAATAGCGTGGCGCGCATAGCGCGCCACCGCAGCGTGGCGAGCGCAGCGAGCCCGCAAGGGGCCCATTTGCGCTCGCCACACTGTCGGTAAGCCGGCGGTCGGCCTCCCGGCGCCGGTATGCTGGTCGCCGGGAGCCCGACCGCCGGCATACCATAGTGAACCCGTCTTATGTACAGCAACAAAGACTGATCCAATGACAAAATGAAATAAAAAGTCTCTGTATACCTGAAGTTATCTGGGTAGTCTGCTATGGCCATATTGATGACATCGATGGCGTGTTTATACTGCTTCTGTGCTGAAAACAGCAGGGCCAGCAGGTGAAGGCAGTGCAGATCATCTTTACGGAGTTTAAGCGCTTCCTGTAGGTGTTCTATTCCATCCGATATCTTTAACAAAGAAGAAAACACTAGTCAAACGCGTTGCTCAAAATCAATATACCAAAATTTTACTGTATACCAAAAATGTTAGAAAGAACTCGTTATAGCAACTAAATTTAGGGCAGAAAATAAATTGTCAAGGGCTTCTCTGCAATTTACAAACCAAAGGGAAAAAGCGCGAGCCCTCACTCAATACTTTTTCTATGGTAAAAAAAATCATAACTTTGACGCATTGTTCCTAAGCAGCCTGACCACTCATCAACATTCTGCAACCGTGTTGCTCACCTATATCACATACCCTATCAAATGACACCTGAACCATCAGAATCAGTGTTGTCATTGTAGAGTAGGTGCCGATTAAATATATAGATTAAAACTTCCTCCATGGTAACAAAATATATATATATATATATATATATATATATATCTATATATATATATATATATCCTTTATATGGGCGGCACTCAGAGACTTTCACCAGGCAAGTTAAGTGCAAAAAAGACCCCACTGGGCCAATTTAATGGTTACGTTTCGGGGTATTATCCCCTTCTCAGACCTCAGGTCTGTGACAGAATGTGCAAGCTGAATTGTACTACAAATCCAACGAGCAATAGTCTGCTTAGAAGCAGGAGCACCCAGCTTGTTGGGTGCATACAGGATAAACAGCGAGTCAGATTTTCTGACTCCAGCCGTCCTGGAAACATATATTTTCAGGGCCCTGACAACGTCTAGCTACTTGGAGTCCTCCAAGTCCCTAGTAGCCGCAGGCACCACAATAGGTTGGTTCAGGTGAAACGCTGAAACCACCTTAGGGAGAAACTGAGGACGAGTCCTCAATTCCGCCCTGTCCGAATGGAAAATCAGATAAGGGCTTTTACAGGATAAAGCCGCCAATTCTGTCACGCGCCTGGCCCAGGCCAGGGCCAACAGCATGACCACTTTCCATGTGAGATATTTTAACTCCACAGATTTAAGTGGTTCAAACCAATGTGACTTTTGGAACCCAAAAACTACATTGAGATCCCAAAGTGCCACTGGAGGCACAAAAGGAGGCTGTATAAGCAGTACCCCTTTTACAAACGTCTGAACTTCAGGGACTGAAGCTAGTTCTTTTTGGAAGAAAATTGACAGGGCCGAAATTTGAACCTTAATGGACCCCAATTTCAGGCCCATAGACACTCCTGTTTGCAGGAAATGTAGGAATCGACCCAGTTGAATTTCCTCCGTCGGGCCTTACTGGCCTCGCACCACGCAACATATTTTCGCCAAATGCGGTGATAATGTTTTGCGGTTACATCCTTCCTGGCTTTGATCAGGATAGGGATGACTTCATCCGGAATGCCTTTTTTCCTTCAGGATCCGGCGTTCAACCGCCATGCCGTCAAACGCAGCCGCGGTAAGTCTTGGAACAGACAGGGTCCTTGCTGGAGCAGGTCCCTTCTTAGAGGTAGAGGCCACGGATCCTCCGTGAGCATCTCTTGAAGTTCCGGTTACCAAGTCCTTCTTGGCCAATCCGGAGCCACGAATATAGTGCTTACTCCTCTCCATCTTATCAATCTCAGTACCTTGGGTATGAGAGGCAGAGGAGGGAACACATACACTGACTGGTACACCCACGGTGTTACCAGAGCGTCTACAGCTATTGCCTGAGGGTCCCTTGACCTGGCGCAATACCTGTCGAGTTTTTCCCAACGGTTTATAATCATGTGGAAGACTTCTGGGTGAAGTCTCCACTCTCCCGGGTGGAGGTCGTGTCTGCTGAGGAAGTCTGCTTCCCAGTTGTCCACTCCCGGAATGAATACTGCTGACAGTGCTATCACATGATTTTCCGCCCAGCGAAGAATCCTTGCAGCTTCTGCCATTGCCCTCCTGCTTCTTGTGCCACCCTGTCTGTTTACGTGGGTGACTGCCGTGATGTTGTCCGACTGGATCAACACCGGCTGACCTTGAAGCAGAGGTCTTGCTAAGCTTAGAGCATTGTAAATGGCCCTTAGCTTCAGGATATTTATGTGAAGTGATGTCTCCAGGCTTGACCATAAGCCCTGGAAATTCCTTCCCTGTGTGACTGCTCCCCAGCCTCGCAGGCTGGCATCCGTGGTCACCAGGACCCAGTCCTGAATGCCGAATCTGCGGCCCTCTAGAAGATGAGCACTCTGCAACCACCACAGGAGGGACACCCTTGTCCTTGGTGACAGGGTTATCCGCTGATGCATCTGAAGATGCGACCCGGACCATTTGTCCAGCAGGTCCCACTGGAAAGTTCTTGCGTGGAATCTGCCGAATGGGATTGCTTCGTAGGAAGCCACCATTTTACCCAGAACCCTTGTGCATTGATGCACTGAGAGTTGGCTCGGTTTTAGGAGGTTCCTGACTAGCTCGGATAACTCCCTGGCTTTCTCCTCCGGGAGAAACACCTTTTTCTGGACTGTGTCCAGGATCATCCCTAGGAACAGAAGACGAGTCGTCGGAACCAGCTGCGATTTTGGAATATTGAGAATCCAATCGTGCTGCCGCAACACTACCTGAGATAGTGCTACACCGACCTCCAACTGTTCCCTGGATCTTACCCTTATCAGGGAATCGTCCAAGTAAGGGATAACTAAAATTCCCTTCCTTCGAAGGAATATCATCATTTCGGCCATTACCTTGGTAAAGACCCGGGGTGCCGTGGACCATCCATACGGCAGCGTCTGAACTGATAGTGACAGTTCTGTACCATAAACCTGAGGTACCCTTGGTGAGAAGGGTAAATTGGGACATGAAGGTAAGCATCCTTGATGTCCCGAGACATCATGTAGTCCCCTTCTTCCAGGTTCGCAATCACTGCTCTGAGTGACTCAATCTTGAATTTGAACCTCTGTATGTAAGTGTTCAAAGATTTTAGATTTAGAATCGGTCTCACCGAGCCGTCCGGCTTCGGTACCACAACAGTGTGGAATAATACCCCGTTCCCTGTTGCAGGAGGGGTACCTTGATTATCACCTGCTGGGAATACAGCTTGTGAATGGCTTCCAAAACTGTCTCCCTGTCAGAAGGAGACATCGGTAAAGCCGACTTTAGGAAACGGCGAGGGGGAGACGTCTCGAATTCCAATTTGTACCCCTGAGATATCATCTGAAGGATCCAGGGGTCTACTTGCGAGTGAGCCCACTGCGCGCTGAAATTCATTGAGACGGGCCCCCCACCGTGCCTGATTCTGCTTGTAAAGCCCCAGCGTCATACTGAGGGCTTGGCAGAGGCGGGAGAGGGTTTCTGTTCCTGGGAACTGGCTGATTTCTGCAGCCTTTTTCCTCTCCCTCTGTCACGGGGCAGAAATGAGGAACCTTTTGCCCGCTTGTCCACGAAAAGACTGCGCCTGATAATACGGCGTCTTCTCATGTTGAGAGGCGACCTGGGGTACAAACGTGGATTTCCCAGCTGTTGCCGTGGCCACCAGGTCTGAAAGACCGACCCCAAATAACTCCTCCCCTTAATAAGGCAATACTTCCAAATGCCGTTTGGAATCCACATCACCTGACCACTGTCGTGTCCATAACCCTCTACTGGTAGAAATGGACAACGCACTTAGACTTGATGCCAGTCGGCAAATATTCCGCTGTGCATCACGCATATATAGAAATGCATCTTTCAAATGCTCTATAGGCAATAATATACTGTCCCTATCTAGGGTATCAATATTTTCAGTCAGGGAATCCGACCACGCCAACCCAGCACTGCACATCCAGGCTGAGGCGATTGCTGGTCGCAGTATAACACCAGTATGTGTGTAAATACATTTTAGGATACCCTCCTGCTTTCTATCAGCAGGATCCTTAAGGGCGGCCATCTCAGGAGAGGGTAGAGCCCTTGTTCTTACAAGCGTGTGAGCGCTTTATCCACCCTAGGGGGTGTTTCCCAACGCACCCTAACCTCTGGCGGGAAAGGATATAATGCCAATAACATTTTAGAAATTATCAGTTGTTATCGGGGGAAACCCACGCATCATCACACACCTCATTTAATTTCTCAGATTCAGGAAAACTACAGGTAGTTTTTCCTCACCGAACATAATACCCCTTTTTGGTGGTACTCGTATTATCAGAAATGTGTAAAACATTTTTCATTGCCTCAATCATGTAACGTGTGGCCCTACTGGAAGTCACATTTGTCTCTTCACCGTCGACACTGGAGTCAGTATCCGTGTCGGCGTCTATATCTGCCATCTGAGGTAACGGGCGCTTTAGAGCCCCTGACGGCCTATGAGACGTCTGGACAGGCACAAGCTGAGTAGCCGGCTGTCTCATGTCAACCACTGTCTTTTATACAGAGCTGACACTGTCACGTAATTCCTTCCAACAGTTCATCCACTCAGGTGTCGACCCCCTAGGGGGTGACATCACTATTACAGGCAATCTGCTCCGTCTCCACATCATTTTTCTCCTCATACATTTCGACACAAACGTACCGACACACAGCACACACACAGGGAATGCTCTGATAGAGGACAGGACCCCACTAGCCCTTTGGGGAGACAGAGGGAGAGTTTGCCAGCACACACCAGAGCGCTATATATATACAGGGATAACCTTATATAAGTGTTTTTCCCCTTATAGCTGCTGTATTGTTAATACTGCGCCTAATTAGTGCCCCCCTCTCTTTTTTAACCCTTTCTGTAGTGTAGTGACTGCAGGGGAGAGCCAGGGGAGCTTCCCTCCAACTGAGCTGTGAGGGAAAATGGCGCCAGTGTGCTGAGGAGATAGGCTCCGCCCCTTTTTCGCAGACTTTTCTCCTGCTTTTTTATGGATTCTGGCAGGGGTAAAAATTCATCCATATAGCCCTGGGGGCTATATGTGATGTATTTTCGCCAACCAAGGTGTTTTTATTGCTGCTCAGGGCGCCCCCCCCTAGCGCCCTGCACCCTCAGTGACCGAAGTGTGAAGTGTGCTGAGGAGCAATGGCGCACAGCTGCAGTGCTGTGCGCTACCTTGGTGAAGACAGGACGTCTTCTGCCGCCGATTTTCCGGACCTCTTCTGTCTTCTGGCTCTGTAAGGGGGCCGGCGGCGCGGCTCTGGGACCCATCCATGGCTGGGCCTGTGATCGTCCCTCTGGAGCTAATGTCCAGTAGCCTAAGAAGCCCAATCCACTCTGCACGCAGGTGAGTTCGCTTCTTCTCCCCTTAGTCCCTCGATGCAGTGAGCCTGTTGCCAGCAGGTCTCACTGAAAATAAAAAACCTAAAACTAAACTTTTCACTAAGCAGCTCAGGAGAGCCACCTAGTGTGCACCCTTCTCGTTCGGGCACAAAAATCTAACTGAGGCTTGGAGGAGGGTCATAGGGGGAGGAGCCAGTACACACCAGGTAGTTCTAAAGCTTTACTTTTGTGCCCAGTCTCCTGCGGAGCCGCTATTCCCCATGGTCCTTACGGAGTCCCCAGCATCCACTTAGGACGTTAGAGAAATCCTGGGTTTTTGCTCGAGACCCCCTTTCACACTACACCTGAGACCTGGGAAATTCTAGGGTCGACTCCTTTCAGACATAAACCTGGTCTGCCCTGGCATTCTACAGGCTTATGTCATACAAACACATACACGTCATACACACACGTCACACTCATATACACATATACCTGTCATACACACACGTCACTCTCCTTGCAGCAGGGAGCGCAGCCCCCCGCCCTGCAGTGCAGACCCCCTCTTTGCAGTACGGAGTGCAGCCTCCGCCCGGCAGCCCCACCCCACCAAGCAGCCCCAGACAGCCTATCAGTGCGACTGGGTTGACACTTTTCAGACATACAGAAATCTCGGGTTGATGCGCGTTCACGTGCAAAAACCCGTGATTTTAGAGTATGTCTGAAAATAAGATTTTACTTACCGGTAAATCTATTTCTCGTAGTCCGTAGTGGATGCTGGGGACTCCGTAAGGACCATGGGGAATAGACGGGCTCCGCAGGAGACATGGGCACTTTAAGAAAGAATTTGGATTCTGGTGTGCTCTGGCTCCTCCCTCTATGTCCCTCCTCCAGACCTCAGTTAAAGAAACTGTGCCCGGAAGAGCTGACAGTACAAGGAAAGGATTTTGGGAATCCAGGGTAAGACTCATACCAGCCACACCAATCACACCGTATAACTTGTGATAACTTTACCCAGTTAACAGTATGAACAATACAGAGCATCAGATAAACCCTGATGCAACTATAACATAACCCTTATTCAAGCAATAACTATATACAAGCATTGCAGAAGAAGTCCGCACTTGGGACGGGCGCCCAGCATCCACTACGGACTACGAGAAATAGATTTACCGGTAAGTAAAATCTTATTTTCTCTAACGTCCTAGTGGATGCTGGGGACTCCGTAAGGACCATGGGGATTATACCAAAGCTCCCAAACGGGCGGGAGAGTGCGGATGACTCTGCAGCACCGATTGAGCAAACGATAGGTCCTCCTCAGCCAGGGTATTAAACCTGTAGAACTTTGCAAACGTGTTTGAACCTGACCAAGTAGCAGCTCGGCATAGTTGTAATGCCGAGACCCCTCGGGCAGCCGCCCAAGAAGAGCCCACCTTCCTAGTGGAATGGGCTTTCACTGATTTTGGCTGCGGCAATCCAGCCACAGAATGAGCCTGCTGAATCGTGTTACAGATCCAGCGAGCAATAGTCTGCTTTGAAGCAGGAGCACCAAGCTTGTTGGATGCATACAGGATAAACAGTGACTCCGCTTTCCTGACTCTAGCCGTATTGGCTACATCTAGTAACTCGAAATCCTCCAAGTCACGAGTAGCCACAGGCACCACAATATGAAAGGATGAGACCACTTTTGTCAGGAAATTGTGGACGTGTCCTCAATTCCGCTCTATCCATATGGAAAACCAAATATGGGCTTTTATGAGACAAAGCCACTAATTTTGACACGCGCTTAACCGAAGCCAAGGCTAATAGCATGACCACCTTCCACGTGAGATACTTCAACTCCACTGTTTTAAGTGGTTCAAACCAGTGTGATTTCAGGAAACTTAACACCACGTTAAGATCCCAAGGTGCCACTGGAGGCACAAAAGGAAGCTGAATATGCAGCACTCCTTTCACAAACGTCTGAACTTCTGGTAGAGAAGTCAACTCCTTTTGAAAGAAAATGGAAAGGGACGAAATCTGGACCTTAATTGAGCCTAACTTCAGGCCCAAATCCACTCCTGACTGAAGGAAGTGAAGGAAACGGCCCAGCTGAAACTCCTCTGTAGGAGCGTTGCTGGCCTCACACCAAGAAACATATTTTCGCCATATCCGGTGATAATGTTTAGCTGTTACGTCCTTTCTAGCCTTTATCAGCGTAGGAATTACCTCCTCCGGAATACCCTTTTCTGCTAGGATTCGGCGTTCAACCGCCATGCCGTCAAACGCAGCCGCGGTAAGTCTTGGAAGAGACAGGGTCCCTGTTGCAACAGATCCTGTCTTAGAGGAAGAGGCCACGGATCCTCTGTGAGCAATTCTTGCAGATCTGGATACCAAGTCCTTCGTGGCCAATCTGGAACAATGAGAATTGTTCTTACTCCTCTTTTTCTTATTATCCTCAGTACCTTGGGTATGAGAGGAAGAGGAGAAAATACATAGACCGTCTGGAACACCCACGGTGTCACCAGGGCGTCTACAGCTACCGCCTGAGGGTCCCTTGACCTGGCGCAATAGCTCTGTAGCTTTTTGTTGAGGCGTGACGCCATCATGTCTATCTGTGGTAATTCCCACCGATTTGTAATCTGTGTGAAGACTTCTTGATGAAGTCCCCACTCTCCCGGGTGTAGGTCGTGTCTGCTGAGGAAGTCTGCTTCCCAGTTGTCCACTCCCGGGATGAACACTGCCGACAGTGCACTTACGTGATTCTCCGCCCAGCGAAGAATCCTGGTGGCTTCCGCCATCGCCACTCTACTCCTTGTGCCGCCTTGGCGGTTTACATGAGCCACTGCGGTTATGTTGTCTGACTGAATCAGAACCGGTTGGTCGCGAAGTAGGCACTCCGCTTGACGTAGGGCGTTGTATATGGCCCTTAGTTCCAGGATGTTGATGTGAAGGCAAGTCTCCTGACTTGACCACAGGCCTTGGAAATTTCTTCCCTGTGTGACTGCCCCCCACCCCCGGAGGCTTGCATCCGTGGTCACCAGGACCCAGTCCTGAATGCCGAATCTGCGGCCCTCTAGAAGGTGAGCACTCTGCAGCCACCACAGGAGAGACACCCTGGCCCTGGGGGACAGGGTGATTAACCGATGCATCTGAAGATGTGATCCGGACCATTTGTCCAGGAGATCCCATTGAAAGGTCCTTGCATGGAACCTGCCGAAGGGAATGGCCTCGTATGATGCCACCATCTTTCCCAGGACTCGTGTGCAGTGATGCACCGACACCTTCTTTGGTTTTAATAGGTCTCTGACCAGTGTCATGAGTTCCTGAGCCTTCTCCATCAGGAGATAAACCTTCCTCTGGTCTTTGTCCAGAATCATGCCCAGGAAGGGCAGACGAGTCGTAGGAATCAACTGCGACTTTGGAATATTTAGAATCCAGCCGTGCTGTCCTAACACTTCCAGAGAGCGTGCTACGCTGATCAGTAACTGCTCTCTTGACCTCGCTTTTATGAGGAGATCGTCCAAGTATGGGATAATTGTGACCCCTTGCTTCCGCAGGAGTACCATCATTTCTGCCATCACCTTGGTAAATATTCTCGGTGCCGTGGAGAGACTAAACGGCAACGTCTGAAATTGGTAATGGCAATCCTGTACCACAAATCTGAGGTACGCCTGATGAGGTGGATAAATGGGGACATGAAGGTATGCATCCTTTATGTCCAGTGACACCATAAAATCCCCCTCTTCCAGGCTTGCAATGACCGCTCTGAGCGATTCCATCTTGAACTTGAACCTTTTCAGGTATATGTTCAGGGATTTTAAATTCAATATGGGTCTGACCGAACCGTCCGGTTTCGGTACTACAAACATGGTCGAATAATAACCCTTTCCTTGTTAAAGGAGGGGAACTTTGACCACCACCTGTTGAAGATACAATTTGTGAATTGCAGATAACACTATCTCCCTCTCTAAGGGGGAAGCTGGTAGGGCCGATATGAGGTATCGGTGAGGGGGCATCTCTTCGAATTCCAGCTTCTATCCCTGAGACACAATTTCTATTGCCCAGGGATCCAACTGGGAGTGAACCCACTTGTGGCTGAAATTTTGGAGACACGCCCCCACCGGGCCTAGCTCCGCCTGTGGAGCCCCAGCGTCATGCGCTGGATTTAGTGGAAGCCGGGGAGGACTTCTGTTCTTGGGAACTAGCTGCGTTGTGCAGTTTTCTTCCTCTGCCCCTGCCCCTGGCAAGAAAGGATGCACCTCGGACTTTCTTGCCTCTTTGTGATCGAAAGGACTGCATTTGGTAATACGGTGCTTTCTTAGGTTGTGAGGAAAAAATTTGACTTTTCAGCAGTAGCTGTGGAGACCAGGTCCGAGAGACCGTCCCCAAACAATTCCTCACCCTTGTAAGGTAAAACCTCCATGTGCCTTTTTGAGTCGGCATCACCTGTCCATTGCCGTCCACAGGACCCTTCTGGCAGAAATCGACATTGCATTTATTCTAGAGCCCAGTAGGCTAATGTCTCTTTGAGCATCTCTCATATATAGGACAGCGTCTTTTATATGCCCCAGGGTCATTAATATAGTATCCTTGTCTAAGGTATCCAGTTCCTCAGACAAGGAGTCAGTCCATGCTGCTACAGCACTACATATCCAGGCCGATGCTATCGCTGGCCTGAGTAAGGTACCTGAATGTGTATAAATGGACTTCAGGGTACCCTCCTGCTTTCTATCCGCAGCATCTTTGAGGGTGGCCGTATCCTGTGACGGCAGGGCTACCCTCTTGGATAAGCGTGTTAAAGCTTTGTCCACCCTAGGGACGGATTCCCAGCGTAACCTGTCTGTTGGCGGGAAAGGATACGCCATAAGCATCCGTTTGGAAATCTGCAGTTTTTTATCTGGAGATTCCCAAGCCTTTTCACATAACTCATTTAGCTCATGTGAAGGGGGAAAGGTCACCACTTGCCTTTTTTCCCCGTACATATGAATCCTCTTGTCATGGACTGGGGTTTCCTCTGTGATGTGCAACACATCCTTAATTGCTATAATCATATAACGGATGGCTTTAGCCAATTTAGGCTGTAACTTTGCATCATCGTAATCGACACTGGAGTCAGAATCCATGTCGGTATCTGTGTCAACAATTTGGGATAGTGGGCGCTTTTGAGACCCTGACGGCCTCTGCGACATAGGATCAGGCACGGGTTGAGACCCTGACTCTCCTGAGGCTTCTGCTTTGTCTAACCTTTTATGTAAGGAATTAACATTATCATTTAAAACCTTCCACATATCCATCCAATCAGGTGTCGGCGCCGTCGGCGGAGACACCACATTCATTTGCTCCCGCTCTGTTTCCACATAGCCTTCCTCGTCAAACATGTCGACACAAGCGTACCGACACCACACACTCAGGGGATGCTCTTTTTGAAGACAGTTCCCCCACAAGGCCCTTTGGAGAGACAGAGAGAGAGTATGCCAGCACACACCCCAGCGCTATATAACCCAGGAATCACACAGTAACTTAGTGTTAACCCAGTAGCCGCTGTAATAATGATTTTTGCGCCTAATTATGTGCCCCCCCTCACTTTTTCACCCTCTTCTACCGTGTATCTGCAGGGGAGAGCCTGGGGAGCTTCCTCTCAGCGGAGCTGTGGAGAAAAAATGGCGCTGGTGAGTGCTGAGGAAGAAGCCCCGCCCCCTCAGCGGCGGGCTTCTGTCCCGCGTTTCTGTACAATATTATGGCGGGGGCTCATACATATATACAGTGCCCAACTGTATATATGTCTAACTTTTGCCAAGAGGTCCTAATTGCTGCCCAGGGCGCCCCCCCCTGCACCCTACAGTGACCGGAGTATGTGGGTGTAGTGTGGGAGCAATGGCGCACAGCTGCAGTGCTGTGCGCTACCTCAGTGAAGACTGGAGTCTTCTGCCGCCGATTTTGAAGTCTTCTTGCTTCTTTCACCCGGCTTCTGTCTTCCGGCTCTGCGAGGGGGATGGCGACGCGGCTCCGGGATCGGAGGACAAAGGGTGAGATCCTGTGTACGATTCCTCTGGAGCTAATGGTGTCCAGTAGCCTAAGAAGCAGGACCTATCTTCAGAGAGTAGGGCTGCTTCTCTCCCCTCAGTCCCACGATGCAGGGAGTCTGTTGCCAGCAGAGCTCTCTGAAAATAAAAAAACCTAATAAAATACTTTCTTATAGCAAGCTCAGGAGAGCTCACTAAGTAGCACCCAGCTCGTCCGGGCACAGATTCAAACTGAGGTCTGGAGGAGGGACATAGAGGGAGGAGCCAGAGCACACCAGAATCTAAATTCTTTCTTAAAGTGCCCATGTCTCCTGCAGAGCCCGTCTATTCCCCATGGTCCTTACGGAGTCCCCAGCATCCACTAGGACGTTAGAGAAAGGGGTATTAGTTACAACGTGATGTGGACAGGAAACACCAAGAGACTACACTGATGAATCTGATATGCTACACTTGTATATCTGTATGCGACTGAGTCTCTGAATCTGTATACGTAGCGCTACAGTGCAGCACCCTTGTTGTTTGCCAAGTTCTGCGGTGCTTCGTATACAGACACAGTTGCACACAGATATGTAACATAGTTTAGAGGCAAGATGTATTGTTATAGCGATATGACTGATTATCCAGCATGAGTTCTTTGGTTTCTTATTACTAGGGAAGGTTAAGGCATTTAGAAATCCCTTTATAGTCACATCAGCATTTAAGACTTCCAGTTCTGAAGCGGTAAGGTTAAAAAGGGGATAATTATGAAAGAAAGACTCAATTATCTGTTGGGACTGAGCTGGCAAGAGTGAATTAGGTAAATTGTAAAGCATGAATTAAGATATATAAGATTTAAAGAGCACGATTCCTTTCATGCACAGAATTGACACTAATTTTGTTATAATCTATAGTATAGAATAAGTTACTGTATTTCATATAATACCAGCGTTTTTCGCCAGTTGTTGATGTACACATGTATTACTGATGATCATATAAATATTAAACTCTACATTTAAACAATAGGGTTCAGTATGTTTTAACAAGATTAACAAAGTCGAGTGATAATCCTGACTACATTATATTGACAGGTGACCATTGCGACAGAGTGCATGTCAACTAGTGATGAACGGGTTCGGATCCTCGGGATCCGAACCCGCCCGAACTTCACCTTTTTTTTCACGGGTCCGAGCGACTCGGATCCTCCCGCCTTGTTCGGTTAACCCGAGCGCGCCCGAACGTCATCATCCCGCTGTCGGATTCTCGCGAGATTCGGATTCTATATAAGGAGCCGCGCGTCGCCGCCATTTTTCACTCGTGCATTGGAAATGATAGTGAGAGGACGTGGCTGGTGTCCTCTCACTTTGTTTCAGGGGGCTGCAAATATCTTTATTCTGGGGACCAGCAGTATTATAGGAGGAGTACAGTGCAGAGTATTGCTGACCAGTGACCACCATTATACGTTGTCTGCCTGAAAAACGCTCCATATCTGTGCTCAGTGTGCCTCATATATCTGTGCTCACACTGCTTTATTGTGGGGACTGGGGACCACCAGTATTATATAGGAGGAGCACAGTGCAGAGTTTTGCTGACCAGTGACCACCAGTATTATACGTTCTCTGCCTGAAAAACGCTCCATATCTGTGCTCAGTGTGCTGCATATATCTGTGCTCACACTGCTTTATTGTGGGGACTGGGGACCACCAGTATATTATATGGGAGGAGTACAGTGCAGAGTTTTGCTGACCAGTGACCACCAGTATTATACGTTCTCTGCCTGAAAAACGCTCCATATCTGTGCTCAGTGTGCTGCATATATCTGTGCTCACACTGCTTTATTGTGGGGACTGGGGACCACCAGTATATTATATAGGAGGAGTACAGTGCAGAGTTTTGCTGACCAGTGACCACCAGTATTATACGTTCTCTGCCTGAAAAATGCTCCATATCTGTGCTCAGTGTGCTGCATATATCTGTGCTCACACTGCTTTATTGTGGGGACTGGGGACCACCAGTATATTATATAGGAGGAGTACAGTGCAGAGTTTTGCTGACCAGTGACCACCAGTATTATATGTTCTCTGCCTGAAAAACGCTCCATATCTGTGCTCAGTGTGCTGCATATATCTGTGCTCACACTGCTTTATTGTGGGGACTGGGGACCACCAGTATATTATATAGGAGGAGTACAGTGCAGAGTTTTGCTGACCAGTGACCACCAGTATTATACGTTCTCTGCCTGAAAAATGCTCCATATCTGTGCTCAGTGTGCTGCATATATCTGTGCTCACACTGCTTTATTGTGGGGACTGGGGACCACCAGTATATTATATAGGAGGAGTACAGTGCAGAGTTTTGCTGACCAGTGACCACCAGTATTATATGTTCTCTGCCTGAAAAACGCTCCATATCTGTGCTCAGTGTGCTGCATATATCTGTGCTCACACTGCTTTATTGTGGGGACTGGGGACCACCAGTATATTATATAGGAGGAGTACAGTGCAGAGTTTTGCTGACCAGTGACCACCAGTATTATACGTTGATCTATTACTGGCATATAATTCCACACATTAAAAAATGGAGAACAAAAATGTGGAGGGTAAAATAGGGAAAGATCAAGATCCACTTCCACCTCGTGCTGAAGCTGCTGCCACTAGTCATGGCCTAGACGATGAAATGCCATCAACGTCGTCTTCCAAGGCCGATGCACAATGTCATAGTAGAGAGCATGTAAAATCCAAAAAAATAAAGCTCAGTAAAATGACCAAAAAATCTAAATCAAAATCGTCTGAGGAGAAGCGTAAACTTGCCAGTGTGCCATTTACGACACGGAGTGGCAAGGAACGGCTGAGGCCCTGGCCTATGTTCAAGGCTAGTGGTTCAGCTTCACCTGAGGATGGAAGCACTCATCCTCTCGCTAGAAAAATGAAAAGAGTTAAGATGGCAAAAGCACAGCAAAGAACTGTGCGTTCTTCTAAATCACAAATCCCCAAGGAGAGTCCAATTGTGTCGGTTGCGATGCCTGACCTTCCCAACACTGGACGGGAAGAGGTTGCGCCTTCCACCATTTGCACGTCCCCTGCAATTGCTGGAAGGAGCACCCGCAGTCCAGTTCCCGATAGTCAAATTGAAGATGTCACTGTTGAAGTACACCAGGATGAGGATATGGGTGTTGCTGGCGCTAGGGAGGAAATTGACAAGGAGGATTCTGATGGAGAGGTGGTTTGTTTAAGTCAGGCACCCGGGGAGACACCTGTTTGCATCATGTGCTGTTTGGGGACTATTTTTTTGAAGTGCCATCCTGCCTGACACTGCAGTGCCACTCCTAGATGGGCCAGGTGTTTGTGTCGGCCACTTGGGTCGCTTAGCTTAGTCACACAGCTACCTCATTGCGCCTCTTTTTTTCTTTGAATCATGTGCTGTTTGGGGACTATTTTTTTAATCTGCCATCCTGTCTGACACTGCAGTGCCACTCCTTGATGGGCCAGGTGTTTGTGTCGGCCACTTGGGTCGCTTAGCTTAGTCATCCAGCGACCTTGGTGCAAATTTTAGGACTAAAAATAAAATTGTGAGGTGTGAGGTGTTCAGAATAGACTGGAAATGAGTGGAAATTATGGTTATTGAGGTTAATAATACTGTGGGATCAAAATGACCCCCAAATTCTATGATTTAAGCTGTTTTTGAGGGTTTTTTGTAAAAAACACCCGAATTCAAAACACACCCGAATCCGACAAAAAAATTTCAGGGAGGTTTTGCCAAAACGCGTCCGAATCCAAAACACGGCCGCGGAACCGAATCCAAAACCAAAACCCGAAAAATGTCCGGTGCACATCACTAATGTCAACACGTTCAAAACCGGGATCGGTATGAAATACCTACAATCAAAATCCCGACGGTCAAAACACTAACAAGGTCAAAATACCAACATTTAAAATACAGACAAGGTCAAAATACTGACATTTAAAATGTTGACAGGTCAAAAAGTCGACACAAGTTTACCATTGTTTTTTGGTGTGTATGTCGACATAGGTTGACATGGACACCGTATAAGTGTACAACGTCCCCTTGCATGGGTTGGTGCGCTCGCCATGCTTCGGGAACGGAGCCTCACTGCGCTCAGCACACTATTATATTCCCCTTCCAGGTCCACTGGGATGGTAAAGTATGAACAAGTCGGTTTCTCATGTGGACTATTTGACCTGTCGGCATATTAAATATCTGTATTTTGACCTTGTCGGTATGTTAAATGTTGGTATTTTGACCACGTCGGGATTTTGACCATCGGTCAATGGTTGTCGGGATTTTGACCGCCAGGATTTTGATTGTGAGTAAATTGACCGCATCTCTCATAATCTACATAGCTCTGCACGTGTTACATTTGCCCCACTTGCAGTGTTACATGGTTCTGCACAATTGCTTACGTTTTTGGTTTGCTAACAAACCTGAATAAGTGTCTATAATGCTAATCCTAATGCTAATTGTAACCCTAATGGATGAGGATCTTCGCCCACCTGGTACAGGGCCTAGTTCAGCATGAGTTGTAGTTTTGCGTCACACAGCCGCCGCGGCCCGCCCCACAATTGGTCCGGACACACCTCGCCCCCTGAACAATGCATTGACACCTACAAAACGCTGTTTAAGTCCTCGCACATGCACGCATCGTCGTGCGCCATACACAGAAGTCCTGAAATCGCCAAATAGTGATTTCAGCACTTCTACGATCAGTGCTGAATTCGGCCCACAGAACGTTCTGCTCCTGAACTGCGCACCAAGGGGCTAATTCAGACCTGATCGGTGCTGTGCGTTTTCACACAGCAGCAATCAGGTCTGAACTGCACATGCGCCGATGCCGCAGTGAGCCAGCACATGGCAGACAGCCGACGGCTGTCTTAGCCCTGCAATCGCCTCTGCCTGATTGACAGGCAGAGGCAGTTGCGGGGCGGGCGTGCCATTGGTGTTAGAAAGCCGCTGACGGGGCCCAGTCCGGACAACGCAGGCATGTCCGGACCGTTTCGGGGGTGGGACACGGTGGCTGTGTGATGTCACCCAGGACACGGCAAGTAGCGGCCTGCCAGTGCGCAGGAGCTGCGCTGGCATGGAGCTACTCAGCAGGTACAAAAGCATTGCCGCTGTGCGATGCTTTTGCACCCTTGCGCAGGGGTAGGGGTGGGGGGTAGGGCCTGACATGCAGGGCGGACTAGCCCTGTGCTGGGTGTCCCGCCGGCCGCATGTCAGAGAAAATGATCGAAGATGTGCTAAATTTAGCACATCTACGATCAGTTCTGAATTACCCCCTAAGTCCCAACGTTGGAAGCCTTTTGTAAATGGGTCATACCAGATCAATCTAACAGAGTGATAAAAGAAAGAGCTCAGAATAGTAATTAAGGTAAAGGCGCTGGAGACACTAAATATAGAGGTGGAACATGACTCCGTGTGACTCTCAGGCAATGGACACGTGTGGGAATATGGAGTTACTATGGGAAAATACAATTATCAGCCATTTGGTCATGTCAGTCTGGAAATGTGTCAGCTGACCTGTAAAGATCATTGGTCAAGATGCAGAAAGAAATGTTTCTTCTAGCGCATGATTCACAGCTGCATGCAATTCCGATGCAATTTATTTTTTTACTGCGTATGCGAAAAACTGCAGAAACCCGTTACGGCACATGTGTTACGCAGAGTACGTACAAAGGTGCCGCTGCGATCGGGACAGACAGCATCAGAACTGTGTCAGAAAGTGCTGGGTGTTCCTGGGCAGTTGTTAGTAGTGTACCCAAAAATGGTCCAATCAGTGAGCGTTATGGGAGTGTCGGGGGAAGGGTGTGTCAGTGATAGCACCTGCCTTCACAACTGCACAGATGTAGGCATAGGAGGCTGTGATCAGACAGAGACACTGAACCTGCCATAGGGCTGGCGCGCATTTTGATGGTGCATCCGATGATGTGGTATAAGGACATGCAAATCAGTACTACAGGGTACACAGGTGCTAAAATCGGGCGTCTTAGTCCTTTTACATCTGGCACACGGATGCAGACAAGGGGAGGAGTGCGTAGCGGCATTTGCATACACGTGCAGATGGGCGACCGCCAATATACGCTGCACACGCTTCGGCATGCAACTCACAATATGAATATATGTGTTAAGTGATTCATTTGGATAGTTATTATTAAGAATGGAAAGAACTTATATTTATGCCTGTTACGGAATATAAGAAACGTTTGTCTGACTCCTCAAATAGAGATATTAGGTTAATTGGAGATTCAGGCCCCTGTCCACCATGCACCTTGAGAAAGGCTCCTAGTTAGCAGAAACGCGTTGGTAATTAATTGGCTAGACCCACCTGCACTGAGTGAGGAGAATAAGGAGTGACGATCCCAAGGTTCAGCTACTGGCCTAATCCCGGGAGGAATCACATTAACATCATTAAGCTGACTTGGGTGGGCACTTCTGACACCCCACGATTTCTGGTACGCAGGTCTGCAGGCTAATGGTGGATAATTCTTTGTAATTTTACATTTTTGGAATAAGATTTGACACCCGACTGTCGGAGGATCCCATGGGTGTGACAACAGCAAGTACTTGAACTATTTCTGAATGTTTTGGGGTGTAAGTGACCACCTCGGATTTTGTTGCAGCACTAGTGCTTTGAAGCGCGGTATTTCCATTCTTTGAATTTACACGAAACTCGCAATAAGACTGCTGCTGTCGTAAGGAACTTGAGATGTACTTAAGATGGCGGCTTTACACTCTGCAGCTGCCTTGGCAGGGCCCCGGGCCGGACAAAATGCTACTTTTTACAGGCATGTTTTCCAGTATTGCTCTTGACAATCATAATTTCTCACTGACGCACATCACGGCAGAAAGAAATGATGTATCATTAGTATTTATTTAAAAAATCGCATGCAGGGAGAGCGGCTTGGACAATGCGTAAAAAGTAAAGGGCTTGCTAGCGCGATCACTTTACTTCCAGATTCAGACCCAGGCAGCTACTGCATCAGCAGATCGCATATGTGCATGCAGAGCTTACCGGGGAGGGATCCTTCTACTGACAAAATGTTAGAGTAATGTAACCCAGAGGATGCAATGGCTAACGCTATCTAAAGATACATTTCAGAAGGTAAATGTCACAACTTAGAAGTCCACTAGGGTGGTCATTCTGAGTTGATCGCTCGCTGCAGATTTTTGCAATACAGTGATCAGGCTTAAATCGGCATTTCTGCGCATGCGCATGGGCCGCAGTGTGCACGCGCAAAGTACTTTTACACAAAACTATGCAGTTTTACACTGCTGATCGGTGAGTGATTGACAGGAAAGGGGTGTTTCTGGGCGGTAACTGGCCGTTTTACGGGAGTGTGCTAAAAAACGCAGGCGTGTCAGGTAAAAACGCAGGCGTGTCAGGTAAAAACGCAGGCGTGCCTGGAGAAACGGGGGAGTGGCTGGCCGAACGCAGGGTGTGTTTGTGACGTCAAAGCAGGAACCAAACTGTCTGCAGTGATCGCAAAGTAGGAGTAGGTTTGGAGCTGCTCAGAAACTGCATGAAAATATTTACGAGCAGTTCTGCTAATCTTTCGTTCGCACTTCTGCTAAGCTAAGATACACTCCCAGAGGGCGGCGGCCTAGCGTGTGCAATGCTGCTAAAAGCAGTTAGCGAGCAATCAACTCGGAATGAGGGCCATTGAGAGCTGTTTTTGCAATTGGAAATGGAGGGACTGCAGCTCTAATATCCGCTGCGGCTGCCCCCTTCATAAATACGGGAGATAGTTACTTTTTGCCAGTATTCCCCGAAATTGGCTGTTTTGGGGGGATTTCTCGCAAAAATATGCCTGTTAAACTAAGGAAGTCAAGTACAAACCACTACACTAAACTGGAGGCCAGATGGAAGCTTCTCTTATTCTGAGTATAGACAGGGATACTATATTATATAGACAAGGACACACATGAAGCACCTGTCTGACTGTGATCTAGATTTTGTTTGTTTGTTTGAGTCATTCTGGCATGTGCAAGGATCCGTGACATGCAAAACCTAACTAACCTGCTTTGTATGTTTGTAACAACAAGAGACACTGACATAGTTTGCAAATCAGTCTGAATAGTGCCCAGCAACCTTGGAAAGTAATGCAGTTGGGCATCTCCATTCTATAACATGCCACTGTTTTTGCTGGCGTCTCACATCCGCAGTTTATGTACAAAAGTGGGAACATGGGACCTCTGAGCACCCCTATGCTGAATCTCAATGAGCGTCTCTCCTAAGGCGCCGGGCCCTCTCCAGCTGTGTACGCAGTGGCTGATTAGGGCATGCCCAGAAAACGGTCCCAACACACCTACGTTGTTCTAGCCACCCCCGTTACCTCCATCTGATTATCACTCACTTTGCGAATAAATCCTCTGCGCATCGGCAATCGCTAATCAATGGCTCCGAGTGCACAGTGCAGCTTCAGCACACGCGCAGTGGCAGAAAGTCGCTCCAATGAGTCCAATCGGCTTTGCGTCCATCATTGAATCATGCCCAATGACTGCAATCAGACGGTATAATACCTTCTTTGCTGAAAAATATATAGATCAAAATAATATGAATGTCCCTGGTCAGAGTGACTGAGTATTGGTGATTCATTGTGTGAGGGTGCCAGCCTGCACACAGCGTGACTCACTGATCAGATGATAAATACATGTACGCTCATCTTTCTTTCCCCCCGGATTTGTTGGCTGAGACTGTTAAAAACAGAGGCCCTTCTGTACTGGGGCAGTCAATAAATTGTGACATGTTCATTTGGTAAGTGGTTTGTATAGAAGGGTGGGGAATAATGGAGGAGAGTGGGTTCTGATCGAACAGATCCATTCAAAAGAGCCATTCATTTGTTATACAGGAAGTGCTTGTTATACAGGAAGTGCTTCTGCAGACATTGTTCAGCATGGCTGCAGCTAGTATACAAACACACTTATGCAGCTCTCCAGAGTCCTGAGGTGATATGCACAGATTACAGAAAATTGTGTCTAAAAACTTATATTGAAACTGCTGTTCAATTAAAAGCACACGCAATGCTCATCTGATCTTGTTGTAAGCATGTAGATGTTGATCTTTTCATATTTTCCAGTGTTCCCGAAAACATCTCTTCTGCCAAAATGAAGCCAAAAGAAGTCCGTGATTCAGACCTGATCGCTGCTGTGCGTTTTAGCGGGCGATCAGGTCATAACTGCACATGCGTATGCGACGCGCACGCACGTCGGACAACAATGGGCATCGCCGGTCAGCGACAGGATGGTGCCAAAATTTAATTTGCACGGTCGTTCGCAAGGTGATTGACAGGAGGAAGCCGTTTGTGGGTGGCCACTGACCGTTTACTGGAAGCGTCTGGAAAAACGCAGGCGTTCCCAAGCGTTTTTCAGGGAGGGTGTCTGACGTCAGCTCCAGCCCCGATCAGCCTGTTGTGATTGCACTGTAGGAGTAAGTCCTGGGCTGCGCACAGACTGTGTGAGGTGTGAACGGATTTGCAGCCGCCCGCATGCGATCGCAAAACTTGCACGGGCTAATTTTCACTCCCCCTTGGGCGGCGACTATCTGATCAAAGGTCAGCAACATTAGCAGCCCAGCGATCAGGTCTGAATCCCCCCCCTTAGTATATGCGCTGTTGCCTAGAGTCACTGTGTGTGGGTTACTGGTCCACTTTAACCAGACACGCAGTACTTTTTTTTTTTTTATTGATTTCCTGTTAAAAAGGCCTTTACACAGTTGTGCAGTAACTTCTGGAAGACTTTACGTGCGGTCATATATCAGCGAGACATCTCACTGTATACAGTATTACACATTTACAGAATTCTACAGACTGCTAACTGAATAAAGCATCTTTACATATCTAATACTGTCATAGCTCCATGCAGTAACAAATATATGCCAGATCTCTCTTCCAGCTGAATCCTTGCCTATAAAGAATAATTATTCAATGTAGGACAGCTTTATGTAAGCACCCACAACATAAAAGCACAGTGCCTTAGTTAATCACTGAAGTCTTGACTCAGAGATTCTCTTTTCCCTGCCGTCACAGACTCTGTTATACAGCTTATTACATAGCTACAAACACCACAACGCACTAAAATGTAATAGGGGTTTGGGATGTGAAGTCGACATTCACAATGTCAACAATCTTTTATTTAGACACCATAATGTTGACATTGTGATGAAAGGCAAAATGTCAATATGTTCAGAATGCCGACAACTACAAATATCGACACTGATGTTCAAATGTTGACAACCAAAATGTTGACTGGTAGTCAATTTTAAGCCTTACCCTCTTCTCATCCCCACCCCTAATATTTCTACTGTCAACATTTTCTGTCGACATTTTTCAAGTGCTGACATTTTAACTAGGTCATGCAACATTACGGTGATGACCTTTTCACAGTGGACACTGTGATTGTCGACAACAAGACAGCATACCGCAACATAAAAAGGGTGGATGCTTTAATAGGATTTATACTTTATATCAGATCCAACATAAGATAGGCCTCGTAGGTACGTACTGGGGGGGGACGTCGCCTTTCTACTGACATCTGGGCTCAAAACATTACATCAGAGCCCCACGGAACATTCTCAGCTCTGTGTTTATAGTAGTGATGAGCGGGTTCGGTTCCTCTGAATCCGAACCCGCCCGAACTTCAGTTTTTTCTTCACGGGTCAGAGCGACTCGGATCTTCCCGCCTTGCTCGGTTAACCCGAGCGCGCCCGAACGTCATCATCCCGCTGTCGGATTCTCGCGAGACTCGGATTCTATATAAGGAGCCGCGCGTCGCCGCCATTTTCACACGTGCATTGAGAGTCATAGGGAGAGGACGTGGCTGGCGTCCTCTCCGTTTAGAGAAGAGAGAGACACAGTAGAGACGAGAGAGACACAGTATTTTGGGGAGCATTATTACTATTAGGAGGAGTACTACTATACTACTATACTACTTGCTGAAGTGATATAGATTAGATAGTGTGACTGTGTATTGTATTAATTATCTGACTTGTGGGGGAGACACTGACAGTGGGGAGCAGTTAGAGTCTGAGAGCAGGACTCAGGAGTACATATAACGTACAGTGCACACTTTTGCTGCCAGAGTCAGTGCCACACTGCCATTGTTGTGACCACACTGACCACCAGTATAATAATATATTTTGTGATTGTCTGCTTAGGACTCGGAGTACTAGTTGCAAGTTGCAACGTGACCTGACCACCAGTTTAATAATCAATCACCACCAGTTTAATATATATATATATATATATATATATATATATATATATATATAATTGTATATAATATATATATATATATAATATTGTATACCACCTACCCGTGGTTTTTTTTTTTTTTTCATTCTTCTTTATACATACTACTATAGTAGCTTACTGTAGCAGTCTGCGGTGCTGCTGACCTGACAGTGTCCAGCAGGTCCGTCATCAGTCATTACATAATAAATATATATAGTACCTGTCCGGCTGCAGTACTAGTGATATTATATTGATTTCATCTGATTATCAATAATTTATCATCCAGTCTAGACTCTATATTAGCAGCAGACACAGTACGTTAGTCCACGGCTGTAGCTACCTCTGTGTCGGCACTCGGCAGTCCATCCATAATTGTATACCACCTACCCGTGGTTTTTTTTTTCTTTCTTCTTTGTACATACTACTATAGTATAGTAGCTTACTGTAGCAGTCTGCGGTGCTGCTGAGCTGACAGTGTCCAGCAGGTCCGTCATCAGTCATCATTACCTAATAAATATATTATCTACCTGTCCGGCTGCAGTACTAGTGATATTATATATACATACATATATATATTGATTTCATCTCATTATCAATCATCCAGTCTATATTAGCAGCAGACACAGTACGTTAGTCCACGGCTGTAGCTACCTCTGTGTCGGCACTCGGCAGTCCATCCATAATTGTATACCACCTACCCGTGTTTTTTTTTTTTCTTTCTTCTTTGTACATACTACTATAGTATAGTAGCTTACTGTAGCAGTCTGCGGTGCTGCTGAGCTGACAGTGTCCAGCAGGTCCGTCATCAGTCATCATTACCTAATAAATATATTATCTACCTGTCCGGCTGCAGTACTAGTGATATTATATATACATACATATATATATTGATTTCATCTCATTATCAATCATCCAGTCTATATTAGCAGCAGACACAGTACGTTAGTCCACGGCTGTAGCTACCTCTGTGTCGGCACTCGGCAGTCCATCCATAATTGTATACCACCTACCCGTGTTTTTTTTTTTCCTTTCTTCTTTGTACATACTACTATAGTATAGTAGCTTACTGTAGCAGTCTGCGGTGCTGCTGAGCTGACAGTGTCCAGCAGGTCCGTCATCAGTCATCATTACCTAATAAATATATTATCTACCTGTCCGGCTGCAGTACTAGTGATATTATACATACATACATATATATATTGATTTCATCTCATTATCAATCATCCAGTCTATATTAGCAGCAGACACAGTACGTTAGTCCACGGCTGTAGCTACCTCTGTGTCGGCACTCGGCAGTCCATCCATAATTGTATACCACCTACCCGTGGTTTTTTTTTTTCTTTCTTCTTTGTACATACTACTATAGTATAGTAGCTTACTGTAGCAGTCTGCGGTGCTGCTGAGCTGACAGTGTCCAGCAGGTCCGTCATCAGTCATCATTACCTAATAAATATATTATCTACCTGTCCGGCTGCAGTACTAGTGATATTATATATACATACATATATATATTGATTTCATCTCATTATCATCCAGTCTATATTAGCAGCAGACACAGTACGGTAGTCCACGGCTGTAGCTACCTCTGTGTCGGCACTCGGCAGTCCATCCATAAGTATACTAGTATCCATCCATCTCCATTGTTTACCTGAGGTGCCTTTTAGTTGTGCCTATTAAAATATGGAGAACAAAAATGTTGAGGTTCCAAAATTAGGGAAAGATCAAGATCCACTTCCACCTCGTGCTGAAGCTGCTGCCACTAGTCATGGCCGAGACGATGAAATGCCAGCAACGTCGTCTGCCAAGGCCGATGCCCAATGTCATAGTACAGAGCATGTCAAATCCAAAACACCAAATATCAGTAAAAAAAGGACTCCAAAACCTAAAATAAAATTGTCGGAGGAGAAGCGTAAACTTGCCAATATGCCATTTACCACACGGAGTGGCAAGGAACGGCTGAGGCCCTGGCCTATGTTCATGGCTAGTGGTTCAGCTTCACATGAGGATGGAAGCACTCAGCCTCTCGCTAGAAAACTGAAAAGACTCAAGCTGGCAAAAGCACCGCAAAGAACTGTGCGTTCTTCGAAATCCCAAATCCACAAGGAGAGTCCAATTGTGTCGGTTGCGATGCCTGACCTTCCCAACACTGGACGTGAAGAGCATGCGCCTTCCACCATTTGCACGCCCCCTGCAAGTGCTGGAAGGAGCACCCGCAGTCCAGTTCCTGATAGTCAGATTGAAGATGTCAGTGTTGAAGTACACCAGGATGAGGAGGATATGGGTGTTGCTGGCGCTGGGGAGGAAATTGACCAGGAGGATTCTGATGGTGAGGTGGTTTGTTTAAGTCAGGCACCCGGGGAGACACCTGTTGTCCGTGGGAGGAATATGGCCGTTGACATGCCTGGTGAAAATACCAAAAAAATCAGCTCTTCAGTGTGGAGGTATTTCAACAGAAATGCGGACAACAGGTGTCAAGCCGTGTGTTGCCTTTGTCAAGCTGTAATAAGTAGGGGTAAGGACGTTAACCACCTCGGAACATCCTCCCTTATACGTCACCTGCAGCGCATTCATAATAAGTCAGTGACAAGTTCAAAAACTTTGGGTGACAGCGGAAGCAGTCCACTGACCAGTAAATCCCTTCCTCTTGTAACCAAGCTCACGCAAACCACCCCACCAACTCCCTCAGTGTCAATTTCCTCCTTCCCCAGGAATGCCAATAGTCCTGCAGGCCATGTCACTGGCAATTCTGACGAGTCCTCTCCTGCCTGGGATTCCTCCGATGCATCCTTGCGTGTAACGCCTACTGCTGCTGGCGCTGCTGTTGTTGCTGCTGGGAGTCGATGGTCATCCCAGAGGGGAAGTCGGAAGACCACTTGTACTACTTCCAGTAAGCAATTGACTGTCCAACAGTCCTTTGCGAGGAAGATGAAATATCACAGCAGTCATCCTGCTGCAAAGCGGATAACTGAGGCCTTGACAACTATGTTGGTGTTAGACGTGCGTCCGGTATCCGCCGTTAGTTCACAGGGAACTAGACAATTTCTTGAGGTAGTGTGCCCCCGTTACCAAATACCATCTAGGTTCCACTTCTCTAGGCAGGCGATACCGAAAATGTACACAGACCTCAGAAAAAGACTCACCAGTGTCCTAAAAAATGCAGCTGTACCCAATGTCCACTTAACCACGGACATGTGGACAAGTGGAGCAGGGCAGGGTCAGGACTATATAACTGTGACAGCCCACTGGGTAGATGTATGGACTCCCGCCGCAAGAACAGCAGCGGCGGCACCAGTAGCAGCATCTCGCAAACGCCAACTCTTTCCTAGGCAGGCTACGCTTTGTATCACCGCTTTCCAGAATACGCACACAGCTGAAAACCTCTTACGGCAACTGAGGAAGATCATCGCGGAATGGCTTACCCCAATTGGACTCTCCTGTGGATTTGTGGCATCGGACAACGCCAGCAATATTGTGTGTGCATTAAATATGGGCAAATTCCAGCACGTCCCATGTTTTGCACATACCTTGAATTTGGTGGTGCAGAATTTTTAAAAAAACGACAGGGGCGTGCAAGAGATGCTGTCGGTGGCCAGAAGAATTGCGGGACACTTTCGGCGTACAGGCACCACGTACAGAAGACTGGAGCACCACCAAAAACTACTGAACCTGCCCTGCCATCATCTGAAGCAAGAAGTGGTAACGAGGTGGAATTCAACCCTCTATATGCTTCAGAGGTTGGAGGAGCAGCAAAAGGCCATTCAAGCCTATACAATTGAGCACGATATAGGAGGTGGAATGCACCTGTCTCAAGTGCAGTGGAGAATGATTTCAACGTTGTGCAAGGTTCTGATGCCCTTTGAACTTGCCACACGTGAAGTCAGTTCAGACACTGCCAGCCTGAGTCAGGTCATTCCCCTCATCAGGCTTTTGCAGAAGAAGCTGGAGACATTGAAGGAGGAGCTAACATGGAGCGATTCCGCTAGGCATGTGGGACTTGTGGATGGAGCCCTTAATTCGCTTAACAAGGATTCACGGGTGGTCAATCTGTTGAAATCAGAGCACTACATTTTGGCCACCGTGCTCGATCCTAGATTTAAAGCCTACCTTGGATCTCTCTTTCCGGCAGACACAAGTCTGCTGGGGTTGAAAGACCTGCTGGTGAGAAAATTGTCAAGTCAAGCGGAACGCGACCTGTCAACATCTCCTCCTTCACATTCTCCCGCAACTGGGGGTGCGAGGAAAAGGCTCAGAATTCCGAGCCCACCCGCTGGCGGTGATGCAGGGCAGTCTGGAGCGACTGCTGATGCTGACATCTGGTCCGGACTGAAGGACCTGACAACGATTACGGACATGTCGTCTACTGTCACTGCATATCATTCTCTCACCATTGAAAGAATGGTGGAGGATTATATGAGTGACCGCATCCAAGTAGGCACGTCACACAGTCCGTACTTATACTGGCAGGAAAAAGAGGCAATTTGGAGGCCCTTGCACAAACTGGCTTTATTCTACCTAAGTTGCCCTCCCACAAGTGTGTACTCCGAAAGAGTGTTTAGTGCCGCCGCTCACCTTGTCAGCAATCGGCGTACGAGGTTACATCCAGAAAATGTGGAGAAGATGATGTTCATTAAAATGAATTATAATCAATTCCTCCGTGGAGACATTGACCAGCAGCAATTGCCTCCACAAAGTACACAGGGAGCTGAGATGGTGGATTCCAGTGGGGACGAATTGATAATCTGTGAGGAGGGGGATGTACACGGTGATATATCGGAGGATGATGATGAGGTGGACATCTTGCCTCTGTAGAGCCAGTTTGTGCAAGGAGAGATTAATTGCTTCTTTTTTGGTGGGGGTCCAAACCAACCCGTCATTTCAGTCACAGTCGTGTGGCAGACCCTGTCACTGAAATGATGGGTTGGTTAAAGTGTGCATGTCCTGTTTATACAACATAAGGGTGGGTGGGAGGGCCCAAGGACAATTCCATCTTGCACCTCTTTTTTCTTTAATTTTTCTTTGCGTCATGTGCTGTTTGTGGAATGTTTTTTGGAAGGGCCATCCTGCGTGACACTGCAGTGCCACTCCTAGATGGGCCCGGTGTTTGTGTCGGCCACTAGGGTCGCTTATCTTACTCACACAGCTACCTCATTGCGCCTCTTTTTTTCTTTGCGTCATGTGCTGTTTGGGGAGGGTTTTTTGGAAGGGACATCCTGCGTGACACTGCAGTGCCACTCCTAGATGGGCCCGGTGTTTGTGTCGGCCACTAGGGTCGCTTATCTTACTCACACAGCTACCTCATTGCGCCTCTTTTTTTCTTTGCGTCATGTGCTGTTTGGGGAGGGTTTTTTGGAAGGGACATCCTGCGTGACACTGCAGTGCCACTCCTAGATGGGCCCGGTGTTTGTGTCGGCCACTAGGGTCGCTTATCTTACTCACACAGCTACCTCATTGCGCCTCTTTTTTTCTTTGCGTCATGTGCTGTTTGGGGAGGGTTTTTTGGAAGGGACATCCTGCGTGACACTGCAGTGACACTCCTAGATGGGCCCGGTGTTTGTGTCGGCCACTAGGGTCGCTTATCTTACTCACACAGCTACCTCATTGCGCCTCTTTTTTTCTTTGCGTCATGTGCTGTTTGGGGAGGGTTTTTTGGAAGGGACATCCTGCGTGACACTGCAGTGCCACTCCTAGATGGGCCCGGTGTTTGTGTCGGCCACTAGGGTCGCTTATCTTACTCACACAGCTACCTCATTGCGCCTCTTTTTTTTATTTGCGTCATGTGCTGTTTGGGGAGGGTTTTTTGGAAGGGACATCCTGCGTGACACTGCAGTGCCACTCCTAGATGGGCCCGGTGTTTGTGTCGGCCACTAGGGTCGCTTATCTTACTCACACAGCTACCTCATTGCGCCTCTTTTTTTTATTTGCGTCATGTGCTGTTTGGGGAGGGTTTTTTGGAAGGGACATCCTGCGTGACACTGCAGTGCCACTCCTAGATGGGCCCGGTGTTTGTGTCGGCCGCTAGGGTCGCTTATCTTACTCGCACAGCTACCTCATTGCGCCTCTTTTTTTCTTTGCGTCATGTGCTGTTTGGGGAGGGTTTTTTGGAAGGGACATCCTGCGTGACACTGCAGTGCCACTCCTAGATGGGCCCGGTGTTTGTGTCGGCCACTAGGGTCGCTTAGCTTAGTCATCCAGCGACCTAGGTGCAAATTTTAGGACTAAAAATAATATTGTGAGGTGTGAGGTATTCAGAATAGACTGAAAATGAGTGTAAATTATGGTTTTTGAGGTTAATAATACTTTGGGATCAAAATGACCCCCAAATTCTATGATTTAAGCTGTTTTTTAGGGTTTTTTGAAAAAAACACCCGAATCCAAAACACACCCGAATCCGACAAAAAAAATTCGGTGAGGTTTTGCCAAAACGCGGTCGAACCCAAAACACGGCCGCGGAACCGAACCCAAAACCAAAACACAAAACCCGAAAAATTTCCGGTGCACATCACTAGTTTATAGTAGATCAAGTAAGGAACACACAATACTACTGAGATTAACTAAAGTGAGTAGTTCAGGAAATAGTGAATTATAACATAATAACCATAATAGTTTTAGGCAATTTAATCAACATACCTAGAGCGCTTAGTTTCCACTAGCTGGGATACCTGGCGTTGCTATGTTGAAGAGTGGACCTATAAATATATCTGCAGTCTTCAGTTTTGTTACATTGTTCTCGCCTATAACCCTATTCCATTGAGCCTGAAAAGGCCACTATTTGCTAACATGGTTTTAGCCGTGAAAAGGACCTATCTAGCCATCTCCAGAAGTGTAGCTACGTGCCATGATGCCTGGAGCAAGGGTATGTTTTGGCGCCCCCTCCCCTGTACTGAATTGGGTGCATGTTACATTTTAAAAGAAAAAAATAGTTAAAAGTCCTAAATTGGTGACAGGGCTGGTTCTAGACCTTGTGGAGCTCAGGGAAAAAGTTTCCTTTGGGCACCCCTCCATGTATAACTTTGGGATAGCGTGCGCCAAAGGGACACAACAAAAATATAGGGGTCTGGCTTTATGGTGAAGGGGCATGGCCACAGAATAGTACCAATTCAGATTACACCACACAGTATTGTCCATTATTCACATTACACTGAACAGTAGTGTCCGTTATTCACATTACACCACACGGTGTAATCCTTATACACATGGGCCCTCATTCCGAGTTGTTCGCTCGCAAGCTGCTTTTAGCAGCATTGCACACGCTAAGCCGCCGCCCTCTGGGAGTGTATCTTAGCTTAGCAGAATTGCGAACGAAAGATTCGCAATATTGCGAAAAGATTTCTCTGTGCAGTTTCTGAGTAGCTCGAGACTTACTCTTCCAGTGCGATCAGTTCAGTGCTTGTCGTTCCTGGTTTGACGTCACAAACACACCCAGCGTTCGCCCAGACACTCCCACGTTTCTCCAGCCACTCCCGCGTTTTTCCCAGAAACGGCAGCGTTTTTTCACACACTCCCATAAAACGGTCAGTTTCCGCCCAGAAACACCCACTTCCTGTCAATCACACTCCGATCACCAGAACGAAGAAAAAAACCTTGTAATGCCGTGAGTAAAATACCAAACTTCTTAGCAAATTTACTTGGCGCAGTGCGAACATTGCGCATGCGCAGTTTGCGGAAAATCGCTGCGATGCGATGAAAAAGAACGAGCGAACAATTCGGAATGAGGGCCATTATGCCACACAGTAGAGCCCCTTATACACGTTACGCCACACAGTAGTGCCCCTTATAGAGTAACCCTGCTGCATAGCTACAAGCAGATAGTGGGACATATAAAGAGAGCGGCAGAGCTCTGGCATGTGCTGGCTGTCAGTGTCTCCGGCTGTTACCTCTGGCCTGACCTGTTCCCTACCTAGTCTCCGAGTCCAAGTCAGTGTGCACTCCCCTGCTTCTCCTCCTCCTGCTCTGCGGCTACCTGTACAGGGAGTTGGTACCCTCTAACTTCTCCACCGGAGCCACCCTCGCTACACCCCTGGCCATCTCTACCAGAGATGTGCGGTGAGGCAAATGGCTCAGAAGGCACTGGCTAGTACCAGAGCCAGATTTACACACAATATATGAGCCAAAGGGAGATATTCAAATACCCGGACATGCTGTCGGGTGTAATGTATCGCCGGAGGGGGGTATCTACTTAGCCCAGATAAGCCGCCACGTGCATCGGCTTATCAGGGATTTTCTTTCACCTGCCTCCAGCAGGTGAAGCAAAATCCCCGATAACAGCCCCATTTTCAACTGAAAATGGGGCTATTTCACCCGTAAACACACAGGTTTCACTGTGTTTTCGCGTGAAAATGCACTTTTTACCGTCCGACTAAATCAAATAGACCGAACGCAAAACCCGAAGAAACATCTGGGTTTTTTACTCCCGATGTCTCATCGGGGGTAATTAAATATCCCCCAAAGGCTTCATGTGGGCATTATACACAGGTGCAGCAGTATACAGTATACTGCTTGAAATTTGGTAGCCCGGGGAGGCACTGCCTCATCTGTCACACTTTTCACTCCAGAGTTTTGGCTATAAAAATGATTAGAATAATACAAAGAAGATATTTATAATATATTCTTCATATTTTTCTCATACTTTATATAGTCAAAACTCTGGCGTATACGTTAGTATGACAGAAAAGGCTCTCCTCACCGCACGTCACTGATCTCTACGGAGTATTTAGACACAATGACCTCAACTCTGAGGTATAAACAATGCTGTTTATTTTTCTATTAGGAGCCAGAATGAAACGGCTGTTGGAAGCCACCACTCTTGGTGTAATAAGCTTTTTCTTTTAGCCTCCAAGTCTGTTCAGTCCTGACTCTTCTGGGCAGGAAATAATTCTGCTGTTATCTCTGCCCAATTTGGATTGCAGGTGAAAGTAATAAAAATCTGGTGTTCCATAATTCCTGACATAGGTCACTGCATCTTGAATATGTCCTCGCATATAATGTGGGCCATCAGTGAATGCAGATCACCATGGACATCATTCTCCATGGCATCACGTAAGTGAATGTACTCTGTTGCTCGAATGGTCTTTTGGTTGAACTTGAGGTATCTAAGTATTGCATTGCTATAACCTTGTGACCCTCAATGACCTAAAAATTGTATCCATCTTCTCCCTGTCAAAAAAGCAATGGATATTGCAGTGCATCATATGCTCAGTTCGTTTTCGCAACTGAATGACATCCCCCACATCCCTTTTGGAGTACGATGTCCTTGCTTTGACGCTCTTGGCCAAGAACAATGATTGCTACCTCACTGGTCATTGGGGAAGTGAATCGACCTTGATGCTCACCAGCAGGTGTCCTGTCAGCATGGAAGATCACTCTAAGATCATCTGACGGCATGTTTTCTAAGGCACTCAAAGTTTTTGATTTAGTCATTGGTAGCATGCAACACTTCCTGCAACTGAAAGACTGTGTGGAAATCAATGCCAGGAAGATCATCATCTTGCTTCCTGGTTCCCATCTCCAATTAAGTAAATGTGAAGGAAATTATGCTTCTCATTGGGAAGTGGCAGCAATGGTTCTACTCAATGGGAGACTTGACCCTAAACTTTACATTTTCCAGACATGTACTGTATGTTGAATCATCCACTGGATCTGTTGCTTCAAAGGATGTCATTTGGATAGCAGATTTATATGCTGAAACACAGTTATGTGCTGAAAGCATGCTAAAACACATTTGTGGTGCTGCTGGAGGCTCCATAGATCTTGGGGCTGCAGTTTGTACAGCATTGGTTGACTGGTGGGTTTGTCTTGCAGCTGGGGACTCCATGGCCCAGGATGTAGCAATTTGTGCAGTCTTGATTGAATGACATGTTTGTTTTGCAGCCCTGACTCCTTGTCCCTTGAGGCTGCATGTCTAGCAGAATCAGCTGACTGATGTGTTTGTCTTGCAGCTGGAGACTCCATGACCCTGTCAAGCAGCATCAGCAGACTGGCGTGCTAGCCTTGTATTGAGTAATTCTCTCTCACTCAAGTGACTACTTATTTCTCTTGTTGAGCTGACAAGTATGCTTGTACTTCCTCTGAAGTCTCCTCAGGTCTTGCCACACTTTTACTACTAGCATAGCTGAGGAACTGCCACCCAGACTGGATTATTCTTTTGGTGGCATGGCTTTTCTGAAACTTAGCCTGTGGTTGTACTGTAACAGTGAATGATACTGAAAAGGACCACACTTTTGATTGCGGAGATGTGAAAAGAAGCAAACTTAGGGGGACATTTACTAAGCAGTGATAAAAGTGGAGAAGTGAGCCAGTGGAGAAGTTGCCCATGGCCACCAATCAGCTGCTCTGTATACTTTTATAGAATGCAAATTATAAATCTTTCATCAATGCTGATTGGTTGCCATGGGCAACTTTTCCACTGGCTCACTTCTCCTCTTTTATCACTGCTTAGTAAATGCCCCCCTTAGTTTGAATGTGGTATACTAAAGGGAAAAAGCTTTGATAAAAACACAGGAGTCATTCACAACTGGATAACAATGCAAAATTAGGAGTAAATGACAGTGCGGGCAGGCATATTCTCTGATTGTTGATTGTTTGGAATGGGGTATATCAGGAGCAGACTGACTTACACAACAGAAATCAGTATAGCTTCCTAAATCACTGCGGAACAGAAATCACTGCTGAGCTGAAATCTCTGCAGACCAACATTGGAGACCATGGCTAGTTCTGTCAGTGCAGGTGCAGTGTGAGTGTTGGTCCTCCGACTCACTGCTCTTCCGTTGGAGCTCTGCCTTTCTAGCTATATATCAAGTATATATATATATATATATATATATATATATATATATATATATACACACATACAGTATATAATAAGAATTTACTCACCGGTAATTCTATTTCTCGTAGTCCGTAGTGGATGCTGGGTACTCCGTAAGGACCATGGGGAATAGACGGGCTCCGCAGGAGACTGGGCACTCTAAAAGAAAGATTAGGTACTATCTGGTGTGCACTGGCTCCTCCCTCTATGCCCCTCCTCCAGACCTCAGTTAGGGAAACTGTGCCCGGAAGAGCTGACACTACAAGGAAAGGATTTGGAATCCAGGGTAAGACTCATACCAGCCACACCAATCACACCGTACAACTTGTGATAACTATACCCAGTTAACAGTATGAACAACAAATGAGCCTCATTAACAGATGGCTCATAACAAAACCCTTTAGTTAAGCAATAACTATATACACGTATTGCAGAGAGTCCGCACTTGGGACGGGCTCCCAGCATCCACTACGGACTACGAGAAATAGAATTACCGGTGAGTAAATTCTTATTTTCTCTGACGTCCTAGTGGATGCTGGGTACTCCGTAAGCTCCCAAACGGGCGGGAGAGTGCGGATGACTCTGCAGCACCGCATGAGCAAACTCAAGGTCCTCCTTAGCCAGGGTATCAAACTTGTAGAATTTTGCAAACGTGTTTGACCCCGACCAGGCAGCAGCTTGGCAAAGTTGTAATGCCGAGACCCCTTGGGCAGCCGCCCAAGAAGAGCCCCCTTCCTCGTGGAATGGGCTTTTACTGATTTAGGATGCGGCAGTCCAGCCGCAGAATGTGCAAGTTGAATCGTGCTACAGATCCAGCGAGCAATAGTCTGCTTAGAAGCAGGAGCACCCAGCTTGTTGGGTGCATGCAGGATAACAACGAGTCAGTATTTCTGACTCTAGCCGTCCTGGAAACATAATTTCAGGGCCCGGACTACGTCCAGCAACTTGGAGGCCTCCAAGTCCCGAGTAGCCGCAGGCACCACAATAGGTTGGTTCAAATGAAACGCTGATACCACCTTAGGGAGAAATTGGGGACGAATCCTCAATACTGCCCTGTCCCTATGGAAGATCAGATAAGGGCTTTCACATGACAAAGCCGCCAATTCTGACACACGCCTAGCCGAAGCCAAATATATATATGACCACTTTCCACGTGAGATACTTCAACTCCACGTTCTGAAGTGGCACAAAACAATGTGATTTTAGGAAATCCAACACTACGTTGAGATCCCAAGGTGCCACTGGAGGCACAAAAGGGGCTGAATATGCAGCACTCCCTTAACAACGTCTGAACTTCAGGCAGCGTCTTTCCTAGCCTTTAACAGCGTAGGAATCACTTCATCTGGAACGCCCTTTTCCGTTAGGATCCGGCGTTCAACCGCCAAGCCTTCAAACGCAGCCGCGGTAAGTCTTGGAACAGACAGGGCCCCTGCAGTAACAGGTCCTGTCTGAGAGACAGAGGCCAAGGGTCCTCCGAGATCATTTCTTGTAGTTCTGGGTACCAAGTTCTTCTTGGCCAATCCGGAACTACGAGTATAGTTCTTACTCCTCTTTTACGTACTATCCTCAGTACCTTGGGTATGAGAGGAAGAGGAGGGAACACATCAACCGACTGGTACACCCACGGTGTCACTAGTGCGTCCACAGCTATCGCCTGAGGGTCTCTTGACCTGGCGCAATATTTTTTTAGCATTTTGTTGAGGCGGGACGCCATCATGTCCACCTGTGGCCGTTCCCAACGGTTCACAATCTGCGTGAAGACTTCTGGATGAAGTCCCCACTCTCCCGGGTGGAGGTCGTGCCTGCTGAGGAAGTCTGCTTCCTAGTTTTCCACACCCGGAATGAACACTGCTGACAGTGTTAGCACGTGATACTCCGCCCATCGGAGAATCCTTGTGGCTTCTGCCAACGCCATCCTGCTTCTTGTGCCGCCTTGTCGGTCTACATGGGCGACAGCCGTGATGTTGTCTGACTGAATCAGCACCGGCTGGTTTTGAAGCAGGGGTTCTGCTTGCCTTAGGGCATTGTAAATGGCCCTTAGGTCCAGAATATTTATGTGTAGGGAAGTCTCCTGACTCGACCATTGTCCTTGGAAATTTCTTCCCTGAGTGACTGCTCCCCAACCGCGGAGGCTTGCATCCGTGGTCACCAGGACCCAGTCCTAAATGCCGAATCTGCGGCCCTCGAGAAGATGAGCACTCTGCAGCCACCACAGCAGAGACACCCTGGCCCTCGGGGACAGGGTGATCAGCCGATGCATCTGAAGATGCGATCCTCACTTGTCTAACAGGTCCCACTGAAAGTTCCTTGCATGGAACCTGCCGAAGGGAATTTCTTCGTAAGAAGCTACCATCTTTTCCAGGACTCGTGTGCAATGATGCACCGACACCTGTTTTGGTTTCAGGAGGTCTCTGACCAGAGATGACAACTCCTTGGCCTTCTCCTCTGGGAGAAACACCTTCTTCTGTTCTGTGTCCAGAAACATGCCCAATATCAGCAGACGCGTCGTAGGAACCAGCTGCGACTTTGGGATATTCAGTATCCAGCCGTGCTGTTGTAGCACTTCCTGAGATAGTGCTACTCCGATCAACGACTGCTCCTTGGACCTCGCCTTTATAAGGAGATCGTCCAAGTACGGGATAATTATAACTCCCTTCTTTCGAAGGAGTATCATCATTTTGGCCATTACCTTGGAACACACCCTCGGTGCCGTGGACAGACCAAACGGCAACGTCTGGAATTGGTAATGGCAGTTCTGTACCACAACCTTGAGGTACTCCTGGTGAGGTGGGTAAATGGGGACATGTAGGCAAGCATCCATGATGTCCAGTGATACCATGTAATCCCCCTCTTCCAGGCTTGCAATAACCGCCCTGAGCGATTCCATTTTGAACTTGAACTTCCTTATATAAGTGTTCAAGGATTTCAAATTTAGAATGGGTCTCACCGAACCGTCTGGTTTCGGTACCACAAACATTGTGGAATAGTAACCCCGTCCCTGTTGAAGGAGGGGAACTTTTATTATCACCTGCTGGAGGTACAGCTTATGAATTGCCGCCAGTACTACCTCCCTGTCCTGGGGAGTAGCTGGCAAGGCTGATTTGAGGTAATGGCGAGGGGGAGACGCCTCGAATTCCAGCTTGTATCCCTGAGATACCACTTGTAGAACCCAGAGATCTACCTGTGAGCGAACCCACTGGTCGCTGAAGTTCCGGAGACGCGCCCCCACCGCACCTGGCTCCGTCTGTGGAGCCCCAGCGTCATGCCGTGGACTTAGTAGAAGCAGGGGAGGATTTTTGTTCCTGGGAACTGGCTGTCTGGTGCAGCTTTTTCCCTCTCCCCCTGCCTCTGGGCAGAAAGGAAGCACCTTTGATCCGCTTGCCTTTCTGAGGCCGAAAGGACTGTACCTGATAGTACGGTGCTTTCTTAGGTTGTGAGGGAGCCTGAGGTAAAAATGTCAATTTCCCAGCTGTTGCTGTGGATACGAGGTCCGAGAGACCATCCCCAAACAATTCCTCACCCTTATAAGGCAAAAACTCCATGTGCATTTTAGAATCAGCATCACCTGTCCACTGCCGGGTCCATAATACCCTCCTGGCAGAAATGGACATTGCATTAATTCTAGATGCCAGCCGGCCAATATCCCTCTGTGCATCCCTCATATATAAGACAACGTCTTTAATATGCTCTATGGTTAGCAAAATAGTATCCCTGTCGAGGGTATCAATATTATCTGACAGGGTATCAGACCACGCTGCAGCAGCACTACACATTCATGCTGAAGCAATTGCAGGTCTCAGTATAGTACCTGAGTGTGTATATACAGACTTCAGGATAGCCTCCTGCTTTCTATCAGCAGGCTCCTTCAAGGCGGCCGTATCCTGAGACGGCAGTGCCACCTTTTTTGACAAGCGTGTGAGCGCCTTATCCACCCTAGGAGATATCTCCCAACGTGACCTATCCTCTGGCGGGAAAGGGTACGCCATCAGTAACTTTTTAGAAATTACCAGTTTCTTATCGGGGGAACCCCACGCTTCTTCACACACTTTATTCAACTCATCTGATGGGGGAAAAAAACACTGGCTGCTTTTTCTCCCCAAACATAATACCCTTTTTAGTGGTACCTGGGTTAATGTTAGAAATGTGTAACACATTTTTCATTGCCGTAATCATGCAACGGATGGCCCTAGTGGAATGTACATTAGTCTCGTCATCGTCGACACTGGAGTCAGACTCCGTGTCGACATCTGTGTCTGCCATCTGAGGTAGCGGGCGTTTTTGAGCCCCGGATGGCCTTTGAGACGCCTGGGCAGGCACTGGCTGAGAAGCCGGCTGTCGTCCCACAGCTGTTATGTCATCGAACCGTTTATGTAAGGAGTTGACACTGTTGTGTAAAACCTTCCACATATCCATCCACTCTGGTGTCGACCCCGCAGGGGGTGACATCACATTTATCGCACCTGCTCCGCCTCCACATAAGCCTCCTCATCAAACATGTCGACACAGCCGTACCGACACACCGCACACACACAGGGAATGCTCTGACTGAGGACAGGACCCCACCAAGTCCTTTGGGGAGACAGAGAGAGAGTATGCCAGCACACACCACAGCGCTATATAAACAGGGATTTACACTATTACAGAAAGTGATTTTCCCTATAGCAGCTATACAATACAGTTTTGCGCCTAAATTTAGTGCCCCCCCTCTCTTTTTTACCCTTTGAGCCTGGAAACTGCAGGGGAGAGCCTGGGGAGCTGTCTTCCAGCGGAGCTGTGAAGAGAAAATGGCGCCAGTGTGCTGAGGGAGATAGCCCCGCCCCTTTTTCGGCGGGCTTCTCCCGCTCTTATATTAATATTATGGCAGGGGATTTTTGCACATATATAGTTTATTAGACTATATTATGTGCTTTTTTGCCAAAGTAAGGTACTCTAATTGCAGCCCAGGGCGCCCCTCCCCCAGCGCCCTGCACCCATCAGTGACCGGAGTATGTGGTGTGCATAGGGAGCAATGGCGCACAGCTGCAGTGCTGTGCGCTACCTTAATGAAGACCGGAGTCTTCAGCCGCCGATTTCCAGGACGTTCTTCTTGCTTCTGGCTCTGCAAGGGGGACGGCGGCGCGGCTCCGGGACCAGACGACCGAGGCTGGGCCTGTGTTCGATCCCTCTGGAGCTAATGGTGTCCAGTAGCCTAAGAAGCCCAAGCTAGCTGCAAGCAGGTAGGTTCGCTTCTCTCCCCTTAGTCCCTCGTAGCAGTGAGTCTGTTGCCAGCAGATCTCACTGAAAATAAAAAACCTAACAAATACTTTCTTTACTAGAAGCTCAGGAGAGCCCCTAGTGTGCAACCAGCCCGAGCCGGGCACAGATTCTAACTGAGGTCTGGAGGAGGGGCATAGAGGGAGGAGCCAGTGCACACCAGATAGTACCTAATCTTTCTTTTAGAGTGCCCAGTCTCCTGCGGAGCCCGTCTATTCCCCATGGTCCTTACGGAGTACCCAGCATCCACTAGGACGTCAGAGAAATATATATATATATATATATATATATATATATATATATATATAATAGGCAACAAAGCAAGCGGCACTCCAAGTCTGTTGAAAATTCAAGTGTATTACACACAAAACATGATCCGACGTTTCGGGGTCCAAGCGCCTCTAGCGTCGGGTAACCAGGACAACGACGTGTGCACGGAGCGCACTGTGCATGACGTCATCCATTGGAGACGGAAGCAGGGACGGACCGCAAACGGCCGGGCGGGCGTGAACGGGACACTTGGCGGGTTTTCTCTTCTTATATAAGGTATGAATTTTATCACAGTTGTTATTGTTCACCTTGACAAAGGGGCGCTTGGACCCCGAAACGTCGGATCATGTTTTGTGTGTAATACACTTGAATTTTCAACAGACTTGGAGTGCCGCTTGCTTTGTTGCCTATTATCCAAATTTATCTGTGATGGCACCCAAGCACTAAGTCCGGGAGGGGGAGTGCCGGTCCTTGCAGTTTCTCTATGACATTTGGAGGTATTGGCAGCTTGGCTCTCAATACTCCATCCCGGGTCAGGGCACCCCCAAAAGGTATTAAAGCATACCTTTGCTTGATGAGTTATTCCTCTGGCCAGGAGTGAACATCACTTGCACAGCATCACAGCACTTTTTTCACCAGCACTTTGCACCAGCACTTTTGCACTAAGCACTTATGGAGTCGGTTGTTACAGATGATTCCCCGGGCTGCAGAGGGATGTACCCCACGCTGGGAGAGTCCTTCAGTTACACGGATGACGATGCGGAACGGCTCCGGTTTAAAGAACAGCTGGACCCCCATGGCACTGAGGGCGGCATTGAGGACTTATACCATCAGCTTCTCAAACTAAAACGAAAAGAAATAGATTTCCTGTTGCATGGGATCTCACTGTCGGAATATCACAGGCAAAAAATGATCCCCCGGGGCTTTCGTGTCAGGAACGTTCCCACAATAGGCAGACACAGCCCTGAATTCTGTAGAAAATGGGTACGGATCTTAAATAAATGCAGTTTAGATCTCATGTTACTTGTTGTGGAAGAAGCAGGCAAGGAACTCAGTGGAACACGAGACAAAATACAGGCCATGGAAACCGTGCATAAATCGGTGTTACAGAGTGATACGAATAAGGAATGGCTAATTAAGCTGCAGCATCAGATAGAACGATACAAGGGAGATCTGGTGAAATTTAAAAGAAACAAACAGCACACGGTGAAGGAGGACTACGACACCAATAGGGTGTATCGGTGGCTGATGGGAGTAAATACACCAGCCTCGGGTGCGTATAACCGCAGAAGTAGACACAGCTGGCGTAAGAGAAGAGAAATGCAACAGAGTATAGCCGGCACCTCCAACAGCGATAGCGAATTCGGCCCCTGTGATTCTGAAGGACCCGTGCGGGAGTCCAGTGTCCCTTTAGGGACCCCAATAGTACCTCAAATAGAAAAAGGACGAAGAGGCAGGCCACCCGCAGGGGCGGCCAATGCACGCGGAACCAGAGGTGCCTCGGCAAACAAGAAACGTTGATTTACAACCTTTCCAAAAGAACACTATCTGAAGCTGAACAAAGTGTTTTGGAAAAGGGCCTTTCATTTGTTCCCACCAGCACCTTTAATGACTTCAGATGGCACATTGAGTTACATCACTATGCACGTAAACTCAGACGCCAGGAGTTCTTTCAAAACTCACCGGGAAATGAATCTTCACCAACCAGCTTGGATCATATACATAAAAGCTTCCTGAGTAAACGGTCAGCATCCACCTTTGACCCCACATCCACCAATGCTTCCATCAAAGCCTTCACCAGATTACTGGATGACTCCGTTCACAAATACAACGAGGCGGTGGGCACTGTTCCCACACTTCATAATTTATCAAAAGCGGAGAAAGCAGCGTTAAAGCAACTGAGTAACTACAGGGACATAGTCATTCGTCCCGCGGATAAGGGGGGTGGGGTGGTGGTTCTGGACCTGGACTATTATGTGGAAGAAATACAGAGCCAACTAGCAGATACCGAGGTATATGAGGAGCTGACCCGTGACCCCACTCTTGAATATCAGAAAGCACTGAAGAGCACTTTAGATATAGCCAAAGAAAATGGGAAATTAACTTCTAAATTGCACAAGGCACTTTTTCAGGAACACCCCCGAGTGCCGATATTTTTCACGGTTCCTAAACTGCATAAGAGTCTGCACGCTCCACCAGGCAGACCTATCATTGCTGCTAGAGAATCAATCTTCCAGCCAGTATCAGTTTTCCTGGACAGCATACTGCAACCGCTGGTTTTAAAGCACAAGCACTTTATTAAAGATACTACAAGTTTCCTTAACCGATTAAGGGGTATACAACAGATACCGAGGGGAACCCTCATGTGTGTGGTTGATGTAGTTAGCCTCTACACAAACATACCACATGAGGCAGGTCTATCGGCAATGGAGACATTTTTGAAAAATGAAAACATGAAGACATTAGACATCTCATTGTTCATGGATCTCCTCCGAATGACTTTGGAAAAGAACTACTTCTTGTTCAACGGTAGATTCTACCGTCAAAAGACGGGGTGCGCGATGGGGAGCAATGTCTCCCCATCGTTCGCCAACATCTATATGTTCGAGGAGGAAGAAAAGGTGTTTTTCCAGGATGAGACGGTCTCTCAGCACGTTTTGTTTTTTTCGCGTTACATAGATGACCTGTTCCTTCTATGGACAGGGGGCGTGGAAAGTTTTGAGCAACTAATGCATACTACCAACTCCAGACCGTCAGGGGTTAAATACACTTACCAGACCAGCACCAGCTCAATACACTATTTGGATGTGCAGATTGTAATCAAAGAGGGGACTTTACACACAGGAGTATACACCAAACCCACAGACAGGAATACCCTGTTGAGGGCTAATAGTCATCACCCCAAAGCCCTCAAAAAGGGCCTACCACGTTCACAGATGATAAGGGTTTCGCGCCTGATCAGCGATCGTGACAAGTTGGAGATGGAACTGGACAAGATGATTGTGAAATTCACAGAGCGAGGATATGACCGTCCACTCCTGATCAAACAGAAGCAGGAAGTGATGCAGTTATCTAGGGAATCTCTCCTGTATCCCAGCGACCGCCCAAAGAGGCCAGTCATACCCTTCATTTCCAGGTTCAACACTACTAGCCCGGTCGTACAGAGAGCATCGAGAGCTCTATGGCCCATTATAGCTTCTGATCAATCATTACCAACTTTCAGGGGGACGCGGCCCATGATGTGCTTCTCAAGGGGCAAAAGCATCAAGGATGCGATAGTCCATTCTGACATTACTGGATTCCAGGATTTGAAACTTCAGAAACAGACCCCTGGAGCGTTCCTGGGCAGACCATCCGGATGTTATAAATGCATTAAGTGTACCACCTGCGAAAACATGATAACTGGTTCCAACTTTACCAACCCACATCGGGAGAAGACCTACAAGATTAACTTTGTACTTACCTGCACTACTACTCATATAGTATATCTCATAAAATGCCCATGCGGACTCCACTATGTGGGCAAATCAATTAGAACTTTGAGAGAGAGGATGGCTCTTCATCGCTCGGCCATCAAACAGGCTCTGGCGGGTAAGGAGTCAGAGCAACCGGTGGCAAGGCATTTTGCGGCAGCGCATCATACTATGAATGACCTGCGACATATGATCATTGATCATGTCCCCAAGCACATTAGAGGAGGAGACAGAGATGGCAGCCTCTTGCGATTAGAAGCCAAATGGATCTTTGAGTTAAACACCACCAGTCCCTACGGACTGAATGAGAAGCTGAGCTGGAACATCTTCAAATAAAACACCAGACGTTTAGAACATTTAACTCTGATGTACCGTATAGTGCTAATGCGGTCTACAGCAACCTTGAATAGGATAGTTTGATCTTAGCATGCTATATTTTAAACAATAATTGTTTCCCCTCATTTTTTGAAGATGGTGATATCTGAAGTACCTTAGCCGATTCTAGCCGGGGCTAAATCCAGTCAGGAATAGAACAGACCCCCATTATAAGCTTTTATTCTTTGTAAGTTTAAAGTTTACTGTTACCATTGCATAACATCAATTTTTATAACATCAACTTCACTTTTTCAATTGTCATCACCTAAATTGCTAGGTTCACCTTAGTGAGGGCATGACCCCAGCGAGTAGTCAGGGGTTTCCATGCCATTTTATTTTTATCTTTATTATTATTTTTTTATATGCACCGTTTAACTGTGGGTGCACCTTCAGCTATCACCTCTTTTAAATACAATGTCTATACAATATTTTTATTATTCATTTACTAGTTTGATGTGGGGTTCTGTAATGTTAGATCTGTTGCACAATATGTTTTCTTTTATCAGCGCCGCAGCCCGGCCGCCTCTAGCGTCGGGTAACCAGGACAACGACGTGTGCACGGAGCGCACTGTGCATGACGTCATCCATTGGAGACGGAAGCAGGGACGGACCGCAAACGGCCGGGCGGGCGTGAACGGGACACTTGGCGGGTTTTCTCTTCTTATATAAGGTATGAATTTTATCACAGTTGTTATTGTTCACCTTGACAAAGGGGCGCTTGGACCCCGAAACGTCAGATCATGTTTTGTGTGTAATACACTTGAATTTTCAACAGACTTGGAGTGCCGCTTGCTTTGTTGCCTATTATCCAAATTTATCTGAGATGGCACCCAAGCACTAAGTCCGGGAGGGGGAGTGCCGGTCCTTGCAGTTTCTCTCTATATATATATATATATATATATATTAGTGCATTTGTGGCCTCATCTCTACTTGCAGTCAATATCCACTCTACAATAGCAGTCTCAGTCTATAAAATAGACTGTTCTACGGATTTTTCCTAAACACCCATTAACTGCACGGGGACTTTCAATTATGCAGTGAATAAGGAGCTAGCTAGATAGACCTAATATATTGTGGCCAATCATTCATGCACCCAGTAAATGCAATGTGATGGCTGATGTTTGGTGATCCCCAACCCAGAAACTGAGCAATTTTACTGTGTCTCTGTGACACATCGTTCTCATCCCAGAACAGACCTGGGGTGCTTACTGGTCCCCTCAGTGTCTGTGTCTCCTTCAGAGGGTGAACCTTAAAATGAAAAAAACTTGGGAAGGGCGTTGGGTCTAAATAGCCCCAAAAACAGAAGTGAGAAGGGATAAATTTTGCAACTACTGTGGGAATGCCCAAAAGTGCCAAGCTTCTGCGAGCTCGCGCAGTGAACAGTGTATATGACAGATGGGTGTACTGTCTATTGCTTGCCCACAGGACATTATATATAGTACGGTCCACAGTACATGCACCCGCTCCCACACATGCTCAGAACAGCAAAATTAAGGGGAATTGCAGATTACGGAACAGCATCGCCAGGCCCCAACTCACCCAGAGCCCCACCAGCAAACCTCCAGGCCTCAGAGCATGATCAGCAATGGCTGTAGTTCTGCTTCTGTATTCATCTATCCATCTATGAGTCACTATGGCCCTTCAATTACTAAATCATAGAGCTTCCCACTGTACAGTCTATGAAAACCTTATAATGTGTCTAGCACTTGCTATCATTCTTCCTTTCCACAGGGACAAACAGCCAAGTATCTACTGACAGATGTCACTGCTTATTTCATTAAGGGGCTGGGTAATATATGGAATATGGAAGTTTGCTTCCCAGATGGCGTTCTGAAACTCCGGGACCTGGGCTCATTTGCCAGCTTAAATTCCGAGCCAGTGCTGAGCTCTGCAGCAATCTTTATCAGATGGCCTGCCAATTCTACTGGGGCTTGCAGCAGCTCTGTGCTGTTATCTTGTTCATCAGTCAGTAGGTTTAGTACTGGAACGTATCTGATGTTATGTACTGTATATGGCTGACCGTGGTGAAGGGCAAGGCTATAAAGCAATCTGCCATTAAAGTACTGACACAGCATTAAAAATGAACCGCACTGTATAAAAACCAGGGGTTAATGATCCATGGGCTATTAGTAATTTTGTGGAAACGCTGCCACTGCTCCTTGCCAAGAACAAGAAAACTTCTGCATAATCATGTTTAATGAGTATTTACAGTCCGTGTATCTACCTTTCTCATAAAACCAGAAAGAAGTATTTTACCTCCCCAAATGCGATTTCTTGGCTTCTGTTTCATAACACTAACATAAAATCAAAGATTTTTTTTTATTTTGCATGTCACACATTGGAGACTATAAAGGAACTCATAAAAAATAAATAAATATATTATATATATATATATATATATATATATATATACACAAGCTAGCAACCGGCACTCTCACTTCCAGCATCACCTGCCGCGGTGCCCATTACAAGTATGAACAGTTCAGCCGAATTATGGCACTCTGCGGTCTCATTCAGTCAATAAAACACAGCTCCAGAAAGCTTGTAGCCTTTGTCAAGCCTAATAACCAACACGTGTTGGTTATTAGGCTTGACAAAGGCTATTAAAGCCGAAACGTTGCCACAAGCTTTCTGTAGCTGTGTTTTATTGACTGAATGAGACCGCAGAGTGCCATAATTCGGCTGAACTATATATATATATATATATATATATATATATATATATATATATATATATATATATATATATATATATATATATATAAAAACAAACACGAGGAACCACTGTACTCACCATTCCCAGGGGTTGGGGTGCGGTGGGCTGTGACCACCGAACTCAAATATACCAAACAGAAAACCCAGCACTCTCCTAAGCAGCTTCATTCACCTTAATGCTTTAATGTTACATCTAAATAAACAATGGGGTTTTGGTTTATGAATTGTACAATGCATGTAAGCTTGCGGCCCACTCCACGGGACCCCATTTCACCGCAAGTCCTACTCTATCACAAACTTTCACATAGATTTTATAGAAACCTGGCAACTGCACACATCTCCAAACAAGGAATCGGAGGGCGCTAATAATCACTCCAGCTATACCAGCAATACCATTAACCACATTTATAAATGAATAATGATTTATTAAAAGCACAATTTGCTAAAAGAGATAACCCTTTCACATACACATCAACAATTTGTGTCACAGATGAAATGAAGGGTATTTTTTCTCTCTCTTCCACCCTGACGTGTTTCGTCCTTTGCGGACTTCTTCAGAGGGATGATCAATACAGAAATCATAGAAATCTTCAGGTCCTTAAGACCAATTAACAGCGCTTGCACTTTGGGAGAGCACACAGGAGCACACTTGAACTTGTTGTTCATCTGTAGATATACACACTAGTTCAGGAGATTCTCCCCAAGTGGGGCTTATTGCCAGCTCTTATTGATTGGACCCTCACGAATTGTGATTTGAGGTCCCATTTTTTAAAATTGTCCAACAAACCTGTACTGTTAATTGGTCTTAAGAACCTGAAGATTTCTATGATTGCCAATTTTGGACTGCATAGCTGTATTGATCATCCCTCTGAAGAAATGCGTCAGGGTGGAAAAGAGAAAAAAAATACCCTTCATTTCATCTGTGACACCAATTGTTGATGTGTATGTGAAAGGGTTATCTCTTTTAGCAAACTGTGCTTTTAATAAATCATTATTCATTTATAAATGTGGCCAATGGTATTGCTGGTAAAGCTTGAGTGATTATTAGCGCCCTCCGATTCATTGTTTGGAGGTGTTTTTGTCTGGTCCTGGCTACCAGTAGGACCGTATCAGAGGGCAGCAATATTATAGCGCAGGATAAAGGTGATTCTGGTTTATTTATATATATATATATATATATATATATATATATATATATATATATATATACACACACACACACACACATATATATCTACATACATACATACATATTAAGATAGATTATATATATATATTCCAATTAATGTCATGCCCCACAGTTACCCTAGTAAATCATATGCTCCATGGTAGTATCTTAATGTTATGCACCATAGTACTGTCCTTGCTCATTTTATGCCCCATAGTAGTGCCCTCCAGTGGTTCACATTATGCCGCATTATAGGGCTGCCAATACACATTATGCCACACTGTTCCCCCAATTCACATTATGCCACACATTGTCCCCAGTACATATTATGTCACACTGAAGTGTCCTCAGTTCAATAATGCTACACTGTTGTGCCCATAGTCCATACTGTACAGTGCAGCATTTTAGTTCCCCAATTTATATTATACCATATTACAGTGCCCCCTGCTTCATATTATGCCACGTTACAGTGCCCCCAGTCCAGATTCTGCCACGTTAGTGCCTTCCAGTGCATATTATGACAAATTACAGTGTCCCCTGTTCATATAAAGCCATACTATAATGGCTTATGTGCAAAATACCGTTATTGCACATGGAGCCACTAATGCGCCGGGACCTGAATAAGGCCCCCTCTGCACTCACTACAGGCACGCCCATGCACACTGCCCTGCTTCTCCCTTCCTGTTCAACCTCCTTCCCTCATAGAGCTGACCTGTTCAGCACACTAGACCCTCTCCACACTGGGGAACCCAACTATGGCCTATGTACTCAGCGAAACCTGGGCCTCTGGTTAGTGAACCCTGCCACAAATAGTCCTGCCCACAGACGAATAGCAGTTAAACAAATTGTAAGGCATGTCTTTGTTTCCAGGCTACATATATTCAAACAATATACTGGGGAAGGGGGCCTGTACTGCTCACACTACTACTTACTGTAGAATGGGATGTGCTACCTAGCTGAAACTTAGTACTACAACAAAGAAACAAGAGAGCAGGTGCACTATACAACCATTAGAATTATAATACATTTTATAATTATTCATCATATTCAAGGTTTTTGGCATAAAATTGGCCAATATATGAGCCTACCCATCAATCGTCAAGGTAACCTCATCGGGTAGGTTCCTAACATTATAGGGGCTCACCGATAATGTTGCAAACAACCCTGAGCAAACTAGCTGTAAAAATGGAAGGACAGGTAAGTCGCTAATAACAGTTATTACACATTTATTACTTTTATAAATGTCATAATGACGGTTGCACTCCGATTTTGGCTTGTACTGTTAAACATGTGCCCACCAAAAAGAAAAACTCCCTGCTAAAAAACAAATACCCCCTTTCCTAGAGGAGAAAGTTAGAACTACGCAGATACTGTTGCAAATGATTTAAATGCAGGACAGAATTAAATGTTCAGGAATCCCTAACGTGCTATGTAGACAATGCCCTTCTCACAAACACAACGCTATCTCAGATGAAACTGTGGTTCTTTAACTGTGAAAAGCAACTGTAAATACAATCTGCTGCATATAAAAATATCCAAGTATTATCAGCCCTGCTAGCCAGGAAGCCTACATACTTCATTTTATTTTTGGGGTTCTGACAATTGAAAAATGTCATATCCAAAAGTACAATACCATGGCAGCGCTGCTGAAAATGTACAGTATGGGGGTAATTCTGAGTTGATTGCAGCAGGATTTTTGTTAGCAGTTGGGCAAAACCATGTGCACTGCAGGGGAGGCAGATATAACATGTGCAGAGAGAGTTAGATTTGGGTGTGGTGTGTTCAATCTGCAATCTAAATTGCAGTATAAAATAAAGCAGCCAGTATTTACCCTGCACAGAAACAAAATAACCCACCCAAATCTAACTCTCTCTGCACATGTTATATCTGCCTCCCCTGCGGTGCACATGGTTTTGCCCAACTGCTAACAAAAATCCTGCTGCGATCAACTCAGAATTATCCCCTATGTACGGACAAGATGAAGTACTAAACCTATATACTAACAATGTGAAAATGTCATCAAACATACACAATCCAGAATCACGAAAGAGTGCAAATTCCCAGAGACAAAGACAGGGGGACTTAACAGGGAGCGATGACCTCACCATCTTGTCACACAGCAAACACATTACCGTTTAATAGGGTACGCAATCTTTGCTCCGATTCGCTGGTCACACTACTGTACTAATATAACCGCTCAATTTAAAGTGCCAATTCGTTTTAAAGCAGAACCAGGTGAGAATCACGCTGGAACCAGCTATTCGGATCTTGTTACCTTTGGCCCATGGAGTTCAATACAGTGCATAAAGGGGGTCATTCTGACCCGATCGCACGCTGCAGTTCATCGCAGCGGTGTGATCGGGTCAGAACTGCGCATGCACCGGCACCGCAGAGCACCAGTGCGTGCCAGGTGTGGTCGTACCGTGCGGGGGATGGACCGCAGCGGCTACGTGACGTCATCCTAAAGCTGCCCTGGCCGGGAGCTACCCTTAAAGTGCAAAAGCATCGCCGATGCGGTCTGATGAGTGGGTGGGGTCTGTTGAGGGGGGCGGGATCCTTCCTCATAGGGCCTGATTGTATGCAATTGTGGCCTTCCTTGCGTCTTTTGCTGTAATTGTGTCTGAGACCAGGAGCAGATTGGGAACTAAAAGTGGCCCTGTAACATTTTGTAAAAGTGGCCCAACATAGGCAGCACAAGAGGTATAACATACAGTGTAGCCATGGCAGCATCACTGGATGGTAGAGTCGCTGTACTGCAGATATAGAATAACAGAATGAATGGGGACAGTGCAGTGTACTGAGTGAGGTGGGTTTGCTGTCATGTGGAGGGGGGTATCACATGACAACACACAAAACACACCCCACAGACACGTCAGCCTACTAGGAATCTTCCTGGTGAGCCCTATGGCCAATCCACCCCTGCTTGCTGTAACTCAAAGGTTTTTACATTTGGCTATAAATCTTTTTTTCCAATAACCTGAAGAGTGGTGTACTTTAAATCTGGGTTACTCTGTTGCTGTTCATACACAGTAGTAGAGCTCTTAAAGATAAAAGAAAATAAGTTTCTTTTTATCCTATTAAACTGTTTCCCCTTTATAACAAACTTAATATGAGACTATGGGGATCATTCCGAGTTGATCGTAGCTGTGCGATCAGGCACTCAGACATGCGGGGGGACGCCCAGCACAGGGCTAGTCCGCCCCGCATGTCAGTGCCCACTTTTGCATTTGGAGAACCTCCTTGCTGCCTGGGTTGCAGAGGCTGCGTGTGACGTTACGCAGCTGCCGCGGCTCGCCCACGCCTACGTTGGCCGGACCGCGTCCAGCCCCCTCCCGCCCAGCGACCGCCTCTGCCTGTCAATCAGGCAGAGGCGATCGCTACAATACAACGGCCTTCGGAGGTCCGACCCGATCGCTGCACTGCGATAACCTGCAGCGAGCGATCGGGTCGGAATAACCCCCTATATTTTGTAAATATGCCACCAAAAGCAGCACAACTATTAATATCACAAACAGTTATTGAAAGAAATGATTCTTGTTATAACTGACACTCAGCCTGCGGACACCTGTGTTCCGGCTACACTATATTGTTATACGCTGTAAACCTCTGATTGCTCTAGGTTACAGCACATCTGTGCTATTCCAATGATATCAGTAAAGTTAGGCAGCAACAATGCACAGAACCAGCCATTCCTGTCACAGTCAAGTGATTGGTCACACCTTGCACCTAGCGGCTGGTCGCTTCACTTACTGTATGTGTGTCAATGGATGCCCCAATTCACTGCCCTAAAGTAGCCATGTGGCAATGGGTGATCATTGGCTAGCTTTAGCCTCTTGTGCACAGTGATGAGATTAGTCAGTGCTGATGGCGGATATTGGACACGCATGTTACGGAACAGGCATGCAACGGAATATGCTGCGCTATATAAGAAACTGTAAATAAACAAATAATTAATAAATAATAAATGTTACAGGCTCATTAGAAGCACTTACCTGTCTTACAAGGCCCAGCTGAAGTGCTAAATAAAGAATAATCTGAGGGTCCTCTGGGTCTATTTCATGTGCTCTGTGGAAACAAACATACACTGGTAACATTGGAGGGAAGGGTCAGATTTAGGTGTCATAAGTATAATCCCCCAGGCTCTGGTGCAGACATACAGTACATTGGTTACATTGGGGAGCGGAGAACTCATTACCTACCTGACTACTACACCCTAACAAATGACTACCATACAGCAGCGGGATCAACCCTTATAAAATGGGGCCACATAGAACCATAGAATGTGACGGCAGATAAGAACCACTTGGCCCATCTAGTCTGCCCCTTTTTTTTTTACCATATCTTTATCTCAAACCTTATTTGATCCTTATTTCTTTGTAAGGATATCCTTATGTCTATCCCATGCATGTTTAAATTGCTCCACTGTCTTAGCCTCTACCACCTCTGATTGGAGGCTATTCCACTTGTCCACTACCCTTTCTGTGAAGTAATTTTTCCTCAAATTTCCCCTGAACCTCCCCCCCTCCAGCCTCAGTGCATGTCCTAGTGTCCTATTGCTTCTCTTCATTTGGAGAATGTTTCCCTCCTGGACTTTGTTAAAACCCTTGATATACTTGAAAGTTTCTATCATGTTTCCCCTTTTCCTTCTCTGCCCCAAACTATACATATTGAGATTTCTTAATCTTTCTGGGTATGTTTTGTGATGTAGGCCATGCACCATTTTAGTTGCCCTTCTTTGTACAGTTTCTAGTGTATTAATATAATTTTGAAGATCTGGCCTCCAGAATTGAACACAGTATTCTAGATGAGGCCGCACCAATGATCTATACAGTGACAATCTGCTATTGTTATGTTACCCCCCAAAAAACAGATTCTGGAACACCACTGACATTCACTATAGCCACAATACAAATTCCTATGGTCCAAAATATTTACTACAGCTCTTTTATAGTCTACCCACTTCCAGAAATGATGAATCATATACACCAATATAGTACACTATTGACCAATACATAATATCGCTATGCAGCATTCATCCCACTACTCATACTGCTGATGCCTTCTATCTACCTCCTGGCATCATAAGTATTTCAGAATATCTGCTGTAAAAGCAATTCATGCATACTTACAGGGGACTATGCACTAATAGGTACCAGCACAACAGATTCTTCCGTTGCTGTTACCTCCAGCAGCCAATCATAGGTCACAGAACTTGTAGCCAATCAGCACTGCCTAAACGTACTTCAGCCAGATCCAATCCATGGTGAATCAGAATGAACAGTAACAAGAGGAAGGTGAGGAGCAGTGGAGCAACAAGAGCGGGGCGAGTGGGGCACGTGCCCTGGGTGCCATGACAAGCCCATAGTAGGCAGGGGCGCTGCCGGTCAGGGTAGTGTACTACCAGTGCCATTCTCACCACCCCCGCTGGACTCAGACTTCTTGGCAGCGAGCATCCAGCTGAGATGGCAGCTTCGTGTTGATGGCGATGGTCTGGGAACAAGAGAACGGGTGGGCTCAGGGGGCAGACGATGATGGGCGATGTACTGCCCCCTGTACCTCGCACATCGACGTCCGGAACTTTGTGTCGGCTGGAAGTGCGGCACTGGGACATACACACTAGCAGTAGCACTTATACTCCTACCAGCACTTACTTAGTCTACTGCTGCTGCTCATTGTCTTCTGCTCCTCATCTGCCACCCCAGCCATGGCTCCAATGCATTGAGTATGTCTGACCAACAGACGGGATCCCAGCAGTCAGCATACCGTCGCTGGGATCATGGCCGCCAGAATGCCGGCATAGGGGCGTGCGTAACGAAGGCCCTTGCGGCTGCCACTGGTTTTATTCCCACTCTATGGGTGTCGTGGACACCCACTAGTGGGAATAGCCCTCGGCCCCCCTGACGGCATTCTGGCGGTGATATAGGCACATCTGTGCACTTACAGATTTCTTGCACATCTATGTTCATTCCTGATTCCTAAATTATCGCCACTGACTCAGAACCTGAAAAAAATGTTTACGTTATATGCTCAGCTTAGAGACCATGCTTTGTAAAAATTTACAGTCTGATGCTGGGTACACACCTATAGATACTGTACATCTGCAGATCAACTGATCTGCAGATATATCTATAGCCAGTTTAGGCAGTGTGTTGTGCATACACATTGCCCAATCTGTCGGGACTGACGTCAAGAACTGGGCGGGGGTTTACATGCGCCCGCCCTGTTCAGCCGTCAATCACCGCTGGCTGCTGCAGTTGGCTGACCGTGCATACACACACAGCCGATGACCAATATATCGTTAGATATATTGGTCATCGGCTCTGCTGCTGGACTGATGTGATGTCTGTGAATGACGGCATTCACAGACATATTGGCCCTCATTCCGAGTTGTTCGCTCGCAAGCTGCTTTTAGCAGCATTGCACACGCTAAGCCGCCGCCTACTGGGAGTGAATCTTAGCTTAGCAAAATTGCGAACGAAAGATTCTCAAAATTGCGAATAGAAATTTCTAAGCAGTTTCTGAGTAGCTCGACACTTACTCTGCCACTGCGATCAGTTCAGTCAGTTTCGTTCCTGGTTTGACGTCACAAACACACCCAGCGTTCGCCCAGACACTCCCCCGTTTCTCCAGCCACTTCCGCGTTTTTCCCAGAAACGGCAGCGTTTTTTCACACACTCCCATAAAACGGCCAGTTTCCGCCCAGAAACACCCACTTCCTGTCAATCACACAACGATCACCAGAACGAAGAAAAAACCTCGTAATGCCGTGAGTAAAATACCAAACTTCTTAGCAAATTTACTTGGCGCAGCCGCAGTGCGAACATTGCGCATGCACAGTTTGCGGAAAATCGCTGCGATGCGATGAAAAAGAACGAGCGAACAACTCGGAATGAGGGCCATTGTCCGTACACACTGGCCACGGACTCGCGATATATCGGCCGTTCAATAGAACAGCTGATATATAGGCCAGTGTGTACACACCATAAGCTGAACATCTTTATCATCACAAAAAGTCCCCAGAGTGATGGAAACGGGGGCATGCTACCAGGTCACCCCCTTTCACTGAGGCCTTGCCCCTTTATCCGTAGAGTGGGCGCCAAAGAGTTTAACATGGCAGACGGGACATCAGCCAAAATCTTGCTTAGGGCACCATATTCGTCAGGGCTGCCCTACTGCCCACCAAGGCCTGCAATTACAGAACAGTCCTTATAACCAGCTACTTATCCCTTTAAGATGATTAAGTTATTTTATTTTTTTATGTCAAGATTCACTCGAATGAAAGAACTTAATTCACCTACTGTATACCATTAGCTAAGGCCACTACATTACTGATTTCATAGCGGTCTCGTTATGTAATTTCATTTATGTATTTCATACTGATTACCTTGCAAAGTCCAATATTATGACATAAATTGTCTTCTTACATTCAGCTCAATAATATAAGTGTGATCCCAGGACGTATAATAATGATTTTACCTTTGCAACGCCTGGACAGCTTTCTTACTCCAATCATCCTGAGTGCTCTTCTTCGTGGCTATAGCAAAAAGAAATATCTCTCTGAATTCAGCTAAACGTAATACATTCTCGCTGGTTGAAGTAAAGACAAAAAGGGACTTCAAAAATGTAGGGCATTCTGTAAAATGACATCTACAATCTGATTGGTTGCTATGGTCAACACCACCACTTGACCTTTTAAGAAGGTTTACATACATATATTTTTCATCACGTACCAATATAACAGGATTTTTCGCCACTTACCATTGAATCCTTTTCTCTGAAGCAGGGTGTGGGACACTGGACCATGGGGATTGTAGGTTTGGGCTGAAGAAGGCGTTTAAGTTAAACTGTAGCTTTAAAAGTAAGTCGGCGTCCCCCCTTGCATCCCCATGATTCCAGTACTTCTTCGAAACAGTCCAGTAGTCTTTTACCCAGTAGGGAAAAGACAGTCAAGAACAATACCTTGCACAACTAGATGTGTCACCCCCGCCTGCTTCAAAGAAAAGGATGCAACGGTAAGTGACCAAAAACCCAAGGCTCGAGGGACACTGGGACGTTAAAAAGCCACCCCCGGGGGAGGGAACGCTCAGGGCCAAAGTGGGCATCGCTGGAGGTGACATAAAAATGAGCAAATCTGTGGACAGAGGGGGTCATTCTGACCTGTTTGCACGCAGTGGTTTTTCGCTGCTGTGCGAACGGGTGCGGAATGCGCATGCGCGGTGGGCGCAGGGCGTGTGCGCAACGTTGCCCGGCGACAGGGGTCGGCAGGTTACGTCGCGGCTACCGACGGGAGCGGTCGCAGCGGCGACCGCTAAGAAGATTGACAGCAAGGAGGCATGGATGGGCGGATCCGGAGCGTTGGAGAGCGTTTTTGGGGAGTGGTGAGTGAAATGCAGGCGTGTCCAGGACAACGGAGGGCGGAGGTGTGACGTCAAAGCCGAGCCCTACTAAGCTAAAATACACTCCCCCATAGGCGTGTACTAGTTGATCGCAGCAGCAGCAAAAAGTTGCTGGCTGCGATCAACTCGGAATGACCACCAGAGTACTAAGAGGCTGCACAACAGACCTGTTCTGCCTAAGCCCCTTGTTGCGCTGCCCAGGAGGTTGCCACCACCCTAGTGGAGTGTACTGACACCCGTTGTGGTGATGGTCGCCCCACACTTGATCAGGTTTGAGTGATGACCTAGCTTAGTAAACGTGCAATGGTCTGCTCAGCAACCGGCCAACTGCGTTTATGTGCATTATAAAGAACAAGCATTAAAGAAACTTCCGGGATTTCAGGATGAGGAGATTATTTTTAAAGCTACAGTTTAAATTAAGTGCCAGCTCCAGCCCCAACCTGCAATCCCATGGTCCAGTGTCCCTTGTCTTGCTGCAAGAGAAATATATAGGGGTTTATTTCCTTAAAATATTGCAGCGTTCATTGTTGCACACAAGTTGGGCACAATGGCATGCTCACTGCAGGCATGGAAATAAATGTGGATCTTTGTTATTATATAGAGTACCACACATCTATTCAGTCGCACTGCCCCCATTTATCCACTTTTGGAAGTAGCCATCATCACTATTAGGGTGTATTTGCACAATCCCTATACCTGGCGCAAGAGATCTGTACAGACAATTATAGGTTGTATGTGTGTGCATGACCAATCCCCTCTCTGATTCAGCCCGGCCTCTCCCAATCCCCTCTCTGACTCAGCCCGGCCTCTCCCAATCCCCTCTCTGACTCAGCCCGGCCTCTCCCAATCCCCTCTCTGACTCAGCCCGGCCTCTCCTAATCCCCTCTCAGACTCAGCCCGGCCTCTCCCAATCCCCTCTCTGACTCAGAATGGCTTCTTCCAATCCCATCTCTAAACCAGCTCAGCCTCTCCCAATCCCCTGTCTGACTCAGCCTGGCCTCTCCCAATCCCCTCTCTGACTCAGAATGGCTTCTTCTAATCCCCTCTCTAACCCAGCTCAGCCTCTCCCAATACCCTCTCTGACTCAGCCTAACCTCTCCCAATCCCCACTCTGACTCAGCCCGGCCTCTCCCAATCCCCTCTCTGACTCAGCCTAACCTCTCCCAATCCCCACTCTGACTCAGCCCGGCCTCTCCCAATCCCCTCTCAGACTCAGCCCGGCCTCTCCCAATCCCCTCTCAGACTCAGCCCGGCCTCTCCCAATCCCCTCTCTGACTCAGAATGGCTTCTTCCAATCCCCTCTCTAAACCAGCTCAGCCTCTCCCAATACCCTCTCTGACTCAGCCCGGCCTCTCCCAATCCCCTCTCTGACTCAGCCCGGCCTCTCCCAATCCCCTCTCTGACTCAGCCCGGCCTCTCCCAATCCCCTCTCTGACTCAGCCCGGCCTCTCCCAATCCCCTCTCTGACTCAGCCCGGCCTCTCCCAATCCCCTCTCTGACTCAGCCCGGCCTCTCCCAATCCCCTCTCTGACTCAGCCCGGCCTCTCCCAATCCCCTCTCTGACTCAGCCCGGCCTCTCCTAATCCCCTCTCTGACTCAGCCCGGCCTCTCCCAATCCCCTCTCAGACTCAGCCCGGCCTCTCCCAATCCCCTCTCTGACTCAGCCCGGCCTCTCCCAATCCCCTCTCTGACTCAGCCTAACCTCTCCCAATCCCCACTCTGACTCAGCCCGGCCTCTCCCAATCCCCTCTCAGACTCAGCCCGGCCTCTCCCAATCCCCTCTCTGACTCAGAATGGCTTCTTCCAATCCCCTCTCTAAACCAGCTCAGCCTCTCCCAATCCCCTGTCTGACTCAGCCTGGCCTCTCCCAATCCCCTCTCTGACTCAGCCCGGCCTCTCCCAATCCCCTCTCTGACTCAGCCTAACCTCTCCCAATCCCCACTCTGACTCAGCACGGCCTCTCCCAATCCCCTCTCTGACTCAGCCTAACCTCTCCCAATCCCCACTCTGACTCAGCCCGGCCTCTCTCAATCCCCTCTCAGACTCAGCCCGGCCTCTCCCAATCCCCTCTCTGACTCAGAATGGCTTCTTCCAATCCCCTCTCTAACCCAGCTCAGCCTCTCCCAATACCCTCTCTGACTAGATTCGGTATGCTATTCCGATGAACAGGATGCCGACTGTCAGAAAACCGACAGCAGCATCCTGTCCATCAGAATCCCGACAGCCCCCTATCCCTCCCCTCTCCCAAGCCCATCTCTGACTCATCCCAGCCTCTCCCAATCCCATCTCTGACTCATCCCGGCCTCTCCCAATCCCCTCTCTGACTCAGCCCGGCCTCTCCCAATCCCCTCTCTGACTGGATTCGTTATGATATACCAATGGAGGGGATGCTGGCGGTCACACAGTGGCATCCCGTCCATCAGAATCCCGACAATCCCCCAGAAAGTACCCTAACCCTCCCCTGCCCCTACCATAACCCTCCCTTGTGGGTGCCTAACCCTAACCCTCCCCGGTGGTGCCTGACACTAACCCTCCCCGGAGGTCCCGAACCCTAACCCTCCCTTCCACGCTGCCTAAACCTAATGCTCCCCGCTTGGTGCCTAACCCATAAACCCCCCCTTCCCCAGTACCTAATCACCCCCTTCCCGTCCCTGCACCCAAACCCCCCTTCTAATACCTGTACGTCCCGCTAAAAGAACATTCAAGACGTACAAGAGCAGGCATTACAGGAGGGAGCTACTGAGTGACGGTAGCAGTAGCATAATCACTGTATACTTCACCTGAAATACAAGTGTTACAATCTCTGGCCTATGGATCTCCCCTTCGTCTCATGCAATATACAGTCCCTGTCTCCCGCTAACACCTTTGCATAATCCTTCTCCTTAAGTGCACCTGTGCCCATGTATATCATCTGTAGAAGCCCTATTGTTACCTCTAGCACACCACTTGAATACAAAAATAATTGAATTAAGCCATAAATCTACACAAACATGGCATTGTGGGCAGTATGGATGGTGTAATGGTTAGCATTACTGCCTTACGGCACTGAGGTCATGGGTTCGATTCCCACCATGGCCCTAACTGTGTGGAGTTTGTATATTCTCCCCGTACTTGCGTGGGTTTCCTCCAGGTACTCCGGTTTCCTCCCACAATCCAAAAATATATACTGGTAAATTAACGTTAGTGTGAATGTGTGTGTGTATACATGTGGTAGGGAAAATAGACTGTAAGCTCCACTGGGGCAGGGACTGATGTGAATGGCCAAATATTCTCTGTAAAGCACTGCGGAATATGTGCGCTATATAAATAACTGGTAATAAATAAATGAATAAGAACTAATGCATTGGCATAAAATATCAAGTCAGCAATTAGGGTTTTACATAATCACCCATCCATAGTCGTAGATACCGTTTCGGTGTTTTAATTTTTAACACCTTCCTCAATGTATTGGTTCTTATACCATGTTTGTGAAGATTTATGCATTCAAGTGGTATGCTGGATACCTGTGTTTTTTGCTGTACCTTTGATGGCGCTGCCAGTGCTTACATTACTGTTATATATATATACATACACAGTACTGTGCAAAAGTTTTAGGCAGGTGTGGAAAAAGTAAGAAGGCTTTCAAAAGATTTTATCAATTGACAAAATGCAAACTGAATGAACAGAAGAGAAATCTAAATCAAATCAATATTTGGTGTGGCCACCCATTGCCTTCAAAACAGCATGATTTCTTCTAGGTACACTTGCACAGTTTTTGAAGGAACTCGGCAGGGAGGTTGTTCCAGGAAGTAAGCATGATGTGTCTTTCACTGGTGCACTTAGGGGGTCATTCCAAGTTGATCGCTCGCTAGCTAGTTTTAGCAGCCGTGCAAACGCAATGCCGCCGCCCACTGGGGAGTGTATTTTAGCTTAGCAGAAGTGTGAACGCTTGTGCAGCCGAGCTCTGTAAAAACAGTTTGTGCAGTTTCAGAGTAGCTCTGAACCTACTCAGCGCTTGCGATCACTTCAGCCTATTTGTGTCCGGATTTGACGTCATACACCCGCCCAGCGAACGCCAAGCCATGCGTTTTTACAAACACTGCCTGAAAACGGTCAGTTGACACTCAGTAACGCCCCTTTCCTGTCAATCTTCTTGCAGCCGCCAGTGCGAAGGAAAACTTTGCTAGAACCTGAGCACAACCACAACGGCTTTGTATCCGTACATCGCGCGTGCGCATTGCGGGGCATACGCATGTGCAGAAATGCAGTTTTTTCACCTGATCGCTGCGCTGCGAAAATTGGCAGCGAGCAATCAACTCGGAATGACCCCCTAAGTTTCCTTAGCTGACCACTGCATCTCCGGTCCTCAACATTGCCCGTTTCTTGTGCTTCAATGCTGAGAAATACAGGCAGGGACTTCTACATAATGCAATACCATCAGGGTGGCATCTGATTGGCTCCAAATATATTCTGCAGCAGGACAGCGACCCCAAACATACAGCCAATGTCATTAAGAACTATCTTCAGCATAAAGAAGAACAAGGAGTCCTGGAAGTGATGTGGCCACCACAGAGCCCTGATCTCAACATCATTGAGTCTGTCTGGGATTACAAGAAGAGCCAGAAGGGTTTGAGCAGGCCTACATCCACAGAAGATGTGTACCTAGAGTGTACCTTGAAGAACTGATGCTGATTTTAAGGCAAAGGGTCGTCACACCAAATATTGATTTGATTTAGATTTCTCTTCTGTTCATCTACTTTGCATTTTGTTAATTGATAAAAATAAACTATTGACACCTCTGTTTTAGAAAGTATTCTTACAATGCAGCATTTTTTACACACCTGCCTAAAACTTTTGAACAGTACTTTATATATATATATATACATACCTGTAGTACGTTTATATGCTGGAGTGACAGATATATTTATGGAACTGATGATGACACCATACTCTATTTAATAATGAAATAATAAGATTTGTTTATAATTGCTTCTTCCTTTTAATAATTACCTACCAACATTACAATCGTTGTCAATGTTATGCAATCCAACATGGTAACATGGCAGTGAAAAGACTAAACACTATTATGAAAGAACTACACACCCCACCATATTGTTATAAGAAACAAACAAAGCAGAAGTAACAAGTAAATTCAGTCTGACACCAGTTATATCTATATACAACAACATAATCTGGGTAACGAGGTCTTGTCTAACTTGGGACTGGAAAATATATTTCACGTTTCCAATAGTATAAATGTCTCCCAAGTCCTCACGTAGTCCCAGGGGTCTAATTACAGCTGGAGTTTACAACACATCATTTAAATACAACATACACATTTGTTCTAAAACAAACAAAATCACTGCAACAAAGGGAAATGTTACAGAGAAAACTACAAATAGGAAACTCCATTTTTGTTTACTGCATTGATTGATCCATTGTGAGTAAATTGTGGGACAAGGAAGATACTGATTATACCCAACCAGCCACAACAGTGGATAAACTTGTTCATTAAAGTTCTACCCATGGAGGGATCTTGAAGTACTAAGGATGGGTGTGATATGCAACCTCGGCATTCGGGAAATGACCGATCGCGGCATCCCGATTTTTAAAATGCAAACAGGGCACGGGGTAATTAACTTACCCCTTCCCTACCCTAACCCGCCTGGGGTGGTAGCTAGGGCTAAGATAGTGAGGGGGTGGCGGTTCTGGCTAATCACAGGGGGTGGCGGCTAGGCCTAAGACTGGGGGAGGGGTGATGGTTACGGCTAACCCACCCCCCGTAGTGCCTAACCCTGACCACCGGCATCTACACGGTTTTCCCTACCCTTAGGATACAAAAGGGTCTATTTATGAAGCAGTGAAAATAGTGAAGTGAGCCAGAGGAAAAGTTGCCCATGGCAACCAATCAGATTTGAAGTAACATTTATCAAGTGAAGTCTTTAAAATTATACATAGCAGCTGATTGGTTGCCATGGGCAACTTCTCCACTGCTTCTCTTCTCCACACTTTTCACTGCATTGTGACAGCCGTATCCCGACAGGTGGTCTCGTGATCGCCTCCCCTTAAAACGAGTCTATGACACAGCTGTAACTAGGCATTACCTTATCTCCCACTTAGGGCGAGCACATAGCACGTATCTGGGAGGAGCCATAGGGATGTCACAGATCAATAAAGTAGAACTGGTAACCTCAGAATTAATAAGCAGCTGTTTAAAACATAGGAATAACCCAAACAGGTTCATAAATGTGAATTATTTATTTATAAATTGCATTTTTAGAATACATTATAAAAATACATTATGGTTATCAGCGTCTCTGTTGTGCTAGTTTATAGCTTAAGCATTTCTGCTAAATATATGCAGTGCTTACCATATACTATTTGTACTGTGCAGCACGGATGGTGTAATGGTTAGCATTACTGCCTCACAGCACTGAGGACGAGTTCAATTCCCACCATGGCCCTAACTGTGTGGAGTTTGTATATTCTCCCCGTACTTGCGTGGGTTTCCTCCGGGTACTCCGGTTTCCTCCCACAATCCAAAAATATACTGGTAGGTTAATTGGATCCCAACAAAATTAACCCTAGCGTGAATGCGTGTGTGGGTACATGTGGTAGGGAATATGGATTGTAAGCTCCACTGGGGCAGAGACTGATGTGAATGGACAAATATTCTCTGTAAAGTGCTGCGAAATATGTGTGTGCTATATACATAACAGGTAATAATAATAATAAATAAAGAGATTTATGGTAAGAACTTACCTTTGTTAAATCTCTTTCTGCGAGGTACGCTGGGCTCCACAAGGATAGACATTGGGGTGTAGAGTAGGATCTTGATCCGAGGCACCAACAGGCTCAAAGCTTTGACTGTTCCCATAACCCCGCCTCCCTGCACAGGATCCCAGTTTTTAGTTAACCAGCCCAATGCAGTAGCGGGAAAAGAGACGACAACGGTTAGTAGCCACATACACCACACTCTCACGACAGGAGAAGTGTCAGCGGCTAATGCCATACCAACCCAAAGAAGATAAGTGCGTCAGGGTGGGCGCCTTGTGGAGCCCAGTGTACCTCGCAGAAAGAGATTTAACAAAGGTAAGTTCTTACCATAAATCTCGTTTTCTGCGGCGGGGTACACTGGGCTCCACAAGGATAGACATTGGGGACGTCCTAAAGCAGTTCCTTATGGGAGGGGACGCACTGTAGCGGGCACAAGAACCCGGCGTTCAAAGGAAGCATCCTGGGAAGCGGCAGTATCGAAGGCATAGAACCTTATGAACGTGTTCACTGAGGACCACGTAGCCACCTTGCACAATTGTTCAAGGGTCGCACCAAGGCGGGCCGCCCAAGAAGGTCTAACAGACCGAGTAGAATGGGCCGTAATGTGAGCAGGAGCCGACAGACCAGCCCTCACATAAGCATGTGCAATCACCATTCTAGTCCATCTGGCCAAAGTTTGCTTGTTTGCAGGCCAGCCCCGTTTGTGAAATCCAAACAGTACAAAGAGAGAATAAGATTTCCTAATGGAAGCAGTTCTCTTCACATAGATACGGAGAGCCCATACCACATCCAAAGACCTCTCTTTGGGAGACAGATCAGGAGAAACAAGTGCTGGAACCACAATCTCCTGGTTAAGGTGGAACGAGGAAACCACCTTAGGTAAATATCCGGGACGAGTCCTAAGAACCGCCCGGTCACGGTGAAATATCAGATATGGGGAACTACAGGACAAGGCACCCAAATCCGACACTCTTCTAGCTGAAGCAATAGCCAGCAGAAACACCACCTTAAGGGAAAGCCACTTAAGATCAGCTGAACCAAGAGGTTCAAACGGAGACTCTTGTAACGCCTCCAAAACCACCAACAAGTCCCAAGGAGCCACAGGCGGGACATAGGGAGGTTGGATACGCAACACACCCTGAGTAAAGGTATGCACATCAGGTAAGATCGCAATTTTTCTCTGAAACTACACAGACAAGGCAGAAATATGAACCTTGAGGGAGGCCAGACGCAGGCCTAAGTCCAGGCCCTGCTGAAGAAAAGCCAACAACTTGGCTATACTAAACTTGGAAGCGTCCTAATCGTAAGATGCGCACCAAACAAAGTAAGAATGCCAGACCCTATAGTAAATCCGAGCCGAAGCCGGTTTCCGGGCCCGCAACATAGTTTGAATGACCGCCTCAGAAAACCCTTTAGCCCTTAAGACGGAAGCTTCAAGAGCCTCGCCGTCAAAGACAGTCGGGCTAGGTCCTGGTAGACACAGGGGCCCTGAACGAGGAGGTCTGGGCGTTGTGGAAGTAGAATTGGACGCTCTGACGATAGGCCTTGCAGGTCTGAGAACCAGTGCCGTCTGGGCCACGCTGGAGCTATGAGAAGCAGAATTCCTTTTACTTGCTTGAACTTCCGAATTACCCTGGGCAGGAGTGACACTGGAGGGAACACGTACGGCAGCCGAAACCTCCACGGCACTGCCAGCGCATCCACAAATGCTGCTTGAGGATCCCTTGTCCTTGCTCCGAACACCGGAACCTTGTGATTGTGTCGAGACGCCATCAGATCTACGTCTGGAAGACCCCACTTTTCCACTAGGAGTTGAAACACTTCTGAATGGAGGCCCCACTCGCCGGCATGTACGTCCTGACGACTGAGAAAGTCCGCTTCCCAATTCAGGACTCCCGGAATGAAGATTGCCGATATGGCCTGTAGATGGCGTTCCGCCCAATGTAGAATCCGTGAGACTTCCTTCATTGCCAGACGTCTTTGAGTGCCGCCTTGATGATTTATGTAAGCCACTGTGGTGGCGTTGTCCGACTGCACTTGAACAGGACGGTTCTGAATTAAATGCTGGGCTAGGTTCAATGCATTGAAGACCGCCCGCAATTCCAGAATGTTGATTGAGAGGAGGGACTCCTCCTTGGTCCACCGACCCTGAACGGAGTGTTGCTCCAGCACCGCGCCCCAACCTCTTAGACTGGCTTCTGTCGTCAACAGGACCCAGTTGGATATCCGGAAGGGACGACCCCTGCACAATTGTTGGTCCCGGAGCCACCAGAGCAGCAACAGACGGACCTCCGGAGTCAATGAGATCATTTGAGACCTGATCCGGTGAGGCAGGCCATCTCACTTGGCTATAATCAGCCTCTGGAGGGGGCGAGAATGGAATTGAGCATACTCCACCATGTCGAATGCTGATACCATGAGGCCCAGCACCTGCATTGCCGAATGTATCGACATTTGCGGACGAGAAAGGAAGCAACGAATCCTGTCCTGAAGCTTCAGGACTTTCTCCTGACACAAGAACAACCTCTGGTTGTGAGTGTCCAATAGCGCTCCCAGACGCACAATGCTCTGAGCAGGGATCAGGGAGGATTTCTTCCAGTTGATGAGCCACCCGTGGGCTTGTAGAAACCGGACCGTCATATCTAGATGACGTAGGAGAAGTTCTGGGGAATTTGCCAGGATTAACAAGTCGTCCAGATACGGCAGTATCCTGACCCCTTGACGGCCTAGTACCACCGTCATCACCGCCATGACTTTGGTGAAGACTCGCGGAGCCGTTGTTAAACCAAATGGTAACGCCCGAAACTGGTAATGGAGGTTGCCAATAGCAAACCTCAGGTATTGCTGATGTGACGCTGCTATAGGAATATGCAGGTAAGCATCCTGTATGTCCAGGGAGACCATGTAGTTCCCAGGTTACAAGGCCAGAACTATAGAGCGAAGGGTTTCCATACGGAACTTGGAAACCTTCACAAACCTGTTCAATGCCTTGAGGTAGAGAATGGGCCGGGAGGACCCATTCGGTTTCGGGACTAGAAACAGCGGAGAATAGTAACCCCGGCCCCTCTGCGCAAGAGGCACCTGTACTACGACTCCTGTACCCAGGAGGGTCTGTACCACCGAATGCAGCGTGTTTGCCTTTGTCTGGTCCAACGGGACGTCTGTCAGGCAAAATCGATGAGGGGGTCGGTATTTGAAGGCTATGGCGCAACCTCGAGTGACGACTTTCCGTACCCAGGCATCTGGCGTCTTCAACCATTCCTGGGTATACCCTAGAAGCCGGCCCCCCACCCTGGGATCCCCCAGGGGGAGGCCCGCCCCGTCATGCGGCAGGCTTATCGGCCTTGGAAGCTGGCTGACGGCCACCCAGGCTCTTTTGGGCTTTGGCTTACCAGGTTTGGAAGTGCGGGCCTGCTTGTTGTACGCCTGACCTTTTGCTTTACCTGAAGGACGAAAGGGGCAAAAGGAAGTACCTTTAGCCTTCGACACAGAAGGAGCGGTACTTGGCAGACAGGCAGTTTTGGCAGTAGCCAAGTCAGCCACAATCTTATTTAAGTCCTCCCCAAACAGAATATCTCCCTTGAAAGGGAGTACCTCCAGGGTTTTTCTAGAGTCCAGATCCACAGACCAGGATCTCAGCCACAATATCCGGCGAGCCAGGACTGACGTAGTAGAGGCCTTGGCTGCTAGGATACCGGCATCAGAAGCCGCCTCTTTAATATAGCGAGAAGCTGTGACAATATATGACAAGCATTGTCTAGCATGGTCAGAGAAGATTTCAGCTTCTAACTCCAAGGCCCATGCTTCAATAGCCTCTGCAGCCCATGTTGCTGCAATAGTGGGCCTTTGTGCAGCACCCGTGAGGGTGTAAATCGCTTTCAGACAACCTTCCACACGTTTATCCGTAGGCTCTTTTAGAGACGTGACGGTAGTGACAGGTAGAGCTGAGGAAACCACCATCCTAGCCACATGTGAGTCTACTGGAGGAGGCGTTTCCCAATTCTTAGACAGCTCTGGTGCGAGGGGATAGCGAGCCAGCATCTTCTTTTGAGGCACAAACTTCGTACCCGGGTTTTCCCAGGGTTCCTGACGTATATCCACTAGGTGGTCAGAGTGAGGTAAAACTTGTTTAACCACCTTCTGACGCTTGAACATATCTGGTTTCTTAGGAGGGACGGATGGCTCGGGATCATCCGTAATCTGTAGAATTAACTTTATAGCCTCCAAAAGATCAGGAACATCCACATGTGAACTACCCTCCCCATCAGCAGTGTCTGAGTCAGAACCTGTGGGGTCGGTGTAAGTGCCGTCTTCATCAAACGAGGTGTCAGTGACAGCAGTGGATTGTGAGGAGACAAGCGCTCGCTTAGAGGACCCCTTGGGCTTAGGCGAGCGATGGTCAGACTTTTTAGTAGTCAGGGACTGGTTCAACTTCTTCAATTGAGCAGATAAATCGTCCGCCCACGGCGGGTTAGCTGCAGGGACCACATACAGTTGTACCGGCATAGGGGGTCCCATAGGGGGTGTTAGTTTATTAACTAGCGTATGTAGAAGCGTGGAAAAAGCGGCCCACGGTGGGTCATTATGTACCTCCGTTGCCACAGTCCCACTGGGGGGCAAGGAGCCCCCAGAACCAGAGCCCATAGCTGCTATATTCTCCTCATAGGGATCTGTGGCTTCAGCAACACCGGCAGTGTGTTCAGCCCCAGAACCGTTACCCTCAGAAGCAGACATGATATAACTTGCAGTATCAGGTAACACAGTACAATTGGCAGCAGCACAATACCTCTTACCCAAACCCCTGCGCAGTGTAGTCAGCACTAGCAGAGATAAAGGAGAGATATGGTGACTAAATCACAGAGAAAAATACGTATTAAAGTATATCTTTGTGAAAATCCTATATCAATATAAAACCTGACGCACCAAGTCCCCTCAGGTTATAGAATATAGGGATAGCAAGTTGAGTGAAAGACACGAAATGGACACCACTCTAGCTATCTAATGCACACACACAGTGGCGGATTTAGGGGGGGGGGCACCAAGGCACGTGCCCCCCCTGTCATTTTTAGTGCAGACTGACATGCGGACGAGTGTCCGCATGTCAGTCTGCGGTCTCGTTTCGTCCCCTGCTGTTAGGAGGGACACGGAGGGCACAGTGCGCGCCTCTCCTGTGTCCCTCCTGTGTCTCCGGCGGCCGCTGGTCTCATAAAGGAAGTGCCGTTCGTGAGCACTTCCTTTATTACAGTGACCCGCGGCCGCCGGAGACCCAGGAGGGACACAGGGAGGCGTGCACTGTGCCCTCCGTGTCCCTCCTAACAGCAGGGGAGCGGGGGGAGCAGCGGCGGCGGAGGAAGGGGGGGACGGGGGACGCACTGGGGGGGGGAATATCTGGCACTGGGGGCATATTTGCAGGGAGGGGGGGGGGGGGGCGAATATCTGGCACTGGGGACATATATGGCACTGGGGGGAATATCTGGCACTGGGGGCATATGTGGCACTGGGGGGGGGGGGGATATCTGGCACTGGGGGGAATAACTGGCAGGGAAGGGATATCTGGCACTGGGGCATTGTCTGGCACTGGGGGCATATGTGGCACTGGGGGGGGGAATATCTGGCACTGGGGCATATGTGGCAATGGGGGCATATATAGCACTGGGGGCATATGTGGCACTGTCGGGGAATATCTGGCACTGGGGGTATATGTGTACCTGGCACATGGGGGGGGGCTATATTTGGCACTGGGGGCATGTGAGTACCTGGCACCGTGGGGGAATATCTGGCACTGGGGACATATGTGGCACTGGGAGCACAGCCCTAGCAACAAGGACTACCTCCTAGCAACGAGCATGACACCCAGTGCATGAAACCCCTGGCAACGAGCATGACACCCAGTGCATGAAACCCCTGGCAACGAGCATGACACCCAGTGCATGAAACCCCTGGCAACGAGCATGACACCCTGAGCATGAAAACCCCTGGCACCGTGCATGGAACCAAGAGCATGAAACCCCTGGCAACGAGCATGACACCCAGTGCATGAAACCCCTGACAACGAGCAGGTATTTGAAAAGTAATTAGAAGCCTTACTGTAGGACTTAATGTGTAATGGGCATTACGGTGTGTGGCATAATGTATCACGGACATTGCGGTGTGTGTCATAATGTGTCGCAGGCATTACGGTGTATGGTATACTCTATCGCTGGCATTGTGATATGTGGTATAATGTCTCAGGGTCATTGCAGTGTGTGGCATAATGTATCACGGACATTGCGGTGTGTGTCATAATGTGTCAGGCATTACGGTGTGTGGTATATTATATCACGGGCATTGTGGTATAATGTCTCAGGGTTATTACAGTGTGGCATAATATATAACGGGCATTGCGGTGTGTGGCATAGGGTATAACGGGCATTGCGGTATGTGTCACAGGCATTACGGTGTATGGTATACTATATCACGGGCATTGTGGTATAATGTCTCAAGGTCATTGCAGTGTGTGGCATAATGTGTCCCAGACATTGTATGTGCTATAATGTATCAGGGGCAGTGCAGTGTGTAGCATAATGTATAACGGGCATTGCGATTCCTGTCATAATGTGTCACAGGCATTACGGTGTGTGGCATAATGTGTCTGGGGCATTACAGTGTGTGCATATTGTGTCATGTGCATTATTGTGTGTGGAATAATGTCTAAGGGCCATTGCAGTATGTGGAATAATGTATACTGGGCATTACTATAAGGAGGAAAAATGACAAATAATGTAAGGGGCATGAATCAGGATTATTTTTCTTTTCTGTGGTGGCCAACGTCTGGGCGTGCAGGTTGCAAAACTGGGGTATAAGGTAGTCTTTTCCTGCAATACCACGCCCATTCCAACGAAGCCACGCCCATTCCAACGAAGCCACGTCCCTTATGGTGCCCCCCCTGTAATTTTTTTCTGGATCCGCCCCTGCACACACAGATAGTCACAGTTTGTACAATGCGGAGGTTATTACTAACAATAATACTGCACTGGACTAGCTTATATATATAGCTATATAGTCAATAGATATAACACTACACAGTAAGAACTAGATGTATATCACAGGGTAATTGTACTAGAAAACCCTGACTAAATGCACTGTTTCTTAACTAGCACTGTCTAAAAAGGCAGGTAGAATACTTAAGTGTCATGTAAAGTCACAGCACTGACAACCAGGCGGCTTTACACAGGAGGATTTGCCCAAGCAGTCCCAGGAACAGTGAAGCTGAGAGATAATGGCGCCCAGACACTGACAGGGAGTGAGGGAGAGACAGATATGCAGCTCCAGGGCGGGAACATTTGCGGGAAATGGCGCCCTGGGGCTACGGGAGGGGCTTCAGGTCTAAGCCTTATCCCCCTGCTGGCAAAACCACCGGGTACTGTGGGCTACTGAAAATGGTTTAGAGAGAAAACCTGACCTGCACCAATGCCCTGGTGATCTAGTGGGATCGCCTGGTCTGCCACAGTGTCCACCGCCAGCGCGCGCGGCCCGCCTCCCACTGACCGCGCCGGATAACGATAAAGACCAGGTCCCGCAAGCGGGACCCACTCACCACCTCCTGAAGAGCGGCCACGCGATCCCGGAGAGCCCCCATCGTGTGTGCCTGACGTGAAGAAAACCGGAGCCTCCTGCTGTAGTTAACCGGCAACCAGGGCTCGGGAGTGTACAGCGCCGCTGGGGAGAGCTGGAGCTGCAGCAGTGAATGTCTTCTGACATTTACCACCGCTGCTGCCCTTGTAGTCTTCACTTTTTTCTTCAAAAAAAGCTCTTCTTAGGGCTGCCTGGAGCAGCCCCTCTGTTATGTGCCTGCTTACTGCAGCACCAACTACAAAACTGAGCTCCTGTGCAGGGAGGCGGGGTTATAGAGGAGGCGGCGCTGTGCATTCTGGGAACAGTCAAAGCTTTGAGCCTGTTGGTGCCTCGGATCAAGATCCTACTCTACACCCCAATGTCTATCCTTGTGGAGCCCAGTGTACCCCGCAGCAGAAATACTATATATAGTAGTGACTGTGCTGTATCTCAGTGGTCCACCGCTGCTCCAGATCATTTAATGAAAACAAAATTAAAAGAATTGGGAAGAAACAGATAAGGGAGTTCTCTTGTGTAAAGGGGGGGGGGACACACGGAGAGATCCGTGCTTAAATTCTAAGCAATCTGACTAGAATGCTTAGAAGTTAAACCCGGATCTCTCCGTGTGTATGCCCCAGAGCGATAGCAATGCGTGGCGCTATCGCTGGTACTAGATTGGCCTGCATGCAGGCACACTCTAGCAGGTCGCTCATTTCACCCGCTGGGTGAAATGAGCAGACCCCTGACACCCCCCCTCCCTCGCTCAGCACACATCACGCTGTGTGCTTAGCGGGGGGGAGAGATGCGTGCTGAGCGGTCTGTGCTAGATCGCTCAGTACACACCTTTCCCCGTGTGTACGGGGCTTAAGAGAATGGTGTATGTAGCAGATGCAACATTAATTACATTTTAAGATATGTACCGTCATTGTTACGGAAGAGGATTAACAAATCGACAGTCAGAAGGTCGATATCATATTGTCGACACAAAAAAGGTTAACACAGGTTGTTGTTTTTTTTTTAAATCTATTTCATCTTTTTTTTTAAATCATTTTATCTAGGAGGAGCCATAGAGTTGTCACAGATTCATAAAGTAGAACTGGTAACCTCAGAATTAATAAGCAGATGTTTAAACAAAGGAATAACCTAAACAGGTTAATAAATGTGAATTATTTAGAAATTGCATTTGTATAACACATTACTGTACTGTCCAGAACAAATGTGATAATGTGATAAAACTGTGTTTTCTGCTGGCATCCTCCTGAGGTGCGAGAGGGTGTGAACAGAAATTTGCGGCAAGTCTGTATTCTTGCCCTTACTGCGGCTGAGGCGAGTACGTTTACCCGTAGCTCCAGGCATTTAACCCGGAACTTATGGGTTAACACGTGTCAGCTGTGGATTTACCACGGGAGGAAATGGCTTTTTAATTGAAAAGATGCAAGCATTAAAGCTCGAGGTTATCCTCCCGCGGTAAGCCCTGCAGCTAATTAAATATACCCCAATGTGTCATAATAACAATATACAATATGTACAGTATATCAGGTTCACCGTATTGACAAACCACTTGGGATCCACAGACAAATCAAATGATTTCTGACTCTCATAACTATAACCTCATTAATTAGGAGATACATTATGTAAGAATAAATATTTCGTCATTAGGCATGATAATCCTTTACTTGCCCATTTTCACCTTACTGTAAATACAGGTCATTGAGAAGAGACATTACCATCGGTAGCTTGAAGGCTGTACACCAGTCCCAAGGCCAGATATCCTTTAGCAAGCGAGTCTCCTGCTTCTTCTCCCATCTCCGTTACTTGTTTTCCCAAATTCTCCCCTTCTTCCAGCTGCAAAACCACAGAAATCTTAAGTATGTTCCTACACAAAATTAGCGTAAAATAAGAATGACAACATGTGAACGGCCATAACTGTAATAGCGGAAAGTCTAAGATGGCAATATCATACACAGTGCACCATACAGCGTGCTCCATAGGGGTCATCCAGCCAGGTGTTACTACGTAGTGGTCATCCAGCCAGGTGTTACTCCATAGGGGTCATCCAGCCAGGTGCTACTACGTAGTGGTCATCCACCCAGGTGTTACTCCATAGGGGTCATCCAGCCAGGTGTTACTCCATAGGGGTCATCCAGCCAGGTGCTACTACGTAGGGGTCATCCAGCCAGGTGTTACTCCATAGGGGTCATCCAGCCAGGTGTTACTCCATAGGGGTCATCCAGCCAGGTGTTACTCCATAGGGGTCATCCAGCCAGGTGTTACTCCATAGGGGTCATCCAGCCAGGTGTTACTCCATAGGGGTCATCTAGCCAGGTGTTACTACGTAGTGGTCATCCAGCCAAGTGTTACTCCTTAGGGGTCATCCAGCCAGGTGTTACTACGTAGTGGTCATCCTGCCAGGTGTTACTCCATAGGGATCATCCAGCCAGGTGTTACTCCAAAGGGGTCATCCAGCCAGGTGTTACTCCAAAGGGGTCATCCAGCCAGGTGTTACTCCATAGGGATCATACAGCCAGGTGTTACTCCATAGGGATCATCCAGCCAGGTGTTACTACGTAGTGGTCATCCAGCCAGGTGTTACTTCATAGGGGTCATCCAGCCAGGTGTTACTACGTAGGGGTCATCCAGCCAGGTGTTACTACGTAGTGGTCATCCAGCCAGGTGTTACTACGTTGGGGTCATCCAGCCAGTAGTTACTCCAGAGGTCATTTAGCCAGGTGTTACTCCGTAGTGGTCATCCAGCCAATTGTTACTTTGTGGTGGTCATCCAGCCAGGTGTTCCTGTCCTGCTCAAAAGCTCTCTATTTCTAATTAGACTGAAAACAGACCTGAATCCCCATAATAACACATGAGGTGCATGTCCTCTTTCCTTGCCAGGCAAAGGTAGGTTCCAGCTATAGGGGCACTAATCGGGGAATGACTCGGACAAGCAGTTTAGCCAAAATGACTAACACTGAAGCTTGGTTGGCTATAAAGAGAGGAGGAATAGCAATTGTTACACATGAAGTAGGACCACATGTTGTAGTTATCGGTTGCTCTTATCTTCCCATTAAAATTGATCCCTGCAAACCTGTACCTAGCTCGATCACATCTTAAGGCATGTTAATATCCATCCATACTGCGTTCCCTGACTATTGTGCATTGCCACATGAAGGGATGAACTGCACTGCCAGTTAGGATTAATGCCTTTGAAACAGTCAGCTGTCTCAGAGCACTATTATTTGCAGTTAGTGGTTACGTCAGCACCACATCTGAATGAGGCCTTGTATTTTGGACCAGTCATACGCTGGGGTCACTAGTTATCATGCCCGACAATTAATGTTTTTTCCCAATGTCTCTCATCTCTGTTCCCCTCACCCTTGCATCACTACATACATGAAACCAAGCCTATAACATGTGCAATAGGCCATTCATTTGTATTTGGAGCTTCTTTGTCTTAACCATAACAAGGATAAAGTATCGGCACGGATTTGCTTCCTGTCTGTTCTATCTGAGACATTGCAAGAACAAAATAGGTGAGTAGTATATCCATTACAGAGCATATTATCATACAAGGTATACACTGTATTTCTTCTGACTTTCTCAGTACGCCTGCACCCCCAATATCTTCTTATACAGTCCTTCACCACAAATACATCTATATAACAAATGTAGGGGGCTATGGCATTTATCATAGGGCAAAAAGCCAAATGGCCACCGCAAATGGGTATTGTTGTCAAAGGGTCACTAAAGGTAGCACTGCTATGACTGATGGTAAACACTGATTGTGGTAAGATTAATAACCTGCCTATAGATTTGAATCTATTCCGGCAAACTCAGACCCTACATATGTCCCTTAATATCTGCACTGTTTTAAACACTGACAGAACCTTCCTGCAATCAGAGGAAATCACTGTTGCTGGATGGGATTATAAAAGGATTTTCTATCTGTGACTGTTTGGGAAATATTAAAATAAGAATTTACTTACCGATAATTCTATTTCTCATAGTCCGTAGTGGATGCTGGGGACTCCGTCAGGACCATGGGGAATAGCGGGCTCCGCAGGAGACAGGGCACATCTAAAAAAGCTTTTAGGTCACATGGTGCGTACTGGCTCCTCCCCCTATGACCCTCCTCCAAGCCTCAGTTAGGTACTGTGCCCGGACGAGCGTACACAATAAGGAAGGATCTTGAATCCCGGGTAAGACTCATACCAGCCACACCAATCACACCGTACAACTTGTGATCTGAACCCAGTTAACAGTATGATAACAAAACGAAGTAGCCTCTGAAAAGATGGCTCACAACAACAGTAATAACCCGATTTTGTAACAATAACTATGTACAAGCATTGCAGACAATCCGCACTTGGGATGGGCGCCCAGCATCCACAACGGACTATGAGAAATAGAATTATCGGTAAGTAAATTCTTATTTTCTCTAACGTCCTAGTGGATGCTGGGGACTCCGTCAGGACCATGGGGATTATACCAAAGCTCCCAAACGGGCGGGAGAGTGCGGATGACTCTGCAGCACCGAATGAGAAAACTCCAGGTCCTCTTTAGCCAGAGTATCAAATTTGTAAAATTTTACAAACGTGTTCTCCCCTGACCACGTAGCTGCTCGGCAAAGTTGTAATGCCGAGACCCCTCGGGCAGCCGCCCAAGATGAGCCCACCTTCCTTGTGGAGTGGGCCTTTACAGATTTAGGCTGTGGCACGCCTGCCACAGAATGTGCAAGTTGGATTGTGCTACAGATCCAACGTGCAATCGTCTGTTTAGACGCAGGAGCACCCATCTTGTTGGGTGCATACAATGTAAACAACGAGTCAGATTTCCTGACTCCAGCTGTCCTTGAAATATATATTTTTAATGCTCTGACAACGTCCAGTAACTTGGAGTCCTCCAAGTCGCTAGTAGCCGCAGGCACCACAATAGGCTGGTTCAAGTGAAATGCCGAAACCACCTTAGGGAGAAATTGAGGACGTGTCCTCAATTCTGCCCTGTCCGAATGGAATATCAGATATGGGCTCTTGTATGACAAAGCTGCCAACTCTGAAACTCTCCTGGCTGAAGCCAGGGCCAACAGCATGGTTACCTTCCATGTAAGGTATTTTAATTCTACCGATTTTAACGGCTCAAACCAATGAGATTTGAGAAAATTTAGAACCACGTTCAAATCCCACGGTGCCACTGGAGGCACTATTGGGGGTTGTATATGTAGTACACCTTTGACAAAAGTTTGTACTTCAGGCACTGACGCCAATTCCTTCTGGAAGAAAATTGATAAGGCCGAAATTTGAACTTTAATGGACCCCAATTTTAGGCCCATAGACAATCCTGCTTGCAGGAAATGTAAGAATCGACCCAATTGAAATTCTTCCGTTGGAGCCTTCTTGGCCTCACACCACGCAACATATTTCCGCCAAATGCGGTGATAATGTTGTACAGTCACTTCCTTTCTAGCCTTAATCAAGGTAGGAATAACTTCCTCCGGAATGCCCTTTTCTTTTAGAATCCGGCGTTCAACCGCCATGCCGTCAAACGCAGACGCGGTAAGTCTTGGAACATACAAGGTCCCTGCTGAAGCAGATCCCTTCTTAGAGGTAGAGGCCACGGATCCTCCGTGAGCATCTCTTGAAGTTCCGGATACCAAGTTCTTCTTGGCCAGTCCGGAGCCACCAGTATTGTTCTTACTCCTCTTTTCCGTATAATTCTCAGTACCTTTGGTATGAGAGGCAGAGGAGGGAACACATACACTGACTGGTACACCCACGGTGTTACCAGAGCGTCCACAGCTATTGCCTGAGGGTCTCTTGACCTGGCGCAATACCTGTCCAATTTTTTGTTGAGGCGAGACGCCATCATGTCCACCTTTGGTTTTTCCCAACGGTTCACAATCATGTGGAAAACTTCTGGATGAAGTCCCCACTCTCCCGGGTGAAGGTCGTGTCTGCTGAGGAAATCTGCTTCCCAGTTGTCCACTCCCGGGATGAACACTGCTGACAGTGCTATGACATGATTCTCCGCCCAGCGCAGAATCCTTGCAGCTTCTGCCATTGCACTCCTGCTTCTCGTGCCGCCTTGTCGGTTTACGTGGGCGACTGCCGTGATGTTGTCGGACTGGATCAACACCGGCTGACCCTGAAGCAGCGGTTTTGCCAGACTTAGAGCATTGTAGATCGCTCTTAGCTCCAGTATATTTATGTGAAGAGACGTCTCCAGGTTTGACCACACGCCCTGGAAGTTTCTTCCCTTTGTGACTGCTCCCCAACCTCGTAGGCTGGCATCCGTAGTCACCAGGACCCAGTCCTGTATGCCGAATCTGCGGCCCACTAACAGATGGGCAGTCTGCAACCACCACAGGAGAGACAACCTTGTTCTCGGTGACAGTGTTATCCGCTGATGCATGTGCAGATGCGATCCGGACCATTTGTCCAGCAGATCCCACTGAAATGTCCGTGCATGGAATCTGCCGAATGGAATCGCTTCGTACGAAGCCACCATCTTTCCCAGGACTCTTGTGCATTGATGTACTGACACAGTTCCTGGTTTTAGGAGGTTCCTGACAAGTTCGGATAACTCCCTTGCTTTCTCTTCCGGGAGAAATACCTTTTTCTGAACAGTGTCCAGAATCATACCCAGGAACAGCAGATGCGTTGTCGGGGTCAATTGAGATTTTGGAAGATTTAGAATCCACCCGTGTTGCTGAAGCACTACTTGTGTTAGCGCCACACCGACTTCCAGCTGTTCTCTGGACTTTGCCCTTATCAGGAGATCGTCCAAGTAAGGGATAATTAATACGCCTTTTCTTCGTAGAAGAACCATCATTTCGGTCATTACCTTGGTAAAGACCCGAGGGGCCGTGGACAAACCAAACGGCAGCGTTTGAAACTGATAATGACAGTCTTGTATCACGAACCTGAGATACCCTTGGTGTGAGGGGTAAATCGGGACATGTAGATAAGCATCTTTTATGTCCAAGGACACCATGAAGTCTCCTTCTTCCAGATTCGCTATCACTGCCCTGAGTGACTCCATCTTGAACTTGAATTTCTGTATGTACAGGTTCAAGGATTTCAGATTTAGAATAGGCCTTACCGAACCGTCCGGTTTCGGTACCACAAATAGAGTGGAATAATACCCCTTTCCCTGTTGTAGGAGGGGTACCTTGACTATCACCTGCTGAGAATACAGCTTGTGAATGGCTTCCAAAACCGACGTCCTTTCTGAGGGAGACGTTGGTAAAGCAGACTTTAGGAACCGGCGAGGGGGAAACCTTTCGAACTCCAGCATGTAACCCTGAGATATTATCTGCAGGACCCACGGGTCCACTTGTGAGTGAGCCCATTGATTGCTGAAAATCTTGAGTCGACCCCCCACCGTTCCTGAGTCCGCTTGTAAAGCCCCAGCGTCATGCTGATGGCTTTGTAGAAGCCGGGGCGGGCTTCTGTTCCTGGGCAGGGGCTGCGTGCTGCCCTTTCTTACCCTTTCCTCTGCCTCTCGGCAGATAAGACTGTCCTTTTGGTCGCTTTTTATAGGAGCGAAAGGACTGCGGCTGAAAAGACGGTGTCTTTTTCTGTTGTGAAGGGGTCTGAGGTAAAAAGGTGGATTTGCCGGCAGTTGCCGTGGTCACCAGGTCCGAAAGACCGACCCCAAACAATTCCTCTCCTTTATATGGCAATACTTCCATATGCCTCTTGGAATCCGCATCACCTGACCACTGTCGCGTCCATAAACTTCTTCTGGCAGATATGGACATCGCGCTTACTCTTGATGCTAGAGTACAAACATCCCTCTGAGCATCTCGCATATAAAGAAAAGCATCCTTTAATTGCTCTAGAGTTAATAAAATACTGTCCCTATCCAGGGTCTCAATATTTTCAGTCAGAGAATCCAACCACACTACCCCAGCACTGCACATCCAGGCTGAGGCTATTGCCGGTCGCAGTATAACACCAGTATGTGTGTATATACTCTTCAGTGTAGTTTCCAGCCTCCTATCTGCTGGATCCTTGAGGGCGGCCGTATCAGGAGACGGCAACGCCACTTGCTTTGATAAACGTGTGAGCGCCTTATCCACCCTAGGGGGTGTTTCCCAGCGCGCCCTAACCTCTGGTGGGAAAGGGTATAATGCCAATAACTTCTTTGAAATTAGCAATTTTCTATCGGGGGTAACCCACGCTTCATCACACACATCATTCAATTCCTCTGATTCTGGGAAAAATACAGGTAGTTTTTTCACCCCCCACATAATACCCCTTTTTGAGGTACCAGCAGTATCAGAGATCTGCAACGCCTCCTTCATTGCCGTGATCATATAACGTGTGGCCCTATTGGAAAATACGTTTGTTTCTTCACCGTCGACACTAGATTCATCTGTGTCGGTACCCGTGTCGACTGACTGAGGTAAAGGACGTTTTACAGCCCCTGACGGTGTCTGAGACGCCTGAACCGGTACTAACTGGTTTGCCGGGCGTCTTATTTCGTCAACTGACTTTTGTAGTGTGCTGACATTATCACGTAATTCCATAACTAAAGCCATCCATTCCGGTGTCGACTCCCTAGGGGGTGACATTACCATCATCGGCAATTGCTCTGCCTCCACACCAACATCGTCCTCATACATGTCGACACACACGTACCGACACACAGCAGCCACACAGGGAATGCTCTAATCGAAGACAGGACCCCTTAGCCCTTTGGGGAGACAGAGGGAGAGTTTGCCAGCACACACCAAAAGCGCTATAAATGTATATAAACAACCCTAGAAGGTGTTGTTTACTATATATGCGCTCTTAATATATAAATATCGCCAATTTATGCCCCCCTTCTCTTTGTTACCCTGTTTCTGTAGTGCAGTGCAGGGGAGAGTCCTGGGAGCCTTCCTCACCAGCGGAGCTGAGCAGGAAAATGGCGCTGAGTGCTGAGGAGAATAAGCTCCGCCCCTTTTTCGGCGGGCTTTTTCTCCCGGTTTTTAAGAAACTGGCCTGGGTTAAAATACATACATATAGCCTTAATGGCTATATGTGATGTATTTATTTTGCCACTAAAGGTAATTATATTGCTGCCCAGGGCGCCCCCAGCAGCGCCCTGCACCCTCCGTGACTGAGTCAGTGAGCCGTGTGACAACAATGGCGCACAGCTGCAGTGCTGTGCGCTACCTTCATGAAGACTGTGGAGTCTTCTGCCGCCTGTTTTCCGGACCTCCGTTCTGCCGTCTCTTCAGCGTCTGTAAGGGGGATCGGCGGCGCGGCTCCGGGACGAACCCCAGGCTGACCTGTGTTCCGACTCCCTCTGGAGCTAAGTGTCCAGTAGCCTAAGACTCCAATCCATCCTGCACGCAGGTGAGTTGGAAATCTCTCCCCTAAGTCCCTCGATGCAGTGATCCTGTTGCCAGCAGGAATCACTGAGATTGAAACCTAAAAAAAAACTTTTCTAAACAGCTCTTTAGGAGAGCCACCTAGATTGCACCCTCTCGGACGGGCACAAAAACCTAACTGAGGCTTGGAGGAGGGTCATAGGGGGAGGAGCCAGTACGCACCATGTGACCTAAAAGCTTTTTTAGATGTGCCCTGTCTCCTGCGGAGCCCGCTATTCCCCATGGTCCTGACGGAGTCCCCAGCATCCACTAGGACGTTAGAGAAATAATAATAATTATTCTTTTTGTACTGAATAGAAGTATGCATGCTTTGTGGGCGGATGAGAGCAAAATGAAATATATGTCTTTCAATGGGCTTTTGTTTCAATTACTACTGTACTAGTAAACTCTGTGCTATCTATAATATAATTATGCTATCAGTGTCTCTTTTGTATTAGTTTATAGCCCCCTTTGTTTATAGCTGCTACATATATTATGCAGTGCTTACTATATACTATTTATAGTAGTGACTGTGCTGTATCTCAGTGTTCATCCAATGCTCCAGATCATTGAATGCAGACAATAGTAAAAGAAGTGGGGTAAATCGTCCAGGGAACGAACAAAAAAGGAAGTTCTGGTATGGATCATAGGGTCAGCACTAATTAGGTCGACCACTATTGGTCGACATGTCAAAGGTCGACATGATAAAAAGGTCAACACATTCAAAAGGTCAACTCTGGAAAAGGTCGACACTAGAAAAGGTCGATATGACAAATAGTCGACACAAAAAAGGATGAACACATTTTAATTTTTTTGGTGTCGTTTTCACCGTCATAGCACATGGAACCACAATTAATATACAGATTCGCTCGCCATGCTTTGGGAAGGTTAGTATTCCCAATCGTAGTCCATGTGGATGGTAAAGCATGAAAAATTTGACAAAATAAAAATGAAAAAACAAGTACCATATGTACCTGTTGACCAAATGCACTGTCGACCTTTTACATGTCGACCTAATGACCACGTCAACCTTTTTCCCATATTGATCTAATGCATGTCGACCGTTAGTGGTCGACTTGTTGACAGTCGACCTAATTAAGGTTGACCTATCATCCGGATAACGTTTAAGAGGATGGTGATACAACTTAAATGCAATTTTGAGAAATGTACAATCATGCTTATGGATTAACAGATCGACAGTCAGAAGTTCAACATCATATGGTCGGCAGTCAATAAGTCGACAGGGTCAAAACGGCAACATGAAAAAAGGAAGACAGAGCAAAAGGTCAACAGGTACAAAAGGCCGATATGAAAAAGGTTGACACAGTACAAAAAGTCGACGGGTACAAAAGGTCAACACAAAAACGATCCACACAGGTTTTTTTTTTTTTTGTTTGTTTTTTTTTTTGGGGGGGGGGGGGGGGTACATTTTGTATGTTTAACTATATATGACCCAAATTAGTAGAAACATTTGTTTGTGAGAAAGAAATAGGCCTAATGTATGTAAAACCTCTGGGAAACTACAAGCCAGTAAATGATCAGGTATTAACCAGTCATTGAACACAATGAAAAACGATGTTCAATTACTGGCTACATTCAATATTATGTTTTTTAATTATGTTTTTTTTCCCAATGAACCAAAATTGATTTTTAGGAATAAACTACTATCAGGATAAATGAACAATTTGATTATTTACTGGAAAAAAAACCCCTAAGATGGCATCTTGTAAATGACCAACAACTTCATGATCCAATCAGAATCCAAATAACACAAGTAGGTGTCAAAACATAAAATTAGACACTCGTTATGATTATCTGAGAAAATTAAAGCTTGCTTTAATACATTAAAACTAAAAATGGTCTTTCACTCGTGATTCACCTCACTATGCAACAGCTACTTGCTTGAACTACAACAAAAACAAAAGGAATATTGCTTGTATATTCGCTGCTATTCTGTAGTGTAAATAAAGGTTGCAGGACCTTTACATTGGGACCCTAAATAGGTTTTCATAATCTGTCTTTGGGGTCCATTTATTGTGAGACATATAATATATTCTCTTGGGAACTGATTCTTTTGGTTAGAACACTTGGGGTTCCAGAGCAATGGCACACAGACACTTGAGGTTCCAGAACAAGAGCACACTGACTCTTGGGGTTACAGAACAAAAGCACACTGACACATGGGTCCTAGCGCAGTGGCACACAGAAACTTGAGGTTCCAGAACAATAGCACACTGACTCTTGGGATTCTAGAAGAAAAGCACACTGACACCTGTGGTTCTAGAGCAATGGCACGCACAAACTTAAGGTTCCAGAACAAGAGCACACTGACACCTAGGGTTTTAGCGCAATGGCACACAGACACCTGAGGTTCCAGAACAATAGCACACTGGCTCTTGGGATTCTAGAAGAAAAGCACACTGACACCTGGGGTTCTAGAGCAATGGCACACAGACACTTAAGGTTCCAGAACAAAAGCACATTGACTCTTGGGATTCTAGAAGAAAAGCACACTGACACCTGGGGTTCTAGAGCAATGGCACACAGACACTTAAGGTTCCAGAACAAAAGCACATTGACTCTTGGGGTTCCAAAACAAAAGCACACTGACATCTGGGGTTCCAGAACAATAGTACACTAACACTTGGGGTTCCAGAATAAGAGCACAGGGTTATTCCACACAAAACCAACACAGTTTTCAGACTGACCGTTACAGATTGTAATGAAATTTGGAATAATAAATGCTGCCTTGGGTGTAAAGAAAACCCCCAATTCTTAGGCTGACGTGTTCAACGGTTTTTAAGTTATATGCCTTTAAGTCTGCAATTTTTTCAGGAAAAATGTGCTATTAACGCTTTTTTAAATTGCACTTGCAGCCCACACAATTGCGCTAGAGAGTTGGTCTCATTTTAAACCTTTTTTTATTGGCTCTGTCTCTCGCTGCCCTGCTTAGCAGAGCAGCGGTGAATAGACGCTGTGCGCATGCGCACAGCGTCTATTCAGTGCAGACAGAGGGAGAGAGGGGGGTCTGGGACTCCAGGTCGACAACAAAAAGGTTTACACACCTTAGGTCGACGCCAATTGGTCGACACACCTTAGGTCGACATGGACAAAAGGTCGACATGGACAAAAGGTCGACAGGAACAATGTTGACGTGGAAAAAGGTCAACATGAGATTTTTATGTGTTTCTTTTGTGTCGTTTACTTCGTAGAGTGACCGGGAACCCTAATTAGTGCACCGCGTCCCCTCAACATGGCTCGCTTCGCTCGCCATGCTTCGGGCATGGTGCCTTCGCTTGGCACAGATTACCGTTCCAATCGTAGTCCACATGGATCGTTAAGTATGAAAAAGTTCCAAAAAAGGAAAAAATTGTGAAAAAGTCATGTCGACCTTTTTCCATGTCGACCTTGTTCCTGTCGACCTTTTGTCCATGTCAACCTAAGGTGTGTCGACCAAGTGGCGTCGACCTAAGGTGTGTCGACCTTTTTTTTGTCAACCTGGAGTCCGGATACCAGAGAGGGCATGCCAGCAGCTCACAGAGCGCTGGGCATGCCCCCTCAGTGATGAAAACGGGGCGTGGCTCGCGATCGTGGGTCCTCCCACGAAGCCACCCCCCTTTTCTAAGGCCACGCCTCCTTTTGGGAGCACGGTGTGTCCCTCTTTGTAAGTATGAAAAGTTGGGAGATATGCTGATACTCCTCTGTAAATTAACACTTTGCTTTTATCAAATGTGACACAAATGGTCCAGGGACAGGTTAGGTTTGGGTGGGCTTAACTTAGTGACCAATGGGCTTTTCTTCACCATTTAAAGCCCACCCAAAATTATCCTGTACCTGAACCACTTGTAGTGGTCCAGGAAAATGTAACAGGCGGGCCTATTTAACACAACTGAAGTATCTTTCCACATGGAGTATCTTTCCTCTTATGTTTATGCGCCTGCACAGACGTGGGAGGAGGAGCTGCCTGTAGAATCTCGTCCCCAAACACACCTGAAGAGGAACATGCATTCCTCTAATGTAGTGAACTGGAAAAAATATTGTTTGTTGACTTCTAAATGCAATTTTCAGGAATCACTCAAAAATGAAAACCCTTATAGCATGTGATCCCATCATGATCCCTAAATAAAACTTTGGAGATTTATTACCAAAAGTATGAACAATTTTTTTTAATTATTTTTTTTATATATATTAGCTTTTTGAGAAAATAAAAATTTTGCTTTTTACATTTTTTTAATTTAGAATTTTTATGGAAACATACTTCTGTTTATATATGATATGAACTCCCATAAAAAGAGGGGGTGTGGTTTGTTGAGTCGACAGTAACTAGGTCGACACTCAGGTCGGTCACTAGTGGTCGACAGTGACTAGGTCGACACCTGAAATAGGTCGACACGGTCATTAGGTCGACGTGGAAAAGGTTGACATGAGAAAAGGCCGACATGATTTTTTGTAAAAAACAAAACAAAAAACACAATGGTGTAGTTTTCGTTGCAAAGTGACCGGGAACCCCAATTAGTGCACCATGTCACCTCACACGGCACGCCATGCTTCGGGCAAGGTGCCTCCCTTGTCTACTGCTGCGCTCAGCACAAGTTACTATTCCCAATCGACCTTTGCATGTCGTCCTAGTGACCATGTCGACATAATGCATGTTAACCAATAGTGATGTCGACATAAAAATACAGATACCAAAAACAGGATTTTGGTACTTACCGGTAAATCCCTTTCTCCAATTCCATAGGGGACACTGGAGTGCTCTTTACAATAGGGTATAGAGTGTGTGCTAACCGGGAGCTGGAACTTTAAGAATTTAGAAGTGTGACTTGCTCCTCCCCCTCTATACCCCTCCTACAAGCCAGTCTTAGTAAACCGTGTCCGAGGAGAGCTGGAAGAATAAACTCCAGAGGAGAAGTCAAACAAGTACACACAACGAACACAACATACAACAGGTGTGAAACGTAAGGAAACTGTCAAAAGAAGAATTGAAAATAGTTAAACACATAATGACAATAACCATGGCAGGAAGGAACAGCGCAGTGTGGGCGTCCAGTGTCCGCTATGGAATCGGAGAAAGGGATTTACCGGTAAGTACCAAAATCCTGTTTTCTCCTTCATCCACTAAGGGACAATGGAGTGCTCTTTACAATGGGGACTTCCCAGAGCTCCCATCACGGGCGGGAGAGCATAGAGAACCCTGCAAAACAGCACGGTCATGTTAATAAACAGAGGCAGCGAACCTGTCGAACCGATAAAACCGAACAAAAGTATGCCGACCGGACCCAGTGGCTGCTCTGCAAAGTTGATCCATGGAAACCCCTCGGGCAGTCGCCCACGAAGGACCCGCCAAGAGTGTAAAATGCACTGTAATGGAAGCTGGAGGCTCCCTGGGTAAGGCCACATAGGCCTGTCTGATGGCCAGACATATCCATCGTGCAAGCATCTGATTTGATGCCGGCCAAACAGGCTGGGCGGCATTATACAGGACAAACAATGAGTCTGATTTCCTAAGAGTAGCAGTCATGTCCATATAGAGCCTGAGAGCCCCAACAACTTCCAGAGATCTGAAAGCAGGAGAGCCTTCTGGAAGAAGAGGTACCACAAGAGGTTGTTAATGTGGAAAGCTGGGACTGCCCTTGAAAGAAATTATATTTCCTTGCGGAGTTCAGCCATATCTTCCTGGAAGATCAAGAATGGAAGGCAACAGGGCAGAGCTCCGACACTTTTCTGGCCACGCTGTCAAATGAAGCTGCTTTAAGTCTGGATAGACGAAAGGCTCTTATTGTAGCAGTTCCTCACGCAGCAGTAGAGGCCACGGATCATCTATCAGAAGCAGACAAAGGCTGGAATACCAAGCTCTGCGTGGCCTTCTCTCTCATGATGCATTGAAGAAGACGAGGCAGCAGAGGGAATGGTGTGAACGGGTAGACAAACCGGAACCGCCAGGATGTCGTGAGTGCATCTACCACTACGGCTGCCGGGTCCCTTGTTCGAGAAAATACAGCAGCAGTTGATGATTTTGTCTGGACGTCATAAGGTCAACTTATGGAAGGCCCCACCGATGGACCAGATGTCCAAACACCTAAGAATGGAGATCCCACTCCCCGGGATGTAGGTCCTGACAACTTAGGTAGTCAGCCTCCCAATTGTCCCCGCCAGGAATGAATCTTGCTGATATTGCCACAGTGTATTCCTCAACTTAGAGAAAGATGGGGCTAACCTCCCACATAGCCACTCAACTTCTGGTGCAGCCTTGTCAGTTTATGTAAGCCACAGCCGTGGCACCCTCTGACTGGACTCTGACAGCCTGGCCCCGCAACAGGTGATGTGCTAGCTGTAGAGCCTAGAACACTACCTGTCATTCCAAGATGTTTATAGGCAGCGTCACTTCCTGTGGAGTCCAGCAGCCTTGGAGGTGGGTGCCCAGAGTCACTGCCCCCACCCTCGCAGTCTTGCTTCTGTGGCAAGGAGAGTCCACACCCACACTCCGTACCTCTAGTCCCGTAGGTGAGATAAGGTCAACCAACAGAGTAGAGATATCAGAGTTCTGGGGCCAATGTGACTCTTTGGTGAAGGAACAAGTGGGATCCCAACCACTGAGATAGGAGATCCAGCTGAAAAGGTCTTGTGCGGAAATGGCCATAAGGAATTGCTTCTAGGGCCGCCACCATCCTCCCGAGTGGTCGTAAATGCACAGACACTCGCCTGTGTTATAGGACCGACCGAACTCTATCCTGAATGGCTTTCACCTTGTCCTGAGGGATGAAGATCCTCTGTCTCACCGTGGCCCAGATCATACCCAAAAACTGAAGTCGCTGTGTCAGTTGTAAATGGGACCTTGGAAAAGTCAGGATCCACCCATGTCATATGAGGGGCCTGTGAGTCACTCCTATGTTCTAATAATAATGGAATAATTGGTTTCTGGAAGAAGCCTTCCAGGTAGGGAGTGATCGTGATCCCCCTTGTCCTTAATAGTGCCATCATTATTGCCTTTGTGAACCCCCTGGGGCCCATGGCAGGCTGAAGGGTAAGGCCTGGAACTGATGAGGTGAGTCCCGAAAGTCAAGTTGCCGATACAGCTGGGGAGGTGGCCACATGGGTATGTGCAGGTAAGTGTCCTTGATGTCCACTGACACTAGGAACACTTTTTCCTCTAATCCTGCAATGACTAAATGAAAGGATTCTATCGTGAACTTGAAAAAAACTCTCAGAAAAAGGATAGAGATCCTTTCAGTTCAGAATAGGTCTGACAGTCGTCCCGGCTTCAGAACCATGAATAAACAGGAGTAGAACCCCTGTATTAACTGGTGTGTGGGGGAAACTCCTGCAGTCAGGAGTTTAAATATAGCCTCCTGAAAAACAACATGCCTGTCATCTGAAGCTGGCAAACCGGTGGTGAAAAACCGAGGAGGAGGCTGAAACCAGAAATCGAGCTTGTTTTCTTGAGTGATGAGGTCCTATACCCAGACGTCTGGGCAGGATTCTGCCCAGACATCCAGAAGCCCCACAGACGAGCTCCCACTATGGGATCCCTGAGGTGAAGGGGAAACCCATCATGCACTGGGGTTCGTGGTGGACTTTGTGTTCTGTAGGGAAGATATTGCCGTGGCTCTGCCACATTCTCTGTAAACACGAGAAAGTGCTGATCCTCATCTGGAACGACCTCTGAATCTTCCAGAGGCCCGAAAGAACAGTCCGGAATAAGGCCTTCGAGTGGCCGGCACATCTGAGAGGAGAAAAGTAGACTTACACCCTGTCGCCTGGGAAAGCCACTTGTCCAGGTCGGGTCTGAACAGGATGTTGCCAGGAAATGATAATCCTTCCACCTTCCTTCTTTGATTCTGCATCTGCTTGCCACTGCTGCAACCAGAGAACTCTGTGGCCGACACCGCAAAGACCCTAGAATCGAGATTACATAGCTCCTTAGACGCCTCACCTAGATAAGCGGCTGACTCCTCACTGTGCTCTGCAAAGGGGATAAGATCCTCTTATGGGGGTCCTGCTCACAGACCCGCAGCTAGTTGTTTCACCAAGGCTTCAAAGGCCCTATTGACCTGGCTGCCTACCAGTGCAGGACGCAGTGTTACGCCTGCTGCTGTGTTAATGGACATTCATTTTCTAATTTCCTGTCCGATGCCTCCTTTAAGGAGGGACTGGCAACACCGACTTTTTGGAAAGATGAAACACCAAGGAATCTACTGTAGGGGCAGTCTTGCATAACTTCCTGCTGTCAGCAGGGAAGGATATGTTGACAAAAGTCGACGGGGCACATGCAATATTTTATCCGGGTGTTTCCTGGCCACTCTGATGTCCACCTTTAAAACTTGGCATATTGCGACAATCAATGCCTCAATGCTCTGGGACACAGTCTCCGGTTTCTCCGGGATCTGTTCCTCCCCTGCGTGTAGAAACTCGCCCCAACTAATGGGGGAATATCCTCACCCTTTGAATCGGCTGTCTGCAGGACAGAGGGTAACAGTCTTAAAAATAAGAATTTACTTACCGATAATTCTATTTCTCGTAGTCCGTAGTGGATGCTGGGACTCCGTAAGGACCATGGGGAATAGCGGCTCCGCAGGAGACAGGGCACAAAAGTAAAGCTTTAGGATCAGGTGGTGTGCACTGGCTCCTCCCCCTATGACCCTCCTCCAAGCCTCAGTTAGGATACTGTGCCCGGACGAGCGTACATAATAAGGAAGGATTTTGAATCCCTGGTAAGACTCATACCAGCCACACCAATCACACCATACAACTTGTGATCTGAACCCAGTTAACAGTATGATAAAACGTAGGAGCCTCTGAAAGATGGCTCACAACAATAAACAACCCGATGTTATTGTAACAATAACTATATACAAGTATTGCAGACAATCCGCACTTGGGATGGGCGCCCAGCATCCACTACAGACTACGAGAAATAGAATTATCGGTAAGTAAATTCTTATTTTCTCTGACGTCCTAAGTGGATGCTGGGACTCCGTAAGGACCATGGGGATTATACCAAAGCTCCCAAACGGGCGGGAGAGTGCGGATGACTCTGCAGCACCGAATGAGAGAACTCCAGGTCCTCCTCAGCCAGGGTATCAAATTTGTAGAATTTAGCAAACGTGTTTGCCCCTGACCAAGTAGCTGCTCGGCAAAGTTGTAAAGCTGAGACCCCTCGGGCAGCCGCCCAAGATGAGCCCACTTTCCTTGTGGAATGGGCTTTAACAGATTTTGGCTGTGGCAGGCCTGCCACAGAGTGTGCAAGCTGAATTGTACTACAAATCCAACGAGCAATCGTCTGCTTAGAAGCAGGAGCACCCAGCTTGTTGGGTGCATACAGGATAAACAGCGAGTCAGATTTTCTGACTCCAGCCGTCCTGGAAACATATTTTCCGGCCTTGACAACGTCTAGCAACTTGGAGTCCTCCAAGTCCCTAGTAGCCGCAGGCACCACAATAGGTTGGTTCAGGTGGACGCTGAAACCACCTTAGGGAGAAACTGAGGACGAGTCCTCAATTCCGCCCTGTCCGAATGGAAAATCAGATAAGGGCTTTTACAGGATAAAGCCGCCAATTCTGACACGCGCCTGGCCCAGGCCAGAGCCAACAGCATGACCACTTTTCCTGTGAGATATTTTAACTCCATAGATTTAAGTGGGTCAAACCAATGTGACTTTTGGGACCCAAAAACTACATTGAGATCCCAAGGTGCCACTGAAGGCACCAAAGGAGACTGTATATGCAGTACCCCTTTTACAAACGTCTGAACTTCAGGGACTGAAGCTAGTTCTTTTTGGAAGAAAATTGACAGAGCCGAAATTTGAACCTTAATGGACCCCAATTTCAGGCCCATAGACACTCCTGTTTTCAGGAAATGTAGGAATCGTCGAATTTCCTCCGTCGGGCCTTACTGGCCTCGCACCACGCAACATATTTTCGCCAAATGCGGTGATAATGTTTTGCGGTTACATCCTTCCTGGCTTTGATCAGGATAGGGATGACTTCATCCGGAATGCCTTTTTCCTTCAGGATCCGGCGTTCAACCGCCATGCCGTCAAACGCAGCCGCGGTAAGTCTTGGAACAGACAGGGTCCTTGCTGGAGCAGGTCCCTTCTTAGAGGTAGAGGCTACGGATCCTCCGTGAGCATCTCTTGAAGTTCCGGTTACCAAGTCCTTATTGGCCAATCCGGAGCCACGAATATAGTGCTTACTCCTCTCCATCTTATCAATCTCAGTACCTTGGGTATGAGAGGCAGAGGAGGGAACCCATACACTGATTGATACACCCACGGTGTTACCAGAGCCTTTACAGCTATTGACTGAGGGTCCCTTGACCTGGCGCAATACCTGTCGAGTTTTTCCCAACGGTTTATAATCATGTGGAGGACTTCTGGGTGAAGTTCCCACTCTCCCGGGTGGAGGTCGTGCTGAGGAAATCTGCTTCCCAGTTGTCCACTCCCGGAATGAATACTGCTGACAGTGCTATCACATGGTTTTCCGCCCAGCGAAGAATCCTTGCAGCTTCTGCCATTGCCCTCCTGCTTCTTGTGGCACCCTGTCTGTTTACGTGGGCGACTGCCGTAATGTTGTCCGACTGGATCAACACCGGCTGACCTTGAAGCAGATGTCTTGCTAAGCTTAGAGCATTGTAAATGGCCCTTAGCTTCAGATATTTATGTGAAGTGAAGTGATGTCTCCAGGCTTGACCATAAGCCCTGGATATTCCTTCCCTGTGTGACTGCTCCCCAGCCTCGCAGGCTGGCATCCGTGGTCACCAGGACCCAGTCCTGAATGCCGAATCTGCGGCCCTCTAGAAGAGGAGCACTCTGCAACCACCACAGGAGGGATACCCCTGTCCTTGGTGACAGGGTTATCCGCTGATGCATCTGAAGATGCGACCCGGACCATTTTTCCAGTAGGTCCCACTGGAAAGTTCTTGCGTGGAATCTGCCAAATGGGATTGCTTCGTAGGAAGCCACCATTTTTACACAGAACCCTTGTGCATTGATGCACTGAGACTTGGCTCGGTTTTAGGAGGTTCCTGACTAGCTCGGATAACTCCCTGGCTTTCTCCTCCGGGAGAAACACCTTCTTTCTGGACTGTGTCCAGGATCATCCCTAGGTACAGAAGACAAGTCGTCGGAACCAGCTGCGATTTTGGAATATTGAGAATCCAATCGTGCTGCCGCAACACTACCTGAGATAGTGCTACACTGACCTCCAACTGTTCCCTGGATCTTACCCTTATCAGGGAATCGTCCAAGTAAAGAATAACTAAAATTCCCTTCCTTCGAAGGAATATCATTTCGGTCCTTACTTTAGTAAAGACCCGGGGTGCCGTGGACCATCCCTACGGCAGCGTCTGAACTGATAGTGACAGTTCTGTACCATAACCTGAGGTACCCTTGGTGAGAAGGGTAAATTTTTTGACATGAAGGTAAGCATCCTTGATGTCCCGAGACATCATGTAGTCCCCTTCTTCCAGGTTCGCAATCACTGCTCTGAGTGACTCAATCTTGAATTTGAACCTCTGTATTCAAAGATTTCAGATTTAGAATCGGTCTCACCGAGCCGTCTGGCTTCGGTACCACAATAGTGTGGAATAATACCCCGTTCCCTTTTGCAGGAAGGGTACCTTGATTATCACCTGCTGGGAATACAGCTTGTGAATGGCTTCCAAAACTGCCTCCCTGTCAGAGGAAGACGTCGGTAAAACCGACTTTTGGAAACGGCGAGGGGGAGACGTCTCGAATTCCAATTTGTACCCCTGAAATATTACCTGAAGGATCCAGGGGTCTACTTGCGAGTGAGCCCACTGCGCACTGAAATTCATTGAGAACGGGCCCCCACCGTGCCTGAGCTTGTAAAGCCCTAGCATCATACTGAGGGCTTGGCAGAGGCGGGAAAGGGTTTCTGTTCCTGGGAACTGGCTCATCTCTGTAGCCTTTTTCCTCTCCCTCTGTCACGAGCAGAAAAGAGGAACCTTTTGTCCGCTTGCCAACAAAGGACTGCGCCTGATAATACTGCGTCTTATTTTGAGAGGCGACCTGGGGTACAAACGTGGATATCCCAGCTGTTGCCGTGGCCACCAGGTCTGAAAGACCGACCCCAAATGTCCCCTTTTTTAAGGCAATACTTCCAAATGCCGTTTGGAATCCGCCTCACCTGACCACTTTACTGGTAGAATTGGACAACGCACTTATACTTGATGCCAGTCGGCAATATTCCGCTGTGCATCTCGCATATATTTTAAATGCTCTATAGGCAATAATATACTGTCCTTATCTAGGATATCAATATTTCCAGTCAGGGAATCCGACCACGCCAACCCAGCACTGCACATCCAGGCTGAGGCGATTGCTGGTCACAGTATAACACCAGTATGTGTGTAAATACATTTTAGGATACCCTCCTGCTTTCTATCAGCAGGATCCTTAAGGGCGGCCATCTGAGGAGAGGGTAGAGCCCTTGTTCTTACAAGCGTGTGAGCGCCTTATCCCCCCTAGGGGGTGTTTCCCAACGCACCCTAACCTCTGGCGGGAAAAGGTATACTGCCAATAACTTTTTAGAAATTATCAATTGTTATCGGGGGGAAACCCACGCATCATCACACACCTCATTTTATTTCTCAGATTCAGGAAAACTACAGGAAGTTTTTCCTCACCAAACATAATACCCCTTTTTGGTGGTACTCATATTATCAGAAATGTGTAAACATTTTCCCTTGCCTCAATCATGTAACGTGTGGCCCTATTGGAAATCACGGTTGTCTCTTCACCGTCGACACAGGAGTCAGTATCCGTGTCGGCTTCTGTATCTGCCATCTGAGGTAACGGGCGCTTTAGAGCCCCTGACGGCCTATGAGACGTTTGGACAGGCACAAGCTGAGTAGCCGGCTGTCTCATGTCAACCACTGTCTTTTATACAGAGCTGACACTGTCACGTAATTTTCAACAGTACATCCACTCAGGTGTCGACCCCCTAGGGGGTGACATCACTATTACAGACAATCTGCTCCGTCTCCACATCATTTTTCTCCTCATACATGTCGACACAAACGTACCGACACACAGCACACACACAGGGAATGCTCTGAGAGAGGACAGGACCCCACTAGCCCTTTGGGGAGACAGAGGGAGAGTTTGCCAGCACACACCAAAGCGCTATAAACTGTATAGGGACAACCTTATAATAAGTGTCTATCCCTTATAGCTGCTTATATATATTTTTAGCCAAATAAGTGCCCCCCCTCTCTGTTGTACCCTGTTTCTGTAGTGCAGTGCAGGGGAGAGTCTGGGAGCCTTCCTACCAGCGGAGCTGTGTGGGAAAATGGCGCCGTGTGCTGAGGAGATAGGCCCCGCCTCCTTCTCGGCGGGCTCTTCTCCCACTTTTATCTGGAAAACTGGCAGGGGTTAAATACATCCATATAGCCCAGGGGCTATATGTGATGTATTTTTTGCCATAGGAGGCATTTACATTGCTGCCCAGGGCGCCCCCCCCCAGCGCCCTGCACCCTCAGTGACCGCAGTGTGAAGTGTGCTGGGAGCAATGGCGCACAGCTGCAGTGCTGTGCGCTACCTTAATGAAGACAGGAACGTCTTCTGCCGCCGATTTCTGGACCTCTTCACTCTTCAGCATCTGTAAGGGGGCCGGCGGCGCGGCTCCGGGACCCATCCAGGCTGTACCTGTGATCGTCCCTCTGGAGCTAATGTCCAGTAGCCAAGAAGCCCAATCCACTCTGCACGCAGGTGAGTTCGCTTCTTCTCCCCTTAGTCCCTCGATGCAGTTAGCCTGTTGCCAGCAGGTCTCACTGAAAATAAAAAACCTATTTAAGCTTTTACTTCTAAGCAGCTCAGGAGAGCCACCTAGCCTGCACCCTTCTCGTTCGGGCACAAAAATCTAACTGAGGCTTGGAGGAGGGTCATAGGGGGAGGAGCCAGTGCACACCACCTGATCCTAAAGCTTTACTTTTGTGCCCCGTCTCCTGCGGAGCCGCTATTCCCCATGGTCCTTACGGAGTCCCAGCATCCACTTAGGACGTCAGAGAAAACTTGGTTAGAGATGTCACTAAGATTTCTGAGATATGGAAACCTTCGGAAGAGGCTTGCAGCTCCGCAGACAGGTGTGACATAACAGTAGCGAGCTGTGACGCTCAAACTGGTGTATCCTGCACCTATGGTGATCTATTGAGCCTTGTTGCTCCTAATTACATAGAAGGGAACTAGTGCCCTATGTGTGAATTTTTTCTGCACACCTTGTGCCAATGAAGGTCTTATGTGAAGCCTTATAGCCCTTTTGCAGCCATGGTAAAACACACTGATACACAAACAACACAGTAGCGTAGTGGACAGTGGGGGTCATTCCAACCCGATCACACGCTGCGCTTCTTCGCAGCCGTGCGATCGGGTTGGAACTGCGCATGCGCGGCGGCCGCATTGCGCAGGCGCGTCATTGCCCGGCCACGGCCGTCACCAGGCAACGACGCTACTGCTGAAGAAAGCAGTCAAAGTGGCGACCGCAAGAAGATTGACAGGAGGAAGGCGGATCCGGGCAGCAACTCACCGTTTTCTGGGAGTGGTGAGTCCAACGCAGACGTGTCGAGGCGTTTGGAGGGCGGATGTCTGACGTCAATTCCGGGACATGCATCGCTGGATCGATCGTACAAGGTAAGTAACTCTTACCTTGGTCTTCTTTTAAAGGAAACTTTTTTGGCATAGCAGGGCTGCACAAGCGTTCGCAGCCTTGCTATGCTAAAATACACTCCCCCATAGGCGGCGTCTAGTTGATCGCACGGGCAGCAAAAAGTTGCTACGTGCGATCAACTCGGAATGACCCTCAGTGTGAGAGGAGAGACTGACAGTTAAGACAGGCAGGAGAGAAGGGTAGAGGAGGGGGATAACCACACGAGCCCCAATCAGCGCTGTTAGCAATGCAAAAACGTTAGGCACAGTATGTGCAGTAACTAAAAGTGAAAGTGAAACTCCGTCTCATGCAGTATTACTAAAGTGAAACGTGCTCAATTTCTCTCCTGACAAGACAAAACCTCTACAACATTGATAACTCACAATCTTGTTTAAGGTCTCTCAGTCTCAGCACTGCCTTCGAAGGTCAGCGCAGTCCTCAGCAGCAGCTCTTAATCGGAGTTGCAGGGACAACTGGAGAGTACGTCATCTGCCTTTAGTATTAGCCTCCGGTTTCTGTTATACTGTGATAGTGTCGGGGCAGCTGATAGCAAGGAGCTGAACTCTGGGAGTCCCCCTCCCCGATATGGTGCTCTTTTATGCGGGCCGCTGCTGGGACTCCTAAATCACCGCCATTTGGTTTGTGCCTGGCATCCCGCTAACCGACAGCCAAGCGTTATACTCACAGAGCTGCCATTTGCTGGCCGGTGGCGGTTGTGGCTAGGGGGACACAGACGCACGCCACATGCAGCGGTGTCCTGTGCTACCCCAGAGAATGTGGTCTCTGACCCGGGGACCCCAGCATGAACCGCGAGCAGTTGCGATGGGAAAGGGGGCTGATGCGGGTCGCAGCCGGGTAGCACCCGTGTCAGGCTCCCGGCTGCGACACGCATTTTCTAGTCTAAAAGCGGTATAAGTTGAGCTGCAAGTGCAATTTAAAAAAACATTAAATTGCAAATTTTTTTGGGGGGGGAAAACGTTGGGGTTTTCTTTACACCCATGGTAGCGTTTATTATACCAAATTTCATCACAATCTGAAACGGTCAGTCTGAAACCTGTGTTGATTTGGTATGCAATAACCCCATACTGACTCTTGTTGTTCCAGAACAAAAGCACACTGATACTTGGGGTTCCAAAACAATGACACCCTGACACTTGGGATTCCGGCATAATGGCACCCGGACACTTGGGATTCCAGAATAATGGTTTAGATATTTGAGGTTCCAGAGCAAAGGGACACTAACACTTGCGGTCACAACTATAAAAAAGGTCGAGCACAGCTATAGAGGGGTTGGGTTTGGGTGACCGGAGTTGAACTCCAATGTCCTGTTCCATAAACTACACCCCTCATTAGACATACACAACTAAACAGAGTACAGTTAAGGAGAGGCTAGGAACCATTTTACTCAAGCTGGCCCACCAGACTGTTATAGAGAGCACAGTTCTCTTTATAGGAGTTCTTTATGTTTAAACCAGCCCTACACAGCCGCTTCCCAATAACCCACCATACATCAGATGTCTTCTTCTCCATCCTCACCTTGTACTGCAGCTCTCACAGCTTGGTCAATCCAAAGTTCCACAACAAATCTCTATTATAGAGCTATGGGAGGTCTAAAAGACACTTGTTTTCTCTACAGCAGCCACAGTTCTCATGTTTTCAAGTAGGGAACGGTCAAGCAGTGGACAAAGGTGGTCATTCCGAGTTGTTCGCTCGTTGCCGTTTTTCGCAACGCAGCGATTAGGTGGAAAATGTGCATGCGCATGGTACGCAGCACGCATGCGCTAAGTACTTTCACACAAAACTTTGTAGATTTACACAAGCTCGAGCAACGTTTTTTCATCGCTCGAGTGATCGTAGTGTGATTGACAGGAAGTGGGTGTTTCTGGACGGAAACTGCCCGTTTTCAGGGAGTGTGCTAAAAAACGCAGGCGTGACAGGTAAAAACGCAGGAGTGGCTGGAGAAACGGGGGAGTGGCTGGCCGAACGCAGGGCGTGTTTGTGACGTCAAAGCAGGAACTAAACGGACTGAGGTGATCGCAATCTAGGAGTGTCAGGTCCGGGTGTTTTTGTGAATCCGTTAACCCGGGACCAACCACAGGTGTAGGTGCTGGGCTATGAAGAAAGCAGGGAGGACGAAGAAAGTTCCGCTTCATATATTTATTCAAAATAACAATTCAGTAAAGAGTTAACTGACAAGTTGTTAATCATCATATTATACTGAAGTATAGCAGGAATAATATGCAAGAGAAAACTCAAAAATAAATAAAAGAAATGTTCATGGAAACATATGCAAAACAAGCTGATGAATAAATGTTGGATTGTCCAAATATAAACAAGCTTTGATGCTGAACTGCAGAATGTGATTAACTGGATAATGCAGACATGAAGAGATAACTAAGGATTTGCAATGGAGTTTTGAGAGTTAACTGAGAGACTGAAGAATTATCCTTGTTATGACAACATAGCAAATATAAACAAGCTTTGATGTTGAACTGCAGAATGTTATTAACTGGATAATGCAGACATGAAGAGATAACTGTAAGGATTTGCAATGGAGTTTTGAGAGTTAACTGAGAGACTGAAGAATTATCCTTGTTATGACAACATAGCAAATATAAACAAGCTTTGATGCTGAACTGCAGAATGTTATTAACTGGATAATGCAGACATGGAGAATTAACTGTAAGAATTGGCAATGGAGCTTTGAGAGTTAACTGAGAGACTGATGAATTATCCTTGTAATGACAACATAGCAAATAAAAGTACTGAATTGGGTTACTTGCGGGTTCCGGAGATCACTGTGAAACTGTAGTAGAAGACAAGGTGATGAATGGGTTAAATGCAGAGTTTAACAAACGAACAGCTGAGAGAAACAGAATCCTCCAGACTTTGAATGATAGGCAGACTGACAAGGTAACCTCATGCAGGACACTGGGAATCCAACTATTTCCAATAGGAGTGCAATTAACTGACAGCACAGCAGAGAGCCGGTGGATCTTTCAGCAGTGAAGGCTGCAGACGGACCTCTGGGAACGGAGGCGATATCTGGACCACGGGAATCACACAGGAATGCACGTAGAGAGCTCAGAGCTAGAGCACAGCTTTGATACAACAAAGCACTGGCCCAGAGTAACATAATCCCAGCCTACTTAAAGGCAGCACAAGCACGGGATTGGTTTACACCTGCCCACAGGTGTTTTCACAAGTGCTCTGTATTAGCTATTTGGTCTCCAACATGGCCACCTCCTATACAGCAGACACACCGCAGTGCCTTAGGCCATTTGGTCCCCGCACTCACAGTTCCCAGACTCTGCATTACCTGTGCCATTGATCACGCCGTGTCCCCACACGGGCGCACAGCACCGCGAGCAACCGCACTGGCAACGGATGAACCCCAGAACCCGCAGAGGTAAGAGACCGGTTCGTGACAAGGAGTAGGTCTGGAGCTACTCAGAAACTGCAGCAAATTATTTAGTAGCAGTTCTGCTAATCTTTCGTTCGCTATTCTGCTAAGCTAAGATACACTCCCAGAGGGCGGCGGCCTAGCGTGTGCAATGCTGCTAAAAGCAGCTAGCGAGCGAACAACTCGGAATGAGGGCCAAATTCTACATTGGCCATTTTAAATATCCGTTTGTAAACACAGTATGGAATCTGTTGAATAACTAGCTGCATAAATACAAATGGAAGAAACTAATGTACTGTAGCAAGCCTTTACATGAGACTTGTCAACTTTTTATTGGCAAGTGTGGAGAAAAAGCAGAAAAATCCCCAACAAGTTATGTACTGTAGTTAATTTGTCAACTTTTTTCATTAGTGGAAGGCTATCTGCATTTATCACACAGTCCAGATATCAACTGCCCTCTAGCAGAACTACATAACTGAGGCCCAGATTTATCAAGCATTGGAGGGCGGCAAAGTGGACAGAGGGGCTAATCCAGACCTGATTGACAGGCAGAGGTGTTCGCTGGGCGGGAGGGGGCGGGCTGGCGGCCGTTTTCGGGGCGCGGTCCGGGAAACGCAGGCGTGCCCGGATCGTGCGAGGGGTGGGCCACGGTGGCTATGTGACGTCACACGCAGCCTCTGCAACCCAGGACGTGGCGAAAAGTCGCCTACCAGCGCAGCAATGCTGCGCAGGTAGGGACTTACTCATGGGGTGTGCTAGCATCGCCGCCGTGCGTTGCTATCGCCACCATGCGGCGGGGGGAGGGCCAGACATGTGGGGCGGACTAGCCCTGTGCTGGGCGTCTCCCCGCATGTCAGGGTGGCTGTTCGTAGCGCACGGCTACGATCAGGTCTGCATTAGGCCCAGAGATAAGGTGCCAGCCAATCAGCTCCTAACTGCCATGTTATAGTCTGTGTTTGAAAAATGACAGTTAGGAGCTGATTGGCTGGTACTTTATCACTTTATCACCGTGCAATTTATCATTCTCCAAGGTTTGATAAATCTGGGCCATAATGTGGTATTACCTCTGGGCAAATTCTATTCAGTTACCACAGTTATTCTCAGCTACGCTGTGTGACATAATGTACTGAGGTAAAGTTATTCCACAACGGCTGTAGGCACCACCAAACATGAGTCCCCTATTCCACTATCCCCAAATAGATGTATAATCAGGCTTCTCTACAACTGTCACCACCTGACTTTAGTAGTTTTGAGATCCTGGACTAATCGGGCGTAATATAAAAGGTACAAAAGATCGACAGGTGCAAAAGATAAACATGACAATGGTTGACACACAAATGGTCAACATGTGTTTTTTTTTTTTTTTTTTGGGGGGGGGGGGTTCATGTTTTTCCATAATTTGCTATCCACGTGGACTATGATTGGGAATAGTAACCTGTAGATATACATAGAAATATAGAATTTGACGGCAGATAAGAACCATTTGGCCCATCTAGTCTGCCCATGTACACGCACACACACTTGCACGCTATGGTTCATTTTTTGTTGGAAGCCAGTTAACCTACAAGTATATATTTGGATTGTGGGAAGAAGCCAGAGTACCTGGAGAAAACACACGCAAGCAAGGGGAGAATATGCAAACTCCACACAGTTAGAGCCATGGTGGGAATCGAACTCATGTGCTGTGAGGCAGTAATGCTAACCATTACACTATCTGTAATGCCCTCACCATCTGCACTACGTCTCTACTGATGGTGGTCACAGAACATGAAATATACAAGATTATACCCAAAGAACATGTGTCGACCATTTTTGTGTTGACTATTGTCACGTTGACCTTTTGCACCCGTCTACCTTTTGAATCTGTCAAATTAAGCACTGTTGTCCTTTCATCTGTCGACCCTTCGTATCTGTCGACAGAATGCATGTCGACCATATGGTGTAAATCTATTGACTGTCTACCTAGACAGTGTAGATCTATTATCCACATACTGACTAATCTACAAAATTATAAATAGAGCATATTGCATCTGATTCAGAGTTGGACACAAATGCTCTCGTAGCTGTGATCCTGTTAAGCAACGGGATTTGTAGTGACACGCCCACCGGCAGCGCCTCAGATCCGCCGCTTGTGTATAAAGATGCAACAATCGGACGCTCATCGGACAATTACTGACCTTCCAAGTTACCCTATGGTCACACAGCATGGCTGTCAGAAGATGCTGGTGATGGTGTAAGGGTTAGCACATTATTGCCTTACAGCAATAGGTCATGGGTTCGATTCCCACCATGGCGTGGAGTTTGTATATTTCCCCATACTTGTGTGGCTTTCCTCCCGCAATCCAAAAATATACTGGTAGATTAATTGTCTCCCAACAAAATTAACCCTAGCGTGAATGTGTGTGTGTATGTGTACATGAGGTAGGGAATATAGATTGTAAGCTCCACTGGGGCAGGGAATGGCCAAATGTTCTCTATAAAGCGCTGCGGAATATGTGTGCGCTATATAAAAATGGTAATAAATATCTTAACTGCGTACGGGATCGCAGAGGCAGGCTGTGACTCCTGCATTTTAGTTGCCCTCCACAAACGTTCCCTATCACTTTGCGAATAAATCCTCGCTCGGAAGGCACGTGGCGGCACATGCGCAGCGCGACTTAGAAGCATGCATAATGTCAAACAATCTCTCCACTGGTGTACATCAACATCGCGTCCATCTCATTGTCCCTTTAACTACAGCACATAACCAGTATCCTTATCCTTCCAGCTTCTGCTGAGCAGAGATGTAATTGCACGATAACTCAACAGGCGCCTTTTAAATCTGTTTTATGCTGAGATTCTGCTCTGTGCTATCATTAATTACTTTCAAATCCAATATATAGGTACAAATGAAGTGTACATCGAGCTGTCCTCATTTCAACCCTCGCTCACACGTGCAACTCTGTTCGGAGGTTGAGTGTGAAATATGCAACAATACAGCACCTACAGTAGGAACATCCTGTGTGCCAGATGCGCATTAACGTGGCTGAGATATAAACCACTAGAACTGGAGCATGAAATTCGGGCATTAATTCACCTTTAACAAGCAGCAATCATTAGAACTCCAACTTACAGTCTCGGTCTCCGCAGTTACACAGCTCAAACCCCACTTACTCTTATTGACGGGAGATATCGGCTATTTCTTTCATTCCAATCAAAGAAAAACACATGGTAGAATTTTATAGAGCCAAATAATAATAATAATAATAATAATAATAATGATTACAGCTTATGTGCGGCGTGGAGCTAATGCAGTAGAAAGATAGGTAGGAATTACTAGCTATACAGTCAACAGTTAGGGCCGGTTCAACACCTTGTAGCACCCAGTGCGAAAGTTTCCACTGGCGACACCCCCCCCCCCTCCCCCCCCCTTCTCCCCCGCAGCGAAACAGTTAGTGCGCACCGGAGGCACGCGACACAAAATAGGGGCGTGGCTTGATAGGGGAGAGGTGTGGCCACAGTTATGCACCCAGACTTGCCCCAAGTAGTTGTGCCCCCCAGTTGATTTGCCCCCAGTAGCTGTGCCCCCTGTAGCTATGCCCCCCGTAGTTGTGCCCCGTCGCTGTGCCCCCTGTTGCTTTGCCCCCAGTAGTTGTGCTCTCTATTGCTGTGCCCCCTGTTGCTTTGCCCCCAGTAGTTTTACCCCCTGTTGCTTTGCCCCCAGTAGTTGTGTCCCCTGTTGCTGTGCCCCCAGTAGTTGTGCCCTCTGCTGCTGTGCCCCCAGTAATTGTGCCCCCTGTCGCTGTCAAACACACACAAAAATAAAAAAAAACAATACTTACCACTGCCCCGCTCCTGCTTCCCGACCGCTGCTGCTGCTGCTGCTCGTCTGGCCTCCCACGGCTCCTCTCTATGGGAGAGCCGTCATGACGTCGCTCCCATAGCAGGGCCACACAGACACTAGAGGTCAATAATGACCTTTAGTGTCTGTCACTGGAACCGGCTGCAGTGGACGCCCACACAGCCCACGGCATCTGCTGCAGCCGGAGAGCGGGGTGCGGGTAGGCGGCGGTGCCTGCGAGGTGAATGCGGCCGCACCAAGAACAGCTCCTGTAATACAGTATCTTGCTGTTAGAGAAGAGATGCATGCGGGGGGGAGGGGGGGGGGGACTCTGTATAAATTATTTGGGCACCACCTCTTTCATACAGTTCTCTAATCCTTTGCCTCTGAGGGCAGTAAGGCAGGGTGGCAGCAGGGGTGCTGAGAGGGGAGTGTGGTGAGTAAAGCTTACCATTGGTCCAGCCAGGCCTTTATGGGGGCCCCTGGCAGGGGCCATCAGAGAGATGAAGCAACGACCCCGTTTCTACATGCATATTCTTAACAATGCAGACTACACTGAGCAGATATGATCACGCCCCCATGACTGGCCACACCCTCTCTCTAGCACCGAGGCCCATCTGATGTCTCCACAGCCCTCGGTGGAAGTAGGACAGGGCTTTGACTGTTTTTCTAATTAACCTTGACCATTGTCGGAAGTAACAAGATATAAATACAGTGTTGAAATGACATACTTTGGTCCTGGTCACTATTACTCTCATTTGAGCATCAGAATTTTGATAAATACACTAAGGGGTAAATTTACGAAAGCTTCAAAAAATGAAAAGAGGTGAAGTTGCCCATAGCAACCAATCAGATTCTGCCTATCATTTCTAATGGTTTCAGGACTGCGCATGTAACGGGGCTGCAATGCGCATGTGCTGTGATGATCCTTCTACCACACCGCAGTTTTGGGGGGGTGCCACAAATAGTGGCTGATCCTCGGACACAGTTTCACTGGCCTTGTCAGAGTAGTTTTGCTGGACCTCCTGAGAGACAGATCAACAAGAAAAATAATCTGCGCGCTTTGCCACTGAAGATCAGGGTATAGACGGGCAGCTCTCCAGGGCTTTCACCAATTCCCCTTTAAGGCGAAAACCTCAAAACAATGTAACAGAAAAAATAAGAATTTACTTACCGATAATTCTGTTTCTCGTAGTCCGTAGTGGATGCTGGGAACTCCGTAAGGACCATGGGGAATAGCGGCTCCGCAGGAGACTGGGCACAAAAGTAAAAGCTTTAGGACTACCTGGTGTGCACTGGCTCCTCCCCCTATGACCCTCCTCCAAGCCTCAGTTAGGATACTGTGCCCGGACGAGCGTACACAATAAGGTAGGATATTGAATCCTGGGTAAGACTCATACCAGCCACACCAATCACACCGTACAACCTGTGATCTGAACCCAGTTAACAGCATGATAACAGAGGAGCCTCTGAAAAGATGGCTCACAACAATAATAACCCGATTTAGTTAACAATAACTATGTACAAGTATTGCAGACAATCCGCACTTGGGATGGGCGCCCAGCATCCACTACGGACTACGAGAAATAGAATTATCGGTAAGTAAATTCTTATTTTCTCTGACGTCCTAGTGGATGCTGGGAACTCCGTAAGGACCATGGGGATTATACCAAAGCTCCCAAACGGGCGGGAGAGTGCGGATGACTCTGCAGCACCGAATGAGAGAACTCCAGGTCCTCCTCAGCCAGGGTATCAAATTTGTAGAATTTAGCAAACGTGTTTGCCCCTGACCAAGTAGCTGCTCGGCAAAGTTGTAAAGCCGAGACCCCTCGGGCAGCCGCCCAAGATGAGCCCACTTTCCTTGTGGAATGGGCTTTTACAGATTTTGGCTGTGGCAGGCCTGCCACAGAATGTGCAAGCTGAACTGTACTACAAATCCAACGAGCAATAGTCTGCTTAGAAGCAGGAGCACCCAGCTTGTTGGGTGCATACAGGATAAACAGCGAGTCAGATTTTCTGACTCCAGCCGTCCTGGAAACATATATTTTCAGGGCCCTGACTACGTCCAGCAACTTGGAGTCCTCCAAGTCCCTAGTAGCCGCAGGCACCACAATAGGCTGGTTCAAGTGAAATGCTGAAACCACCTTAGGGAGAAATTGAGGACGAGTCCTCAATTCTGCCCTGTCCTCATGAAAAATTAGATAAGGGCTTTTATAGGATAAAGCCGCCAATTCTGAGACACGCCTGGCTGAAGCCAGGGCTAACAGCATTACCACTTTCCATGTGAGATATTTTAAATCCACTGTGGCAAGTGGTTCGAACCAATGTGATTTTAGGAATCCCAAAACCACATTGAGATCCCAGGGTGCCACTGGAGGCACAAAGGGAGGCTGTATATGCAGTACCCCCTTTACAAAAGTCTGGACTTCAGGAACTGAAGCCAATTCTTTCTGGAAGAAAATCGACAAGGCCGAAATTTGAACCTTAATGGATCCTAATTTTAGGCCCATGGACAGTCCTGTTTGCAGGAAATGCAGGAAACGACCTAGTTGAAATTCCTCTGTCGGGGCCTTCCTGGCCTCGCACCACGCAACATATTTCCTCCAAATACGGTGATAATGTTGTGCAGTTACATCCTTCCTGGCTTTGATCAGGGTAGGGATGACTTCATCTGGAATGCCTTTCTCCTTCAGGATCCGGCGTTCAACCGCCATGCCGTCAAACGCAGCCGCGGTAAGTCTTGGAACAGACAGGGTCCTTGCTGAAGCAGGTCCCTTCTTAGAGGTAGAGGCCACGGATCCTCCGTGAGCATCTCCTGAAGTTCCGGGTACCAAGTCCTTCTTGGCCAATCCGAAGCCACGAGTATAGTTCTTACTCCTCTCCGTCTTATAATCCTCAGTACCTTGGGTATGAGAGGCAGAGGAGGGAACACATACACTGACTGGTACACCCACGGTGTTACCAGAGCGTCCACCGCTATTGCCTGAGGGTCCCTTGACCTGGCGCAATACCTGTCTAGTTTTTTGTTGAGGCGGGACGCCATCATGTCCACCTTTGGTTTTTCCCAACGGTTTACAATCAATTGGAAGACTTCTGGATGAAGTCCCCACTCTCCCGGGTGGAGATCGTGTCTGCTGAGAAAATCTGCTTCCCAGTTGTCCACTCCGGGAATGAACACTGCTGACAGTGCTATCACATGATTTTCCGCCCAGCGAAGAATCCTTGCAGCTTCTGCCATCGCTCTCCTGCTTCTTGTGCCGCCCTGTCTGTTTACGTGGGCGACTGCCGTGATGTTGTCCGACTGGATCAACACCGGCTGACCCTGAAGCAGAGGCCTTGCTTGACTAAGGGCATTGTAAATGGCCCTTAGTTCCAGGATATTTATGTGAAATGACGTTTTCATGCTTGACCACAAGCCCTGGAAATTTCTTCCCTGTGTGACTGCTCCCCAGCCTCTCAGGCTGGCATCCGTGGTCACCAGGACCCAGTCCTGAATGCCGAATCTGCGGCCCTCTAGAAGATGAGCACTCTGCAACCACCACAGGAGAGACACCCTTGTCCTTGGAGACAGGGTTATCCGCTGATGCATCTGAAGATGCGATCCGGACCATTTGTCCAGCAGATCCCACTGAAAGGTTCTTGCGTGGAATCTGCCGAATGGAATCGCTTCGTAAGAAGCCACCATTTTTCCCAGGACCCTTGTGCATTGATGCACTGACACTTGACCTGGTTTTAGGAGGTTCCTGACTAGCTCGGATAACTCCCTGGCTTTCTCCTCCGGGAGAAACACCTTTTTCTGGACTGTGTCCAGAATCATCCCTAGGAACAGCAGACGTGTCGTCGGAATCAGCTGCGATTTTGGAATATTTAGAATCCACCCGTGCTGTCGTAACACTACTTGAGATAGTGCTACTCCGACCTCTAACTGTTCCCTGGACCTTGCCCTTATCAGGAGATCGTCCAAGTAAGGGATAATTAAGACGCCTTTTCTTCGAAGAAGAATCATCATTTCGGCCATTACCTTGGTAAAGACCCGGGGTGCCGTGGACAATCCAAACGGCAGCGTCTGAAACTGATAATGACAGTTCTGTACCACAAACCTGAGGTACCCTTGGTGAGAAGGGCAAATTGGGACATGGAGGTAAGCATCCTTGATGTCCAGAGACACCATATAGTCCCCTTCTTCCAGGTTCGCTATCACTGCTCTGAGTGACTCCATCTTGAATTTGAACCTTTGTATGTAAGTGTTCAAGGATTTCAGATTTAAAATAGGTCTCACCGAGCCGTCTGGCTTCAGCACCACAAACAGCGTGGAATAATACCCCTTTCCCTGTTGCAGGAGGGGTACCTTGATTATCACCTGCTGGGAATACAGCTTGTGAATGGCTTCCAATACCGCCTCCCTGTCGGAGGGAGACGTTGGTAAAGCAGACTTCAGGAACCGGCGAGGGGGAGACGTCTCGAATTCCAATTTGTACCCCTGAGATACTACCTGCAGGATCCAGGGGTCCACTTGCGAGTGAGCCCACTGCGCTCTGAAATTCTTGAGACGGCCCCCCACCGTGCCTTAGTCCGCTTGTAAGGCCCCAGCGTCATGCTGAGGACTTGGCAGAAGCGGGGGAGGGCTTCTGTTCCTGGGAAGAGGCTGCCTGATGCAGTCTTTTTCCCCTTCCTCTGCCCCGGGGCAGAAATGAGGAGCCTTTTGCCCGCTTGCCCTTATGGGGACGAAAGGACTGAGCCTGAAAAGACGGTGTCTTTTTCTGCTGAGAGGTGACTTGGGGTAAAAAGGTGGATTTCCCAGCCGTTGCCGTGGCCACCAGGTCCGATAGACCAACCCCAAATAACTCCTCCCCTTTATACGGCAATACTTCCATATGCCGTTTGGAATCCGCATCACCTGACCACTGTCGCGTCCATAACCCTCTTCTGGCAGAAATGGACAGCGCACTTACTCTTGATGCCAGAGTGCAAATATCCCTCTGTGCATCTCGCATATATAGAAATGCATCCTTTAAATGCTCTATAGTCAATAATATACTGTCCCTATCCAGGGTATCAATATTTTCAGTCAGGGAATCCGACCAAGCCACCCCAGCACTGCACATCCAGGCTGAGGCGATTGCTGGTCGCAGTATAACACCAGTATGTGTGTATATACTTTTTAGGATATTTTCCAGCTTCCTATCAGCTGGTTCCTTGAGGGCGGCCGTATCAGGAGACGGTAACGCCACTTGTTTTGATAAGCGTGTGAGCGCTTTATCTACCCTAGGGGGTGTTTCCCAACGCGCCCTAACCTCTGGCGGGAAAGGGTATAATGCCAATAATTTTTTAGAAATTATCAGTTTTTTACCGGGGGAAACCCACGCTTCATCACACACCTCATTTAATTCATCTGATTCAGGAAAAACTACGGGTAGTTTTTTCACACCCCACATAATACCCTTTTTTGTGGTACTTGTAGTATCAGAAATGTTCAAAACCTCCTTCATTGCCGTGATCATGTAACGTGTGGCCCTACTGGAAGTCACGTTTGTTTCCTCACCGTCGACACTGGAGTCAGTGTCCGTGTCTGGGTCTGTGTCGACCATCTGAGGTAACGGGCGCTTTAGAGCCCCTGACGGTGTTTGAGACGCCTGGACAGGCACTAGCTGATTTGCCGGCTGTCTCATGTCGTCAACAGTCTTTTGTAAAGTGCTGACGCTATCACGTAATTCCTTCCATAAGACCATCCAGTCAGGTGTCGACTCCCTAGGGGGTGACATCACTATTACAGGCAATTGCTCCGCCTCCACACCATTTTCCTCCTCATACATGTCGACACAAACGTACCGACACACAGCACACACACAGGGAATGCTCTGATAGAGGACAGGACCCCACTAGCCCTTTGGGGAGACAGAGGGAGAGTTTGCCAGCACACACCAGAGCGCTATATATAATGTATAGGGACAACCTTATATAAGTGTTTCTCCCTTATATAGCTGCTGTATAGATTCTTATGCCAATTTAGTGCCCCCCTCTCTTGTTTTACCCTGTTTCTGTAGTGCAGGACTGCAGGGGAGAGTCAGGGAGACGTCCTTCCAGCGGAGCTGTGAGGGAAAATGGCGCTTGTGTGCTGAGGAGATAGGCTCCGCCCCCTTCTCGGCGGCCTTTCTCCCGCTTTTTTAAGGAAAACTGGCAGGGGTTAAATGCATCCATATAGCCCAGGAGCTATATGTGATGCATTTTTCGCCATCCAAGGTGTTTTTATTGCGTCTCAGGGCGCCCCCCCCCAGCGCCCTGCACCCTCAGTGACCGGAGTGTGAAGTGTGCTGAGAGCAATGGCGCACAGCTGCGGTGCTGTGCGCTACCTTGTTGAAGACAGGACGTCTTCTGCCGCCGATTTTCCGGACCTCTTCTGTCTTCTGGCTCTGTAAGGGGGCCGGCGGCGCGGCTCTGGGACCCATCCATGGCTGGGCCTGTGATCGGTCCCTCTGGAGCTAATGTCCAGTAGCCTAAGAAGCCCAATCCACTCTGCACGCAGGTGAGTTCGCTTCTTCTCCCCTTAGTCCCTCGATGCAGTGAGCCTGTTGCCATCAGGACTCACTGAAAATAAAAAACCTAACTTAAACTTTTTCACTAAGCAGCTCAGGAGAGCCACCTAGTGTGCACCCTTCTCGTTCGGGCACAAAAATCTAACTGAGGCTTGGAGGAGGGTCATAGGGGGAGGAGCCAGTGCACACCAGGTAGTCCTAAAGCTTTTACTTTTGTGACCAGTCTCCTGCGGAGCCGCTATTCCCCATGGTCCTTACGGAGTTCCCAGCATCCACTAGGACGTCAGAGAAATGTGTGGTAAGCAACTTTTCTAACCCAGAACAGTATCCTACTCAGTTTTAAAGCTTAAACACATTTGTTGCATGCATACAATAAGTATATAAATATAAAAAATATGATAGGTAAAAAAAAAATATACAATCCAGTGTCACAGTGAATATCCTCTGCTGAAGGTGAGAGCCCCTACAGGCAGGATATCCGGAATGCCCTGTTTGAGCAATGATATCCAGTAAACTGGCTGATGGAGCAGGTGCGGGGAGTGTGATGCGCCGCTCAATGGTAAACGTACCTGCTCGGTAGTCCTGTCCTCAGACAATGGAGTAGCAGGGAATTATGCATGAATTCACGCCCACGCTCGTTTCTGTAGAGCACCGTAAGGACTAGTGGAGCGGGTTCGGCTGCCATCTTGTTACTGTGTTTGGACGGCACAGTGGACGCGGATGTGTTCCACTTACGTAGCTCCAGAGACCTTACTAGTATCCTGCAAACACTGCTAGATTGCTGCACCACTACCTTTATGCATGACCAGTTGGCCCTCTGTATGTTCCGCTTAAGCTCCACTCCACCCAGATCCACTGAGTGTATAACAGTGCGTACGGCTGTACAAACACCACTACTACACTTCAATAAACCAAACACCTTGCTAAGTACTTGGGCTGTCTGCTGTATCTGTATTCCGCTGGTGTCTACTATTATAACCTGCAATCTGCTACAAATAGTACACACATATCACCATGAGCAACTTATTTCTTATCATTCTCTGTCTCCTACATATCCATTGCCTCTTCTTCAACAAATCAGGACACCGGCATTCACAGTAGCACAGGTGTGACTTCCCAGTTGCCTCAAATATCCTTCACAGGTAGCACTGTCCTCACAGTCACTGCCTCACTCAGCTCCTGAAATACTCTGTGCTGCTAAGGACATTACAATAATCTGATTGCCAATATTTGGCAGTTTCAAATCTGATAACAATTAGTCTCCTGACTCCAATCAAATGCAACTGAACAAAAGCTATATACTACAATATACTACGCGGATCCAATAATGCTATAGTTATAGTGTGTAGATGTATGTGGTTTATGAATTGCCTTTTATCTGTGGAATTTGGGTCATGCCAATGACACATCTGTCACACACAGCGCACATTGATGTTTATACTGCATGCATTGTAGGCTAAAAGTTTCATTAGTGTAACTGTCATTTAGAACTGTCTAATAACGTAACAAAATCACTGTCTGCTGCAATTTATCCCTCTGCAGTAAACACTGATCATTTCTTATTCTGGCCATGCTCTTCTCACTGGATGGAATGCTAACTACCGCTGCATATACAGCACAAAGGCAAAATAAAGCAGTTAAGATCACTGTTGGGTAAAAGCCAGAGTGGACTCATAGTATGTCAGTGTGTCCTCTAAGACTCCACATTTGGCAGGTATAAAACACATCTACCGTGTTCACTTTCCAGTCCAAGGACATCACTGCAAGTAGATGACATTGAGCACTGTCTCAATGAGCAGATGTTCGATGTGCTCTGATAGTCACCACAACATGGCCGACCTTAAGGCCAGTGATGCCATTGCAGTGATATAACAGTTCTGGTTATAGAACTTTATGAGGCAAGTCATGTCATCACACAACCCACTGTGACACAATGTGCTGCATCATCTTCTGCTCAATGTATCAGAAATGCGAACCACACTGTCAAGTTCTGTTATGACCAACATACTGTATCTCATTCATGGACATTATGAAAGGCTTTCACAAGCCTGGGAGATCACCTACTATTATGGGAGTCTACCATGATATTCGGGAACTATGAGAACGTGGTTTAGATGTACAGCAGCAAGGGAGTTATGAGGCAGTGCGTACCCCAGGAACCGTGAGAACGAGGCTCAGATGTAGTAAGGGAGATCTGAGGCAGTGCGTACCACAGGAACCATGAGAACGAGACTCCGATGTAGGTAGGGAGATCTGAGAAAGTGCGGCTCTTTAGTAACGCGCTGATAAGTATTCGGCAGGTCACATACAGGTTGAATAAGGTTAAGAGGTAATGGGCCAGGTCCTATTGCCTAGTGCTCCGCATAGGCCATATTTTGCCCATCCTAGAAGCATGTTAGTTGTAAAAGTCGCAAGACCTTCCTCGAAGATGAAAGTAAAGTCCAAAATAAATTACTAAAATTGTGTAATCAATGTTACAAAAATAAAACTGGACGAAAATCACATGCTGATGAAACGTGATTGGTGGAGCTTTCAGATAGTAGCGCCTAGAGAGGGGGGGGGGGGGAGGGTACAAATTACCCGGGCCCAGGTCTGATGGAGGGGCCCAGTGGGGGCCCCCGGACTTCCTCCCCCTTAACTGGCAGCAGCAGCTGCAGCTTTTCTCCTCAGCCCAGCACACGCTGCTGTGCTGGGCTGGAGTGTGGCCATAGTGGCAGTTAAAATGGCCTATGCGGAGCACTAGGCAATAGGACCTGGCCCATTACCTCTTAACCTTATTCAACCTGTATGTGACCTGCCGAATACTTATCAGCGCGTTACTAAAGAGCCGCAATTTCTCAGATCTCCCTAACTACATCGGAGTCTCGTTCTCATGGTTCCTGTGGTACGCAATGCTTCTAGGATGGGCAAAATATACTATTTTTTTGGTATTTTTCTAAGGATGCCTGGCCACACCTCCTGTGATTAGGCCACGCCCCCTGAAAAGTACCTGGGCCCAGCCAGGCTCTCGGCTGTCCTGCTTATAGAGGACACTGAGGACACTGATGTGATGAGGTCAATCCTAGCCAGACGAGCCTTGGAATGCTGCCCGATATTTGAACTGGTCTGACTGATCTTACACTTTGTGGAGACGCCGGTGCACTAATGTTTACAGGGCTTTCTTCTTGTTCTAATATAAAGTGACGCTACTGCTTTCTGATGGTTCAATGTACTGTGATAAATGCACTGATACAGTTATAAATAGGAGATATGTTAATCCCAGGTTTCTGATTTATATGATTTAAACCTCCAGGAAAATGTAAAGTCCCTGTAAAACAAACTTGGTTAGAGTTTGAGCTTTAGAAAAAAGCCGTTTAAGGGTTCCTGGGGGTATGGATGGAGAGAGAGTGCAGGCTCCCTCCATTAGGCCCATCTCGGGTCTTCAGCGTGAGAGTAGGCTAACTAGTACCTGCATCTGTTTTACTGCCGCCAGGTTCCCCTCCTATATATAGACAGTGACTAGCTCACTGGTAAACACACTATTTTAAAAGAACAGAGATCTATAACATGGCATTATCTTTGCTGCACCAACATTAAGAAGTAGAACAGTAAAATGTAATTTTCAGTTTTGGAATGAATTTAAAAATGCTCCTTTTGAACCGAGTTTGTACAAACATGACAAGTAGTCATTTGCTTTGTATGTGCAGTGAAATGTCCTGGAAAATGTGAACATATCTGTAATTACATGCGTCCTAATTATAGTTTTGCTCCAGTAGTTATGGCACAAAATTGTTTGTCAAATATCAAATGATATCGGGAAACATAAATGGAAATGGAGAGAATCATAGACTGTGAGTATGGGCCTTAGCAGGGGGTACTGAGAAACAAGGCCAACTGCTTAATATTCACATTTACATTGAGTAGATATTGTTTGACTTTGCTTTCCCACCAGAAGCAGATAGTGTAAAGTCAGGCAAAGAGATAGCTTGCTGAAATGACATATAATGACAGGTATTAGGCTCTATAGATAAAATGCCTGCGTTTGTATATTAAGAATATATATCAGAGGTTCTCAAACGCAGTCTTCAAGGCTCTCCAACGGTCCAGGTTTTAGGTATAGCTCAGCACAGATGATTGAATTAATTTGACTGAGGTGCTAATTAAGTCACCTGTGGCCAAGCATGGATAAACTTAAAACCTGAACTGTTCAGGTGACTTGAGGACCGCGTCTGAGAACATCTGATATATATTTTTGTTTTCTAACATACATTTATTTACAAAGCTCCATGTACGGGCAAAACTCATTAGAGACAGGAACCCCGCTCACCTTCTGACTCATTATCTTACACTCCACTGAGGCTTTCAGACGGCGGTAGCCGCAACCACACAGTGCACACTCTCCGGCAGTGGAGAGAGTGCCCACCTAGACGGACATCACAGTAATCTCCCACAGAGGACAACAGGTGACGTGCCCTTGCCCACCAAACGTTTGGTACAAGAGTGACCTATTTGTGACAGCTGCACTGATTCAGCCAGAGAGTTGAGTTATCATGTACATAACATGAAGCAAATGGAGACAGGTACAGCTCTCCCTGATTGGACTCTGATATAGGTACTAACACAGTGACTTTCATCATATGCATTTGATTCCTCTGGATATTTAAATTCATCTTTATAACAAATTATTGATTAATATATGATCCACCTCCTTGCCAATTTTTATAAAGGTATTTTTCTATATGCAGGATATGAGTTCTTAACAAGATATATTTAAGTTACTGTTTTAATATTGTGGTGCAACTGGTTGCCATTCTATAATAAATTGAATACATCATTTATTTTATTGTGTCGGGACTCTATTACTTACCAGCCTCCTCTATTAGTTCAGGTTTTCTAGAGATTATATGGAAAATAATCACAACTACCGCTTGACTGTGAGGTAATCACAACCACCAACAGAGACTATAGGGTAATCACAACCACCAATAGACTGTGTGGTAAACACAACCACTAACTGACTGGGAGATAACTACAACCACTAACTGACTGTGAGGTAATAACAACCACCAACTGACTGGGAAGTAATCACAACCACCACCTGACTGTGAGGTAATCGCAACCAACAACTGACTGAAAGGTAACCACAACCACCAACAGACTATAAGGTGATCGCAACCACCAAGTGACTGTGAGGTAATCACAACCACTTACTGACTGGAAGGTAACCACAGCCACCAACAGACTATAAGGTGATCACAACCACCAACTGACTTGAGGTAATCACAACCACCAACTGACTGGAAGGTAACCACAACCACCAACAGACTATAAGGTGATCGCAACCACCAAGTGACTGTGAGGTAATCACAACCACTTACTGACTGGAAGGTAACCACAGCCACCAACAGACTATAAGGTGATCACAACCACCAACTGCCTGTGAGTTAATCAGAACCACCACTAACTGACTGGGAGGTAACCAAAACCACCATCTGACTGGGAAGTAATAACAACCACCACCTGACTGGAAGGTAACCACAACCACCAACTGACTATGAAGAAATCACAACCACCAACTGACTGTAAGGTAATCACAACCACCAACTGACTGTGAGTTAATCACAATCACCAGCTGATTGGAAGGTAATCAGAACCACCAACTGACTGTGAGGTAATCACAACCACCAACTAACTGTGAGGTAACCACAACCACCAGCTGACTGTGAGGTAACCATAACCACCAGCTGATTGGAAGGTAATCACAACCACCATGTGACTGTGAGATAATCACAACCACTGATGTAAGGTAACCACAACCACAAACTGACTATGAGGAAATCACAACCACCAAGTGACTGAGGTAATCACAACCACCAAGTGACTGGAAGGTAGCCACAACCACCAACAGACTATAAGGTGATCACAACCACCAACTAACTGTAAGGTAATCACAACCATTAACTGACTGTAAAGTAACCACAACCACCAACAGACTATAAGGTGATCACAACCACCAACTGACTGTGAGGTAATCACAACCACCAACTGACTGAGGTAATCACAACCACCAACTGACTGGAAGGTAGCCACAACCACCAACAGACTATAAGGTGATCACAACCACCAACTGCCTTTGTGGTAATCACAACCATTAACTGACTGAAAGGTAATCACAAACACCAACAGACTATAAGGTAATCACAACCACCAAGTGACTGTGAGGTAATCACAACCACCAACTGACTGAGAGGTAATCACAACCATTAACTGACTGGGAGGTACACAACCACCAACTGACTGTAAGATAATCGCAAACCACCAACTGACTGGGAGGTAACCACAGCCACCAACAGACTATAAGGTGACCAAAACCACCAAGTGACTGTGAGGTAATCACAACCATCAACTGACTGGGAGGTAATAATAACAACCACCAACTGGCTGGGAGGTAATCACAATCACCGACGGAGAAAGTGTATTTAGAAGGTAAATGTAACCACAAAAAACAGTGATACTTTTTTTTCACACAGTGTACACAGGTGTTTTCTCTCTGCGCTGCCTTTTCGGGGATCCACACTGGAGTACAATGAGGGAGAAGTCTGACCCATATAAAACTTATCACAGTGCCAACTTGTATAGTAATAATACATACCCTCCAACTGTACCTTTTTAGCTGTTAAGTACCTTTTTTTAATGGTCTGTACCGATTTTTAGATCTACAAACTTCCATTGAAAGTATGGGAAAAGGGGCGTGACCACGCCCCACCCTTTACCCGTGGCCACGAGCCCTTTCCTAATTTGTACCGATTTTTATGTATAAAATGTTGGAGGGTCTGGTAATATTGTTTAGGACACACAGTCTAGTTAGCTGCATATTAATCAATTAGGGTCTGCTTATTATTGTAGCCTTAATGCTACTACAATCCTGGATCAAAGATGCTCTCATTAAAATGCAGGGACACCAAACTTTCTAACAAAAATGCAGCAACTTGAGCGAATGAGGACGCGACATCAGCTTAATTAGTCAGATGAAGCTGCTGTCTGACAGGTTCCGTTGTGGGAAATCCTTTTCATTTTTAAATGTCCCCTTACAGGATTATCTTTACGCTGTTTCATGATATTTTATTCAGGGTTTTTTTTTTAATAAATGCAATTTCAGTAATCCTTCTCCAGCTGTAAATGCTGGGGCATGATTTCTGAAACTATTTTTATGCACTATGGCACCATACCGCTGTGCTTAATGCATTATGTAAGAATCATTACTTCAGCTTACTTACCCAGTGCAGTGGCCCAATGCAGACCTTGGCAGCAAGCAGCGGAACGGTCGGGTCTGTAGGACGCAGTTTAGAGCACTCTTTCAGTACTGAAACAGCATAGGCGAACTGAGGAGGTAAAGGAGGAAGAGTTAGACATCAAGATCTGAGGGAGACCTAAAGGGCCCTACGCACTGGCAGATCTCACTGCACGATACGAACATTCTCGTTCATTAATGAACGAGAACTCGTTCATATCGTGCAGTGTGTAGGCACCAACAATTAATGATGCACGGTCCCGCGCTCGTTAATCGTTGGTGCCCCGTCGCTTATGCATGCAGGCCAATATGGACAAGATTGTCCAAATTACCATGCATTGCTATGGAGCTGGGTGATGGGGGGAGTGAAGAAACTTCACTTCCCCCGTTACCTCCCCACCTCCGCTGGGTTGCCCATCTGCTGTATTGGCGGTCGGGCAGTCTGTAAGGCCCTTTAGTGTCAAGGCTTAGCAAAAGACTGTAAGATGCTGGAATTGCTCCCCTGCCTATTCCTAGAGTGGAAGAACCGCTAAAGCTGAGAATACAAGCATAGGTGGTCATTACGAGTTGATCGCTCGCTAGCAGTTTTTAGCAGCCGTGCAAACGCTATGCCGCCGCCCTCTGGGTGTGTATCTTAGCTTAGCAGAAGTGCGAACGAAAGGATCGCAGAGCGGCTACAAAATAATTTGGTGCAGTTTCAGAGTAGCTCAAAACCTACTCAGCGCTTGCGATCACTTTGACCATTCAGTTCCTGATTTGACGCCACAAACACGCCCTGCATTCACCCAGCCATGCCTGCTTTTTTCCTGGCACGCCTGTGTTTTTCCGAACACTCCCTGAAAACGGCCAGTTCCTGTCAATCACTCTGCGGCTGCCTGTGCGACTGAAAAGCATCGCTGGACCCTGTGTAAAACGACATCGTTCGTTGTAATAGTTCGCCGCACGTGCGCATTGCGCCGCATGCGCAGAAGTGCCTATTTTTGCCTCATCGCTGCACAGCAAACTAATGCAACTAGCGAACAACTCGGAATGACCACCATAGAGTGCGACTGATATATAATAGTTGTGATGTCAAGCATATGTCACGTTCTGACTGGACTGGTCATGGGAACTTGTTCATATAAGTTTGTGAATATTAAATGATGCATAATCATACAGGAACATCGGACCTAATTTAGCATGAGTTGAAGTTTTGTGAGAGATCGTAAAACTACAACTCCTTTCTCTAGCATGCGGCGTGCCGACCAGAACAGGGCAAGGCCGCCCCGCATGCAGGGTCCCCCCCCCTGCTGAAATGCGAGCGCATCTTAAGGGTATCCCCTTGTCTTTGCTGCCTAGCTGCCAAGGCAGTCGCCGGGCCGCCATGTTTTGTGTTGCAGCAGCTGCGTGTGACGTCACGCAGCTGCCGCGGCCTGCCCCCCCCCCCCCCCTTCCAATGCCGCCTCCAGCCAGGACTTAGATTGCGATTGTGTGCGATCGCAATCTAAGTCCTCGTACATGCGTGCAACAGGATGCACGCTTGCGTAAATCGCCAAATAGCGATTTCCGCATTTCTACGACTGAAGCTGAATTAGGCCCGTGAGCCATTTAAGTAAAAAAAAATATATATATATATATATTTTTGTCTGTCAACCTTTTACTTATTCTAATTTATTTTAAGGGTAGTACCACAGAGGCACTTTAAGTCATACTTGCCTACTTCTGTTTGATCCTCTTCCAGAGAAGCCCGGAGAGGAGATGCAGGTGGGCAGTGATGGGAGCGGGGCTGGACTATTTGTGTAATTAGGCCCCACCCTCTAGCGGTAAAATGCAGTCAGTTGCACAAATTTGAATGGAGTTAGGCAAAAATAACGCAAATGGCATATTACTGTGTCAATAGTCCCTGCCCTCTCATCGCAGACCGCAGATTCCCGGTTTCATTCTCCTTAATCTGCCTACTTCACTAATAAGGCAGTGGGATGCAGGAGGGGTGCATACTCTTCTGGGGGAACGGGGAACTACCCGATAAATTGGGTGTCTCGCACAGGTTGCGGGAAAGTACGTAAGTACTTTCGCCTTTTTCAGGTAAGAAAGCGCTCATGTAAAACTAAAGCTGGAAGGGTTCTCTACGTGACAGGTTCTACTATAATAAGATGAATTCCTATCAGACAGCATTTGATGTTAGTACATTTAACATTATAAAAAGCAAAAAACTGCATTAAAAGAGGTGCCCCAGTGCTTAAGTTGCTGTAATTACAATGCATGCAATACAATCTTCTGTCGGTGCAGAACATCTCTAACACTTACCGTACATGCCGTCTCCTTTCTTGGCACCACTCAAGGGCGTAATTACCATAGGTGTAACCTAACGGGTGCAGCTGCTATGGGGCCCTTAGCTCAGGAGGCCTGTTTTACTTGTCTGTCCCATGTCTCTCTGTGAGTTTATTATTTTGCCATTGGGAGGTGCGGGTGTGGTATAGGAGTTGAACAGTTAAAAGACAGGCAGTCATTAGGTCGACACTGTATGGCCGACAGTCAAAAGGTCGACAGGGTCAAAAGGTATACAAAAATGTATTTTGTGGTTTTAAATATTTTTTTATCCAAATTTGGTGAAATGCCGCCCCTCGCGGGCTCGCCACAAAGTTACCTGTTGACCATATGGTGTCGACCTAAGATCTTTTAACTGTCTATACATTGGAACCCAATGAAAATAAGGTCAAACAAACCACTCAAAGTACAAACTTCAACATGGCGCATGCCGGCAGATTTAGAGCCTGAACAATGGTGGTCATTCCGAGTTGTTCGCTCGCTGCCGATTTTCGCAGTGCAGTGATCAAGTGAAAAAATGGCAAAAATGCGCATGTGCATGGTACGCAGCGCGCATGCGCTAAGTACTTTCACACAAAACTTTGTAGATTTACACAAGCTCGAGCGACGTTTTTTCATCGCTCGAGTGATCGTACTGTGATTGACAGGAAGTGGGTGTTCCTGGGCGGAAACTGTCCGTTTTCAGGGAGTGTGCTAAAAAACGCAGGCGTGCCAGGTAAAAACGCAGGAGTGGCTGTAAAAACAGGGGAGTGGCTGGCCGAACGTAGGGCGTGTTTGTGACGTCAAACCAGGAACTAAACGGACTGAGGTGATCGCAGTCTAGGAGTAGGTCTGGAGCTACTCAGAAACTGCAGGGAATTATTTAGTAGCAGTTCTGCTACTCTTTCGTTCGCAATTCTGCTAAGCTAAGATACACTCCCAGAGGGCGGCGGCCTAGCGTTTGCAATGCTGCTAAAAGCAGCTAGCGAGCAAACAACTCGGAATGAGGGCCCATGTGTATATTCACCCATATGCTGATAACGGTGTAGTGTGTAGTATTTGCACCTGGTTTGCTACAAGCCATCGTTATCAGTAATTACACCTGCCCTATACCAGGTGCACAACTCACGCCTCCAGAAAGCCATATCTTGGTTTTAGTCCAGGTCTGCATAGGACGCATCTGTGTGAATACGCCCTTTAAACTATATCTATAAAAAATATACGCCATCATCCCAGTTCCCGTACTTGCGTTAAGCAGTTAAGGATTGAACACCACAGTTACTGTATAAAGTAACACTAAAGACTAAATAAGATAATATTTTACTATTGGTAGAGCTCTCTGTTAAAGGCCCTACACACTGGGCGATATCACTCAAAGATATGAACGATCTTGTTCATTAATGAACGAGATACCGCTCATATCTTTGAGTGTGGAGGCACCAGCGATGAACGATGCGCGGCCCTGCGCTCGTTCATCGCTGGTGCCCCGTCGGCTGTGCATGCAGGCCAATATGGACGATCTTGTCCATATTTGCCTGCGCTTCTATGGAGCCTGGTGACGGGGGGAGTGAAGTAACTTGTGTAGGGCCCTTTATTTGATACCTCATGAAAATGATTAGTTAGTAGATCTCCTATTTTTAAACAAACTTTATTAGAATCATCCTGAAATTAGAGCCCTCATTTATTAAACAACTTGCCTAGTGTGGTGGCATCAGATGCGACAACACTAGGCTGGGCTTTCACTGACATGGCCGCATCTGATGCAGCCAATCAGAAACTCCCACTGTGCAGCTGCTGGAAGCTTCCTGGCTCCATTACCCGCTGCCTGTCTGCCTTGCAGCTGGTCACTGCTGATTGGGCAGACTAGCGGCATCCCCCACCACGCTGCTGCAGATATTAGCAGCCCGCGGAAGCGTAACAAAAGTCCTCCTTAACTTGCAAGTGTACACCCGGTGGCTGCAGGGAGGAGCAGCCACCGGGAAAATTTAGGTTTGCAATGTTCCAACCACTGATGGAAATTGATGTTTAACCAATGTTTACAAAAATAATGACTTTTTTTTTTCAATAAAAACGTATGAGATATGTTTTAAATAGATGTCCTTATCCTAAATGAATCATAAAAACAATACAATTTCTGAGTGTTTTTTCTAAAATATATAAAAATGTTAAGGGGGATATCCAATCAGCTGCGGTAATTTACCGCGGCTAACTATCCCGCCGGGGGCTATCTAATTAGCTCTGATAAGCCGTCGCGAGATACGGCTTATTGAGGAGTTTGTTTCACCTGCCTCGGCCAGGCATAACCAAATCCCCGGAAACAGCCCGCTGTTTCTACCGAAAACACACAGGTTTCACTGAACCTGTGTGTTTTCGGGAGAATTTTTTTTTTTTTTTTTTTTTTTTTTTTACAGGTGATGCAAATTGAATGGCACGTAAACAAATATCAGTGAAACATCGTAAAAAAAAAGAGAAAAACTGACATTTTTCGCACCCGTTGTTGTTTCACCTCTAATTGGATATCCCCCTAAGCGGTTAAGGTCCACACGTTTTGGGGGGATTATATCATACATCTATTATATCATTTTTAGGTGTACCTAGTCTAGCAACAGAGATACACAAATCTATCTTGGAATATTTTCCCTATCTCACCCTTACTACCCAGAATTTTCCATGATTCCTCCCCTTCAGATGTCACTTAACATAAAAGGACTGAAACTTACCCACAAATAAAGAAAATGACTACATGATGGCATTACAGTTTGACATAAAACATGTACATGAAATGTATAAGGCAATACTGACTCCTATTCTACAACAACAACTAAAAGAATCGCTCAGAGCCCCGGGAAATCATTTTGCAGCAATAATATTATAAAAACTCGGCAGTTCTCCAAATTGTAACTTAATTGAGTATATATACAAATATCTGACGCATAAAATAACATTACTTAAATTGAATACAAATAAAATACAGATTGTTCAGAGATAAGCCTAAATTCAGCAATCTTCTTCGTCTCCTGACTGCACTTATTCATTAACAGCACTTTGGCCACTTTATACATGAATTGCCCAGTGTTTTAAGATCAGTCTAGCTCAACAGGGGCATAATGAATGTACTCAGCTGGATATCATCAGGGTCCGTGCAGCAAACATCTTTTACTGATATTTAATATACGGTATATAAAGTAGATTTTTATTTTTTTTACCCAGCTAGGATTTTTCTCGTTAGGCAAGTTTTAAAAATAAATAGTAACTTGGCAAAAGAGACAGCTTTGCATGGAATGCGGTAATGGGCCTGAAGCGGCCTTGTGCATTACTGGGGCAAAAGCAGTAAGCACGTTCATGTACTACAATCGTCAGATGAAGTGACCCTTTACATTTCATACTACTAATTACTTGTGTTGGTATTTCCTCAGTGATTTCCAGTGACTGGAGCGAGATAAAGTGGGAATAAATAAAGAGGCAACAAATCAGCGTCTGACTCTAATTTTACAGACTGTGCTAGAAAAATGGCAGTTAGGAGCTGATTGGTCGGTACTTTATCTATCAGTAAGATTTTCTATATCTCCCCCTAAGAGAGATAATAGGATTTTAATTACCTACCGGTAAATCCTTTTCTCGTAATCCGTAGAGGATACTGGGAATCCATTTAGTACCATGGGGTATGGACGGGTCCACTAGGAGCCATGGGCACTTTAAGAATTGGACGGTGTGTGCTGGCTCCTCCCTCTATGCCCCTCCCACCGGACTCAGTCTAGGAACTGTGCCCGAGGAGACGGACATACTTTGAGAGAAGGATACAAAAGGATAGTGGTGAGATTCCGAACCAGCACACATGAACAAGAGGAAAGCCATGCTAACTAAACTTGGAACAGGAACAGCAACTGCTGAACCAAAGAACAATACTTAACCAAGTAACAGTACAAGAAGTACGAAGCACCGGGCGGGCGCCCAATATCCTCAACGGACTACGAGAAAAGGATTTACTGGTAGGTAATTAAAATCCTATTTTCTCTTACGTCCTAGAGGATACTGAGACTCCATTTAGTAACATGGGGAAGTACCACAGCTCCCAAACTGGATGGGAGAGCGCTGAGGTTCCTGCAGAACTGATTGACCAAACTTAAGGTCCTCAGAGGCCAAAGTATCGAACTTGTAGAAATTAGCAAACGTGTTCGAACCTTACCAAGTAGCTGCTCGACAGAGCTGTAAAGCCGAGACACCCCCGGCAGCCGCCCAGGAAGAACCCACCGACCTAGTAGAGTGGGCCTGTACAGATTTTGGAATCGGCAATCCTACCGTGGAATAAACATGCTGGATAGTGAACCTGATCCAGCGTGCAATAGACTGCATTGAAGCAGGACACCCAATCTTAATGGGATCATAAAGAACAAACAGCGAATCCGATTTTCTGTGACGAGCTGTTCGCTTTACATACACCTTCAAAGCCCCCACAACATCCAAAGACTTTGAAGTACTGTAGCAGAGGTGTCCGTACCAACCGGAACCACAATAGGTTGGTTGATGTGAAACGCAGACACCACTTTAGGAAAAAATTGCTGCCAAGTTCCGAGTTCAGCTCTGTCTTCATGGGAAATTAAAAAGGGGCTCTTGGTGAGACAACGCCCTCAGCTCCGACACACGTCTTGCTGAAGCCAAGGCCAACAGTGTGACGGTCTTCCACGTAAGATAGTTTAAGTCTACCTCCTGTAACAGTTCAAACCAGTCTGATTGGAGGAACTGCAGCACCAAATTGAGATCCCAAGGTGCCGTGGGAGGCACAAAGGGAGGTTGGATGTGCAGAATACCTTTCAAGAACGTCTGGACCTCAGGGAGAGAAGCCAATTGTTTCTGAAAGAAAATGGATAAGGCCGAAATCTGGACTTTTATGGAGCCCAGACGTAGGCCCACATCTACATCTGACTGCAGAAAAAGCAGTAAACGTCCCAAATGAAATTCCACCGCAGAAAATTTTCTGCTCTCACACCAAGAGACGTATTTCTTCCAAACACAGTGGAAATGTTTAGACATTACCTCCTTTCTGGCTTGGATCATAGTCGGGATGACCTTGTCAGGGATCCCTCTCTGGGCTAGAATCAGCCGTTCAACTTCCATGCAGTCAAACGTAGCCACGTTAAGTCTTGGTAGACGAACGGGCCATGGTGCAGAAGATCCTCGCGAAGAGGTAGAGGCCACGGATCTTCGAGTAGCATCTCTGGAAGATCCGCATACCAGGTCCTTCTTGGCCAGTCCGGAGCAATGAGGATTGCTTTAACCTGTTCCCTTTTTATTCTTTTGAGAATTCTTGGGATCAGAGGGAGTGGAGGAAACACGTACTCCATCTGATAGACCCATGGAGTCCTCAGAGCGTCTACTGCCACTGCACGTGGGTCTCTCGACCTGGAACAATACCGCTTGAGTTTCTAGTTGAGACGAGAGGCCATCATGTTGATTTGTGGATATCCCCACTGACGTGTCAAGCACTTAAACACCTCCGGATGAAGGCTCCACTACCCCGCGTGCAGGTCGTGTCTGCTGAGGAAGTCTGCTTCCCAGTTGTCTACTCCCGGAATGAAGACCGCCGACAATGCCACAGTGTGTTTTTCTGCCCAGAGGAGAAATCTTGTCACCTCTGACATTGCTGCTCTGCTTTTCGTTCCGCCCTGCCGGTTTATGTACGTTACCGCCGTCACATTGTCCGACTGGACCTGAATGGCCTGATCTTGAAGAAGATATGAGGCCTGCAGAAGGGCGTTATATATAGACCTGAGTTCCAGAATGTTGATTGGAAGGATGACTTCCTGACTTGACCATCTTCATGGAAACGGCACCCCCTGGGTGACCGCTCCCCAACCTCTAAGGCTTGCATCTGTAGTTAGCAAAATCCAATTCTGAATCCCGAACCTCCGACCCTCAATGAAGTAAGAAGTTTGTAACCACCACAGGAGGGAGATCATGGCTTTTGGAGACAGACGGATCCTCTGGTGCATGTGAAGATGTGATCCGGACCATTTGTCCAACAGAGCGAGCTAGAAGGGTCTTGCGTGAAACATCCCAAACCATCGACTGGATTACCAATGCCGTTTCCAACGGAAGGAACACCTTCTGCGACTCTGTGTCCAGTACCATTCCCAGGAATGGAAGCCTCCGTGTTGGTTCCAGGTGAGATTTCGGAAGGTTCAGAATCCACCCATGATCCCGGAGTAGTCGGGTTGAGAGGGCAATACTGTCCAACAACTTCTCCCTGGATGGCTCCTTTATCAGAAGATCGTCGAGGTACGTAATTATGTTCACTCCCTGTTTGCGGAGAAGAAACATCATCTTGGTGAACACCCTCTGTGCCGTGGAGAGACCAAATGGCAGGGCCTGGAACTGGTAGTGACAGTCCTGCAGTGCAAACCGTAGATAAGCCTGATGAGGCGGCCAGATGGGAATGTGAAGGTTCGCATCCTTGATATCCAGAGACACTAGGAATTCCCCTTCCTCCAGGCCTGAGATCACCGCTCTCAGAGACTCCATCTTGGATTTGAACACACTTAAGTACGGGTTCAACGATTTGAGGTTCAGAATCGGTCTTACCGAACCGTCCGGTTTCGGTACTACAAACAAGTTGGAATAGTAACCCATGTTTTGCAGATGAGGTGGAACTGGAACAATGACCTGAGTCAGTACCAGTTTTTGAATGGCGTCCTGTAAAGTTATACTTGTCTCTTGTGAAACTGGTAAACCTGATTTGAAGAATCCGTGAGGTGGGAGCTCCTGGAACTCCAGTCTGTAGCCCTGGGAAATAAGATCTTTTACCCAGGGATCCTGGCACGAATTTGTCCAGATGTGACCGAAGAATTTTAGCCTGGCTCTCACCTGCCAGTCTTCCAGGCATCACGGTCCACCGTCATGCTGAAGGTTTTGAGGAAGCAGAGCTCTGTTCCTGTGAACCGGCAGTTGCTGGTTTGCGTGGTTTACCTCTAACGCCTCTGGTGGCTGTAGAAAAACCTCTGGTTTTGACCTAAAACTTGGCCGTCCGAAAGGACTGCAAATTGGAAGCTGAGTAGGTCTTCCTGGCTGGGGGAGCTGCGGAAGGAAGATATGTGGACTTACCCGCAGTAGCTCTGGAGATCCAGTTATCCAGTTCATCTTCAAATAAGGTCTCTCCTGTAAATGGTAGGCCTTCCACGCATAGGCGTGCGCAGAACATTTTATTAGGGGGTGCACGACTAGAGTGGCGTGCCTAGCACCGCCTACTAGGCATGCCTGGCACCAAGTATTAGCAGTCAATGCCTTCAGCAATATAGAGATATATATTCAGTGAAAGGCTGCAGCACTATAGAAACATTCCAACAGGGGGCACTCTCCAGAGTTCTATATAAAATGAAGAATAATAAATTTATTGCACATACTCAACTTGCACAGGTTACTTCCCAAACGGAAGCGGAAACATTTGGGAAGTAACCTGTGCAAGTTGAGTATGTTCAATAAATTTATTATTCTTCATTATATATAGAAGTCCGGAGAGTGCCCCCTGTTGGACTGTTTCTATATTTATGATACCTTGGTATCCGGTGGACACCTCGGCTGCTGATTTTTCCTGAGTATGTGAGTGTGACGTATGTGTGCGCTCAGGGCCGGTTCTAGCCCTTGTGGCGCCCCAGGCAAAAAATAGGGGCGTGGCTTCATACAGGGGCATGGTCAGTTACGCCCCCTGTAGAGTTGTGCCCCCAGTAGCGCCCGTATTTGTGCCCCCAGTAGCGCCCGCATTTGTGCCCCCAGTAGCGCCGCTTTAAAAAAAATAAAAAAATTAATACTTACAATCCCCGCTCCTGAGTCCCGACCGTTGCAGACCTCCGCCGGCGCCGCTCCTCTCCTCGAATCTATGGAAGAACGTCATGACGTCTCTCCCATAGCACAGCATAGACACTAGAGGTCAATCATGACCCCTAGCATCTGTGCCAGTCCCACAATGCTGTGCGGTGCGCAATGACGTTATCACGCACCGCACAGCAAAGGTCCTGTCCACGAAGGGAAACTAGACGGGTAGCATCTAGTTCCCTTCACTGCGGGGGGACCAGTGGGGGACACAGCGGCAGCGAGGGGCACAGTAGCGGATCTTGCCATGGTGCGGCGCCCTCCGGATGGCGCCGGCGCCCTACGGAAGGTGGCGCCCCGGGCAAAAGACCTGCTTGCCCGTGGCAAGATCCGCTACAGTGGGCGCTGAGCCAAGCAATCAGTAGTATAGTGAGTGTACCTATAGACTATAGGTACACTCAGGAAACTACTGATTGATTGGCTCAGCTAATTATTTATATATATATATATATATATATTATTGATTTTTTTTAGAATAAGGTAATAACCCTTTTTTTTTATGCAGAACTTTATCCCCCCACCCCTGGCTGGCCTGAACCCCTCTCAGTCTTTTGCCTGGTGCACACAGTGAGTGGGTGATCATTCATTCAAGTCTTGACTCACATTCTCAAGGCTCAGGCAGGAAAGCTGTGTCCAAACGAGACCATCACTGTCCTCCTCCAGCGTCGGCTAGTCCTAGGCTCCAGACAGTCCTCCTGGCGTGTGTTGGGCTGTTGAACAGGGCATGGCACACACGAGTGACTGGACTAGCGACTGAGCACGGGCGGGAAGGAAGAGAGAGAGGCAGCGCGGTGTGACGTGCTGACGTCACACCACGCAATCGGATCATGATGGCAGGTGGGCTGGGTTGTGCAGCCAGCCACCCACCCACAGCAGTGAGTCTGTCCTACCGGCGGCGCAGCGGGAGGGGGTGACTGTGGAACAGCCCGGGAAGCAATGGAGGTGATCCAATCATCGCTATCAGTGTGCTGCTGTAGTAGCATTGCTACAACAGCAGCACACAGACAGCGATGATCGGAACGCAGGCGTGACGTGCGGGGGGTGCCGGACATTAGGGGGTGCCTGTGCGCACCAGGCACCCCCCGTGCGCACGCCTATGCTTCCACGCCTTTCCTGGAGTCCGCATCAGCAGTCCACTGGCATAGCCATAAGCCTCTGCATGCTGACACTGCCATAGCAGTGGTGTGTGCATTAAGCAAACCTATTTCTTTTATGGCTTCCACCACAAAGTTCGCAGAGTCCTGTATATGTTGCAGGAGTAAAACAATCTCCCCCCTAGATAAGGAATCTAACCCCTCAATTAGGTTACCTGACCATCTTGCAATGACTTTAGTGATCCACGCACATGCTATAGTGGGTCTCTGGGCCACCCCAGCAGCTGTGTACAAAGATTTGAGTGTGGTTTCAATTCTACGATCAGCCGTGTCTTTCAGGGAGGCTGCACCAGGGACAGGCAACACTATTTTCCATGACAGCCTCGATACTGATGCATCCAGTATCGGTGGATTTTCCCAATTTTTCCTATCCTCAGGAGGAAAAGGAAAGAATGAGAGTAACCTCTTAGGGATTTGAAATTTCCTATCAGGATTAACCCACGTTTCTTCAAACAGGGCATTCAGTTCCTTTGACACAGGAAAAGTGACTGAGGATTTTTTTTACATTAAAATAAGATTCCTCACACTCCTTTTGTCATCTTATCAGGAATTCGCAGCTGTCATCTTATCAGGAATTTGCAGAACGTCTCTGATAGCTTCTATAAGAGTCTCTATTCCTTGTGACAGAGCAGCATCCCTCCACTTCGAGTCCACCTCCCCCTCCTCCATGTCTGACCCATCATCATCAGAGTCAGACTGCAGGATATGGGCCAGAGTACGTTTTTGCGGACAAATGGTAGGGGTCTGAGACGCTGGTTTGGGGACAGAGTCTCTGTTCATAAACTCATCCACAGACTGTCTTAAGTATTGAGTCTCTTTCTCATTGCGGGACAATTTAGTAGAAATATTAGAAATCATTCCTTTAATGGAATCCAGCCATGCTGGTTCAGCCCCATTAGCCTGGGAAGGTGCACTACACTGAGTACACAGTAGTGAGCCCCCTTGGGAAGAGGAACACCCTGCCGTACATGAAACGCACTCTTTGCCTGACATATTGTAAATGTGACAACACACACACACACAGGAAAAAGTTAAAAACACAATTAACCCACAAAGAGTCCTTCCAGAGAGACATAGAGATAGTATGGAGCCAGCACACAGCGCCCTTATAGTTAATGCCAAGCTTAGCCAGGTCGCAGACTGAGTACCCAGATTGGTGACTCAGTACACTAATAATCGCTCCCCCTCTGCTATGAACACCTGGTACCGCTGAGGTAATCTGGAGTCACTCGGGAGGAGCTGCGCGTCCCTGTCAGTCAGCGTCTGTGTCCACTGCAGAGGGAAAATGGCGCTGGTGAGCTGCTGGATCCACTCATAGTGAAGCCTCGCCCCTTCCATGGCGCGCGGGCTTCCCGCTTTTTTTTTATACTAGCTGAGGTAATTTAGTGCTTAAAATGGAGTCAGATCCGTGTTAAGTCTGTGTTTGCCAGTGTGGGTCTCCATACCCTCATGCCGCCATAATGGGTGGCGACCCGCTATGTGGGACGCCGGCTTAGTAATCACCACTCTTCTGGCTCTGTTATGGGTGGCGGCGTGCTGTGGGAATGTACGCTCGCCGTGGTGGGGCTTGCGAATAGTTCCCTCAGGAGCTAATATCCTGTCAGCTGGGAACGGGACCATTAACCCTTCAAGAGGTTGGGATCGTTCCCCCCCTAAGTCCCACAAAGCAGGCAGGCTGGTGCCATCCAGTCCTACCTGAAAATAACAAACAGAAAAAATAAATGCAGAAAACTCTTCAGGAGCTTCCATAAGCGTGACCGGCTCCTCCAGGCACATTTTCTAAACTGAGTCTGGTAGGAGGGGCATAGAGGGAGGAGCCAGCACACACTATCAAATTCTTAAAGTGCCCATGGCTCCTAGTGGACCCGTCTATACCCCATGGTACTAATTGGATTCCAAGTATCCTCTAGGACATAAGAGAAAAAGGTGTCTGTTGTATGACATAAGACTGTAGCTCATTGCTACTTGCTACATGTGGGCGGCACAGTCAGTCCACACTTCCAATCTCCGTGTGCGTGGACATGGTGCTCCACCTGCACAGTCAACAATGACTTCCTATGGTGCCTGCACAGCTTGCAGATATCCACGGGATCCATCATTTCCACTTGTGTCCCACTCGGAACCAGCCCCTATATGCAGATGAGTTACTTCCACTCATATAAATATTGTGCAAAGGGAACATCAGGGAACTTATTTCTAAATCCGATACATCGGCACTTTGTAAAGCAGCATAACCTAATCAGCTCATTATAATACTGTACAACTTTTAGTCCGTGTGCTAAATGTTACCATCGCACTCTAGTACTCATTCCAAAGGGCTGAAAAAGTACATGATCTACTGTACATAATAATGACTTCAACTCCTGTTTTCCACTATGATCACATACAGTGACATCCTCTTCTGTTGTCCACTCCACTCTGATCCCCCCAGTGACCTCCTGTCCACTCCACTCTGATCACCTGCAGTGACATCCTCTACTGCTGTCCACTCCACTCTGATCCTCCCCTAGTGACCTCCTGTCCACTCCACTCTAATCACATGTAGTGACGTCCTCTCCTGCTGTCCACTCCACTGTGATCCCATACAGTGGCCTCCAGTCTTGATGTCCACTTCACTCTGATCCCATACAGTTAACTCCACTCCTGCTCTCCACTCCATTGTGATCATACAGTAACCTCCATTTCTGCTGTCCACTCAACTCTGATCCAATACAGTGACCTCCTGTCTTACGGCCCACTCCACTCTGATTCCATACAGTGACCTCCATTCCTGTTGTCCACTCCACCCTGATCCTACACAGTGACCTCCACTCCAACTGTACACTCCACTCTGATCCCATACAGTGACCTCCACTCTTGCTAACCTCTCAACTCTGTTCACACAGTGACCTCCTCTCCTGTAGACCACTCGACTCTGATCACATACACTGACCTCCTCTCCTGCATACCACTCCACTCTGATCACATACAGTGACCTCCTCTCCTGCCGTCTACTCTTGTCACATGCAGGGACCTCCAATCCTTTTGTCCACTCCGATCACATACAGTGACCTCCACTTCTGCTGTCAACTCCACTCTGATAATATACAGTGACCTCCACTCCTGCTATCCACTTTACTGCGATCACATAAAGAGACCTCTATCCTGCTGGCTGCCCACTCCACTCTGATCACATTCAGCGACCTCCACTCCTGCTGCCCACTCCACTCTGATACCATACAGTGACCTCCTCTCTTGCAGACCATTCCACTCCAATCCCATACAGTAACTGAAATGCCTGCTGTCCACTCCACTGATCCCATACAGTGACCTCCTCTCCTGCAGACCACTCCACTCTGATCCCATATAGCGACCTCCACTCCTGCTGCCCACTCCACTGATCCCATACAGCAACCTCCCCTCCTGTAGACCACTCCACTCTGATCCCATACAGTGATCTCCTCTTCTGCAGACCACTATACTTTTAATCACATACAGTGACCTCCACTCCTGCTGTCCACTCCACTTTGATCACACACAGTGACCTCCACTCCTGCTGTCCACTCCACTGTGATCATATGCAGTGACCTCCTGTCTTGTGGCCTACTTCCACTCTGATTACATACAGTGACCTCCATTCCTGTTGTTCACTCCACCCTGATCCTATACAGTGACCTCTATTCCTACTGTCCACTCCAGTGTGATCATACAGTAACCTCTACTCCTACTGTACACTCCACTCTGATCCCATACAGTGACCTCTAAACCTACTAACCTCTCAACTCTGATCACACAGATCCTCTCCTGTAGACCACTCTCCTGTAGACCACTCCACTCTGATCACATACAGTGACCTCTACTTCTGCTGTCCACTCCACTGTGATCATATGCAGTGACCTTATCTCCTGCTGAACACTTATCCCTAACAACTACAGTGACCTCTACGCCTGCTCTCTACTCCTCAAACATACTATTAACCCACTACTACTCTTCATTCTACTTTGCACACAAGTGACTAATGCTAACTGGAAAGGCACGCCTTCCAAATCTTGCAATTTTACCGGTCTAGATTCATTGACCTCAACAGGGGTACATCTTTGACAAAAAGTAGATATAATAGAATTGATCAGTGGTGGAGATTAAGCATATCAAAGTATGGGCTCATTGTGTACCGATTTTGCTTTTATGAATGGTACAGGGTTTCATATTTGCACAAAATAAATTATTTTTACCTGGTCTGTGCTGTGAGCGCACCCTAGACTGCTGACCTTTACAATCTCATCGTTCACCAATGGAAACAGTTAATATTGTAAAATTTCCTATGAGAGAACGTCTCCCCCAAGGCTCCGGGCCACCAGGCAAACAGGCTTCTCTGGTGCTGGTCTCCTAGCAACCAGTCTAAGCTGAAGAACCAGATGAAAACCAAAGTCATAAATGTTATATGCTGTTCTTCTAATACAGTCATGCTACAAAGCATATGTAAGAAAAAATAGGAAAGTTAATTTAAATGTTTTAGTAAAACATTCACGTTTGCAAAAATATCAGGGCGAACGCTCATTCCCAGCTTTATACCAATTGTAACAGCTGACTATACTACCAACAGACCTGCCAGTAGTCGAGAGTTTCACAGGAATGATATGAGTTTTGTGGTCTAAAATTGGGTGGGGCTTACCTATTTGCCAAATAAGGGCATGGTTCAGTAGGATTGGGATATGACCTAAAAGTATTTCATGGAATATAGTAGAAACCATTGAGTCCACTTTATGGAGTGTAATGGCTTGATAAAGAGCAGGCTGGATTTAATAAAGATACACAACACTTTGGTTGCGTCCATTGTATGGACTGAGAAATGTTGTAGTTGAAAAGGACCAATATAACATTCTGCAAGTTTGCGGGAAGGTGGGGCCAGAGGAAGATATTTGGCAGAGAAGCTTACTAGTTGAGCCACTTGAAATGGGTATGGGGCATACTGGATTTGACTTAAACGATCAACAGTGTCTAGAAAGACAGTCAATATTTCTACGATACCAGACGGTCAACAGTCCATTGACTTAGGTTGCCATGGACAAAAGGTCGACATGCAAATGGTTAACACAGAAAGGATATGTTGACTTTTTGATCCTGTCGACCTACTTACAGTCGACGATATGTGTAGACCTATTTACGGTCTATCATCTATCTGGATACCAGGCATACTGTACCATGTCTTATCTGGTTGTATTTTGCAAGAATGTTGAGTTTTCCTTAATAATTTGGTGAAGTTCATAACTACCCTATCCAGGAAGTTTGGAGCCCATAATTGCCAAATAATTGTGTTTGACCAGTGGATTGGTTCCAAACGTTATTATAAACAACTTTGCCAATTGGCAATAACAGTTATCATGCTAAAAATCAAGTATCTTTTTGAGTCATTCCAGAGGTTGATTTACTAGTCAAGTGAAGTGTGTGGGTTTGACTGTGGGTGCCACACTGTGGAGAGATGTTGTTTTATTGGAGCATTAAACATGCTGTGAACTGAATGTCAAAAATAATGACCTTTGGGCCTACACAGAGTAGGCAGATTTATTTAATAAAAACCTGTAAGAGGAACTGAAGGAAGAGCTGTCCTAGAAACAAAATGACCCTGCTTGGTAAATCAACTTACAATTCTAAAGATGGTATTAAAACAAGAAGAAAATGTCAATTCTGATATAAACTGTAAAGCAGCTATTTCTCCATGGCCAAGCTGAAAGGGATAATAGCTGTATGTAGGCTCTTAGTGCAGGCACAGGTAGAGCAAACTGTAACATGTCATACTGCTTGTCACGATCCGGGTATCTCGACGCCATTTCTTACCCATCAGATGCCTCCTAAGGCTGGCTCAGCGCTCCAGGACCGGATCCCATCTGTTATCCTGATGTGTACATTCCTGTATCCTCTCCTGTCACTCTGGGACGCTGTCACAGTAAACGCCATATTACACCTGGCATGGCGTCTCCCGCGGCCTCCGCCGCCGTCCCTGAACTTCTGCATGCAGAGTGTCTGAGTGGCGATTACGTCAGCCGCGGCCTCCGCTGTGTCCGCGTGGTTGGATGTGCATCTGTCAGCCTGGCGCCTCCTGTCTCCGGTGGCCGGCGCCGCCATTACTGTTTTCATTACCACATGGATTACAAACCAAACTTCCCTCCAAGTGTCTGCATGGGCGCAGCCATCTTGGATTCTGTCAGCTGATCATTTCCACCAATCTGTTCTCAGTATTGATAATCTGCATAATTGCCTAGCCAATCCCTTCCTTGCTGCAGGTATAAATACACTGTGCCTGAGCAGGGAAGGCGTCAGTGCTTTGGTTGTCAAACCTAGTTCCTGTTTGTCTCTCTCCTGTGATTGTCTTCCAGGTTCCAGCTCCTGTCTCAAGACTTCCACCATAGAGACCCGCACCAGCATTCCACCTGCGGTGTAGCCTGACTCTCCAATCCATTGTGGATTCATCTGTTTCCAGCTACAACATTACCTGCTTCCAGCTCAGCTTCCAGCAGAGTACAGCTTCCCTTAAAGGGCCGGTGTCCTTTCTACACTTTACCACTCTCCACCGGTATTATTATTTCTCCGCTCTCAAGTTCTACATTTCAGTTCATATTTCATCGCTCCCAAGTTCATTTATTATTTAACTGGTTCCAGCCAGTATCCACTCCGTGCTAACAACAGTCTGGTTCCAGCCAGTATCCACAGCAGCTGTTTTATCTTCAGCAACCCAGCTTTTCCTGGAACACCAGCTGGCACAATCCTGGGTTATCTCCATTGCTACAGTCGGGCCTGGTAAGGACTTTCCATCTCGAAGATCATAAGAACTATCTCACACTACCAGTGCCCTGTGGCTCCTGCCATCCTGTAGTACCCAGGAACTGTATTTATTCTTTGCTGACTTTTACGTTTTCTTTTACTGCTGCTGTGTTGCGGAGTTGTCATAATAAACATCATTGACTTTTATCCAAGTTGTCGTGGTCACGCCTTCGGGCAGTTATTATTCATGTTACTTACATGTCCAGGGGTCTGATACAACCTCCCAGGTTCCGGTACATCTCAGCCCCTACAACTGAGGCTGCCTCCCGTCAGCTCAGGCCCTCAGTTGTGACAGTAAGCACTGACCTAATGAATCCAGCCGGAGACCAGGATCAAGCGGCCAGGCCGATGCAAGAACTGGCAGCCCGATTAGAACATCAGGAGGCTGCACAGGGCCACATCATCCGCTGTCTCCAGGATCTCTCTACTCGGCTGGATGGGATTCAGACAACTCTCCGTGGATCAGGCGCGTCTGGTGCGTCAACCACAGTGACTCCAGCTATAACCCCACCCACCTTACCCATTTCTGCTCCACGTCTTCATCTTCCAACGCCAGCAAAATTTGACGGATCTCCAAGATTCTGCAGGGGATTTCTCAACCAGTGTGAGATTCAGTTTGAGCTACAACCTGGCAATTTTCCCAGTGACCGTACAAAAATTGCCTACATTATTTCTCTTCTCAGTGGCTCAGCCCTTGATTGGGCATCACCGTTATGGGAGAGGTCCGACACCCTGCTATCTTCCTACACTGCCTTCGTGTCAACATTCAGGCGCATCTTCGACGAGCCAGGCCGGGTAACCTCAGCTTCATCCGAGATTCTCCGTTTACGCCAGGGGTCACGTACTGTAGGACAATATCTGATACAGTTCCAGATCCTGGCATCCGAACTGGCATGGAACGACGAGGCCCTGTATGCTGCATTCTGGCATGGCTTATCTGAGCGTATTAAAGATGAGTTAGCTACCAGAGACTTACCTTCTAAGTTAGATGAGCTAATCTCACTCTGCACGAAAGTTGATTTACGTTTCAGAGAGAGAGCAACTGAGCGTGGAAGATCATCTGCTCCAAAATTTTCTGCTCCTCCTCCTCGTCAACTGTCACCATCTAAAGATGAGCCCATGCAACTTGGCCGTTCCCGTTTAACTCCTGCTGAGCGCCGAAGACGTCTCTCCGAGTTTCTCTGTCTCTATTGTGCAGCTCCGTCTCACACCATTAATGCCTGTCCCAAACGTCCGGGAAACTCCAAATCCTAGCTCGCCAAGGAGAGGGCCGGCTAGGAGTAATGATCTCCTCTCCATCTCCTCAAGATTGTAATCTCCCAGTCTCGCTTCAAGTTGCTCAACGTTATCGGAACGTCATTGCCCTCCTTGATTCCGGAGCAGCTGGGAACTTTATTACCGAAGCCTATGTTAAACGGTGGTCCCTACCCACCGAGAGACTTCCTTCGTCCATTTCTTTAACTGCCGTGGATGGCAGCAAAATTTTTGATGCAGTTATTTCTTTAAGGACTCTACCAGTTCGTCTGAGAGTGGGAGTTCTTCATTCCGAACTTATTTCTTTTTTAGTGATTCCAAGAGCCACACATCCTGTGGTCCTGGGCCTTCCATGGCTCCGTCTTCACAATCCTACAATTGATTGGACGACTACGCAAATCCTGGCATGGGGTTCCTCCTGTGCTGAGACATGTTTGTTTAAAGTATTGCCTGTCTGTTCTTCCTCCCCCAGGTCGTCTGATGTTCCACCTCCTCCATATCAAGATTTCACGGATGTGTTCAGTAAAGCTTCTGCTGATATCCTTCCTCCTCATAGAGAATGGGACTGTCCGATTGATCTCGTTCCAGGGAAGGTTCCACCTCGAGGCCGAACTTATCCGTTGTCTCTGCCTGAGACGCATTCTATGGAGGAATATATTAAAGAGAACCTAGCAAAGGGGTTCATTCGACCTTCTTCTTCTCCAGCCGGCGCAGGCTTCTTTTTTGTAAAAAAGAAAGATGGTGGTCTGCGGCCGTGCATCGACTACAGAGGTTTGAACGACATTACCATCAAGAACCGTTATCCTTTACCCCTGATTACTGAGCTCTTTGACAGAGTTAGCGGAGCTACCATCTTTACAAAGCTGGACTTGCGAGGTGCATACAATCTCATCCGGATCCGTGAGGGTGACGAGTGGAAGACCGCCTTTAACACCCGTGACGGACATTATGAGTACCTCGTCATGCCCTTCGGATTGAGCAATGCTCCAGCTGTCTTCCAGCATTTTGTCAATGAGATCTTCAGAGACATTCTATACCGTCATGTCGTGGTCTATCTAGACGATATCCTCATTTTTGCCAACGATTTAGAGGAACATCGTTTTTGGGTTAAAGAGGTTCTGTCCCGTCTCCGTGTCAATCATCTCTATTGCAAATTAGAAAAATGCGTCTTTGAAGTCAAGTCCATTCCGTTTCTAGGGTACATTGTGTCCGGTTCCGGACTAGAGATGGATCCTGAGAAACTACAAGCAATCCAAAATTGGCCGGTACCCTTAACCCTCAAAGGGGTCCAGAGGTTCTTAGGGTTCGCCAACTATTACCGAAAGTTTATACGAGACTTTTCCACCATTGTGGCGCCTATTACTGCTTTCACTAAGAAGGGTGCTAACCCGTCCAAGTGGTCTGAAGAAGCCATGCAAGCATTTCATCTTTTAAAACAAAGGTTCATCTCTGCGCCTGTTCTGAAACAGCCTGACATCGACTCTCCTTTCATCTTAGAGGTGGATGCCTCCTCCGTTGGAGTAGGAGCGGTGTTATCTCAGAGGGCTAAAGATGGCCATTTACACCCTTGCAGTTTCTTCTCCCGGAAGTTCTCCCCAGCTGAGCGCAACTATGCCATTGGCGACCAGGAGTTGCTAGCCATCAAGCTCGCTCTAGAAGAGTGGAGGTATCTGTTGGAGGGAGCTTCTCATTCAATCACCATACTTACAGACCACAAGAACCTTTTATACCTGAAGGGCGCACAATGTCTCAACCCTCGTCAGGCCAGATGGGCACTTTTCTTTTCCAGGTTCGACTTTAAACTCCAGTTCTGTCTGGGCTCTCAGAATCGCAAGGCCGATGCCCTTTCCCGCTCATGGGAGCAAGAAAATGAGTCAGAGTCTTCAGACAAGCATCCTATTATAAATCCGTTGGCATTCTCCACGGTAGGGATGGACTCTACGCCCCCATCAGGGAAAAGTTTTGTGAAGCCGATGCTAAGGAAGAAGCTCATGCATTGGGCCCATGCTTCCCGTTTTGCCGGACATACAGGTATCCAAAAAACCCTGGAGTTTATCTCTAGGTCCTATTGGTGGCCAACTCTGAAAAAGGACGTCTTGGAGTTTATTGCATCTTGCCCAAAGTGTGCCCAACATAAAGTATCCCGCCAGTCGCCTGCGGGGCAACTGGTTCCACTATCCGTTCCCCGTCGACCATGGACCCACTTGTCGATGGATTTCATTACAGACTTACCCATGTGCAACAAGTTCAATACCATCTGGGTGGTAGTTGACCGGTTCACCAAGATGGCACACTTCATTCCTCTCACCGGTCTTCCGTCAGCTTCCAAGTTGGCTCAAGTATTCATACAAGAGATCTTCCGACTCCACGGTCTTCCTGAAGAAATTATCTCAGATCGAGGAGTTCAATTCACAGCCAAATTTTGGCGAAGCTTATGTCAAGTCCTCCAAGTCAAGCTAAAGTTTTCCACGGCTTACCATCCTCAGACCAATGGTCAAACCGAGAGGGTGAATCAGGACTTGGAGGCCTTCCTCCGCATCTATGTGTCCTCCTCTCAAGATGACTGGGTTCAATTACTTCCCTGGGCCGAGTTCTGTCATAACAACCAGTATCATTCTTCATCTGCTTCAACACCATTCTTCACTAACTTTGGATTCCACCCTAAAGTCCCTGAGTTCCAACCGCTTCCAGCAACTTCTGTTCCCGCAGTGGATATCACCTTGCATCAGTTTGCCAATATCTGGAAGAGTGTACGATCAGCTCTGCTCAAGGCATCGTTCAGGTACAAGAAGTTTGCGGATAAGAAGCGTCGAGCAGTTCCTGCTCTCAAGGTGGGTGATCGGGTATGGTTATCCACGAAGAATTTGAGGTTAAGAGTTCCCAGTATGAAGTTTGCACCTCGCTATATCGGTCCTTTCAAGATTGAACAAGTCATCAATCCTGTTGCTTACAGACTCCAGTTGCCTCCCTTCTTAAAAATACCCAGGACATTCCATGTTTCCCTGTTGAAACCGCTGATCTTGAATCGGTTTCATTCCTCACTTCCTCCAACTCCGAAAGTCCAAACTCAACGAGGCGTTGAGTATGAAGTGGCCAAGATCCTGGACTCACGTCACCGTTACGGTCAACTACAATATCTTATTGACTGGAAGGGTTATGGTCCTGAGGAACGTTCATGAACCAATGCTTCTGATGTCCATGCTCCTGCCTTGGTCCGGAGATTCCATTCCAAGTTTCCTCAAAAGCCAAAGAAGTGTCCTGGGGCCACTCCTAAAGGGGGGGGTGCTGTCACGATCCGGGTATCTGGACGCCATTTCTTACCCATCAGATGCCTCCTAAGGCTGGCTCAGCGCTCCAGGACCGGATCCCATCTGTTATCCTGATGTGTACATTCCTGTATCCTCTCCTGTCACTCTGGGACGCTGTCACAGTAAACGCCATATTACACCTGGCATGGCGTCTCCCGCGGCCTCCGCCGCCGTCCCTGAACTTCTGCATGCAGAGTGTCTGAGTGGCGATTACGTCAGCCGCGGCCTCCGCTGTGTCCGCGTGGTTGGATGTGCATCTGTCAGCCTGGCGCCTCCTGTCTCCGGTGGCCGGCGCCGCCATTACTGTTTTCATTACCACATGGATTACAAACCAAACTTCCCTCCAAGTGTCTGCATGGGCGCAGCCATCTTGGATTCTGTCAGCTGATCATTTCCACCAATCTGTTCTCAGTATTGATAATCTGCATAATTGCCTAGCCAATCCCTTCCTTGCTGCAGGTATAAATACACTGTGCCTGAGCAAGGAAGGCGTCAGTGCTTTGGTTGTCAAACCTAGTTCCTGTTTGTCTCTATCCTGTGATTGTCTTCCAGGTTCCAGCTCCTGTCTCAAGACTTCCACCATAGAGACCCGCACCAGCATTCCACCTGCGGTGTAGCCTGACTCTCCAATCCATTGTGGATTCATCTGTTTCCAGCTACAACATTACCTGCTTCCAGCTCAGCTTCCAGCAGAGTACAGCTTCCCTTAAAGGGCCGGTGTCCTTTCTACACTTTACCACTCTCCACCGGTATTATTATTTCTCCGCTCTCAAGTTCTACATTTCAGTTCATATTTCATCGCTCCCAAGTTCATTTATTATTTAACTGGTTCCAGCCAGTATCCACTCCGTGCTAACAACAGTCTGGTTCCAGCCAGTATCCACAGCAGCTGTTTTATCTTCAGCAACCCAGCTTTTCCTGGAACACCAGCTGGCACAATCCTGGGTTATCTCCATTGCTACAGTCGGGCCTGGTAAGGACTTTCCATCTAGAAGATCATAAGAACTATCTCACACTACCAGTGCCCTGTGGCTCCTGCCATCCTGTAGTACCCAGGAACTGTATTTATTCTTTGCTGACTTTTACGTTTTCTTTTACTGCTGCTGTGTTGCGGAGTTGTCATAATAAACATCATTGACTTTTATCCAAGTTGTCGTGGTCACGCCTTCGGGCAGTTATTATTCATGTTACTTACATGTCCAGGGGTCTGATACAACCTCCCAGGTTCCGGTACATCTCAGCCCCTACAACTGAGGCTGCCTCCCGTCAGCTCAGGCCCTCAGTTGTGACACTGCTTGCCAGATTGTCGGCTACCAATAGCATCAGGTTATTAATCTCAGCGTCTGAAGACACCCAGGTGTCCAGCGGCTAAAGCAAAATGAAATCCGGTCTGAAAACTTTTTTTTCTTGTGCAAGATTTTTGTGTAATTAACAGTATCTTTTTTGTGCAGGAAATAACCAGCTCATTGAACTATTATTGTGTTCACGATGCAGAAATGGCCTCTCCTGGTAGCTGTTGCAACAACTGTGGGAATAGGACCATAACCCATAGTTCCATTTTGAGGAATGGTTTCAGAAACATGAGATGAATCACATGAGGTCTAAAACTTTTGTTACCGGGCCTGATTCAGAGATGGTCACAAATGCTGTTGCAGCTGTGATCCTGTAAGCAGTGGCTGTGCGAAAATATGCAAATACAGCAGCAGTCTGGACTTGTACTAACACCAGACCGCCTCAGATCTCGTTGTATGAAGACACAACCATCAGATACGCATTGGTCAATCATCAATCTTCTGAATAACCCTACAGTTGCTCAGCATGGCTGTCGGAAGTAAGACGCTATCATTACCGTCCACAAACGCTTTCTGTTAATCACTTTACAAAGAAATCATCACTACAACCACGTGGTATAATCTTTGCAGCACAAGCCAGTACACAAAAAATTGCTTTACAGTGTCCAACAGCAACACTGCACCCATCCCTGAATCAGGCCCACTGTGTCTGCTTCTGTATTCAGAGTGCTGGGCCAGTATGTTGCTCAAAATTGAAACCGTGGAATGAGAAACGGCCACTGTGGCTGAAAGGAGTCCCTTAGCAAAATTGAAGTATTCTTGATTACTGGGATACATAAATATGGTTACAGGAATTGGACAACCTTCCAGCACATGTTGCTATTCCCTGGAGGCTGCTTTCAAGACAATAACTATTTTTTCACCAGTTCCATAGTTTTACCCCGCTGACAATATTTGAGAATAGCAGGTACATGGATGTAGAAGATAGTTATTCCCTTGCATTTGTGACAAAATGGCTCCAAGGGATTCGTCTTAAGTGACTCTTTTTTTTAAAGTGGTGAAAACATTTTAAGCCTCTGAAGACCGAAGCAAAATGTGGCAACGGAAGCCACCATCTTGCATACCAAAATACCTATGACACACTGAAGACTCTTGGGGAAAAAGTTACTTCAGGTAAGAACCCTAAAGTACACTAGTCAGAGATGGCAAATATATAACTTGATGGCTGATAATAAAAAGAAATAACCAAATCAATGTCCAGACCTAAACCCCATCGCAAAGCTGTGGCAGAACTTCAAAAGAACTGTGCATTATTATATTATTATTATTATTATTATTATTATTATGATGCTTAATTTATATGCCACGACAAAGGGGTCATTGTACAATAAATATAACTGGAGACTGATAAACTCAAACAGAAAAAGTTTACTTCAAGATATTACTAGCAAAGGTTCTAGAAGCTACTGGATCATGGGCAGTTGCGTGTGGAAGTGTGTGGGGGGTACTAGTTACCCAGGCCCTTGCCTGTTGGGGGGTCCAGCAGATGCCCGGGGCAGCTAGTGCAGAGGACAATGTTCCCCTTTGCAGTGTGCGGTGCTGTGTCCTGGCGCCACACTTGATATTTTCCATTATTTTATGTTTTTGGAGGCCACGTCTATCGATTTGGCTATACCCTTTTCAGTACCAGGGCCCTGTTACCGTCTCATTAGGTGTATTTACTCTTCACACCACGGGCTAATTGCAATAGGGTGCGAGTTGCTGGAGGTGTAGGACTATGGGCGAGAACCAGCTTGGTTTTGTCTTGTAAATGATTGGCGCTTTAAAAATACGGGCATTCTCACCCAAAGTACCGCACCTCTGGCAACTCGGACCCTATTCCATTTACTCCCATGACTTCTTTTTTATATTTATCAATTAACACATAATAAATTTTGGTTTGTTGCTATTTATTCAACATATAGATTTATAAAACTGAAGGACTTGGTGAGCACAAGATGATTGGTAATAATGGGGGTTATTCAGGTTTGTTAGAAAACCAAAAAAGCACACTAATGGGCAAAACCATGTGCACTGCAGGGGAGGCAGATGTAATATCTGCAGAGAGATTAGATTTGGGTGGGGTGTGTTCAAACTGAAATCTAAATTGCAGTGTAAAAAATAAAGTAGCCAGTATTTACCCTGCACAGAAACAATATAACCCACCAAAATCTAACTCTCTCTGCACATGTTACATCAGCCCCACCTGCAGTACAACATGGTTTTGTGTGCTATTTTAGTTTGCTAACAAACCTGAATAAGGCCCAATGTCCTGATATGTAAGAAGAGAGAACTGAGAGGGTGTACTTTGATTATCACATAAGAATAGATATTGTGAAGTAAGTGGAAAATATGTATTAGAGGTTTGCACAACACATAACACAGTCTAAAGGCATATCCTAATCCTGTACAGACTGGGCAAAGATGGTGATTTATACACGCTCTTCTGAACTGAATTACAGTTAGCATGCAGACCGGAAAAAAACCTGTAGAGAAGGCGTTTAGGAATGGCTGGGCTGAATTATTACCCAATTAGAAATGAATATGTACAAAACTATTTTTATAGTGTGCCTGGTTTAAACATTGATCAATTTACTAGTTACAGTACTAGTTTATGTAATATACCTGCAGTAAATTCTGATTATCAGTGATAATGGCCCTCATTCCGAGTTGTTCGCTCGCTAGCTGCTTTTAGCAGCATTGCACACGCTAAGCCGCCGCCTACTGGGAGTGAATCTTAGCTTAGCAAAATTGCGAACGAAAGATTCCTAAATTGCGCATAGAAATTTCTTTGCAGTTTCTGAGTAGCTCGGGACTTACTCTGCCACTGCGATCAGTTCAGTCAGTTTCGTTCCTGGTTTGACGTCACAAACACACCCAGCGTTCTCCCAGACACTCCCCCGTTTCTCCAGCCACTCCCGCGTTTTTCCCAGAAACGGCAGCGTTTTTTCACACACTCCCATAAAACGGCCAGTTTCCGCCCAGAAACACCCACTTCCTGTCAATCACATTACGATCACCAGAACGAAGAAAAAACCTTGTAATGCCGTGAGTAAAATACCAAACTTCTTAGCAAATTTACTTGGCGCAGTCGCAGTGAGAACATTGCGCATGCGCAATTAGCGGAAAATCGCTGCGATGCGAAGAAAATTACCGAGCGAACAACTCGGAATGACCACCAATGTTTTAGCTATGGATATAATCACCTAGCACTGATCCCCAGTCACTACATGGAGCAGCAACCAAGATGATCTGCCAAATATGATCACTGCTAGATGATTGCGAGGTGGGAATGACATGGATAGCGTGAGGATATACAGGATTATTTTTCAATAATGTAAATTTTAGGCATAATTCTCAGAATTAGAGTAAAAAAAAAAGGGGGTTATCTGAAAAATCAAAATACTCAAGCGTGCTGGAATCCATTTTCCACTGAGCGCCCAGTATAGTTTCCACTGACTGAACTGTGTCTAAACAGCTATATCCACATAAGTAAACTTGGCAGAAGATAAATTTACACAACAGTGTCTCTTCACTTTAATAACCAAGGGCTGCCATCCTTTAGATATGTCTGTATTTCATCAGAGATCCTGATCAAATTAGCAGCCACTGGAGACAGAAGTGAAGACAAATTATTGAGCTGATGTTAACCCCTCAATAACAAGATCTAGTTTGCACCTTTAAAGACTGTAACAAATGTCTGTATCTTGGTGCTTATTGGCTTTGCTGGAAATAATAAAAAAACATTTCTAAGCTTAACTAAGCAAACATTAATACAGTAGTCTTTTTATCGTAAGAAATAGCACTTTCATGTGGATGTTACTTCACAAGTGTGACTGGAGCCTCAAGTCCCTACTGCACGGATGAGAAGTCATGTTTATTCCAAGACAGTGGTTTCCTAATTAATTCTATTCTTCACCATAAATCAGTTGTAGCTGTTTTGCCTAATATAATTACAGGTCACCTCCTGCTGCAAGATCAACACAGCCACCTACAGAAATACTTTGTGCTGCTGTGAACATTAGATCGTCTGATTGGCTAAGGGGCCCTACACACTGGCCAACCCGCCGCCGAGCTGCCCGACGGCGGATACGGCCGACGAACGACCCGGCGGCGGGGGGGCAGTGACGGGGGGAGTGAAGTTTCTTCACTCCCCCCGTCACGCGGCTCCATAGAACTGCAGGCAAATATGGACGAGATCGTCCATATTGGCCTGCATGCACAGCCGACGGGGGACCAGCGATGAACGAGCGCGGGGCCGCACATCGTTCATCGCTGGAGCCTCCACACTGAAAGATATGAACGAGTTCTCGTTCATTTATGAACGAGATCGTTCATATCTTTCAAAAAATCGGCCAGTGTGTAGGGCCTATTAGGGTTGTTCAATCTTCACCTATTTGAAAACTGGAGACATCCAGACCAGCAATGAGAGATGACAACTGATAATAAAATCTGCCCTGACCTTAGTTAAATACCTCTTAAAAACTCAAAAACACAATTACCTGCTAATCACTTGTGTGAAAACTGCTACAGGTATCTGTGGGTAATTCTGACTGTCTGTACTGCACTGATAGCGCCTGATCAGTCATTAGGCTAATTAGGCTGCAGCCGAGAGTGTTGGGCCATGGTGATCCGGGATAATGGGGTTTGGCTGTGTCATTTTTATATTGCTTTATTTGTACTGAGCTGAATTGTCACTGTATCCTACTGTAATGTGCAAATGTAATATTTATCAGGTTTAGACTTGTAATAACTGATTTAGATTCACTGGAATGTACTAAAAATCAATTTGAAGTCAGGGTTCCAAAAGGAGTCCGCCACTGAGATGTGTAAAGAAATAAAATGATCGCAACAGCAATAAATTCCCTATATCAGGAGCCAGGGCTGTTCTGTGCATGCGCGGTCCACTGACCACGCATTTGTGGCGTCCATTGTCATGAAGAGTTCAGTACATAGTTACTGACTTATGGCGTGACATGGCGGAATTACGGCATTTGCAGCGGGGAGCATGGATGCAATGACACGATTCATTGCGAATCACATCATCAGCCCCCTGAACAGCAGCACAGTCCTGTAGGTAAATCTGACAGCAGCACAGCCCTGTAGGTAAATCTGACAGCGGCGCAGTCCTGCAGGTAAATCTGACAACAGCGCAGACCTGAAGGTAAATATGACGGCAGTGCAGTCCTACATGTAAATCTGACAGCAGCGCAGTCCAGCAGGTAAATCTGACAGTAGTGCAGTCCTGCAGGTAAATCTGACAGTAGCGCAGTCCTGCAGGTAAATCTGACGGCAGTGCAGTCCTGCAGGTAAATCTGACGGCAGGGCAGTCCTGCAGGTAAATCTGACAGTAGCGCAGTCCTGCAGGTAAATCTGACGGCAGTGCAGTCCTGCAGGTAAATCTGACGGCAGGGCAGTCCAGCAGGTAAATCTGACAGTAGTACAGTCCTGCAGGTAAATCTGACAGTAGCGCAGTCCTGCAGGTAAATCTGACGGCAGTGCAGACCTGAAGGTAAATATGACGGCAGTGCAGTCCTGCAGGTAAATCTGACGGCAGGGCAGTCCTGCAGGTAAATCTAACAGTAGCACAGTCCTGCAGGTAAATCTGACGGCAGCGCAGTCCTGCAGGTAAATCTGACGGCAGCGCAGTTTTCTAAGTAAATCTGATGGCAGCGCAGCCCTGCAGGTAAATCTGACGGCAGCGCAGTCCTGCAGGTAAATCTGACGGCAGCGCAGTTTTCTAAGTAAATCTGATGGCAGCGCAGCCCTGCATGTAAATCTAACAGTAGCGCAGTCCTGCAGGTAAATCTAACAGTAGCGCAGTCCTGCAGGTAAATCTGACGGCAGCGCAGTCCTGCAGGTAAATCTAACAGTAGCGCAGTCCTGCAGGTAAATCTGACGGCAGCGCAGTCCTGCAGGTAAATCTGACGGCAGCGCAGTTTTCTAAGTAAATCTGATGGCAGCGCAGCCCTGCATGTAAATCAGACAGCAGCACAGACCTGTAGGTAAATCTGACAGCAGCACAGCCCTGTAGGTAAATCTGACAGCAGCGCAGTCCTGTAGGTAAATCTGACAGCAGCGCAGACCTGAAGGTAAATATGACGGCAGTGCAGTCCTACATGTAAATCTGACGGCAGCGCAGTCCTGCAGGTAAATCTGACAGCAGCACAGACCTGAAGGTAAATATGACGGCAGTGCAATCCTGCAGGTAAATCTAACAGTAGCACAGTCCTGCAGGTAAATCTGACGGCAGCGCAGGCCTGCAGGTAAATATGACTGCAGTGCAGTCCTGCATGTAAATCTGACGGCAGCGCAGACCTGAAGGTAAATATTACGGCAGTGCAGTCCTACATGTAAATCTGACGGCAGCGCAGTCCTGTAGGTAAATCTGACGGCAGCGCAGTCCTGCAGGTAAATCTGACAGCAGCGCAGTCCTGTAGGTAAATCTGACAGCAGCGCAGCCCTGTAGGTAAATCTGACAGCAGCACAATCCTGTAGGTAAATCTGACAGCAGCGCAGTCCTCTAGGTAAATCTGACAGCAGTGCAGCCCTGTAGGTAAATCTGACAGCAGCGCAGCCCTGTAGGTAAATCTGACAGTAGCGCAGTCCTGCAGGTAATTCTGACAGCAGCGCAGTTTTCTAGGTGCGGTAGAAAATGGAGTTACAGTATCTGCTGTGGTCCCTTCATAGTACATTAAGGGGATATATAATATTTGCGGATATCCTCAAAAAAACTGGTGTTTTGGGGGAATATCCTGCAAATATTGGGACAGATTTAGCGAGTGACATTATTGTTATCACTTGTTACGAATGTTAAATGGTGCTCAAGCCAATCAGCTCCTGTCATTTTCCAAACACATGACAGTTAGGAGCTGATTGGTTGGAGCACCATTTAAGAACTGTAACAAGTGATACGAATATCACTGTTAAATCTGTTCCATTAGTTGATAAACAGGTCCTTAGCATTATAATTCAGATAAGTGCCATTCTACCTTAAACATGTGTACTTAGAGAGATGGCAGATGGAGCTTATCAGAGGGGCAGTACAATGACAAGTTATCGCTTCACAAACATTGAGGTGCATTTGTTGAAACAATATTTGTGTCACTGAGCGTTGAGGGCTACAGTGCAGAAAAGGAGCAGTATGTCAGGCAGGACCATCCTGTAGTATAGGCACACTGGGCAGCTGCACAGGACCCCGACAATTCTAGGGGCCTTTCGTGCAGGGGAAGGTGGTGTTCACACAATCAGAGTGGCCAGGCAGTATTATCTACCTGCCACCCAGCTTGCAGACAGACAGTGAATGGCTATGATGAATGCCTGGAGCTAATCACCGATCAGAGGGGGTCATTCCGAGTTGGTCGTTTGCTACCAACTTTTGCAGCGCTGCGATCAGATAGTCGCCGCCTATGGGGGAGTGTATTTTCGCTTTGCAAGTGTGCGAACGCTCTTGCAGCCGACGGCACAAAAAAGTTTTTCGCAGTTTCTGAGTAGCTCTGGACTTACTCAGCCGCTGCGATCACTTCAGTCTTTTTGGTCCTGGAATTGACGTCAGACACCCGCCCTGCAAATTCTTGGACACGCCCGCGTTTTTGCAAACACTTCCAGAAAACGGTCAGTTGACACCCACAAACGCCCTCTTTCTGTCCGTCACCTTGCGATCGGCTTCGTTAAATCCATCGCCCAGCACCGATCCTCTTTGTACCCGTACCACACGCCTGCGCAATGTGGTGCATACACATGCGCAATTTTGCCAAGAATTAACCTAATCGCAGCGCTGCAAAAAGTTGCTAGCGAGCGAAGAACTCGGAATGACCCCCAGAGTGCAGACAGCCATTCACTATATGGAAGGATGTGGAGAGACTGTGCAGGATCACAAGAGGGGCATGTTATGTTTTATTGTTTTTAATTGGTTCCCATGAATAGGTGGGTATGGACCCCAATAAATTCCTTTGCCCAGGACCTACAATGCTGCTAAGACAGCCCTGGTGTCAGATTCACTGGGGCTGCTCCTGGGAACGCGGAAAATGAGCATTTCCCACCAAGCACTAAGTTTACCAAATGTGTCTTCTCAACTTCAGCCAAATGTCTGCTCGCACCAGTAGGAATAACAATGTAACACTGTAGAGACTGCATGCAACAATACATAGCTCCAAAGAATACCATAATATTTGTTAGAGACCAATGCAATACACATGTAAGCCCACAATGCCCCTGTGTAATGTGCTTAGAAAATTCTATAGGGAACAAGATATTTCAGAACCAACGGCTTTTAATCCTTCATCTCGCAGAATAACGCAGAGTACAACGCACAGTACACACACTAGAATTTTTTCATAATGTGGCACAATTTAAGATGTGTAAATTAATGGATGGGAGATAGGGGATAACGAGTATTATGGTAAGAACTTACCTTTGTTAAAACTCTTTCTGCGAGGTACACTGGGCTCCACAAGGATAGACATTGGGGTGTAGAGTAGGATCTTGATCCGAGGCACCAACAGGCTCAAAAGCTTTAACTGTTCCAAAGATGCATAGCGCCGCCTCCTCTATAACCCCGCCTCCCTGCACAGGAGCTCAGTTTTTAGTTAACCAGCCCAATGCAGTAGCAGGAAAAGAGACGACAACAGTTAGTAGCCACAAACACCACATTCTCACGACAGAAGAAGCTAAGTGCGTCAGGGTGGGCGCCTTGTGGAGCCCAGTGTGCCTCGCAGAAAGAGTTTTAACAAAGGTAAGTTCTTACCATAAAACTCGTTTTCTGCTGCAGGGTACACTGGGCTCCACAAGGATAGACATTGGGGATGTCCTAAAGCAGTTCCTTATGGGAGGAGATGCACTGTAGCGGGCACAAGAACCCGGCGTCCAAAGGAAGCATCCTGGGAAGCGGCAGTATCGAAGGCACAGAACCTTATGAACGTGTTCACTGAGGACCACGTAGCAGCCTTGCACAATTGTTCAAGGGTCGCACCACGGCGGGCTGCCCAAGAAGGTCCAACTGACCGAGTAGAATGGGCCGTAATGTGAGCAGGAGCTGACAGACCAGCCTTCACATCAGCATGTGCAATCACCATTCTAATACATCTGGCCAAAGTCTGCTTGTGAGCAGGCCAGCCACGTTTGTGAAAACCAAACAGAACAAAGAGAGAATCGGAATTCCTAATAGAAGCAGTTCTCTTCACATAGATACGGAGAGCCCGTACCACATCCAAAGACCGCTCTTTTGGAGACAAGTCAGGAGAGACTAGGGCCAGAACCACAATCTCCTGATTAAGGTGGAACGAATATACCACCTTAGGTAAATATCCGGGACGAGTTCGAAGAACCGCCCGGTCACGGTGAAAAATCAGATATGGGGAACTACAGGAGAAGGCACCCAAATCCGACACTCTTCTAGCGGAGGCAATAGCCAGCAGAAACACCACCTTAAGGGAAAGCCACTTAAGGTCAGCTGAGCCCAGAGGTTCAAATGGAAACTCTTGCAACGCCTCCAACACCACGACAAGTCCCAAGGAGGCGGGACATAGGGAGGTTGGATACGCAACACACCCTGAGTAAAGGTATGAACATCAGGCAAGGTCGCAATTTTTCTCTGAAACCACACCGACAAGGCAGAAATATGAACCTTTAGGGAGGCCAGATGCAGGCCTAACTCTAGGCCCTGCTGAAGAAAAGCCAAAAGTGTGGCTGTACTAAACTTGGAAGCGTCATAATCGTTAGATGAGCACCAAACAAAGTCAGAATGCCAGACCCTATGGTAAATCCGAGATGAAGCCGGTTTCCGGGCCCGCAACATAGTTTTAATGACAGCCTCAGAAAAACCTTTAGCCCTCAAGACGGAAGCTTTAAGAGCCACGCCATCAAAGCCAGTCGGGCCAGGTCCTGGTAGACACAGGGGCCTTGAACGAGGATATCTGGGCATTGTGGAAGTAGAATCGGACGCTCTGACGATAGGCCTTGCAGGTCTGAGAACCAATGCCGTCTGGGCCACGCTGGAGCTATGAGAAGCAGGATTCCTCCTTCTTGCTTGAACTTCCGAATTACCCTGGGCAGGAGTGACACCGGAGGGAACACATACGGCAGCCGAAAGTTCCATGGCACCGCCAGCGCATCCACGAATGCTGCTTGAGGATCCCTTGTCCTTGCTCCGAAGACCGGAACCTTGTGATTGTGTTGAGACGCCATCAGATCCACATCTGGAAGGCCCCACCTTTCCACTATGAGTTGAAACACATCTGGATGGAGGCCCCACTCTCCGGCGTGTACGTCCTGACGACTGAGAAAGTCCGCTTCCCAATTCAGGACTCCCGGAATGAATATCGCCGATATGGCCGGTAGATGGCATTCCGCCCATTGAAGAATCCGTGAAACTTCCTTCATTGCCAAGCGGCTGCGAGTGCCGCCTTGATGGTTTATGTAAGCCACTGTTGTGGCATTGTCCGACTGTACTTGAACAGGACGGTTCTGTTTAAATGTTGGGCCAGGTTCATAGAGTTGAAGACCGCCCGCAATTCCAGAACGTTGATCGGGAGGAGAGACTCCTCCTTGGTCCACCGACCCTGAAGGGAGTGTTGCTCCAACACCGCGCCCCAACCCCTTAGACTGGCATCCGTCGTCAACAGGACCCAGTCGGATATCCAGAAGGGACGGCCCCTGCACAATCGATGGTCCCGGAGCCATCAGTACAGCGACAGATGGACCTCCGGAGTCAATGAGATCATATGAGACCTGATCTGGTGAGGCAGGCTGTCCCACTTGGCCAGAATCAGGCTCTGGAGGTGGCGAGAATGGAATTGAGCATACTCCACCATGTTGAATGCTGACACCATGAGGCCCAGCACCTGCATCGCCGAATGTATCGACACTTGCGGACGAGAGAGGAAGCAACTAATCTTGTCCCGAAGCTTCAGGACTTTCTCCTGAGACAAGTACAACCGCTGGTTGTGAGTGTCCAATAGCGCACCCAGGTGCACCATGCTCTGAGCAGGGACCAGGGAGGACTTCTTCCAGTTGATGAGCCACCCGTGGGCTTGCAGAAACCAGACAGTCAGATCCAATTGACTTATGAGAATTTCTGGGGAATTTGCCAGGATCAACAAGTCGGTAGGATCCTGACCCCTTGACGGCGGAGTTCCGCCGTCATCACCGCCATAACTTAGGTGAAGACTCACGGAGCCGTGGTTAAACCAAAAGGTAACGCCCGAAACTGATAATGGAGGTTGCCAACCGCAAACCTCATGTATTGCTGATGCGACACTGCTATAGGAATATGCAGGTAAGCATCCTGTATATCCTGGGATACCATATAATCCCCAGGTTTCAAGGCCAGAACAATAGAGCGAAGGGTTTCCATACGGAATTTGGAGATTCTCACAAACTTGTTCAATGCCTTGAGGTTGAGAATGGGCCGGGAGGACCCATTCGGTTTCGGGACTAGAAACAGCGGAGAATAGTACCCCTGGCCCCTCTGAGCAAGAGGCACCTATACTACCACTCCTGTGTTCAGGAGGGTCTGTACCACCGAATGTAGAGTCTTTGCCTTCACCTGATCCGAAGGGACGTCTGTCAGGCAAAATCGGCGAGGGGGACGGTTTTTGAAGGGTTTGGCGTAACCTCAAGTGACGACTTCCCGTACCCAGGCACCTAAAGTGGTCTTCAACCATTCCTGGGTACACCCTAGAAGCCGGCCCCCCACCCTGGGGTCCTTCAGGGGGAGGCCCGCCCCGTCATGCGGTAGGCTTATCGGTCTTGGAAGCTGGATGACGGGCAGCCCAGGCTCTTTTGGGCTTTGGCTTACCAGGTTTGAAAGTGCGGGCCTGTTTGTGGTACGCCTGACCTTTTGCTTTACCTGAAGGACGAAAGGGACGAAAGGAAGTACTTTTACCCTTCGGCACAGAAGGAGTGGTACTTGGCAGACAGGCAGTTTTGGCAGTAGCCAAATCAGCCACTATCTTACTTAAGTCCTCCCCAGACAGAATATCTCCCTTAAAAGGGAGTATCTCCAGGGTTTTTCTAGAATCCAGATCCACGGACCAGGATCTCAGCCACAATATCCGGCGGGCCAGGACTGACGTAGTAGAAGCCTTGGCTGCTAGAATACCGGCATCAGAAGCCGCCTCTTTAATATAGTGAGAAGCTGTGACAATATATGACAAGCACTGTCTAGCATGGTCAGAAGAGATTTCAGCTTCCAACTCTAGGGCCCACGCTTCAATAGCTTCTACAGCCAATATCGCTGCAATAGTGGGCCTTTGCGCAGCACCCGTGAGGGTGTAAATCGCTTTCAGACAACCCTCCACACGTCTATCCGTAGGCTCTTTCAGAGACATGACGGTAGTGACCGGTAGAGCTGAGGAAACCACCATCCTTGCCATATGCGAGTCCACTGGACAGCTCTGGCTCTGGCGCGAGGGGATAGCGAGCCAGCATCTTCTTGTGAGGCACAAACTTCTTCCCTGGATTTTCCCAGGATACCTGACGTATATCCACCAGGCGATCAGAATGAGGTAAAACTTGTTTAACCACCTTCTGACGCTTGAATCTATCTGGTTTCTTAGGAGGGACGGATGGCTCGGGATCATCCGTAATCTGTAGAATCAACTTAATAGCCTCTAAAAGATCAGGAACATCCACTTGTGAACTACCCTCCCCATCAGCAGTATCTGTGTCAGAATCTGTGGGGTCAGTGTAAGCGTCATCTTCATCAGACGAGGTGTCAGTGACAGCAGTGGATTGTGAGGAGGTAATAGCTCGCTTAGAGGACCCCTTGGTCTTAGGCGAGCGAGGGTCAGACTTTTTAGTAGTAGTCAAAGACTGGTTACATTTCTTCAATTGAGCAGACAAGTTATCTGCCCACGGCGGGTTAGCCGCGGGGACCACATACGGTTGAACCGGCATAGGAGGTCCCATAGGGGGCGTTAGTTTAGTAACTAGCGTATTCAAAAGTGTGGAGAAAGTAGCCCACGGCGGGTCATTATGGACCCCCGTTGCCACAGTCCCACTGGGGGGCAAAGAGCCCCCAGAACCAGAGCCCTCAGCTGCTATATTATCCTCATAGGGATCTGTGGCGTCAGCAACACCGGTAGTGTATTCAGCCCCAGAACCGTTACCCTCAGAAGCAGACATGATATAACTTGCAGTATCAGGTAACACAGTACAATTATCAGCAGCACAATACCTCTTGCCCAAACCCCTGCGCAGTGTAGTCAGCACAAGCAGGGATATAGGAGAGATATGGTAACTAAAATCACAGAGAAATATACAATTACAGTATATCTTGTGAATATCCTACATTACAGTATTATAAACCTGACGCACCAAGCCCCCTCAGGTTATAAAATATAGGGATAGCAAGTTGAGTGAGAGACACGAAATGAAATTCACCCAGCAAGTTAATGCACACACATATAGTCACAGTTGTACAATGCAGAGGTTATTACAAACAATAATACTGCACTGGACTAGCTTATATATAGCTATGTAGTCAATAGATATAACACTGCACAGTAAGAAACTGGATGTATGTCACAGGGCACTTGTACCAGAGAACCCTGACTAAATGCACTTTTTCTTAACTATCACTGTCTAAACGACATGTAGAATACTTAAGTGTCTTGTAAAGTCACAGCGCTATCAGGCGTCTTTACAAAGGAGGATTTGCCCAAGCAGTCCCAGGAACAGTGTAGCTGAGAGAAATGGCGCCCACATACTGACATGGAGTGAGGGAGAGACAGATATGCAGCTCCAGAGCAGGAACATTTACTGTAAATGGCGCCCTGGGGCTGGGGGAGGGGCTCCAGGTCTAAACCTTATACCCTCTGCTGACAAAACCACCTGGTACTGCGGGCTACTTGTAAAAAGGTTTAGAGAGAAAACCTGACCTGCAGCCATGCCCTGGTGATCTAGTGGGATCGCCTGTATGACACAGTGTCCACCGCCAGCGCGCGCGGCCCGCCTCCCACCGACCGCGCCGGATCGCGATACAGCACGGGTCCCGTGAGTGGGACCCACTCACCACCTCCCGAAGCGCGGCCACGCGATCCCGGAGAGCCCCAGCCGTGTGTGCCTGACAGGAAGAAAACCGGAGCCTCCGCTGTAGTTACCCGGCAACCAGCGCCGCTAGGGAGAGATGGAGCTGCAGCAGTGAATGTCTCCTGACATCTACACACTGCTGCAGCCCTTGAAGTCTTCACTTTTCTTCTTAAAAAGCTCTTCTTTAGGGCTGCTAGGAGCAGCCCCTCTGTTATGTGCCTGCTATCTGCGGCACCAACTACAAAACTGAGCTCCTGTGCAGGGAGGCGGGGTCATAGAGGAGGCAGCGCTGTGCATTCTGGGAACAATTAAAGCTTTTGAGCCTGTTGGTGCCTCGGCTCAAGATCCTACTCTACACCCCAATGTCTATCCTTGTGGAGCCCAGTGTACCCCGCAGCAGAAATAACTGTTTGAGAGCTATTACTTGCAGTCGACGCAAACAGGTAAACAAACATATGGAGTTTATGGGGTATATTCAATTGACGTCGGATCCATTCCGACATTCATTTGTCGGAATGTATCCGACCTGGGCTATTCAATGGACATCTCAATTCGACTTTTAAAAAAGTCGAATTGAGATGCGGGAGGGGAGACAGGGGAGAGCCGCGGGCAGACGGGGGAGAGCAGTGTGCTGTAGCACTGCTCTCACCCGTCTGCCCGCGACTCTCCCACGTCTACCCCCCCAGTCCCTCCTCTCTCACAGCCGCCGCTCCGTCCCCCCTGTCAGAGCCGCTACTCCGTCCCCCCTGTCACAGCCGCCGCTCCGTCCCCCCGTCGCTCCCCGTCGCCCCGTCACAGCCGCCGCCACTCCCCGTCGACCCCTCTCTCACAGCCGCCGCTCACGGCAGCGTCCACCTGGCTCCAGCAAGTGAGGTCTCGCTTGCTGGAGCCGGGTGGATGCTGCTGTGAGCGGCGGCTGTGACATCTTCCAGCACTGCTCACCCCGTCCCCGCCTCAGCTCTCCCCATCCCCGCCTCGGCTCTCCCAGTCTCCAGCGCTGCTCTCCCCATCTCACTCGACTATTTTTAAAGTCGAACTGAGATGGTCGTTTCGACGCAAGCACGTGGATCGGCAGCTATTCCGCCGATCCACGTGCTATTCGACAAGTCGAATTCATCGACTTGTTGAAAACTTTGGGGTTATATTGAATAGGTCGAATCACGATTCGACCTTAAAAAGTCAAAAACTGCCGTCTTTTCGACAGACGGCAACTTTCGACTTCAGTTGAATATACCCCTAAAGATGCACAAGCACACACAGTACAAAGAAGTTTTTAACAAGTTGCCCATTCCCCCACCTCCAAACGCCAGCTCAGGGAAGACCCAGAAATTATCCAGGCCCAGCATGCAGTGGGAACGCAGTTTCAAGCTGCTGCGACTTGGCTTGAAACTGTGTTCGATAACCTAGGTTGGACCCGAGTGTTTTGATGTGAGGGGTATTACTCTTTACCCCTCACCCAAATTTTCTCCCTGGGCAGTAATGAGGTAAAAATGCCGGAAAATAGAATCACCTGGGGCTCCGGGTACAGTAAGGGACATGCTAGCTTAATTACTCCTGCAGGTGGTAGCGTAACTTCAAGATAAGTGGAAATACACATCCACATTTCTTCATTGCCCAAAATTCTGCAGTACATATACAAGGATATTTTGTTTAACATTTAAATGCTAAAGACCAATAGATTAAACCACCAGCTGTGTTAAACTCTTGGTTCTAAACTCTCTAATAGAATCTATGGGGTGTATTTGTAACGCCCCAATTCGCAATGCTGTATTGAAGATTACTGCATGCATTTATTGGAGCTGGGGCGCCAGGACAGAGCTTTTGGCAGAGAATAGAAGAATATCGGGAAGGTTCAGGAAAGGCAGCTGTCCAATAATTGACAGTATATATCATAGCTGCGGTAGACGTTCGCTCCAGCTGTGCTGAGGGTGCAGGAAAACGAAACCCTAATATCACACCCGGGACAAAGCATTAGAAGAATGCCTAGGTGTGTCCACACGCATCTGTCAGCTGCGACACCATCACTTATCACTGCATCTGCCGCCAATATGTCTACTGCTCCTGTACATGACACAAGCCTGCAATGCTCCTAGACTTTTCCCTCTAATTACAAGATCCTGTTTCACAGCAATGAAATGATGGTACCAGCAGGGGACAGAGAGATGTGCTTAGCAGTACGGCTTTCTCTGGATGCAGGATTAGAATGTAGATGTAGACACAAAGGGCAAGGTTTAAATTCTCCTGTCTCTACACCCACTGATTTTTATTATGACTGATTGATTACATCCTCTGAAGGACCCTGTCCTAATGCTTTCATCGGCAGATATTCTTCACACTATATTACTCGGCTTCCAAAAGCAGGGTGACGCATTGCAGAGACTACGACAGGAATCCTCTGGGACTGCATGTGAAATGCTGCACACAGGGGATTGAGGAGCAGAAGGAATCCCCTCTTATCCTTACAAGGCTGCGACTATTTCCAGCACAGATCAATTTCCCAAATCATTTCACCAGCCCCCAGACAAACCTATGAGCTGAGGAGGCAAAGTGGATTATGTCATATCAACTGCAGGTAATCAGTCAATGTGTATTAGAGTATATGTATGTGTATATCTTGTATGTGTATATCATATATATATATATATATATATATAGATATATATATATATATATATATATATATATATATAGTGGCAGTATGAAGGTAAATTGCATTACTGACACATATGTTCACAGTATGGCTGGAGGGATCCGCTCACACAGGGGAGAAAAAGTGGGCGTGACCACAACTAATGGCTGCCTTTTGCACAGAGCCCAGGTGGGGCTGGAGGACAGTTAAACAGTCCAGGTGGGGCTGCAGTGAGGAGTCAGACTGGAAGAGTCTGCAGTCAGGACAGGCTGTGGCCTGTGTATGCTGCCCTGTTGAGACAGAGCAGATTGTGCTAGCAAGCCATTGAGGAGCAGGAGGCCTGAACCTAAACCTGTAGGAGACAGGGAAGGTCATTAAGCTCTGAGACTGATTTACCTGTAAGGGAGCAGGCCAGGTTGTGAGATTCTACATGTTGGTAGCTGTGCAGATAAAGTCAAGCAGGCCAGGTGGCCAGTATTCTACCTGCAAGGAAGCAGGACTGAGACTTTGGGCCGGATGTAATAGAGTGTGAGACGGCCGAAGCTCAGAGACTCTGGCTGAACACATACGTTTTTTTAAAGCAGCAAACATTTACCAGGCAAAACCAGGTTGGTTATGCCTTGTAAATGTTTGCTGCTTTAAAAAAAATGTACAAGTTCGTCCGGAGTCTCAGAGCTCCGACTGCCTCGCATTCTAAAACTGGCCTAATTCAGATCTGATCGCAGCAGCAAATTTGTTAGCAAATGGGCAAAACCATGGCCCTCATTCCGAGTTGATCGGTCGCAAGGCGAATTTAGCAGAGTTACACACGCTAAGCCGCCGCCTACTGGGAGTGAATCTTAGCTTCTTAAAATTGCGACCGATGTATTCGCAATAATGCGATTACTAACTACTTAGCAGTTTCAGAGTAGCTCCAGACTTACTCTGCCTGTGCGATCATTTCAGTGCTTGTCGTTCCTGGCTGACGTCACAAACACACCCAGCGTTCGCCCAGGCACTCCCACCGTTTCTCCGGCCACTCCTGCGTTTTTTCCGGAAACGGTAGCGTTTTCAGCCACACGCCCCTGAAACGCCGTGTTTCCGCCCAGTAACACCCATTTCCTGTCAATCACATTACGATCGCCGGAGCGAAGAAAAAGCCGTGAGTAAAAATACTTTCTTCATAGTAAAGTTACTTGGCGCAGTCGCAGTGCGAACATTGCGCATGCGTACTAAGCGGATTTTCACTGCGATGCGATGAAAAATACCGAGCGAACAACTCGGAATGAGGGCCCATGTGCACTGCAGGGGGGAGGCAGATGTAACGTGTAGAGAGAGTTAGATTTGGGTGCGTTATTTTGTTTCTATGCAGGGTATATACTGGCTGCTTTATTTTTACACTGCAATTTAATTTCAGTTTGAACACACCCTACCCAAATCTAAGGGGCCCTACACATTTGACGATGCGCCGCCGAGGTGCCCGACGGCCGAAACGGCCGACGAGCGACCCGGCGGCGGGGGAGCAGTGACGGGGGGAGTGAAGTTTCTTCACTCCCCCCGTCACGCGGCTGCATTGAAGTGCAGGCAAATATGGACGAGATCGTCCATATTGGCCTGCATGCACAGCCGACGGGAGACCAGCGATGAACGAGCGCGGGGCCGCGCATCGTTCATCGCTGGAGTCTCCACACTGAAAGATATGAACAAGTTCTCGTTCATTTATGAACGAAATCGTTCATATCTTTCAGAAAATCGGCCAGTGTGTAGGGCCTATAACTCTCTCTGCACATGTTATATCTGCCCCACCTGCACTGCATATGGTTATGCCCATTTGCTAACAAATTTGCTGCGGCGGTCAGATCTGAATTAGGCCATCTATTACATCCGGCCCCTTGTGTGAGAAGCCAGAGGCCAGGCCAGGCTAACTATGTTTGAAGAGACTGAAATAGTTTGGACTATGTTTGCAGAATAGCTGCCCAAGGTTAGTCAGGGGCGAAGAAGTGAGTCAGTGCCCTGAATGGAGGCTAGGAGTTTGTTATGTTCTGTTCACTTGTGTTATTCCATTTTTGCTGAAAGTAAAGAACCATTTAATCTATTTACCTGAAAAGCTGTGTTGGATCTTGTTTGAACACCTAGACACTGCACAAATTCACCCCTCTACCAAGCTAATTACCCCAAAACCGGGTTACCGACAACGGCATCCCGTCCGTCAGTATTCCGGCAGCGGCGGGGCGAGCGCAAAGAGTTCCCTTGCAGGCTTGGTGATATTCCCACGAGTGGGAATAGTCTCTGTGAGCCGGGATTCTGTCTGTCGGTACTCTACTGTCAGCAGTCGGGATTCCTGCGTCGGTATCTTGATCGCCAGGATCCTGACTGCCGGCAAATGAACTGCATCCCCTATCTATATACTGCACCAGTATTCCGCAGCGCTTTACAGAGAATGTTTCAATCATTGACACCTGTCCCTGCCCCACTGGAGCTTACAATCTATGAGGTTGATGTATCAAACAGTGAAAAGAGTGGGGAAGTGGGGAAGTTACCCAAATCAGCTAGCTTCTGTCGTTTTATTGACTGTGCTTGATAAATGCTACCTCAAAGCTCTTTCCACTGGCTGATACATCACCCCCACATGTTCCCTATCACATACCTCCCAACATGACCCTCTCCAGGAGGGACAGAATACTCTGCTCCTGGACTTCCCTCTTAATTTATGATTGCCGGCACCTGTGCGAAACACCTTTCTTATCTATTAACCTGGTCAAAACAGGTGCCTGCAATCATGAATTAAGAGAGAAGTCCAGAAGTAGAGCATTCTGTCCCTCCTGGAGGGGGTCATGTTGGGAGGTATGCTAACACATGGACACCATACTTGCCTACCTGACCCTCTCCATGAGGGAGAATATGCTCTGTTCCTGGACTTTCCTGGTAATGTATGATTGTCATCACCTGTGGTGAAACACCTTTCTTATCAATTAACTAGATCACCACAGGTGATGACAATCATACATTACCAGGAAAGTCCAGGAATAGAGCATTTTCTCCCTCATGGAGAGGGTCAGGTAGGCAAGTACGATGGACATACATATACACTAGGCCAGTGGTTCCCAAACTGTGTGCCTAGGTACTCTGGGGTTCCGCAAGTCTATAGCAGGGATGACTCGAGTTGGTGGTTTAGGACCAAATAAAATTATTTATAGTCAAAGTAATAGGCACAACCAGTGCTAGTGGCTGCCAATCATAAACAGTGTGGATAATCAGAAGATTTTAAATTATCAACATAAAACTTTTATCCTAGAGATGCCGTGAGAAAAATGATGATACTCTAGAGCGCCATGATTCAACAAAAGCTTGAGAAACCTCTGCACTACAGCTAATTTTTAGTCAGAAGACAGTTAACCTACCAGTATATTTTTGGAGTGTGGGAGAAAACCAGAGCACTCGGAAGAAAACGACTCAAAAGTGGGGAGAACATACAAGATGGCAGTGTTGGATTGGGGCACGAAGGGCCCAATGGGGAATGCAGTGGTAGCGCCCCATGTTTTGGTGTGTGGCCAGTCTCCAGAGAGGGTGTGTTCAGCCACCACATTGGTTGGCCTAACTATTAGAGAGTGCATGGGCTGGGTCCCTTATGTATAGTAAAAACTGCTAGTGCAAACTTGATAATGTACCAGCGTAGACGTGCGCAGACGCCGACATGCGGTGCCGCTCCGATCTTCCCCCCCTCCGTGGCATTATAGTCTACTCTCACCTCCCCTGTCCTGGATCTAGACTGCTTACCTGGGCGGCCCAGGTGAGCAGTCTTATGTCCCAGTGGAAGGGGTGGAGGACGTAGTCAGTTACCTAGCGGAGGGGGGGGGGGGGGGGGAGTCCGAAGCAGCACCCGCATGTCGGCGTCTGCGCACGCCAAGGTGTACCAGATTAATAACAGCTATGCCCTGTAGAAAATACACCGCAGTCATGTGCAGCATATAAGGTAACATGTATAATGTATAATCCACAGTCTAGAACCTGATCCCTAGAACAGGAGGAGGGAGTCAGTGGGGTCCGCTGGGGGTATCCCCTGTACCACTGTGGGCCAGTCCAACCGTGCAAGGAGGTGCCTTGGTCAGGAGTTGAACTGATGACCTCAGAGCTGTGATTGATTGATTGATTGATTGATTGATTGATTTAGTTACAGATTCTTATAGGGATATAGGAAGGATACACAAGGCTAGGCGCTATCTATAGCATAGTGGTTCCACCAGTCTTGATAAGATGTGGTTAGATATGAATGCTTCCGAAGGTTATGTGGGGGGTTCAGGAATTTCAGGTGACTTTTCAGAGAACGCTTGAAAGTTTGAAGGCTAGAGGAGAGGGATGCGGTTACGTTGCCGGCACCCGGGATCCCGGCAGTCAGCATACCGACGCCGGGATCCTGAACGCTCACAATACCGCCAGCCGGAATCCCGGCTAACAGGGGCTATTCCCACACGGAGCGGGAATAGAACCAGTGGCGAGCCTGCAGCACGGCGAGCGCAGTGAGCCCGCAAAGGGCTTCACTGAGCTGGCCCCCTCCTGCTGGCATTCTGTCGGCCGGGATCCCCACGTTGGTTTGCTGACTGCCGGGATCCCAGCCGCCGGCAACGTATACCCAACGCAGAGGAGAGTCTTACTGTGCGTGAGAGGGCATTCCATAGGATGGGAGCTGCCCCAAGAAAGTCCTGCAACTGTGAATGGGAGCGAGTGATCCGGGCAGATCAGAGGCGCAGATCTTGCGCAGAGAGATCGAGTTGGGAGATATTTTGAGATAACCGAAGAGATATACAGTATGTTGGTGCAGTAATGCTGATCACTACGCCACTGTGTTGCTCCACGAGCAGAAGAACAGATACAAAAGACTGCATGTGAAGTTGTACTGTGCACTTAATAATAAACCCTGGGAGGCAGTTTTTTGTGTGTTTTTAAAGCACTGTGTATGTAAATCAGGAACAGATGCTAGTTATGGTCTCGTCCCACTATCTGTGCCTACATTTGCTGCAGGAGTACAGGTTTTCATTGTCTTATTGTCAAATCTGATGTGACGATCGCAGCGATACTGACTCCGGGATATCTCAAGCTATGAGAACGCTGGTGTATTAGACTCCTGCAGAACTGTTGTTTGTGGGGAGCTGCTGAAACCCTGCAGTGGGTGATGTGACATAAAATGATTCATTGTGTCATGTTCAGTTAATGGGAGAGCGATATGGCAGCGACCGGCACAGAGACATGAAATAGCAGCCCTGGTATTTTGAGGTACAGCTCAGTTTCAGTTTTGACTCAAATTACAGCCACGAGGAAATACAAACTTCACATACCGCTGTCAGCTGTGATGTAACTTCAGAAGTGAAAGTGATTTATTTTCATTACTACCAGAGAAAAACCAGGAATGCCATTTCTTCTGCTTTATATGCTGATATTTCTTATAAAGGGCATATTCATGTGCAGCCTATAGCATGACAATAGCACAGTCGCTGCAATATAAAGGTTTTAAGGTTTTGATAGAGACAGGGTAGCTGGCCTTAGCAAAAGAAATAAAAAGATAACGACTTGATTTGCGGGTGGAATTGTGGCTCACGAATCACGGCATTATGCTGTGAGGGGGCAGGGCTTTGTGAGTTTATGGGACCCCATCTCAAAAAAGAGCTGCTGTATCTGTTCTCTAGAGGTAACTGTGTGAAATATTAGACAGATTGATAGATAGATAGATAGATAGATAGATAGATAGATAGATAGATAGATAGATAGATAGATAGATAGATAGATAGATACTGGTAAAGTGATAAACGGGAGATATGTTTGTCCCAGGTTTCTGGCCTATGTATTTTATGTATTCTGTTTCTGCTAAACAGACTTGATTAGAGTTCAGGCTTTTACTAAAAAACAGATAAGGGGTCCTGGGGGTATGGGTGTCAGAGAGTAGGCAGGGCTCCACCCATAAAGCCCATTTTGGGTTTTTAGGCCTTCAGACTGAGAGCAGGCAAAGGAGTGCCTGCACATGTAAAAGGCTGATATAAGATGTGTCAGGGCTTAGCTCAGGGTCTCACTGCCTGGGAAAACAGGCTCAGGGCTTGGCTTAGGGTCTCACTACCTGGGAAAACAGGCTCGGGGTCTCACTACCTGGGAACACAGGCAGCAGGTCTGTTATGAGATACTGTGATTTACTGACTGTAAGTACAGTGTATATGCCTGTGTTTGTGATAGGGGTATTAGGTCCTACCACTTTGAGATAGGGAATCTATTATGCTCAGTGAGTGCCCAGACGGACTAGGATTTATTTCAGGTTTTGTTTTTGTACTGCACAATAAAAATAGCCACGGCTATATTGCATGAAAACCCTGGACTGTTGTGCTGTTTTCCTAGCTGCTCAGTATTTTGGACGTGTCTATCTACCCCAGGAGAGGGCACCGCCATCCTGATCTCCTCACAATTGATAGATTGATGATAAAAATTGTGTGTGCACCCTTATAATAATGAAAACACTTGGGTTCCCCCATATCATCTAATGAAGAATCTGGTGTACTTTTATAAAATTAATAATAAAGTCGTTTTTTTTTTAATTATTATTATAAATAATAAAGTAGTGCCACATATAACACAAATAATAAAGTAGCGCTACCATAACACTAAAGTAAAAAAATGCATTGTCTCCATTAATATAATGATGGCAAAAAAAAATGACACCTTTAAATAAAAAAATTCATGGCTTGATTCAACATAATCCAATTGGAAAATAAAAACTTGGGAAAACGGCACTTGCCCATAACCGCATAATGATTGAAATATGTGGATGTCCAGCTAGTTAGTCAGTAACAGACAGCCTATCAGGAGCACGATGACACCTGAATATAGCAGGATATTTAAAAAAAAAAATATTTACCTAAACTGATAATTCTATATGAAAATCAATGTTCTAGAAATGGAAACTTTTAAATGTGTGCACTTTATTCCTCTACAATGAGCACGGCCCTCTCCTAATGTTTCCTTTACGTAACCGTGTAATCTGTGAGTTATGTTTATGCATGGAATACGTACATTTGGTCAAATTAGTGGACATCTGTCTATGTATTCTGTTCTACTATTACAGTGTTACGGAACCCTTGTTGCCCCATATAAACACAATATATTAACATCCTGCAATGTGTTTATCTGTAATATTTATCTTTATCCTACAGCAGAGGTTCTGAAACACAGTCTTCAAGGCACCCCAACGGACCAGATTTTAAGTGTAGCCATGCTTGTCCACAGGTGACTATGGGGGTAATTCAGATCTGATCGTAGATGTGCTAAATTTAGCATATCTATGGGGGTGATTCCGAGTTGTTCGCTCACTAGCTGCTTTTAGCAGCATTGCACACGCTAAGCCGCCGCCTACTGGGAGTGTATCTTAGCATAGCAGAATTGCTAATTTTCTCATAACGATTACCCCCGCAGTTTCTGAGTAGCTCCAGACTTACTCTGCCATTGCGACCAGCTCAGTCCTTTTCGTTCCTGGTTTGACGTCACAAACACACCCAGCGTTTGCCCAACCACTCCCCCGTTTCTCCAGCCACTCCCGCGTTTTGCAACTCGGACGCCTGCGTTTTTCCGCACACTCCCATAAAACGCCCAGTTTCCGCCCAGAAACACCCACTTCCTGTCAATCACATTACGATCAGCACAGCAATGAAAAAACTTTGTTACGCCGTGAGTAAAATACCTAACTTTTGTGTAAAATAACTAAGCGCATGTGCTCTGCGAACCTTGCGCATGCGCAGTAAGCGACTAATCGCAGTATAGCGAAAATGGGCAATGAGCGAACAACTCGGAATGACCACCTATGATCAGTTTCTCTGACATGCGGCGGAACGCCCAGCACAGTGCTAGTCCGCCCCACATGTCAGGCCCAAACCCCTCCCCCCCCCATCCCCCACAAGGGTGCAAAAGCATTGCACAGCGGCGATGCTTTTGCACCTGCTGAATAGCTCCCGTCCCGGGTTGCAGCGGCTGCCAGTGACGTCACGCAGCCGCCGCGGCCTGCCCCCGCAACAGTCTTGACACGCCTGTGCTGTCCGGACCACGCCCCACCAACGGCGTTCTAACGCAGTTGGCGCGCCCCTTCCTGCCCCGCGATCGCCTCTGCCTATCAAACAGGCAGAGGCAATTGCAGCCCTGAAATGCTGTTAGCATCTCACTGGGCCTCCCGCAGTGCGCCCAAGGGATTCAGATTGCGATTACTGCCGCTACAGCGATCCAGTCTGAATTACCCCTTTAATTAGCATCTCAATCAATTTGATTGGACCATCTGTACTGAGCCATGAATATACCTAAAACCTGGAGTGTTGGGATGCCTTGAGGACCGCGTTTGAGAACCTCTGTCCCACAGCGTCCCAGTACACGGGAGTGGTAGAGGTGAATGCTTGATGTGGACTATGGAGGGACTGACAATCTGTAGAATTATCAAAAAAGTGTAACTGGCGGAATAAACAGAAGAAAAACCTCTATTTATAGTGTAAATGTCTTAAATAGAATTATACACTACACTGCAAATGCAAGTCTATATTCTCTTAAAAACCATGCTAAAACATCTTAGTTTCTTAGTTAAAATTGCATACACACAACTGTAAATTGGTGATACACCTTATAAAGGCTCAATACCTTATTATAAATTGTAATGTGCGTGTGTGCAGTATCAGATTCCTCGATGTGAAAGACTCTTCCCATGCAGCCAGGATCTACAGTACTCGCAGGGAACGCTGTTATCACTACCACTGTCCGTTATACTTAGTACATAGGGGGATATGAAAATGAAATATCCGTTGCTATATGGGCTGTTAATAATCGCGGAAGTGCAGCAGTTTCCTCCCCAGGTCTGCTCGGTGTTATTATAACACTGGCTGACAGCTACTGCGTGGCAGCTAGGATCACTGATCCATATTGTGAAAGTAGACTGCGTAGATTAGACAGAAATCCCAAGCGTTTTCTGGGAGGGTGTGTGACGTCAGCTCCGGCCCCGATCAGCCTGTTTGTATCGCACTGTAGGAGTAGGTCCTGGGCTGCGCACCGACTGGAAAAATCATTAGATGGTGAGTGAGTTGCAAACGGATTTGCAGATGTCCGCTGTCTGGCGAAGTTTACGCACACTTGCACGGGGCGGGTTTTCACTCTCTCAGGGCGGAGCCTATCGGATCGCAGACCTCTGTAAATTTGCAGAGGAGCGATCAGGTATGAATAAGGCCCTATTTTCCATAGTACAGTAGCATGATCTAAGCATAATATAAAAAACTAACAGCAGTGATGTTCATGACAATGTTGTTGTATTGCCGTGAGAAAATAATGGAAGGGAATGGATGAGCCTGGGCATGTCAGGACATGAATTGGAAAACGGCTGCGCTGCTGCATTGTAGCATTTTGTGTACAGACTCAGAGACTCAGTCGCACACAAATATACAAGTGTAATCTCAAATTATCAACACTGCATTTTCTGCAAAAAACAAGCAAAAAGGACAACTGACGCTAGATTCTCATGCAACCTGGCATGCCAAAAGGGTCTGTTTGGCGTTAATGCAGCAAAGATGTATGAGGACACATCTGTTTATGCAAAATGTCTGTCTTTCATGCAGGTGGTGTGCTTCGGGAATATTGCAAGGTGAGGTAGCGAGTGAGGGGATGCACCCCCAACAGCTTATTATACACTTTGCCTATAAGTTCCGTGCACAGAATGAATTACACCAAGTGCCGTTACCCAGAATTCATATTCAACATAATATATAGCTTTTGTTTTTTTGTAAAGGCTCTGGTTATCATGTATCTTATTGTTTATGCTAAATCACCTTCACTTTACAGCATCTTGGGTCTTTACAACAATGGCCCTCATTCCGAGTTGTTCGCTCGCTAGCTGCTTTTAGCAGCATTGCACACGCTAGGCCGCCGACCTCTGGGAGTGTATCTTAGCTTAGCAAAATAGCGAACAAAGATTAGCAGAACTGCTACTAAATAATTTGCTGCAGTTTCTGAGTAGCTCCAGGCCTACTCCTAGACTGCGATCACCTCAGTCCGTTTAGTTCCTGGTTTGACGTCACAAACACGCCCTGCGTTCGGCCAGCCACTCCCCCGTTTCTCCAGCCACTCCTGCGTTTTTACCTGGCACGCCTGCGTTTTTTAGCACACTCCCTGAAAACGGACAGTTTCCGCCCAGGAACACCCACTTCCTGTCAATCACACTACGATCACTCAAGCGATGAAAAAACGACGCTCGACCTTGTGTAAATCTACGAAGTTTTGTGTGAAAGTACTTAGCGCATGTGCGCTGCGTACCATGCGCATGCGCATTTTTGCAGTTTTTTACTTAATCGCTGCACTGCGAAAATCGGCAGCGAGCGAACAACTCGGAATGACCACCAATGAGACAACTAGAATATATGGGATGATAACAGTGAGATAATGGCACTTAAACGCGTTTCGTGGGGAGACTGACCACTTCATTAGCACTGTGCTTCATATGCGGAAATACTGTAGCGAGTGCTGGATCATGTGGTCAAAAACTGGACACTGGATTGTAATTAAGTCGCATGGTGTATACTTTGTAAGTGCAAGCCCATAGCCGTGTTTAGCTATGTGATCACTGTAATTTGGGAGCCAATTGACCACTTTCAAAATTTAGTATTGAATAAAATGGAAAAGTTTGGAATTTAAGTCTGCTGAATGAATTTATTACATCAATTCCAAAAGAGAATTGCTCCACCTAAGTATCCCACCTGTACAGTACACCTGTGCTCAGGAGAACTCTTTGCTATTAGGCTACATCAGCCTGTTGAAAGACTGGGTATCCAATTAGCCACTGTAAATTACTGAAGCTAAAGGATCCCCCGGAGGCTATCCAATTAGCCCTGACAATCCCGCACTTATCAAGGATTATGCCTTGTGTCCCTCAGACACGGAAAACAAAACCCTGATAACCAGCCCTTAGAGACCCGTTTTTTAGCAAAAACACATGGGTCCAGGAACTTAGTCCAGATGTTTCCGCCCAAAAAAGGAGATTTACGGTAGACTTACCATTGTTAAATCTCTTTCTGCAAGGTACATTGGTTCCACAGGGAAACATCGGGGTTTAGAGATGTATCTTGATCCAGGCACCAACAGGCTAAAGCTTTAGACTGTCCCAGGATGCATTGGGGCCTCCTCTATAACCCCGCCTCCAGGCACTGTGAGCTCAATTTCGTTAACCAGTTCAATGCAGGAGCAGGTAAAAGAGAAGGTAGATGTTAGTCACATAGAACCACGTTCTCACGACAGGAGAAGGGACTAGCGGCTAATGCCATACAAACCCACAGAAACTAGGTGCATCAGGGCGGGCGCCCTGTGGAACCAATGTACCTCGCAGAAAGAGATTTAACAATGGTAAGTCTACCATAAATCTCCTTTTCTGCAGCGAGGGAAACATTGGAGATGTCCTAAAGCAGTTCCTCATGGGGGGAGACGCGCCGTAGTGGGTATGAGAACCCGGCGTCCAAAGGAAGCATCCTGGGAGGCGGTAGTATCAAAGGCATAGAACCTAATGAAAGTAGGACCACGTAGCCGCTTTGCACAATTGTTCAGCGGACATGCCTCAGCGGGCCGCCCAAGAAGGTCCAAAAGACCAAGAAGAATTAGTTTTAATAGCAGGAGCTGGAACACCAGCCTGTGCATATGCTTGTGCAATCACCATTCTAATCCATCTGGCAATGTTTGCTTGTTCGCAGGCCAGCCACATTTGTGAAAAACAAAAAGTACAAAGAGGGTATCTGTCCTCCTAATAGAGGCAGTCCTCTCTACGTAAACACGGAGAGCTCATACCACATCCAAAGACCGCTCTTTGGATGACAAACCAGAAGAGATGAAAGCCAGAACCATAATCTCTTGGTTAAGGTGAAAAGATGACACCACTTTAGGCAAATATCCAGGGCGATTTCTTAGAACTTTACGGTCACGGTGAAATATCAGAAAGGGTGGACAACAGGACAGAGCACCTAGGTCTGACATCCTTCTAGCAGGGGCAATAGCCAGTAGAAACAGGACCTTGACCGTGAGCCATTTAAGGTCTACTGACTCAAGAGGATCGAATGGAGACTTGGAGCCACAGGAGGGACATAGGGAGGCTGAATCCGTAAAACACTCTGAGTGAAAGTATGAATGTCAGGAATAGACGCAATTTTTCTCTGAAACCAAACCAACAAGGCAGAAAAATGAACTTTGAAGGAGGCCAGACGAAGGCCTAAGTCAAGGCCTTGTTGCAAAAAAGCCAGAAGTCTGGAAGTACTGAATTCGTAAGCATCGTAATTCTTAGCAGCACACCAGGTGAAGTAAGAGATCCAGACCCTATAATAAATCTGCGCTGAAGCCGGTTTGCGGGCCTTCAGCATAATTTGGATAACTGCCTCGGAGAATCCTTTGGCCCTCAGGAGTAAAGCTTCAAGAACCACGCCGTCAAAGCCAGTCTGGCCAGGTCCGGGTAGACACAAGGGCCCTGAACGAGGAGGTCTGGGCGCTGACGAAGTAGAAGAGGACGCTCTATCGATAAACCCTGCAGGTCTGAGAACCAATGCTGTCTGGGCCACACTGGAGCGAACAGAAGTAGTTTTCCTCCTTCCTTTTTGAACTTCCGTAGTACCCTGGGCAGGAGTGACACTAGAGGGAAGACGTATGGCAACCGAAAGTTTCATGGAATTGCCAGTGCGTCCATGAATGCTGCTTGGGGATCCCTGGTTCTTGATCCGAAGACCGGAACTTTGTGTTTGTGTCGAGACGCCATCAGGTCTACATCTGGTAGACCCCACTTGTCCACTAGGAGTTGAAAGACTTCCTGATGAAGACTCCACTCTCTGGCGTGCACGTCCTGACGACTGAGGAAATCCGCTTCCCAGTTGAGGACTCCCGGAATGAACACTGCCGATATTGCTGGCAGATGGCATTCTGCCCAACAAAGGATTTTTAACACTTCCATCTTTGCCATGCGGCTTTGAGTGCCGCCTTGACGGTTTATGTACGCCACTGTGGTGGCGTTGTCTGACCGTACTTGAACAGGCCTGTTCTGTATCAGAGGCAGGGCGAGAGACAAAGCATTGAACACTGCCTGCAATTACGGAATGTTTATCGGGAGGAGTGATTCCTCCTTGGTCCACCGACCCTGGAAAGAATGTTGCTCCTACACCGCGCCCCAACCCCTCAGACTGGCGTCCGTAGTCAGTAGGACCCAGTTGGGGACCCAGAAGGGATGGCCCCTGTTCAACTGCTGGTCCTGTAGCCACCAGGTCAGCGACAGATGAACCTCCGGAGTCAAGGAGATCATGTGAGACCTGATCTGGTGAGGCAGGTCGTCCCACTTGGAAAGGATTAACCTTTGCAGAGGGCGGGAATGAAATTGAGCGTACTCTACCATGTCGAAAGCTGACACCTTGAGGCCTAGTACTTGCATTGCCGAGTGTATCGACACTCTTGGGCGAGAGAGGAAGTATCTGATCCTGTCCTGAAGTTTCAGGACCTTCTCTGGAGACATATACAGCCGTTGACTGTGTGTGTCCAGCAGTGCCCCCAGGTGCACCATGCTCCAAGCAGGAACAGCGAGCACTTCTTCCAGTTGATGAGCCACCCGTGGGCTTGTAGGAAGTTTACCGTCAGTTGTAGATGACTGAGGAGGACATCATGAAAGTTTGCCGGAATCAGCAAGTCGTCCAGATACAACAGGATCCTGACTTCTTGGCAATGGAGATGAGCCGTCATCACGGCCATAACCTTGGTGAAGATCCGAGGGGCCATGGCCAGTCCAAACGGCAGAGCCTGGAATTGATAGTGAAGGTTGCCAATAGCAAACCGCAGATATTGCTGATGCGATATGGCAATAAGTATATGCAGGTAAGCATCTTGTATATCCAGGGATACCATGGCCTCCGGGTTCCATGGCCAGTACAATTGAGCGCAGTGTTTCCATACGGAACTTGGACACTCTCACAAACTTGTTCAGTGATTTGAGGTTGAGTATAGGCCGGAAAGACGCATTGGGGTTCGGGATTAGAAACAGGGTCGAGTAGTATCCTCTGCCTCTCTGGGACAGAGGTACTGGCATTATCACTCCTGTATCCACAAGGAAACGCACAACCAGTTGTAGAGATTGCGCCTTCAACGTATCTGAAGGAATAACCATTGTGCAGTACTGGCTAGGGGGACATCTCTTGAAAGAGACTGCGTACCCGTGAGAGACAACTTCTCGCACCCATGCGTCAGAAGTGGTCTTTAACCAGACCTGGGTGAATCTCAGAAGTCAGACTCCCACCGCGGGGTCCCCCAGGGGGAGGCCCGCCCCGTCATGCAGCAGGCTTGTCGTGTTTAGAAGCAGGCTGACGGGCAGCCCAGGATTGTTTTGCCTTGGGCTTAGTGGTTTTGGAAGCACAAGATTGTCTCGGGTATGCCTGACCTTTTGCTTTCCCTATCGGCCGGAAGGGGCGAAAAGTGGTACCTTTTGCCTTCTGTGCAAAAGGATTAGTATTCGGGAGAAATGCAGTCTTAGCAGCCGCTAAGTCAGTCACAATCTTATTGAGATCTTCCCTAAATAGGATGTCTCCCTTAAAAGAGAGTACCTCCAAGGTCTTTTTGGAGTCCAGGTCCACCTCCAATGACCTCAAGCACAGAATACGGCGAGCCAGGATGGACGTAGTCGATGCCATGGCCGCCAACACACCCGCCTCAGAGGACGCCTCCTAAATGTAATAGGCGGCGGTGGTAATATGAGACAGGTATTGTCTGGCATTGTCAGATATATCCTGGGGCAGCTCATCCTCTAATGCCTGAACCGATGCTTCAATTCCTTTTGCCGCCCAGGAGGCTGCTATAGTGGGTCTATGTACAGCACCTGTAAGGGAGTAAACAGGCTTCAGACAACCCTCCACACGCTTATCTGTCGGTTCTTTCAGTGAGGTGACAGGTAGAGTAAATGACACCACGAGACGGATGACATGTGAATCCACTGGTGGTGAATTTTCCCATTTGTTACACAACTCTGAAGGTAGAGGACAACGAGCTAGCATTTTTTTAGATAGGGAGAATTTCTTTCCAGGCGAAGACCAGGGTTCTTGACGTATATGTCTACTAAATGGTCAGAATGCGGTAATAATGTTTTAGTTACCTTCTGACGTTTAAACTTATCAGGTTTCTTAGACACAGTAGAGGTATCCACATCATCATCTATTTGTAAGATTTGCTTAATAGCAACAACTAGGTCAGGGACATCAACCTGAGTTGTAGATTCCCCGTCAGAGGCAGCTGTATTAGTGTATGACGGGTCAGTATACTCCCCATTCTCATCAGAAGAATCTTCCGAGAGATTAGTGGATTGTGAGGAGGAAGTGGCCCACTTAGATGACCCCTTGACACCAGAGTGACTTGTAGTAGGTTTATGTCTAACCAAAGATTGATTGAATTGCTGTAACTGGGTAGACAAATTATCCTCCCACGGCGGATTTACCATAGGGACAATATGTGGCTGCAATGGCACAGGAGGTACCGTAGGTGGCATAAGGCGTGTCACAAGCGTATTGAGCATAGTTGAGAACGCCGCCGAAGGTGGCTCCTGATTGGTTACAGGAGCTATGGACTGACTGGGAGATGTATGGCACATATTACACAGACCATCATTCAAAGCTTCCCCCTCAGGCAAATCCCTGGAGCATGCGCTGCAGGATGCCGAAACGTCTGTGGATTTCCTGCCCTTTGTGTTAGACATTTTAGTGAATGCCACCGCAGAGCGTATGAGTACGATACAGCCAGACAGAGTACAATACCTGCGAATAAATCCCCTAGTATGCAACAGCGTACACAGTAAACAACACCGGTGTCTAAATCCGGTATCATGTGACTGCGTACACAGTACACTACAGAATACACTTAACGGTAAATACTGTGCAGCACCATATATGAGACCCTGACGCAACTAGTCCTAGGTACAGAATACAGTGATAGATATAGCTGGGATACACTGAAAGTGAAATCCACACAGCAATTACAGGCACACACAGTCACAGTGACAATGCAGATAATTATTTTAGTAAGACAATAAAACTGCACTAGACTAATCTGGCACAGGTACACTTGTTCTTAACTAACGCTGTCTTAATACTGACATGTAGAATACTTAAGTGTCTGTAAAATCACGGCGCTGATGTACAGGCGGATTTACAGAGGAGACCTTGCCCTGCAGTCCCAGAGACCAGTCGCAGCTAATCATAGAAGATGGTGCCCAGCATCTCTGTCAGGGAGTGAGGGAGAGTGTGAGGCAGCTCCAGGATGGGAACACCAACAATAGATGGCACCCAGAGATGGGGGAGGGGCTACAGGTCAAGCGCCTTCTCCCCTATGCTGGTCCTCACCACCTGGTACTATGGAATCTTAATCCGACCTGTACTCCTATGCCCTGGTGGATATAGTGGGGTCCCTGCTCTGTTACAGTGTCCACGCCAGCTTAGCAGTCCGGCTCCTTAGACTGCGACGGAACACTATTTAATGGCGGGTCCCGCCTGGGGGACCCGCTTACCTCCTCCCTTCAGTAGCAGCCACGCGAACCAGGAGAGCATCTGCAACCGTGTGCCTACAGCCGGAGGGTCTCCGCCACAAGTACCCGGGAACAGAGCCAGCGGGAGTATGCAACGTGGCTGGGAAGGTGATGGAGCCACAGCACAGAATGTCACCCTGACATGTAAGTGCTGCGGCCCTTGAAGTCTTCTAAAAGCTTTTACAGGGCTGCACAGTGCAGCCCCCCTGTTAAGTGACCTGCTTCTGCAGGCACCAACTCGAAACTGAGCTCACAGTGCCTGGAGGTGGGGTTATAGAGGAGGCCCCAATGCATCCTGGGACAGTCTAAAGCTTTAGCCTGTTGGTGCCTGGATCAAGATCAATCTCTACACCCCGATGTTTCCCTGTGGAAACCAATGTACCCCGCAACAGAAATGGGTAATTTTTCAGCTGAAAAAAAAAGGGGCTATAATTAGACAGCCCGATAATGATCATTGGTCTAACATTCGAACAAAATGTGCGCTGCAAACAGGATACCCCGCACATTAGTTACTCAGAACCAGAGGGAGCATGGCCAGTCCCTCAAGGGGAGTAGTTAACCAGGTGCACCAAGAGGAGGTGGGTTGGGTACCAATTACTGTGCTTGTTGGAGTGGCCTGGGTCTGCTGGTTCCCCCCTCCTCCCCCATTCTTTCCTGTCAGCAGCCTCTCTCCACAGCCCAACACATGCTGCTGTGTTGGTCTGCGGTGGGTATAGAGAGGTTGCTACCATTAAGCAGCAGAGGTCTCCTCTCCCTACATGATGTGGTAGGGGGAGTGATTGCTTTGCGTGCCTGCCTCTGGGACCTATCCCTGGTGCCTCCCTGTGCAGCGTGTCTTTCCATAATTAGGCTACATGCCCTACAGTAACCGGGCACGTCCCCGCTCTCTACAGCACTGACTGTGGTTTAATATTGATCTTAGTGTAGTCTACAGTAGACGTGTGGCGCAGTTGCGCAGGCTGCATCAGCATAATATAAAATGTATTCATTCTGCGCCTTCCTCTGCGATGCATGCTGGACACGCTTTAGTTACGGCTGTGGTCTTTATGGTACGTCCTCTAAAACAAATGGAATAAGGTGACGTTTTTACCCACAATCCTAGTTTGTATTTCCCCTTAAACATTTCTATTTTTTTTTAATCAAAGCCTTATGTTCTATATAATAATAAGAGCTCTGCCAGTTACCTTGCCACAAGAGATCATGGATAACGCCAACTGATACCAAAGATGAAACTCTCCAAAGGCAAATTTCATTGCTCTTTCCAAACACTGCAAGATAAAAACCAACAACCTGACATTAGAAATTGTGCTAGACCTGGTGAATACACTGTGCTCATTAAAGAAAACATTTAAAAAAAAAGTTGTGAAAACAGATTAAGGGGTATATTCAATTAGGGTCGGATCCATTCCGACATGCATTTGTCGGAGTGGATCCGACAACCCCTATTCAATCTCATTTCAATTCGACTTTTAAAAAGTCGAATTGAGATGAGGGACCCTGAGGAGGAGAGGGGGAGAGGGGGGGGGGGGAACTGCGGGGAGACCAGCGGGGACAGCCGGCGGGCAGACGGTAGCGCTGCAGGAGGATGTCACACAGCCACCCGACCTCACTGCAGCATCCACCCGGCTCCAGCAAGTGTGACCTCATTTGCTGGAGCCGGGTGGACGCTGCCGTGAGTGGCGCGGCTGTGAGACATCCTGCTGCAGCGCTGTGCTGTAGCACTTCTCTCCCCTGTCTGCCCGCGGATGTCCCCCGTCTCCCTGCGGCTCCCCACCCTCTCCTCCCCTGGGTCCCACATCTCAGACCAACATTTTTTTATGTCGGACTGAGATGGTTGATAAGAGGGCCAAAACCTATTGGTTATGGCCCCGTTTTCGACACAAGCACGTGGATCGGCAGCTATTCCGCTGATCCACGTGCTGTTCGACAAGCCGAATTCCTCGACTTGTCAAATATATTGAATAGGTTGGAACCCCTTCCGAACTAAAAAAGGTCGAAAACTGCCGTCTTTTTCGACAGACGGCAGCTTTCGACCTCAAATGAATATACCCCTAAAACATCCTTAAATAAAGCTATTCATAACATAGTAGTTTTAATAGGAAGAAACACTCAGAAATATATATATTCTAAAGTTTCCATAACTTTCAGAGCTAACAATGAGCCTAATTCAGATCTGCTCGCAACAGCAAAATCTTTCTCTAATGGGCAAAACCATGTTGCACTGCAGGGGGGCAGATATAACATGTGCAGAGAGAGTTAGATTTGGGTGGGTTATATTGTTTCTGTGCAGGGTAAATACTGGATGCTTTATTTTCACACTGCAATTTAGATTTCAATTTGAACACCCCCCACCCAAATCTAACTCTCTCTGCACATATTATATCTGCCCCCGTGCAGTGCAACATGGTTTTGCCCATTAGAGGAAAATGTTGCTGCTGCGATCAGGTCTGAATCAGGCCCAATATATGAGATAGAGTTGTTTATTTGTTGGGTGAGTCGTTTTTTCTTGTGCACTAGACTTCATGATTATAATCCTATTAATTGGGGTGAATTCAATTAAGGATCATGTGGCTCCATATATCATATTATGGTACCGAGGTGAAAAGACGAATGATGAAACATATTGCAGAGGTAGTCTGGAGATGTGGAGCTTTTTGGACATCTACTGGTGGACTGTTTAGTGGAGTCGGATCCTGGTACATAACATATTTTGGAGTCTATGTACTAAGCCTTGGAGAGAGAAAGTGGACTGAGATTTAGGCCCACATGTATTAAGCCTTAACAAGAGATATTGGGGCAGATGTATTAACCTGGAGAAGGCATAAGGAAGTGATAAACCAGTAATAAGTACACAGTGATAAAGGCACCAGCCAATCAGATCCTAACTGTTAATTTACATATTGGAGCTGATTGGCTGGTGCCTTTATCACCTTGCACATATCACTGGTTTATCACTTCCTTATGCCTTCTCCAGGTTAATACATCTGCCCCAAAGTGGAGGCGGATAAGGAGTGATAAATGACCACCCAACCAGTTCCTAACCGTCATATTTCAAACACAGCCTGTGACATGGCAGTTAGGAGCTGATTGGCTGATACTTTATCATTCTTTGTCCGTCTCCACTTTTTCTCTTGTTAAGGCTTCATACATTTGGGCCAAAGTCCCAACCAACCAGATCCTAACTGTCATTTTTCTAACCCAGCGTGTAAAGCTTGGAGCTGATTGGTTGGTACTTTGGGGGTAATTCCAAGTTGATCGCAGCAGGAAATTTTGTAGCAGTTGGGCAAAACCATGTGCACTGCAGGGGAGGCAGATATAACATGTGCAGAGAGAGATAGATTTGGGTGTGGTGAGTTCAATCTGCAATCTAAATTGCACTGTAAAAATAAAGCAGCCAGTATTTACCCGGCACAGAAAAAAAATAACACACCCAAATCTAACTCTCTCTGCAAATGTTATATCTGCAGTGCACATGGTTTTGCCCAACTGCTAAAAAATATCCTGCTGCGATCAACTTGGAATTACCCCCATTATCTCTGTCCACTTTATTTCTTTCCAAGACTTAGGGAATAGACCCCAAAGTACCATCCAACCAGCTCCTATATTTTAAACACAAGCTGTAACATTGCAGTTAGAAACTCAACTGTTTGGTACTTTACAGGCGTTACTGTGTCTCCGCCGACATCATCTCTCTCCAAGGCTTAGTAAATAGACCCCTTTATCTCCAAACTCTGATAAGCAGTCTCAAAGCTAAAGTTTGTTAGGCTCCAGTGTGGCTTAACAGATATGTTTGATATATATTTTATGTATTTGCATGTATTTTATCTTTGGGTGTAATAAAGGGCATGGCAGCACAGAAGCCCAGTTTGTTTATTGTTTCCATATACTTGAATGTTTAACATGATCAGATTTTGACGGTGGAAGGAAGGGAATATCATTTCCTGCAATATCTGATATATCTGGTTCTAAGAGACCATCTAGTACAGGCCTGGCCAACCTGTGGCTCTCCAGCTGTTGTGAAACTACAAGTCCCATCATGCCTTGCCACAGTTTTGCTATTAGGGAATGCTAAAACTGTGGTAGGGCATGCTGGGATGTGTAGTTTCACTACATCTGGAGAGCCACAGGTTGGCCAGGCCTGATCTAGTAAGTTACATTTTGGAAGGAAGCAGGATTTGGGATAAAAGGTGATTTGCAAATAAATCTGTGTTAGAGTTAAGGGCCCTACATAATGAGCGATCCGCCGCCGAGCTGCCCGACGGCCGATACGGCCGATGAGCGACCCGGGGGGGAAATGACGGGGGGATTGAAGTTTCTTCACTCCCCCCGTCACCCGGCTCCATAGACGCGCAGGCAAATATGGACGAGATCGTCCATATTGGCCTGCATGCACAGGCGACGGGGCACTAGCGATGAACGAGTGCGGGGCTGCGCATCGTTCATCGCTGGTGCCTCCACACTCAAAGATATGAACGGTATCTTGTTCATTAATGAACGAGATCGTTCATATCTTTGAATATTATCGCCCAGTGTGTAGGGCCTATTACCATCTACTGTAATGAAGCAACTTTGAGTTTATGTTTCTATACAGTAAAGACCCAGATTTGGGGGTCTATTTACTAAGTCTTGGATGCAGATAAAGTGGACGGAGATAAAGGACCAGCCAACCAGCTCCTAACTGTCATTTTTTAAACCCAGCCTGTGACATGACAGTTTGGAGCTGATTGGCTGGTACTTTATCTCCTTCCACGTTATCTTCATCCAAGGCTTAGTAAATAGACCCAAAATTTTCTAGGTTCACAAAACATTTCAAGACGGTGTCTCAAGTTTGAGCAGCATCGTTTGATAGCACACACTTTGTTTATTACTTTATTGTTAAGCATTCCGGGAGGCAAATACTCCCATAGGATATTACTAGTACAGACAGTTATGTTTTGTGGGGATGGTGGGGTGCCAAAAGAATAAAATACAATTCGGATAGACCTAAAAACATAAGGTGATTGCCACATGCAGAACATTTTACATTGAATCCTGTCTGCTGAAGAAATTGTCTGTATAATGAAACACGTTAACAGTTAAATTTCATTTAAAATTGTTGTTGTACCAATCGGCTGCTTTTACCTCAACTGTGGCACTTTGTTGGACTGAACGGCATGGTTCTCAAGGTACCCTGTGTCTGGCAAGTGCTCACCATAACCGTTACTATTGGAAGATTAACATAAATCTTACTATCAGGACATTACATCCCCCTTACTATCAGGAGTCTGTGGATTCAATACTGTAATACTTGTATACGGAGCATGCCGCTTGAACTCGGCTTGTGATCCTTCATTTGTTTATACATCACCCTAATGTACTACCTATGAACTTCTGTTGCTGGTAATTTACAGGGCGTATGAAAATGTGTGTGGACCAGGTTCATTAGCTTTATACGTCAGCTAAGTATACCTTGTGCTAAATTGTAACTGCACCTTTCTATAACCAGTGAATTGATGCTATTATCATTGGAGCCCTGTCATTACATTCTCAGGTGAGAATGTTTGAAGTTTAAATGTACCATTGAGAGGGAGGCGTGGCCTGGCGGACAAGCTGCACGGACGTGCTGGAACAGGGCTCTTGAAAAAGCCCTTATATATAAGATTATTTCTTCACCTCTGGCCCCAATCTTGCCCCTATAAACATTGTCGTCACCTAGCCTACGTCCCTACACCCGGTGGGTCTGAGCTACGGAGCCGGAGGTCGGGTTTTACAAGTCCCTGCGGGTTGTGGCCTACATACCATTGTCACGCCGGGACCTTGATCTCTGCCTCTCTGCTGCGGACCCTGGAAACTTACAACTGACAGCCTCCCTGCCGATGATTACAGACCATCTGACTTCCCTGGGAGCTCTCCCCGCGAGGAAGTGGAGCCATGCTGCCTTGAGTGGGGTCCCTTGCGATCACTGCGGCGGCGGCCTGCCCCACGGTGATCGCTTGGAACCCCTCTCCTGCCATGGAGTCGTGCTGCCTGGCCGCTTAGGTGAAGAATCCCTGGCGATCGCTGCTGTGGCGCCCTGCTCCTGGTGATCGCGGGCAGTGGCCGCCCTCTCCAGCCGGACAGGAACCTGCTGCTGGGGCTTGAAGTCCCTCTCCTGCCGTGGAGCTACGCTGCCTGGTCGCATAGACGGAGGACGCCTGTAGATCGCTGCTGCTGCGGCTGCGGCTGTCCTACCTATCAGGAGGGGAAGACGACGCTGGGGCTTGGAGTCCCGCCGCCTCGTGGAGTGCTAACCTGCTGCCATCGCTTGTCTCTGCTGTTATCCCCCCCTTCATTACAGGGGCTGATACTGGCTGCCTGAAGGCTCTCCCTGGCCTCCGTCTTTCTCCCGGTGGTGCCATCCGCAAGCCCCAGTCAGACCGGTGAGTGTTTGCTCTTGGGCTCCTCAGTCCCCCCTCCTGAGCGGCTGCTCCACCGGCCCCACCACCATTATAATATATATATTGCCCCTTATATATGTACATTGCCAAGCCCTTCTCACATGCATGCTGGGAGGACTGTTACTGACTCCTCTTGTCCAACATTGTGTTAAATCCATATAGGGGCCTGACTATCCCTCCAGACTTTACCCTGTGCACTAAGACCACAGTTCCTTAATACTTTGCACATCACAGCTCTATCTCTGGCCTGCAATTGATTGGTACGCGGTGCTGTGGACCCGCAGTGTGGCATCTTGTATATTGACATTGTATTGACATTGCTCCCACTCTCTAACCAGCGCACGGGTTGCGCAGTCAGACCAATCCAGTTATCCTAGTGTTGCCGTCACACTGCATCTACTACCACAGTGCTGCAACAATATTGTGCTGCAGACCCACTAGCGCTCTGCTCCTACTCCACCTGTGCCGTATCTACACTGTATTTGGTGCTGGGGCCACGCCCACACATTCCACCAGTTACGCACCCGTGATGTTTCCTGCATGCCAAATTCTTCTGTACTGACAATGATCTTCTGCCAGTGGTGTCCCCCAGATGATACATACTCACCCTGCCCAGCACGTGGCACTCCCTTCCATATATTGTCCCCTGTAATCTGATGCCTTGCTGATCTCTGAGGGACGCGTCCCGGGCTTCTCTTTCTCAACAAGTTTCTCTTTGCAATTACTCAACAGCTCTTCCACCATGAGCAAATCTCAACTTAAAAACAAGAACCGATCTCAAGCGGATATTACACACCACCTTAATAAGCACGATAAACCTGCCCCTTCCGACTCCCATCCAAGCTCTCCCTGTCCACCTACTGACTCCGACATGGACTGGGATGAAGTGCGGGCCACCAAAAGGATATCTCCGACCTCAAGGCTCTTCTTGTATCTCTTAACACCTCGCTCACCACTGAACTCCACAAAGTGGCAGGCGAACTGAAGAAAAATATTTCTGCTCTGGACAAGCACACCACGGCGCTGGAATCCACCTCCTCCCAATACTCCTCCTTTCAATCTGACACATATAAAGACCTGGAGTACCTAAGCCACGAACTCGGATTTCTGAAGGAGAAAAATGAGGACTTGGAAAACAGGGAGAGGCTGCAACAACATCCACTTCCGGAATATTCACAAGTCTGTGGTGGCGGCTAACCTCTTCTCATACCTCACTCGTTTCTTTACCTCCCTACTACCATCCCTGTCCCCTCTGGATTTGGGCATTGAACGCGCGCATCGCGCCTTGTGTCCCAAACCTAAGGCCTCTGATCCTCCTTGAGATGTAGTTCTCCGCTTCCTGTCCTTTCGCATCAAAGAGCAAATTCTGTCTGTCAGCCGTAACTCCCCCCCCCCCACCCCGATACTCTTAGAAGGAACGAAACTTCAGATATTCCAGGACTTAGCACCCATTACTATAGCCAAATGCATAGATCTTCGAGTGATTACGCTAACTCTTCGTGACCATGGCTATAAATATCATTGGGATTTCCCTTTCCGCCTTCTGGTGGGCATCAATGGTCGTCAGCACGTTATCCGCACCCCTGATGAAGGTAAAGGACTACTCGAGCAGCTGGACCTTCGGCCTGCCTGCGCTTCAACTGCAATGAATGATGGTGCCCTCACCTGATTGGTCCTCACATCATCTCTATTAATGTATCCCTGCCCTCCGTCAGATGATGGCCCTCTGAGGCCACACTGATTTCCCCTTTGCTTTGGTTACTTAGCATTGTTATACCGTAGGAACTTTGAGATACTATATCGTAAATATTTCTGTTGTATTTGCAGTTTATTGTTTTTATAGACTATTATATCTGTACTTAATGTTTGATGTTGTAACTTTGGGCTCGGGATGCGTTTTCTCAGCCCGCTTTCTCCCCCTCAACGAGACCACACCTCTCCTTTACCTCTAGGGAGTTCCCATACAGTCTTCTGGTACACGTTTTCCTTAGCGCCCCATATTGGGGTTTATTTTACCTTCTATCGCTCCCTACCCAGGGCACCCCCTTGTTTTGACTGGGTGCTCTAAATGTGTGGCCAACCTCCTCTTCGGGAAGTCTATACCCACATTTTGTTTTATTTTATTACTTTTTTCTTTTCTCTCTTCTCCCTCTTCTCCTCCTTCCATATGACTATTCCATCAACCACCCAAACCATGTCACTCTGTGTTTTGATGCTGAACACTCCTCAAAAATGCTCCATGCTGATCTCATGTGCCCGCTCTCATTCTGACTACATCCTTTTTTTTTTTTACAGGAGATTCACCTAAAACATGGAGACCATCCCTCATTGTCATCCAGACGGTTCCCAACAGTCTTTTATTCAAATAATCAAAGCGCTGCGGAGTGGCAATTTTAATACATAACTCAATTCCCTTCGAGATGATAACGGGCGTTTCCTTATTCTAAAAGGTCAGCTTGGTAGAAATTATGTTACACTAGCCTCTGTATATACCCCAAATACAGGTCAATCTGCATTTTTTCGCAGTTTTTTCCTGGAAGTCCACAATTTTCACCACGGTAAAGTCATACTGGGAGGTGACTTCAACTCTATTATCTCCCACACCCTAGACTGCTCACGTAGTACCCATCTTCCCTCTAGCCCTGCTAGCTCTAGGGCCTTGGGGAGACAAATGGCAGAGGCTGGCTTGTTCGACACCTGGAGAATTCTCTATCCCTCAGCCAGGAATTATATTTATTATTCCCATCCTCACGATTCCTATACGAGAATTGATATGCTTCTTTGTTGTGCATCTTTGACTGCTTCCCTTATTGACTTGACCACTCACCCTGTTCCCTGGTCTGACCGCTCTGTTGTAGTGATTCACCTAGATCTCATATCTCCTCACATGGGTAGGCATTTCTTGAGGCTTAATGAAACACTCCTGAAACTTCCAGACTTCCGTGTCTACTAAACGATCTGAATTCTTTGAGACTAACACCACACCTGACGTGTCTTTGTGCACGGTATGGGAAGCTCATAAAGCGACGATCAGGGGGGAAATTAACCGCTATGCTTCTCACCGTAAGAAAACCCAACTGGCCAACATGTCCGCCCTTTCAGCCCGAATCCAGCAGTTGGAAGCTGACCATAAATGCACTCACTCTGTCACGATATTAAAACAGCTGGATAAAGCGAGAGGCGAGGTACACAACATTCTTGCCGAAAAAACGCTACGTTGGTTAGGTAAAAAAATTTACGACAAAGGCAACAAAGCCAATACCCTCTTGGCAAATAAACTGAGGGCTAAACGTGCTGCACAAGCAATAGTTTCTCAGAGGGATAGAACTAACACACTGTTCTATGATCCCAATACCTTCAACCAAACATTTAGAGAATTCTACGAAAAATTATATAACCTCCCCTCACCCTTAGACTATCCTACGTTCTCACAACAATGTAAGGACTATCTCGTCTCTTGTGCTCTCCTATCCATTAGTCCTCACACACAACTTGGTCTTAGCTGGGATATTTCCAAAGAGGAAGTCACACAAGCCCTTAAATCTCAAAAACCATGCAAAGCCCCCGGTCTGGACGGTTTTCCCATGATTTACTATAAATCCTTTGCAACCATCTTAGTTCCCCGTCTTGCCAAACTGTTCAATCCAATACTAGATGGATCTTATTTTCTCCCTGAATCCACACAATCTAAGATTATCGTCATCCCTAAACCTGACAAAGATCACACTTTATGTTCTAACTATAGGCCCATTTCCCTCCTGAATACTGACCTCAAACTATTCACCAAAATCCTGGCCAACAGACTTTATACGGTATTACCAACCCTAGTAGACCGGGACCAAGTGGGCTTTGTCCCTCATCGCCAAGGACTAGACAATACACGTAGTCCCATCGACCTGATCCAACATATTAATCGGTTGAAGCTGCATTCTGTGATCCTGGTGATGGATGACAAAAAGGCATTCGACCAAGTTTCCTGGCCATTTCTGTTCCATAGTCTTGAAGCTTTCGGCCTCGGTGGACGTTTCCTTCATGCCATCCGGAGCCTATATCACAACCCTTCTTCGGTGGTCACATCCAATGGTATCTGCTCTGCACACTTTAAATTGAGTAATCGCACTAAGCAGGGATGCCCCCTCTCACCTTTACTCTTCGCTCTCTGTATTCAGCCGTTAGCTGCTCAAATTTGAACCAACAATGTCATTTCTGGAATCTCCTCGGGTAACCAACCATACAAAATATCATTATTTGCAGACGTTTTACGTTGACCGACCCCACGGTGTCCCTCCGTGCTACACGAATTAGACAGATTTGGTTCCCTGTCAGGTTACAAAATCAACAAACGGAAATCCGAGGCGCTGTCCTTTCACATCCCACGCCAAACACGACTGAAGTTGGAAACCTCTTATAATTTTCAATGGCGACCCACCCAGATCTGTTATCTCGGTATATATGTCACCAAACAGTACTCCCATTTATACCGGGCCAACTGCGCCCCCTCCTCAGACTGTTCCAACACAACATATCAACCTGGAAATCATTATACATATCCTGGATTGACAGGCTCAAAGCTCTAAAAATGAATGCCCTTCCCAAATAATTATATATATTCCAAACAATCCCGATTAGGGTTCCCGCACATGTACTACAATCCTTACAAGCCCTGTTTGGAAAGTTCATATGGGCGGGCAAAAAAATAAGATTAAGTCGTTTGGTATTGTCCAAATCCACAGATAGTGGCGGTCTAAACCTCCCCCTACTGCAAAATTATTACTACGCTACACAACTAAGCCACATTATCTCTTGGCACTCCCCCCATGGACTTAAAAAGTGTGTCGACATTGAAAATGCGTTATCTCCAGATCTCAGCTTGGACTCTCTCGCATGGCTGCCCCGTACTTACAGACCAGCCTTGGCCTATACCCACCCCTCTATCCACTTCACCTTGACGACATGGGACATGATTAACAAATGCTTTTCTCTCACAACGTATCCCTCCCCTTTAACATCTCTTTGGAGACACCCCTTGTTTACACCGGGGTTTTCTGACAAATGGGCTGCCCCTTGGCGGTTAGACGGAATCACCCATTTTATGCACATTGTTGGCCAATCAGCTTCTTCCACTTTTGCAGATTTTCAAGAATGCTATAACCTCCCCGCCGCACTGCACTACTCTTACTTGCAGATTCAACATTTTGTCCACACTCACTGCCATTCTAGACCCTTTCGCCAACCATTCCTTTTTGAACGCCAATGCCTATACTCGGTTGATTGTAGCGGTGCCATTTCTGTGCTTTACCACTCTACTCTGGCCCCCGAACTCCCTCACAGACTCTTCTGAAACAGCCTGGGAATGTGATCTTGGCATTCAGCTTGACAACGAGGAATGGTCTTGAATCCGACTTCGGATCTCTAAAGCCTCGATTAGTGTCGGCATCAGGGAGACGGCCTACAAAGTATACACCCATTGGCATTAGTCCCCTAATAAACTTCATCATATATACCCACACTCCTCAGCCCAATGTTGGCATGGCTGTGGCATGGTAGGCACCTTTTTCATATCTGGTGGGAATGCCTGGTGATCCAACAGTTCTGGAGCGTGGCCTTAACCCTTATGGCAAAGGTTACCTCCTGTTCTGTGCCTATGGATCCATCGATACACCTTCTCCATATACCCCTTCATTCGGCGTCAAAGGCAGAAAACAAATTGATCTTCCATATCTCCAACGCTTGCACTCTCCTGATTGCCAAATCATGGAAATCCCCCATACCTCCAACCCAAAGCGCTTTAATTAACAGATTACGTTACGGCTCCTCCATGGAATACATCTCCTCTCTCCTCAACAACACTGTGCCCAAGTACCATAAGGTTTGGGACTCTTGGTACACTTTTCTCTCCTCTCCCTTGCCTGGTGTCCCTTCCATACCCCTCCCTTCCTCCTAGCACCACCCCCTCCCTTCTTCCCTCTTCTATCCACTCCTCTCCGCTTTCTTACTGATCTTACTCCTTGGTATTATTTTACTTTTCTTTTTATTCGTTCTAATGCACTTGTTATAAATTTTTGTGCTTCATTTTTTGAGACATAGTTTGTCTTGGGTTTTTTTTTGTCTATTACATTATACTATCAGTGTGGCAAAACTTAATATATTCTTCTGTTTCTTTTTAATGCCGATTTACTGTATTATTTTAATTGTTATTCTCTGTGACCGGACACGCTCTGTACAATGTATACCCGTTGTATTATTGACTCTTTACTCCAGTCATGTATTGCTCTCTCTGTTAACACAAAATGAAATAAATTGTTTACAAAAAAATAAATGTACCATTGAGAATCCACTTATTGTGACTGAGACCTGTGGAAATTGGGGCTATACACGTTAACCTTACAGCAATGTTTATCAAATTTAATAAGGAACGTCTGAAATTGCATTTGTAATTTGTATAGGTATAGTTACTATATTTTACATGCTATTTAGGTAGTAAATGACATTATTACTGTCCATTATGGTTTGGTGTCATAGATTCACATGCATTATAGGGGTTGGTATTGGGAGACCGGCGTTTGGGATCCCAGAGGTCATCATACTGACCCCGGGATCCTGGTCTCCAGAATGACTATCGAGCTCTCCAACGCTCCGGATTCCAACATCTCTATAGTGATCAGTGGTCTCCAAACCGGCAGTCACATGACTACATTCCGTATTATATAACGTGTTCACAGAATTGTGTTGGATGGTTTTCTTAAATACATTGTGCCGATTAACTTTTACCCAAGGCTCAAGTGTGTATTTTTGTGCTTTATTATGAGCCGTTGTTTTTCTCAGTATCAGGAAGCTTGTAGACTCATGATGGAGCTTACATCACAGACTCTTTATAGCTCCTTCACGTTCTAGCAAACACTGGTCACGACCTTGGTGGTTTGTGTGGCCGGTGGATGCAGCTATTAGAGGGAGAATTGATGCAGAATCTGTTTAGAGCAGTCAATCAGCCTTTGAAAACCCTTATTACAAGCAGATGAGCAAATTACGGTGTGAAAGTCGCAGAGTCAGAGACGCCAGGAACACGGAAACCACAAAAGAAGACCTTGATGTTTCTCAGATAATGATTCTGCTGGACAGAAAACACAGCGCACCAGCATGATATATTGCAGGTCAAGCCAGAGGTGTAATTGAACTATTACAATTTTAGGAGAATATCAGAATTAAGATGTCTGACAAAGTGAAGCCAGTGGGCCAGGAGGAGAGGAGAAGGGAAGGGTAACAGGTCTTACAGCTCAGCATTCCTCCTGGGGTAAGACCACTGAAAGTACAGGTTCTCACCTCGCATGACCTATGGTGTAAGGGGGGTATTTATCAAAGCTTGGAGATAAAACACTAACCAATCAGCTACTACAGTAACTGTCATTTTTCAAATACAGCCTGTAACATGGCAGTTAGCAGCTGATTGGCTGGTACTTTATCTCTATTTTATTTCTCTCAATGCCTTGATAAATCTCCCCCAACTAATTTACAAATGTTCATATATGCTGGGGAAAAGGATAACCTGTGTGCAAACCAAGCTTGCCTGAATGTCAGGGACACTTATGATCTTCTGGATCCCTGACGAGTCTAGCAGTCTCCTTGAGGCCAGGCGAGCGCAACACAGTGATGACATCATCACTCACCTCCCGCCATGAAGGAAACACTGGAGATAAGAATATACACTGATGGCTACATGGAATACGTATGAAATCCCGGCAGACAGGATGCCGGCTGTCACTATACAGCAGCATACTGTTTGTCGGAATCCCAGCAGTGAGGCAGCGAGTCCCCTCGCGGGCTCGCTACACTCGTCTCGCTTCGGGCCGGTGGCTCGCCACAGGTTCTATTCCCACTCAGTTGGTGGCATGGACCCACCAACCGAGTGGGAATAAACCGCACTTGTCGGGATTCTGGCATCGGTCTTCTGAATGCCGGGATCCCAACAGCAGAGATATTAACTGCATCCCAGCAACATGAGTGGCTGTGCCATGAATTCATACTTGCCAACTTTTCCAGAAGTTACAGGAGACTCCCAATTAGCCGCCCGAACCCCAGAACATTGTGTGGATCTCCAGAATCCTGCTCACTTTTTAGTGAAGGTTGCAGGATGGGGAGAGAATTACCAGTATTGAAGTGACGGGGCTATAGAACGTTACTTTGTTTCAGATGAAAGATCATGAGCTTGAGTTACGGAGTGACGGCTCAATTCCCTAATCTACTCCTGGATCTGTATTCCCAATAACTATAATGTTTGGGTTTTTTGCCCCATTAACCGCAGGTGCTGCTGGGAAGTTTTGTCTGCCTGCATGCGCCGGTCAAAGCATCAAAGCAGCCACAAGAGGGAGAGTGGGCTTCACCAGACAGGCCCGTTAGCACTCTCCCTCTTTGGTAACTGCTTTTATAATACATGTCTATGGTAAGTGGCCATGCTTCACTTCACTAATGGGTGAAACAAGTCCACACAATTACAGGGCGTTAGCAGCATGTTCATTCATCTCCCTCCCCTAGTGCCCCAGTGATGGACATCAGAAGCTTGGCATCAAGTGGTGGCCCGGGCTTCTCACATCAAATCATACAATGTGATAGCTACAGCATTTGCCTTTGTATCCAAATCATTTCATGGTATAACCATCGATGGATAAACGATGTACGTGCATAGTAGAAACTGGAGCTTCGCACGTGTGATAATGAGCTGTGCTGCACAGGGGTGGATTGAGACACTACAGCACCCTAGGCAAGATGCTAGTTTGGGTACTCCCTATTAATATGTATGTGTGCATTAGCAAGGGAGAGAAGACTGATTGGCTCAAGACTGTGTGGGAGCTTCCACTGTAGCATCCGTGGCAACACTGCAAGCCACGCCCCCTCGAAATGGCCAGGAAGGCATTAAAGGAACATCGACATGCAGGCGTCTGTACCCGTCAAATGATCGACAGTAACCATGTCAACATTCCCAAGGTCGAATCTACAATGGCGACATTAGAACGTCGACATTGTTCAAACTGTTGACAGGCACCAGGCTGAAATCTCAAACTGTCACAATGTCAAAATTCAGAGGATGCCGACGGTTAGGGTTAGGCTGCAAGGGGAAGATAGGAGTAGGCTGCTGGGGAGAGGTGTGGGTAGGGTTACGCAATAGGGTGTGAAATACTCACTGGAATGCTGCAGCCCCGGAAGTGACTGTCTTTGCACTGGGGGGAACAGGACTGAGAAGACGCTGGAGCCGCCGCTGCCACTGGGAGAAGGTAAGAGACCAAAGGACCACCAGGGACGGTTTGTCAAGAGTTTATCATGTCGACATATCATCCAGGTAGACATGATCAATTTCAACAAGGTCACATGCTGCCTGTCGACAGTTCAACACTGCAGATGTTCTCATGTCGACCTGATGACTTTATACCACACCAGCCTGTACCGCCTTGTCAGTAATGTGACCCTGGGTGCAGGAATAGGCTGCCGTGTGCCACCTTTACCTGTACAGCCTATTTCTCACAACAGAAATATTATAATTCCATTGCAGATTTTCCTAGGATTCAGCCTAGTCTTACCCCTGGATTACCAAAATACGTGAAAATATGGGTTTTTAAGTAACTCTTCCCCTAAATGAATGCCAATTTTTGCCCATGTAAACTTAAAAGTCTGTAGGTGACCACGTAAAGTTTCTGCTTCATAATTATGGGGGTCCAGTGTAGTAATAAGAATGGGGCGCTGTACAGAAAGTGTTTATGCTTTCTTTGAGCAAATGTTGAGCCAGATGAATAAAAATAGTTAGATTTCAATGGTTCCAATACTATAGCTGAAGTAAGAAATATACAGGAACACTATTAGGTTGTTGCTCATATACTTGTGCACTAGATGTGTACAGAAAACAGTGGTATAAGTACTCATACAATCCGTTATTCCCGGAACCTTGTAGCAGTCTAGGGCTCCGCGGGTGCTGTCATGCACAAGTGTCCGATCTCTGAGATCCGTGCTGTGTAACCACAGGAGATGACTGGGGGCCTGATTCAGACCTGATCTTCGATACTGTGTGTTTTCGCACAGCGGGCGATTAGGCATTAACTGTGCATGTGTATGCACCGCAATGCGCACACGCGTCGCCAAACAGCAGGCATCGCCGGTCAGCGACGGGCTGGTGCGAAAATTCTAATCGCACAGCCATCCGCATGCTGATTGACAGGAAGAGGCGTTTGTGGGTGGTAACTGACCGTTTTCTTGGAGTGTCAGGGAAAACGCAGGCATTCCCAAGCGTTTTCAGGGCGGCTGTGTGACGTCAGCTCCGGGCCCGATCAGCCTGTTCTCATTGCACTGTAGGAGTAAGTCCTGGGCTGCGCACACACTGTACACAGTGGAAAAATCATTCACTGGTGAGTGAGGTGTGAACGGATTTGCAGCTGTCCGCTGACTGAGGGGGGTTTTAGCAGCTCGGCGTACACATGCGATCGCACACTTGCACGGCGAATATACACTCCCCTTGGGCGGCGACTATGTGATTGCAGAACTACAATTTTAGCAGCCCAGCGATCAGGTCTGAATCACCCCCTGAGTCTCTGGCTTGGTAAATCTAGCCCTGTCCCCTCTGAGCCCCACAACACTGTCCTGCCACCTCCTCCTGCATCCCTGTTAGAGGCGCCACCAGGGTGGTACTAGGTGGCGCTGTTGCTCTTGCCCAGCAGTCCTTTAGCCTCCTGCAGCCGCCTTTCCCGGGAGGATTAGGTCCACCCAGTACTCAGATGCCCCCGGGTTTTTATGATAGACAAGGCTGCTGTGGGAGGCTGGGCGAGGTAAGTTACGGAACTGGAGTCAGAGTGGGACACAGGAGGAAGAACCAGACACAGGACAAACGAGACACTAAAGCACACTACTGTGTGTGACTAGCACGGAACCACTGCGGCAGATGGTACACACTAGCGCCACAGCACTGGAGTTGTCAGTGGTGCAGTCCCTGGTAGCAATACAATACTATACGGGCAGACAAGGGACAGGACCGGATTGCTAGCAATGCCGATACCAATGAACAAACTACTGGACCGGACTGCGGAGCAGAACCGGCACTGGTGGGCAGAGGTACAGACAGGCAGGGATGGTATATAGAAGCGATCGCCAATGGCGACACAGTATCGATAAACAAACAGGTGGACAGACAGGCTCCGGTAGCGGAGTAGCCGCTAGTAGCGACACAGACAATACATATGTAACACAGCGGAATAGACGCTCCTAGTGACACAAACAGACATACTGTGGGACCAGACTGACAGGACACGGGTAATAACACAGGATACAAACAGAAGCTTCAGTTGAGCAAATACAGACTGGAGTACCCCGGATTGTGCACAGAATCAGGGGACATAAACAGAAGCTCTAGCTGAGCAAACACAGGCTGGAGTACCCTGGATTGTGCACAGTATCAGGTACTTAAAAAGAAGCTCTTAACAGAGACAGTATAGACTGGAACACCCAGGATCAGGCACTTGCAGGGAAACAGCAGGCTCAGAGTATGACAGGATTACATGAACTGTTCAGGGTTCATCAGGGTTTGTCAAGGAAGACTGACTATAACTAGCCCCTAGGTCCCAGGCAGGCTGTGTAATAGAAGACACAATGGGGGGAATTCAAAGGTTTGAAAAGTCGGTTTGGTGTCTGTGTTTTCCTGTCTATTAGATAGGGAAAAATAGACACCCAACTGACTTTTCAAACAATTTAATACCCCCTAATATCCAATCAGGATAGCCAAAAAGGACAAGCCCCCTTAATGAGGCGAGTCACTGCAGGTGAGCAGCCTGACACACAAGGCCTAGCGCTAATGGTCCAATTATGCAGCAGCTGGACTGCACACAGAAGACATAGGAAGTCAGGCTGCAATTACACAGACCCACCAGAGGGGGCTTGTAGCAATCCCACAACGCGTCCTGTCCCCACCGAGTCCCACCCTCCTCTGAGCCGCACAAAGCGTTCTGTACCCCCCCAAATCCCGCCCCACTCTTAGAACTACTCCCTATTGTGTCCTACAGGGCCATCCCGCCACCTACCAAGAACCGCCCTGCTCTCTCTTGTGAGGTCTGTAATATTAATGCACAAAAAATGGATTTATCAACAGGACAGCAGCTGGCGGCAGGCTGGCCCCCTGTGTCCCATCGGGCCCTAGATGGTTGCCCTTGTCGATAATCGGGCCATGGTGATGTAGGTGTCTGCAGCTGAACACAACAGCCATCGGATGAGCATGGTAAAGACGCAGCCAATGTCTGACAACTATCACAAATCCGGTATGCAAAGGAAAAAAGATTTTCCATCGGATTGGGAACATCGGTGACTGCATCGGTTTCCGATGTCTATCATTATTGCAAACCTGCTCCTTTCAGTACATGGACTCTTTCACCGTCTTATTAATGTTCATGAATATTCATAGCTGCCCAGGAGACGGCTGCATATAGGAGACACTAGAACAGCTGTCATACACAGTACATGTAGTATGCTTATTAATGTAACAAACATAGGAAAGATAGAGAGGTGTTCGGGCCCTGACAACTAATGCATTGTTATGTATCCACTTACAGTACGGTATTTACAGTATATTGCCATGGAGCCGGTACACTGTACAATAAGGGATTTACTGAGTGAGGTTCATGTCTTGACTGTGTTTTTCAAAATACTGCCGAATGCTGTCTTAGCTGCTGTATATCAAGCCTATATATCAGGCCTGTTACACGTGGTTTGCACGCCAGCCCCGCTGCAAATGAAGGAAATTAGTGCAATTGATTTTATCTGCAATTTGCTAATACTCTAGTCACGATGCCACCGTAGGACTTGCAGAAATCTGAGGATCTGTGACATGGGCTGCAAACCTAAACACTGTGATCATCATATACACTAATGGACTCAGTATGATATCCCCGCTGGCGGGATGCCGGCGGTTAGAATACCGACGCCTGCCTTTCCCTAACCTCCCCCCTAAGTGCCTGACCCTAACCTCCCACCGATGGTGCCTAAACCTAAAACTCCCCTTCCCTGCAGCCTAACCATAACTCCTCCCCCCCCAGTACCTAAACCTAACCCCCACCCCCGCAGCCTTCCTGCCAGCTTCCTTCACAAACTGTGTGCAAGTGTACCTAGAAAAATTGATGCTGTTATGAAGGCAAAGGGTGGTCCCACCAAATGTTGATTTGATTTAGATTTATCTACTGTTCATTCACTTTGCATTTTGTTTTGGTAATTGATACACTTTCATTTGTGAAAGCATTCTTACGCTGCAGCATTTTCTTTTTTCAACACCTGCCTAAAACTTTTGTACAATATATATATATATATATATATATATATATATAAACCCTCCTTTAAAAATCCTGCTTCTTCTACTGAGTAAGCACAGTTACGTATATACAGAAGTGCAGCATCATGTGAGTTTTGCTATTCTATCTGTCTCATAATCCCCTTCCCAACTTCATAAACAACAACTTTTTTATTCATAAAAACAACAACTGGGCGGAGTCAGACATCTGCAGCCGCTCCGCCATACGCTCGCGGCAGCCTGCTTACTAGCCAATTTCCTGAATCCCACCCGCGCATCGTGCATATACGTGCATGCTTATCCCACCCACTGCTTTTATGGCCGCAGCCGCCATCATTAATATTGGGAGCTGCACCTGCCCTGCGCAAAGGAGCCAGCACAAACAGGCGGCACATCTGGGTACACATGCTAAGAACATGCACAGAAGGAGACTGATACACCCATGACATTCCCATGAGAAAGATCAGTTCTGTGCAAACCCCGTCCCTGTGCACACGTTTTGTCCGGCGCACGCGTAGGCAGCTGTTTTATTCTACAAGGCATGTGCAGTGTGCAGATATCCCATTCTCACCTGCGTTAGAATTAGGCCTCAGTCTTTATCAAATACAAAATGGCATGGCGTGGTGCATTGCTATCACGTCACAGGGGTAGAGCCACGAGCGGCAATACCCAAAGAGCAGACAAACTGGGCCTAAAGGAAGAGTTAGGAGTGACTGCACCTGGGCAAACCATACTGGAATACAAGGGGAGCAAATGCATTCATTTGTTTTTGCATACAGGGTAAATACTGGCTGACTGGCATGTAGCCCACATACTATATAGTAACAGCTTTGCTTTTGCACTGAAATGTAGAAATAAGCTAAGGTGAAAACTGGCCATTTTGTGTCCTGACCCTAAACCCCGCCCATTATGCTTAGCACAAGCTTAAACCATTATTAAATACAATGAAGAACAGAAAACATTTGAGTACATGTAATAATAATTTTAAGTATATTAGTAATTAGAAGAAAAACATAAAGAAACCGTTTTGTATTATACTGATGATACATATATACTGTGACTCCATAGCATAGCTGAGAGAAAATGTAACATCAAAGAGTTCTGCACTTAAAGTAAGTGCTGCACAAATGTATGGCCAGGCCAACCTTATCAGCAATACAGCACCATACCTCAGAAAGCATGGCATACTGCCCTCTCCTGGCCATTGTAATAGTCAGCAGGTCATATACTGCAGATGCATTTTGAAGGCTAACGGCCCGGTCTTCCTTCTGGTCTGGAGCTTGGCTGATAACACCATCTCTGTTAGCCTGTTAAGATAGAGACATGTCAAAGAGTGTGCCACTGATTTACCATAGAGACATGCCAGTCAGACTGTGCTACTTACTTACCATAGAGACATACTGTATCAGTCAGATTGTGCTACTGACTTACCATAGAGACCTATCAGTCAGATTGTGCTACTGACTTACCACAGAGATATGTCAAAGAGTGTGTCACTGATTTACCATAGAGACATGCCAGTCAGACTGTGCTACTAACTTACCATAGAGACATACTGTATCAGTCAGATTGTGCTACTGACTTACCATAGAGACCTATCAGTCAGATTGTGCTACTGACTTACCACAGAGATATATCAAAGAGTGTGCTACTGATTTACCATAGAGATAAGCCAATCAGTGAGTGTGCCACTGACTTACCATAGAGACATACCAGTCAGAGAGTATGCCGCTGACTTACCATAGAGACATGCCAGCCAGGGAGTGTGCTACTGACTTACCATAGAGACATGCACGTCAGAGAGTGTGTCGCTGACTTACTATAGAGACATGCCAGTCAGAAAGTGTGCTGCTGACTTATCATAGAGACATACCAGTCAGACAATGTATCACTGACTTACCATAGAGACATGCCAGCCAGAGAGTTTGCTACTGACTTTTCCAGAGTTTTATGTGCTCAATAAGAAACCCATCAATTAAAAAAATTACAACTGTTATCTAGCAAATATAATTTATTTAACTTCAAAATAGGTTGCTTACAGCATAGCCAAGCTATGATGTATCAGGACAATGAAAACAACTGCTTGTGCAATTGTAAAGCTCTGTGGCATATGCTGGTGCTACTGTATGTGAATGAGAACTAGCAGTTTTGGACCTGTCCCCGCTTCTCCTCTGGCCTCATCTGTAGAGCGTGTCCGGCTCCCACTGCACATGTCACGGATATTACAGCCCCCGCCCCTCCAGCACCCGGTCTGTTTGGTGCTCGTCCTGTCACGACCCCCTTGCGATATCCTACACCCACTCCCAATCCACAGAAAAAGTGTCCAGACAGCGGTCTACAAGCAAATAATTGGTTAAGTTAGTGGGGGAGGGGGATGAGTGGCCTTGCCAAGTCGGCTAGAGAAAGTGGCGATATAATGGGTGATCTTAGTGATCACTTTCGGATCAATCACTATGTAGACCATTAGGTGGCCATACAGTTTCACAGAGCATTTCTGAAAAATGCCTCCTGGATGTTCCCCATCTTATCAGTGTCTCTGCAGGCGGGTGCTAATGAGAGGCGTAACCTAACAACACTGTTGCTAAGTAACAGCTGTATTACAGTTACTGACAGTTGGTCTGACCTCTGACCTCTCCCACCAGCATCAGTGATGTCATTACCTGACACTACTGTTCCCACACCTACTCAGCATGTCAAACAGAACAGAATTATCCAATTTTATAGATAATTATAATAATAAAAATAAAATGAAGCTAAAACAAAACAGTAATGTATTGAGCTGGAATCGCAAACAGAGACGTGAAAGCCAATAAAAATTGACAACCTGCTCTAATCTTGTCCACCTCCCAAATATCTAACACTGTACATAATAACTAATTACTGCATATTTACTAAAACCCCTTTCACACCGCAGAGTCGGTCACACTCGGGATTTTGTACACGGGTGTTTCCTAGGCGCTCCCCAGCTGAGACCCCTTTCAGACTGGCGGCCCGACCCGACTTACTGCTGGGTTGGTGACGTCACCCACGACGTACAGTATCCCGAGGCGGTGCTTGGAGATGAGATGATCTTCAAGTACCCTCCTCTTCCTATGCTGTGAATGGGTGCGGCTTACCTGCTCGCACTGCACCGTTATTCAACAGCGCTCGTTACCTGGGTTGAAATACCGGGTCGCTCAACCCGGGTTTTTAACTGGCCTCTTTCAGACTGTGCCGCAAGCCGGGTGGCTGCGTGTTCACCGACGTCGTAGGTTTGTAAAACCAAATCATGTGCAGGTTAACATCTGTGGTGTTTTTGAAGTGACTTTTCTCATTCTGGCGCGTCTCAGTCACGCCGGGTGTCTCGCACAATATGGCATAAGGACAACCAGTAAGTGAGGACACAACTGGAGTGATCCATAAACAATAACACCCTATACTATACTGAAAGAAGAAGTCCAGAGCACACTTGCCTATTCTCATGATTTTTCGGCTAGTCCCCTGATCCACCGGTCCACTTATAACTTATTAGTGAAGTGGGGATTAATGACATGAAAAACCAGCCACTTAACGTGATGATTACCCCCCCCCCCCCCACACACACACACACACACACACACACACACACACACAAAGCCGCACAAATATATAGGGAGCTGTCCCCCCCCCCATGTCCATAGGACCCCATTATAAAATAACTTCCCATCCCATTTGGCAATAAACCCCCCAGTGGTGTTAAATTCTGAATATAGTACCCCCCTTCACACACACCCTTAGTAGCATATAAAAGCATGCTTTTAAACCACCACCTGTAGAAAGACCCTCTTTTTGCACTTAATGCAGAGCGCAGAGGAGTTTGTGTCAGTCCCCCATGTTGCAGCTGATCAGCCAACTTGTGCTGGGAGAGGAACTAGGCCCACCCCGCACTGTAATTCCCCGGCGCACGCGCTCCAGAATGCTGGCCGCACAGCATTCTGGGCCGCGATTCTGGCAGTGATGTCAACGGTCAGAGACTGCTGCCTCACTGCCGAGTCCAGGGCACACAGCGGGGGCAGCGCGTCGCATGTGATGTGACCTGCCCAGAAAACGTACTCCTGGCTGCAGATGCATCAAATGCAACCAAGCCAGGCCAGTGGTTAAGTGGCCAGCAGGACCTCCTTTCTCAGTAAATAGGGGTCCGAGCATTTGATGTGGTAGGTTGTATATTTTCCAAAATGCTATGCCATGTTGGGCTACCATATTATTCCAACTCATTTTATGCTTTTCATTCAAACACATTAAAAATAAATAAAATAAAATAAAAATGTATTTTTATTATGTGAAATTATGCGCAAAATCTTTTTGCAGTTTTGGAAAGGTGGGTTTTTGCAGAAGCAAGAACCACAAAGTATTGTCTGTTGATGATTAGAAGATAACAAATAACACAATTGCCTTTACAGTAGTTCACTTTCTTGCACTATCAATAAAATAACTTTTAGGCTATTTTGGGTAGACTGTTTTTTGCCATGAGAAGGATAAAAAAGCAGACTAATGCCATTTTCTGAAATGTAAAGTTTTCTGGAGGCATATACGGGTACTACATAAATAATGAATGATGTTGATGTTGCAATGGGGTGTGGATGATTAGATCGACAGTGTCTAGGTCAACAATGTTTAGGTCGACCACTATAGGTCGACAGTCACTAGGTCGACAGGGTAGGAAGGTCGACAGGGTTTCTAGGTCGACATGTGCTAGGTCGATAGGTCAAAAGATCGACATGAGTTGTTGTTGTTTTTTGGGTGTCGTTTTCTTCATAGAGTGACCGGGAACCCCAATTAGTGCACCGTGTCCCCGCGCTGCGCTCGCTTCGCTCGCCATGCCAATTGTAGTCCACGTGGATCGTTAAGTATGAAAAAGTTCAAAAGAAATAATAATTTGAAAAACTCATGTCGACCTTTTGACCTGTCGACCTAGCACACGTCACCCTAGAAACCCTGTCGACCTTCCAACCCTGTCGATCTAGTGACTGTCGAATTATAGTGGTCGATTTTAAACATTGTCGACCTAGACAGTGTCGATCTTCAGACCGGATCCCGTTGCAATGTGACCAGCCCAGAAAAGTAACAAAATAGGGTCAGCAAATATTGCGATTTTCTTTCCTGCAAAGGGAAACAGACCCCGTCTGTCACACCATGGCGACTCCGCTGTAATAAAGCACTACACCAGTGGTTCCCAAACTGTGTGCCGCGGCTCCCTGGGGTGCCTCGGGACACTTGCAGGGGTGCCTCGGGTTGGTGGTCCAGAACCAATTCAAATTCTGCATGGTCAATGTAAAAAGCAAAGCCAGTGTTAATGGCTGCCAATCATAAAATATATTGAGAATCAGAAGCAAATCTGGTCTTTCACCACATAAGTTACCCTAAGGATGACATATAAAGACAATTTACTTAATTTAATATTTCTTTCTAAATTTTTCAATAAGAAACTATTGGCTTAGGGGTGCCGTGAAAAAAAGTCTGATACTCTAGGGTGCCGTGATTCAAAAAAGTTTGGGAACCACTGCACTACACACTGGGCCTAATTCAGTAAGGAATCCTTTGGAGCGCATGCTGGGGGCCACCCATCACTGGGCAAGGCTGCCCAGTATGCTGACTGCTGCCTCCCCCCGTGTTCAACAAGCAGAAATTGCGAACGCATCGCAATTTCTGCTTGTTAGCAGAAACTGAGGATGGCTCCTGCTGGTCTGGATCATCACGCAGCCGGTGCGATCACGCACCTAACAAGCCCCCGTTCACGCCGCCCCCCTCCCACCGTTCGCGCCACAACGCTTCGTCTCCGCCATGGAAACCGAGCGTTGACGCCAACCCCCCACCCCACCCCCCCCCATGACCGCCTCTGCCTGATTGACAGGTAGAGGTGATCGCATTCTCTGCGGCATCCCCGCAGAAAGTGCGGGCGCATGCGTAGGGCGATCGTAATTATTCTGGTTGAATCGCAATTTGCGATCCAACTTGAATTAGTCCCACTATTATTATTAGTTTAAGGCACTAACGGGTTCTGCAGCACCGTACAAGGAATACTCAATGCATCCTTACTTTAGTATGCCCAGTGACATAATCAGAAAATCACAGCATTCAAGAATGGAGAACGAGAAGGAGAGTGACAAGAAAGCACCTGTCCTCCAATTGCTGGAGACAACACAATACTGCGGCAGTAATGGACTGGGTCCCACGGGAGAGCCGCTACTTGTATATGACATTTGTTGTGATAAATCAGAAGAGAAACCGACATAGACTGTGCTAATGTGACTAGTGGTTGTCGCATTAGTGCTTATCCCTGCTGTCTGGCAGCACTGAGCGTGCTCATTGTGTGGATGGGGTATGTCTGTGTATGGTAATGATAGGCTAATGTGCCCTCACCTCTGTTACTGTGCGCCTGTAGTAGGGATATTAGGTATTAAGCTCCATGGAGCAGCGGAACACGTACCCGAGAAAAGGTTTTATTCTGCCATGTGCAGAATACGATGGATATATATAAATAAAAAATAATAAAAGTTGCAGATAAAATTACCAGTCCACCTTTATATAAATTCCCAATATGTTATAGGTTTCATACGAAAGAGAACCCTGGATACTGTACCCCTGATGAAGAGCTTGGCTGGACTCTCTGGAACGCTGCCATTTTTATAACGGAATTCTTAAGTGAAACAAAAATCAGATATTTTGGATATATATATCTCCTACTGTATATATCTCCTGGCGCTTATTTCCTTGCTAATGATGGCTGCGATAATATTACTAGTATATAATAGTATTACTCTATAAGAAAGCGGAAACAGAGTTGATTAGAGCTGATGAGGTCGAAGTTCGTAGATAGTCTTACTTGTAAGTTTCTCCTCTGTTGATTGAGATAGAAATCACTGATGCCTATGGCAAATGTAATGTGTCTGCAAGCCAACTTTATATAAGAATGGATGACGGACCATAGATGGAGCTATTTGGTGCGGACGCAGCTCTGATCCATCTGTTTTCAAGGACTCAAATTTCAATTTCTCTTAGCATTCCGTTCACAGAATGGGAACATTAGGCAGCAGAGAATGACACTAGGACCCGATTCATATTTGTAAGTAAGGCAAAAAAGTAAGCATCTAAGTAAGTAAGGCAAAAAACTAAGCACACTGCAAGTGGGACAGATGCAACATGTGCAGAGAGAGTTAGATTTGGGTGGGGTGTGTTCAAACTGAAATCTAAATTGCAGTGAAAAATAAAGCTAACATCAGTGGGCTACATACAAAAGCAGCCAGTATTTACCCTGTACAGAAAACATATAAATGTATTTGCTCCCTTTGCATGGCAACATGGTTGCTTGTTTTTTTTTTGTTTCACAGAAGCTGGGCATATACTATACAATTATCTGGCAGACCATCTGTCCAATCTGGATGCTTGGAATGAAAGTCTGGTATTGGATGAGCAAATTACCTCCCAAACACTGCAAAAAACAGACAAAAATTGCTGTTCAGACAAATTGGTTAAATCACGGATTGAACCAATTTGTCTGAACAAGTTTTTGTCCGTATTCCAGTTATAGGATGATCCATAAGTTATATGACAAATGATAAAAGCTACTGCTCCAACCTTGACCAGAGTTGTGGACCTTATTCAGTAAGGATTGTAATTTCTGCTAAAAAGCACTTACTGCGATCAAATAGTTGCCGCCCAGAAATTGAGAAAAAATGCCCATTGCAGAAATTGCAAATGCATCGCAATATGCAGGCTGATCGCAAAACCATATGCAATTACAGGACCATCGAAGATTTTTCAGGCAAGGTCATCCACAATAGTGGTCATTGCTGACGTCAGAGGCCCTCCTTAAAAATGCCTGGGCACGCCTGCGTTTTTTCTGATACACCTAGAAAACGTCATGTTTCTGCCCAGAAACGATGGCTTCCTGTCAGTCAAACAGCGGCTGAATTGCGATCAAAATCTGTACGCAATTTCTGTTGTTATTTTGCTCGCGGAAGCGGAATCCCGGTGGGGGGCGATTGAAGCAAGCCCCTTGCGGGCTCGCTGTGTTTGCCACGCTGCGGGCTCGCCACGGTTTCTATTCCCACTCTATGGGTGTCATGGACGCCCAAGAGTAGAAAAAGTCCCTGTTGGTCGGCATGCCGACAGTTGGGATTGTGAGTCTGCTGACCGCCCGTCACATGACTACATCCCCCTAAATCTAGCTATACACGGACTAACTTTCCTCCAACCACCAACTGTACAACTTGTCAGTCCAGTACACCTAGCCAACTTTTTCCACAGACCAGCCAACTTCTGTCCAACGTATGACGTCACAGAAGTAGATGGACGTATGACCTCTTTTTCGTCTTTGCATGATGTGCTGTTTGGGGCCTAGTTTTTTAAGTGCCATCCTGTCTGCAACTGCAGTGCCACTCCTAGATGGGCCAGGTGTTTGTGCCGCACACTTGTTTCGCCTAGCTTAGTCATACAGCCACCTCATTGCACCTCTTTTTCTTCTTTGCATGATGTGCTGTTTGGGGCCTAGTTTTTTTAAGTGCCATCCTGTCTGCGACTGCAGTCCCACTCCTAGATGGGTCAGGTGTTTGTGCCGCACACTTGTTTCGCCTAGCTTAGTCATACAGCTACCTCATTGCACCTCTTTTTCTTCTTTGCATGATGTGCGGTTTGGGGCCTAGTTTTTTTAAGTGCCATCCTGTCTGCAACTGCAGTGCCACTCCTAGATAGGTTTTTAAAACATGCCTACTTCTGTATGTTTTGAGAGAGAAAAAATGTCTTTAAAAAAAGTTTTGTATGTTTATTTATCTATCTCAATAAAACTGGGCTATTTTTTTTCCAATGCTCATCCAAACATCTGTCAAAGTCAGAAAAATATCTCTATGCACACTACCATATTTGCACCTCACACAGGTCCGTGCTGCGCATGCGTACGCTCTCCCGTACGTGCGCATACTCACAGTCGCGGGCACCCGCAGGCGCATGGTATGCGTATTTACGGTAGAGTTTATGTGGTTGTAGCATGCGACTCAATCGTAACATATTTTCAGTAATAATGTATTTTGTAGATCATGGTCCCTTTGATAGATTCTGAAAGTTTGGTTAATATAGAATGTTTATGAACAGAGGAATCCCTCTTTGTTTGATACGAAGGGTCAGACAGGAGTAATACAGTGGTGTTTAGTATCCATCGGAAGAATATTTAATTAGAAATATTCCGGTGTTGGTTTGAAGCAGATCAATCGCTCGTGCGAATAGTTATGGACATAAGAAGTTTATGAACATTTACTTTATTTGCACTTTATTACCCATGCGGCGGGAAACCCAGTTTCCCTCCCACCTGAGCAGTTGGAAATAGTCACAGCCCACCTGTATGAATCAACCTATGACCTTTTGTTATAATGCAGAGCCGAATTCCTGTGTCCAATGAACAATGAGATTGTAGGGACCATTGAATTGTATTGTGTGTGGGGCATAAATAGCGGGCCGACCATATCCAACTTCACTCTCTTCAACGGTTCTCATTGCTGATAATCGGGAGCTGGATATCGAGGCGCATGCGATCGTTTCCCCTTGTGCGTAAGTTCTCTCTGTAATCATATTGTCTTACTGTGAGCCATTTCTCTCTCTCCCTCTCTTCTCTTTCTCTCGTATTTTCCCTTGATTAGACTTAATTGTATTGTATTGTATTTCCTGTATAGTTATCTGGTTAGTTGGTTTATGTTATATTGTAGTGTATGCTTTGTACTGTGATTCTTTTTGCAAGTATAATAGTCATAATACATATAATAGGTTTCGGACCCTAAGCCCAGGTATCTGTGTATTCTTTTTAGTGTTAAGTATTCCCTGAGCATCGGTGACGCTCAAGCAGCTTTGTAGTTAATCAGGTTACACAAAGTTGCACTTACACTTTGTCTCTACACTAAGGTTTGCTGTGTATTTCATTGCCAAAGGTATAGATATAAAGGTTTAACGTTGTGAGCGCCGCTACGCTATAGCGAATCATTACGATAGTCAACAGCCAATAGCGTGCCTGCCTGTGATCACTTGGCCGTGAGTGAACGTGACGCCTGAGCGTCTCGATCACGGCTAAGCGATCGATACGCAACTTGCGTACCCTTACGGTACTTCTTACGTAGATAGCGTACAGTGTTCTAAGACCTCATATTGGGTTATATATACGATAAATATTTAGCTTTATCAATTGGCGGCTCGTCCTGTCCTTCACATATCTGCACTAGGTAGATCAGCAGACATTATCCCTCAGCAAAGGGCGGGAGGTTGTCTCGTAGTGCTGACGGGATAAGCGTCTGCTTCGCTTAGATAAAAGAGTGCTGAAGGAATCCGGGAACCGGAGGTAAGAACAAAACGCTAGTGTCTTTTAAAACTGTTTATTTTTCTGTCTTGCGTACACACGCACGCACACATATATATATCTGCATTTCTTTTTCTTTTTTTCATTTTCGTATATCACTCTCCTGTCTGCCAGTTTTTATAGTTGATAGAAGTGCTAAAAGAGATTTGCCGTTATTTCATAGTTTAAGAGTAATATAGTTAAAAGATAGACAAACACACAGTTTTGCCTAGGAGATAAGGCGAAGTCAGTGTGGTGTGTGGTAGATGACCAGGGATCATCTACATTGATAAAAATATAAATTGTGTTACGGTGGATCTTTGCTTTGCGTACACGTGTCCCTAACAAAAGACTTGTGTACGCAATCCAAAGGCAGACGCACGCAGCGTACATTACGCAACGGAGCGTCCGGTTACGCCCACGTAGCTCAAGTCACGATAAGTTGATTTTTAACGCAACGCGATAAGTAACGCAAAGCGGTAAATAGCGCCACAGGCGATAAATAACGCAAGTCTATTTTTGGAAATCTGAAATTTAAATTAACAGATCCTGCTTCTAATTGGTAACACAGCTGGGCTAAAGAAAAATTTCTGCGCAGAAATAGAAATAGAAGCAAAAGTGTACATGTGATGAGTGAGTGTTTTTGTATTACATAAGTTTATATAACTTAGAGGTTGAACCAAAAAAAGAAAAGTCGAGTACTCGTGAGGGACATACGTGTAAGTGACGTGCACGGTGGCTAGGGAGGCATCTCTGGTTAAATATACAATTTTGAGCATTAGAGTATAGCGGACCAGTATAGAACAAGACCAGGAGGTCAGACCAGGAGGTCGTACAGAACAAGACCAGGAGGTCATAGTAGACCAGCAGGTCCAGGTACAGTAAACAGGGAAGTCCGCTATACAGTTCAGAGGCACAACACCAAAGGAAGGGTTGGTGCAAGACCCATATAGGCCGTACAAGCTCTGGCTGAAGGAATTCGCAGTCGTAAGTTTCGATTCCATTGGTCTTTCCGTACATAAGCTTAGTTGTTTGTGTACTGAACGACTGGACCGCACGTAATTGTGTACAGTAGTTAGTAATCTGACCTAGTACCATTAGAGTAAAGGGGTCACAAACGCTATTTGTACATTCTGACGTGATTTGTGTAATTTTTTATTTTTTCAAGAAGGGAAGTTTCGCTGGTCACTCAGGAACTATCTGACAACCTCACCTTTACTGGAAAGAGTAAGTGTTCTGCGGATAACCCTCGCATGTTCCAGTAAACAAAGGTTTTTATAGGTGCCCTGGGTCGAGTGCGCCAGCACCATATCGGTGTGATCAGGTCGCATTGGTCGGCGTGGGCGAGTGAGTGGGGTACTCGGTAAACCGCCACCGTCAGCCTATTGTGAACAATCTGGTTTTCTGTAAGGGTTCGCTGAAGACCTTGATATAGAGATCAGAGGTAGAGCAAGCAACGCCTGCAGAGTTATGGGGGCCAGTTGTTCAGGTAGGGGGCGATCAACCTCGGTTCGGGTTGATCCTGTAAACCGTCCAGTAGGATCGGCCAGGTACGTAATGTGTGAGAAATATGGAAGTCACACAGAGGTTTTATGTGATGAATGGGAGAGAATGACGGTACAAGACCGGGAGAAATTCCCAAGAATAGGTAGCTTCAGCCCAGAAGTGTTACAAAATTTAAGGAGGAGGATATGTCTCATAAAATCAACAAAGAGACGAATCCAGCATTATGATTATTTACAGTTGTGGCAACAGGAAGGTGAGCTACAGAGAGGTTTGGCTCAGGCGGCGGGATCTGGCTCTAACAGAAAACTGATTGCCACGGCCCCGCCGCCACCATACATATCAGTAGAGAAGTTGATTGCGGAGAAGGACGCACTAAGGTGTAACGCACAATCACTTAGTAACTGTGTAAATGTTAATGATAATGTTAACCCATTAACCCATACAAGTATTAACCCGTGCAAGTTGTACCCTGTTTTGAACTTTCCTCAGGAGTGTGATCAAGAGGACGAATCGGCAACGATTTCAGCGCTCTCTCTAGCAGCCACCATAGCAGAGACCACAGTAGGCACAGCTCCACCCACGAGATTAGTAAAGGCCCCTAGCGGAGGGACAGGTGAGGTCGTATCAACTGGTAAGTACGGCACCATGCATTATGCTGAAACTATTTCACCACAGCCTGTAGAATCTACACAGAATGAGGTTGTTAGAATCACACCTGTTAGAGTAATAGCAGTGCCAAATGGGAAAACAGACGCATCAGGAGCCACTCCCATAAGGAACATTGCCATGTACAGCCCATTTTCCCGAATGGAATTAAGGACCATAGTGTCTGAATTCCCTGACCCTAGAAAAGATTTAGTTGCCAGCCAAAAATACATCACAGACTTAGGAAACACTTTAGAGCCCAATAATAAAGATTGGCAGATATTGCTAAGAGCTTGTTTACCCTCCAATGTCGACTCAGCTCAATTTTTAGCTGATTGTGGACTAGATCTGGATGTACCTCTTACAGATGTGTACAACAAAGATAACGTAAAAAGGATAAACTTACAGTTAAAGGAGCATTTCCCAGCAGTTGTTAAATGGAACAAAATATTTTCCATTAAACAAAAAGAGTCAGAAACAGCTGCAGAATATTTTCACCGGGCACTATTAGAAATGGCAAAGTACACTGGTATAGAGGACATTAGGACAAATCCAAACCATCAAGAAGTAGCAGTATCTGTACTAATGGATGGTTTGAAGGAAACATTAAAGGCAAGGGTACAGACCACGCAACCATGTTGGCGAGGTCTGTCAGTGTCCACTTTGAGAGAGGCTGCTATTGATCACGACCGAAACATCACCAGACACAGGGAGTCGCAGAGTGATAAGCTAATGTCGGTAAGTATACAGGCCCTGACCACAAAGCAGCCTGCGTATGTACCACCAAACCCTGTGGGTAAGTCAACTATTGTAACATGTTATTCTTGTCAAAGACAGGGACACTATGCACGAGATTGTAGAGTAAAGAATCCACGAAACTCATACCAAACCCCTAGACAACGACACGACACACGACATTGGGAGCAAGGTCCGCAGAAACGGAGTTATGAGCCACATACAGGGGAAACAAAAAGATATCCCCCAAACAGAGACTGGCATGCCTCTGGTAGTTCCCAACTATCTCCCTCACAAGTAGTTGCTGCCAGCGGGATTCAGGGAGGACACCATACCCAATAGGGGTGTGGCCATACCTGTAATCTGCAGCCAGTAAAATTAATTGCCAATCTTGGAAGTGAACCCGAGATCGCAATTAATGTAGCTGGTAAAACTTTAAACTTTCTTGTAGACACAGGGGCGGCCAAGTCAGTGATAAATTCGACAGTGGGCATGAGAACCACTGGTAGGACAATTCCAGCCATGGGAGTAACAGGAGTAGTCCAGCACTACCCTGTTAGCAAACCAGCCGAGATTACAATAGGGCCTTTGCATACCAAGCATTCCTTTTTGCTGGCTGCATCGGCACCAACCAATCTCCTGGGAAGAGACTTACTGTGTAAAATGGGGTGCGTCATTTATTGTACTCCTGAAGGTGTATTCTTGGACATACCTGAGAATCACGCTCAGGAAGTGCGAGACATGTTAGACTCCCCGTCAAAATTAATGTCACATACCATTATGACAAATAGGAATCCATCCCAAGTAGAAGAGATGACCTCTCAGATACCAGAGTCACTTTGGACAAAAGACGGACAGGACACTGGATTAATGGCAAACGTAGCTCCAGTAGTTGTACAAGTAAAAGATGGTAGGATAGCTCCAAAAATCCCACAGTACCCTCTGAAGCCAGAGGTGGAGTTAGGAGTTTACCCAGTAATAGAGCGCTTGCTACAACAGGGCATTCTGGTAAGAACGTCCAGCACTGCCAATAGTCCCATCTTCCCTGTTAAAAAGAGTGGGGGGAGGGGTTACAGACTAGTGCAGGATCTAAGGGGGATTAACAAAATAGTTGAGAGTCAGTTCCCCGTAGTGCCAAATCCAGCTGTCATCCTAATGCAAATCCCTCCCACTGCCAAATTTTTCACTGTTATTGACCTCTGCTCCGCTTTCTTTTCGGTACCTCTGCACCCTGACAGCCAATATTTGTTTGCATTCACATACAGAGGAGTCCAATACACGTGGACTCGATTACCCCAAGGTTTCATAGATAGTCCAAGTATATTTTCCCAGGCTTTGCATGATTGTTTACAGTCTTTCCAACCAGACAGTGGATCAGTATTGATACAGTATGTGGACGATTTATTACTGTGTTCAGATTCACTGGAAGCATCTCTGAAGGATACGAAACAGCTCCTGTTTCATCTTTCAGACACCGGACACAAGGTGTCCAAAGACAAGTTGCAATTATGCCAAACTAAGGTAAAATATTTGGGACACTGTCTAACACAAGGACTGAGACACCTGACCGCTGATAGAATCCAAGCAATTAGAGACATGACTCTGCCACAAACCCAGCAACAGATCAGAACGTTTTTAGGAATGTGTGGGTATTGCCGTAATTGGATCCCAGGGTTTTCCATTTTAGCGTTACCTTTGCAGGAAATGGTCTCCTCAAACAAACCTGATAGGATTTCGCATACAGACGAGTCCGAAACAGCATTTGAGAGACTCAAACAGTGCCTAACGCAGGCACCAGCACTAGGTATGCCAGACTATGGGAAACCCTTTGAACTATACGGAACAGAAAATGCTGGTTGCGCGGCAGGAGTACTAACCCAAAAACACGGTGATGCCAGCAGGCCAGTTGCATACTACAGCGCTCAGCTAGACACGGTAGCGCGATCCCTCCCCACATGCTTGCGAAGCGTTGCTGCGATAGCATTGCTAGTGACAAAAAGCGAAGATGTCGTGCTAGGCCACAACCTCACAATCCATACGCCACATGCAGTATCAGCCTTATTGAATTCTGCCCAAACCAGACACGTCTCATCAGCGAGATTTACAAGATGGGAATTGGCACTAATGGCCCCCGTAAACATCACCATAAGGAGATGCAGTGCATTAAATCCTGCAACATATCTCCCAGGTGTGCCTGGTCAGGCACAAAGGGTGGAAGGTGAGAGTGATGGGGAAGGAGGATTTAATACAAAGGAAGATACACATGATTGTATGGAATATTTGACCCAAAATTTTACCGCAAGGCCTGACATCAGTGACAACCCACTGGAAGATGCAGAACTCACGTTCTACACGGACGGTAGTTGTCATAGACAGTCAGACTCGGGAGACTTGTGTACTGGATACGCAGTCGTAGATGACCAAGACACCATAGAAGCGGAACCGCTAGGCCCACCTCACTCAGCCCAGGTTGCTGAACTGGTCGCCCTAACCAGAGCATGTGAATTGGCTAAGGGTAAGTCAGCCAATATCTACACCGATTCTAGATACGCATTCGGGGTAGTCCATGATTTCGGAGCCCTATGGCGTCTCAGAAATTTCATGACGGCAGCTGGTACACCGGTAGCGCATGCAGCTCACATAAAAAGGCTTCTAACAGCGATACAGGAACCCGACAGAGTGGCTGTTATCAAATGTAAAGCACACACATATAGCCAAGACCCGGTATCACTTGGTAACAGCCGAGCAGACGAAGCTGCTAAGTTAGCAGCTGCTACCCCCATACAGACAGACACCACACAATTGATGGTATTTAATACCATTAACACACAGAAGTTGTGTGAAATGCAAAATTTGTGTTCCACACAGGAAAAGGCAGTCTGGAAGGCAAAGGGATGTGGCCAGGAGTCCTCAGGACTCTGGACGGATGGACATGGTAAACCAGTGGCCCCCAGAGCATATCTTCCATGTCTGGCTGAAGCAGCTCACGGGCTGACTCATCTAGGCAGGGAGGGAATGTGCAAATTGGTAAGAGCCTATTGGTGCGCCCCAGGATTCTCCTCTCATGCAGGTAAAAGAGCAATGTCATGCCTTACCTGTTTGAGAAAGAATATTGGAAAGGCAATACCTACAGAACCATCCCATATCCCACCTGCCGGCGGCCCTTTCCAGGTAATACAAATTGATTTTATACAATTACCCCCTTGTCGGAATTTGAAATATGTACTTGTTTGTATAGATGTTTTCTCGAATTGGGTCGAAGCATTTCCTGCAGCTACAAATACCGCTATGTTTACAGCTAAGAAAATTGTGCAGGAATTTGTATGTAGATATGGTATCCCTAGAATAATCGAAAGTGATAGGGGTACCCATTTTACAGGTGATGTCTTTCAAGGAATGTGTAAGTTGATGGGAATTGATAGCAAGCTGCACACTCCGTACCGTCCACAGGCGAGTGCGAAGGTCGAAAGAGTGAACAGCACTATTAAAAATAAATTGAGTAAAGTGATGGCAGAGACAGGATTGACATGGCCAGAAGCTTTACCCATTGTACTGTACAGTATCAGAACCACTCCCAGGTCCCCTCTTAATCTGTCCCCCTTTGAAATCTTATTTGGTCGACAACCGCATGTCATGATTAACCCTCAGGATGATTTGAAATGTAACAATGAAGTAACTGTAAAGTACTTGATTAACATGAGTAAACAGTTAAGGAATCAAAATGATAATCTAAAGTTGGTGATTCCTGATCTACCTGATAGTAATTGTCATGACATTGAACCTGGGGATTATGTAATGATACGGAATTTTCTACGCTCAGGTTGCCTTATTGACAGATGGGAAGGACCATACCAGGTCTTATTGACTAGCACTACAGCATTGAAAGTTGCTGAGAGAGAGACTTGGGTCCATTCATCCCACTGCAAGAAGGTTGCTGATCCAGAGAAGTCCCGTGATAAGGAACAGACGGTAGAGGTTGTATCACTGGAGTGTCTGTTCCAGGAGGACTGAGGCGGCACCTGAGCCTTGAAGACCGAAAGCTGTTGTCAACTCCCCACTCCCTTTTATTGTTTTCTCCACTTCCCATCCCCTCTCCCTCAAATTTATTTTTCCTCCTTCTCATTCTTCTCCGTTTCCTCCTATAAGATGGACTTGCCCCAAGAGACTGTGATCCGGATTCTCCTGTTGACCATGATGTTGACCAGAACAGTCTGTTCCGGCGAGAGTACCATGGAGGTCGATAGAGGTTCTGGAATGGGTTCTGATGATAAAGATGGAGGCGTAGTTTTCCAAGATCAACCTAACCAACAAGCAAAGGCGAGTATCAGAAAACGATCCGATAGCATTGATCATAGAAGAAATTGTGACGGATTGTTAGCTGAAGAAAACTGTATCTGTAGGCTCTGTAACAATGTCATTGAGGATGGGTGCATAAAGAAATGCCAATCCAGTTTTAATATCCATATGGACCGGCATCCATTGAGTGATTATCACTCCTTAGTGGGTAATGTATTAAACAAAACAGATTGTTGGGTATGCTCTCAAGTACCTCAAGGTCATAGCAAATCAGGGCTAGTGCCATTTCCTTTAACGATAGGGGAGGTACTTGAGTTAAATGGTGGGAGACCGGTGGACAGGAGGTTTAATATCTCCAGCCCTCCTAGTTTGAAGCTCCACCAATACCACGTGGATAGGTCCCTATTATGTTTTAACATCTCCAATCCCAGAAAGCCGGGAAATTGTGAAGTGTCATGGAGTAACCACACCATGACCTTTTCACATAGAGCAGATAGAATGCCTACAGATACAGAGCTTGTACGCCACATAGCCAGTAGAGGAAAATCTTTCCGGTATAGATACACCTTAGGAAATAGGATTACTAGAGTTGGAGAAGTATCACCAGGATACTGTGCACATATCGTACAACCTGATACGTGCATTAAGCAGATGGAAGAATTAGGGTTAGGAGATTTCACCTGGAAGGTGTGTAATATGGTTATGTCCTTCTCCGTCCCATATGTTCTCCCCGATGATGCATATTTCATATGCGGGAGAAAGGCGTACAAGTGGCTTGCCCCAAACTCTGAAGGATTGTGTTATATTGGAAAAGTATTGCCTGAAGTAATGACTGTAACACATGACAAAATGAAAGACATACACCGTGGTGCCCAAGCTCCTTATACTCACACCCATTACGAGCACGTTGTTAAAAGGCACCTGATAGAGAAGACAGAGCATCCGGCCTCTGATCTGATAAGTGAATCCACCGGGATTCAATTCTTAATCGCGTTAGATTTCACCCGCACCGCTAGAGGAGTGCTAAATTATAAATACATATCGGCGCTCGCAAATTTGTTAGATAATATCACTGAAATGTATGATGACACGTTTAGATATACGGGAAGGGAACTTCAAGCTTATAAAACAGAACTGGTGCAGCATAGAATGGTTCTTAATTACCTCACAGCAGTGACAGGCGGATATTGTGTTACATTAGCAACACAGTACGGCGTGAAGTGTTGCACGTATATCACGAATAGCACAGAGGATCCGGTCGAGGTCATAGACCAAAAGATGGACGATATTCTCCAATTGAAGTGGGAATTTCGCCGAAAACACAATCTCACTCTTGCTGCTGTAGGTAATGAGCTGACTGGTTGGGTGTCATGGTTGAACCCGCGAAATTGGTTCTCCGGTTTGGGAGACTGGGCTCAAGGAGTCATAATGGATGTTGGGAAGTTTCTACTATGTATCTTAGGTGTCGTTATATCGATTGGATTGATATTTAGATGCGGGCAGGCTTTAATGAGGTGCAAACAAAGTACCAGAGTGATGAGTTTGAGGAGTGAGGAAACTGTAATTAACCTGGATTTGATTTATGACCCAATGATAAAAACAATGATGTGATGAAAATGCGATTTCTACGGTCCGTTTCTTTCACCTGTTTTTCTGCTTTTCTCCAAGATAAAAAGACCCCCTTGGACGAGGAAGTCGACGAGACGCTATACAGACAACAGATAGACCAAAGAAGAAGTTTTGACCACTTGAGATATGGACACTTGATGAACTTTGCCATGGATCCCCAGTTTCCCTAGAATTCTTAAACTTACGCTAGCCCAACATTTTTTTGTAAATCTAATGGCATTGACAAAGCTTATTGCTCACGCCTAATGAGCAAAACAGCGCAAACAGCGCAAAGAAGACGACTTTCAACTGATACCGAACAAAACTTCAACCGACAGATGTACATTAACCTGACATAGAATACCACCGCATTTACCGTAATTATGTCTTTTCTTCATTTCTACAACCCTCAGGTAATGACACACATAGTATAGGGAATACAGGCACAGATATCAGCAATCACATATTCCCCCATTCATGTATCATCAACTAAAATGTGCTCCCCATTTTGTTCAAAATCCGAAAAGAGCTCGGTAAAGTTTGACAGCCCATCCACAGACCCGTACCACGGGATAAGAAGGAATTCAAATGTATACTTCGCAATACCTCGAAGCTTGATTTACAACACGTACGGCACGATGATACATGACCCCCCAAACACGGATTCATACACACATGCTTCTGCTATCTCACTAGGTCATACCCTCTTCACACCTACTCCTCTCTCCTCCCTTACCCAACCATGGAAATGAATTAACCCCTAACATATATTTTTCTCCTTTTGAAATGTTTTCAGGAAGTGGCAGTTATTATTGACTGCCAAAGGGTGGACTGTCAAAGTCAGAAAAATATCTCTATGCACACTACCATATTTGCACCTCACACAGGTCCGTGCTGCGCATGCGTACGCTCTCCCGTACGTGCGCATACTCACAGTCGCGGGCACCCGCAGGCGCATGGTATGCGTATTTACGGTAGAGTTTATGTGGTTGTAGCATGCGACTCAATCGTAACATATTTTCAGTAATAATGTATTTTGTAGATCATGGTCCCTTTGATAGATTCTGAAAGTTTGGTTAATATAGAATGTTTATGAACAGAGGAATCCCTCTTTGTTTGATACGAAGGGTCAGACAGGAGTAATACAGTGGTGTTTAGTATCCATCGGAAGAATATTTAATTAGAAATATTCCGGTGTTGGTTTGAAGCAGATCAATCGCTCGTGCGAATAGTTATGGACATAAGAAGTTTATGAACATTTACTTTATTTGCACTTTATTACCCATGCGGCGGGAAACCCAGTTTCCCTCCCACCTGAGCAGTTGGAAATAGTCACAGCCCACCTGTATGAATCAACCTATGACCTTTTGTTATAATGCAGAGCCGAATTCCTGTGTCCAATGAACAATGAGATTGTAGGGACCATTGAATTGTATTGTGTGTGGGGCATAAATAGCGGGCCGACCATATCCAACTTCACTCTCTTCAACGGTTCTCATTGCTGATAATCGGGAGCTGGATATCGAGGCGCATGCGATCGTTTCCCCTTGTGCGTAAGTTCTCTCCGTAATCATATTGTCTTACTGTGAGCCATTTCTCTCTCTCCCTCTCTTCTCTTTCTCTCGTATTTTCCCTTGATTAGACTTAATTGTATTGTATTGTATTTCCTGTATAGTTATCTGGTTAGTTGGTTTATGTTATATTGTAGTGTATGCTTTGTACTGTGATTCTTTTTGCAAGTATAATAGTCATAATACATATAATAGGTTTCGGACCCTAAGCCCAGGTATCTGTGTATTCTTTTTAGTGTTAAGTATTCCCTGAGCATCGGTGACGCTCAAGCAGCTTTGTAGTTAATCAGGTTACACAAAGTTGCACTTACACTTTGTCTCTACACTAAGGTTTGCTGTGTATTTCATTGCCAAAGGTATAGATATAAAGGTTTAACGTTGTGAGCGTCTGCATCGCTGGTGATCTCCTCGTGGTCCCGAGCGCCGCTACGCTATAGCGAATCATTACGATAGTCAACAGCCAATAGCGTGCCTGCCTGTGATCACTTGGCCGTGAGTGAACGTGACGCCTGAGCGTCTCGATCACGGCTAAGCGATCGATACGCAACTTGCGTACCCTTACGGTACTTCTTACGTAGATAGCGTACAGTGTTCTAAGACCTCATATTGGGTTATATATACGATAAATATTTAGCTTTATCACATCCATAAAAGATGGTCAGCTGTGAGGACGAGTGGATGAGCCTCAAATAAATTGTTTGAGGCCAGACTTGGTGTGTTCTGGGGGCACACGTGCACTTACAGTGTCCATATTCCGGTGGTGAGGTACTTCGTTGGTTGGTAGGGTGGGTAAGTGTGGACACGCAGGCAACTAGATCGGCAGGCTTCAGTGTGGGCTTGGTGTTTCTTGGTTCGCAGGAGGAAAGAATGCAGACCTTGGTGTGTTGGGGGGCGCATGCGCAGTGTATCGGCGAGCACGCCTCCGGTGTCCATGTCCAGATGGCGATTTAGGTACGTGTTTGGGTAAGTGGAAGTAGGCATGCATCCAGATGGAAGCAGGCATGGGGGTAAGTTCTTACCCTGCTAGGGTGTCTGGTGGGGAAGGGTCCAGAGTTTTGCTCTTCACCAATCAGCAGCTGCTCACACTGACGATTAATGATGTCAGCGCTCTGTCTAGAGTATGTGACATCATCAGTGGGAGTCACCAGGTCTTTGCACACAGGTAACAGCAGTAGTGGATCTTGCTATGAGGGAAACCAGATCCCTCTGCCATCAGATAAGGCAGCAGGTTGGAACCAGCTGGGGTAAGAGGGTTTGGGGCACATGTGGCAATGGGAGATTGAGTTGAAACCTGGCATTTAGGCCAAATAGCTTAATATTTACAAAAAATAAATAAATGTAAAACTAAAAATAACCATCACTCATATATTTGAGATAAATGATTCTTTTATATTGAGGAGCCACATTCACATTACCTTACAGGTACTGTAATATGTATAGTAACAATGACACTTAGCATATCATACGTACAGTAAATGTAAGATGATATATCATAGGAACGCCGCAGAGCAATAAACCAATAGACAAGGTAGGGTGCGGACAAGGGGAATAGGTAGGGTTTCTTACGAAGGGGGAGGTGTATCAAGCCCTGGAGAGAGATAAAGTGAAGAAGTTGTGCAAAGCAACCAATCAAGTTTCTGCCATTTATCAAGCACAGTCTTTGAAATGACAGTCACTGATTGGTTGCTTTGGGCAGCAACTTCACTCCAAGGCTTGATACATCTCCCCTTGTATCTTGTCAAGTAAGCAGAGGTGAGTAACAGGGAGCGGAAGGGAGTTCACGACTTTTGGGAGAGATTTATCAAAGCCTGAAGAGAGAGAAAGTATCAACCAATCATCCCCTGACGTTTTAATTAGAAGCTGATTAGTATCTCTCTCCCCTTATGATACATCTCCCCTCATGAGCTTGTACCTAACATAATGACGAGTCAGAGTCGCTGAATGGAACTAGGAGACAAGAGACAAGGAGCACTAGTGGTCTACAAACTAGGAGATGTATTCGACCAACGATAATATCGATGGTCGATTCAGCCTACACACTGGAAGATATCGATGGTCAATTTGAGCGATATGAGTACATAAATCTATATCGTCCAAATTGACTGGCATGTATTAACGATGATCGATCAACAATGAACGTGCACTCGCATCGTGCACTCGCATCGTTCATCGTTGATGCAACAACACTGAAAGATATGAACGATTTATCGTTCAGTTATGAACGATATCGTTCATATCTTTCAAGATATCTATAGATTGCAAGCAGGGCCTTCCTACCTCTATAACTGTGTTTCCAATTGTAAAGCGCAACGGAATTTGTTGCGCTATAAAAGAAACTGTTAATAAATAAATAATAAATAAGATATCGCCCAGCGTGTAGGCCCCATACCAAACATATAAAAATACAGTTTTACACTATGTCCTATTAGAGAAAACTGAAATTGTTAGGCTTAAACCCTTCCATTAAACACTGTAACATTATCTAAGATACAATATTTTCTTAGAATGCATATAACAGTAATCCTATTGCACTTATTGTCAGATTGACTGATTGATTGCCTGAACAACTGCCTTGGTGATAATGCTCTTTGTAAATAACACATAGAAACACTGGCTGATCCTAGGCAGAGAGAAAAGCTTTGCATTATACGTCTCTTCCATGATTACACTATAACATGATTACTCAGTGTGATACGCTACAACGGAGACATTTGGTAATCTATTACTGGTCACAAAATTGTACTCAAGCACTGCTAAGTGCAACATTTATACATAGCAAACATATGTGCTTCTAAATATATCTCCACGGTGATGCTTCTGCTAGCAGGATCCTGTGTGCACTGGGGAAAGCACTGACAATTCCCCCCCTTCTGCCATACTGTGTGATTCTTGCTACTGTCACACCTCAGAAAGGCATATAGGGGGTCATTCCGAGTTGATCGTAGCTGTACTAAATTTAGCACAGCTACGATCATCTTCCCTGACATGCGGGAGGACACCCAGCACAGGGCTAGTCCGCCTGCATGTCATTCCGCTTCCCCCCTCCCCCTCGCACAAATACAAAAGCATTGCGCTTTTGTATTTGTGGAGTAACTCCCGGCCAGCGCAGCTCCTGCGGCAGGCCGGGAGTTGATCGTCGCTGCCAATGGCCGCAGCGGCTGTGTGAGACGTTACGCAGCCGCAGTGGCCTCCCCCCCCCCAACAGTCCAGCCACAGATGCGTTGGCCGGACCGCGCCCCTTAAACGGCGGCGTTAAGCCACCTCCCGCCCAGCGACCGCCTCTGCCTGTCAATGAGGCAGAGGCGATCGCTACTGAACGACGGCTCCGGCATGCGCAATTCCAACCCGATCGCTGCGATAAACAGGGAGTTGATCGTCGCATCCACAAATCAGTGATGTGATCGCAATGCATCACTGTCGGGTATTTGCACGCTGGGCGGCCTTGCCCTGTGCTCTGCGGCACCCAGCATGCCATCGCAGCCAGTTACAGTTTTGCTAAAAGCGCTGAAGCTGAATGAGGGCCACAGTACGCAAACGATGTATTGTTTGCACTTATTCTGTTCTGCATCTCAGCAGGAAACTTCTAGTGACACTGCGGAAGTGACTGCATCACGCAGCTATTAAATACGATCAATACAAAGTGCTTACATTACAATGTAGTTTTCGTATATTTAGAAGTTTGAATAACTGTATGCTCATGACTTCTTTTAATCAGCATAAGAAAAGATTTTCAGATCCATTAAATAAGGAATTGAAGTTTAGTTAGATGTATTGTTTACAGTCCTACCCCAACATTCCCATGATACTGGAACACAAAGGACTTTCTAGAGAGATAAGGGGGGTACACACGGAGAGATCCGTGTTTAAAATCTAAGCAATCTGACTAGATTGTTTAGATTTTAAGCACAAATCTGCCGTGTATGCCCCCCATCGATAGCGATGCGCGACCCCGTGCATCGCTATCGCCGGTGCTAGATTGAGCCTGCATGCACGCTCAATCTAGCAGGTCTCTCACTTCACCGTTGTGTGGAGTGAGCGGCCCCCCTGTCCGTCCGTCCCCTCGCTCAGCACATTGCGCTGTGCTGAGCGAGGGGAGAGATGTGTGCTGAGTGGTCTGTGTTAAGATCGCTCAGCACACATCTCTCCCGTCAGTACCCCCCTATACTCTACAAGAGAAGCCCTGAGGCAATATATGTGGCAGGACAGTACTCATTCCGGAGGACAAAGACCAAAGTATGTGACCTATCACACATCGAGTACTTGGGATGTCCAGACCCTTCAACCTATGAATGATGACCTCTATTGTATAGCTTGTTTTTTTACAATTGTGATGTCATAGCCTTGTATATTCTGAAATAAATAAAACTGTGAATTGGGACCCTGAAGATCACAGAGCGTTGAAGTCTAGGACAGAAATGTTGATACACTTGCGTATTGTATTGGCGGTACTTACATTTTAATATTATGGAATAAATAACTTTTTGTGCTTGGAGACTACATGTTCAGATTGGACTACATCTTTTGTGACTAAGGGGGTCATTCCGAGTTGTTCGCTCGTTATTTTTTTCTCGCAACGGAGCGATTAGTCGCTAATGCGCATGCGCAATGTCCGCAGTGCAACTGCGCCAAGTAAATTTGCTATGCAGTTAGGAATTTTACTCACGGCATTACGAGGTTTTTTCTTCGTTCTGGTGATCGTAATGTGATTGACAGGAAGTGGGTGTTTCTGGGCGGAAACTGGCCGTTTTATGGGTGTGTGTGAAAAAACGCTACCGTTTCTGGGAAAAACGCGGGAGTGGCTGGAGAAACGGAGGAGTGTCTTGGTGTGTTTGTGACGTCAAACCAGGAACGACAAGCACTGAACTGATCGCACTGGCAGAGTAAGTCTCGAGCTACTCAGAAACTGCACAGAGAAGTCTTTTCGCAATATTGCGAATCTTTCATTCGCAATTTTACTATGCTAAGATTCACTCCCAGTAGGCGGCGGCTTAGCGTGTGCAAAGCTGCTAAAAGCAGCTAACGAGCTAACAACTCGGAATGAGGGCCATTAGCCAGCAAATCTAAACTGGGTCGGTCCCATTCATTAGGTATTTTTGCAAAACTATTTACAATGCAACGGATTCATTCATGCCTTATGCTGCAGGAGAATAGTGAGCGTAAGCGTACTGTAAATGACAGTTCAGCCATACCGTCAGGCACGTGAGGGCCTGCTCCCCCTGCTCCAGAATCTCCCACTGGTGGTGTGTGCTACCAATATGCAATACAGAAACACCTCGCCTATATTTAGGTTACCAGTCCATAACGCAGATGTGGACACATATACATGACACATGCTAAACGGCTTCACTGCAATTACGCTGCGTTCACACCAGCAAATATTACTCTGCAGACGAGCAGTGTACTTGTGCATGACCTGGACTGCAGCCACGCAGCACGTGTCACTTGGATGTGTCTGGATTTCGTATCAAGAGTGGAAGCCACGCTGTTGAATGACATAAAAATAATAATCTTTTCGGCTGTGCCCTTGTGGCTTACCATTGATTCGCTGATCAAGAGAAGCAGTAGAGCCTCCTCAATGTTGTCCTTCGGGCAATACAGGCTAAAAACAGACACAAGAGGAGAATGAGGTTATATGCTGGGCTCTAAACGAGTGTAACATTGACAGAGCAGTAACAGAAAGCAGGACATGCATGATTCATGCGCCACCTAATACCTTCACTGGGCTCCACATAAGTATTACCTCTTACGGCATATACTGTATTATTTACTTCCATCCTTATTGGGTCTTTCTTGTGCAAAATGTTAATGTATGCAGGGATGACATTAAGGCAAATTCCGATAGGTTATTAGGACAAAAATGTATGCAAAGTGGTTTCAATTACAAGAAATTAAGCTCCACTGGCAGAGTCAAAATCCTCTAAAATACTGTTAACATAGGCTTACCATACTATCCCTTCAAACCAGGACACCTAAGATTTACACAGGTTCTGCGGCTGCTGACTACAAGCCTCAGTTTCATCTGGTTTTAATCAGCCACAGAACCTGTGTAATCCATGAGCGTCCCAGTTTAAAGGGATGGTATGGTAACATAACAAGTGGCCATTCAGTGCATTCTATAGACCAGTGCTAATACAGGATATTCACTCTCGTTAGAGCTCATCAGTGTGGGTCAGATTCCTGTTCAGCCTGCGAAGTGCTACTGAGGTGGCCCCACTGAATCAATGGATTAAATATAACAAAATCTGCTGGGGTAACAATGCTATGTGTGTTCAGGGTGGGGTGGACCATACTTGCCTACCTGACCCTCTCCATGAGGGAGAAAATGCTCTGTTCCTGGACTTTCCTGGTAATGGCCCTCATTCCGAGTTGTTCGCTCGCTAGCTGCTTTTAGCAGCATTGCACACGCTAGGCCGCCGCCCTCTGGGGGTGTATCTTACCTTAGCAGAATTGTGAATGAAAGATTAGCAGAATTGCGAATAGAAAATTCTTAGCAGTTTCTGAGTAGCTCGAGACTTACTCCTACATTGCGATCAGCTCAGCCCGTTTCGTTCCTGGTTTGACGTCACAAACACGCCCTGCATTCGGCCAGCCACTCCCCCGTTTCTCCAGACACTCCCGCGTTTTATTCTGGCACGCCTGCGTTTTTCCGCACACTCCCAGAAAACGGTCAGTTTCCGCCCAGAAACACCCACTTCCTGTCAATCACACTCCGATCACTTCAACGATGAAAATTCTTTGTTCGGACGTGAGTAAATCTACTAAGTTTTGTGCATGCGCATTTTTGCCTTAATCGCTCCGTTGCGAAAATCGTCAACGAGCGAACAACTCGGAAATGACCCCCAATGTATGATTGCCATCACCTGTGGTGAAACACTTTTCTTATCAATTAACTGGCTCACCCCAGGTGATAGCAATCATACATTACCAGGAAAGTCCAGGAATAGAGCATGGAGAGGGTCAGGTAGGCAAGTATGGGGTGGACCGGGATGGGGGAAGGGGTGGGGGGATTGGGATGGGGGGGGGTGTGGAGGTTCCTTACTGGTCTCCTGAATGAATCTGCGGTTTTTGGCTGAGAATGTTGTAAGGAAATGAACTCTCTCTTCTGTTCCTTTGTTCGGGCAGAGGACTATTCAAGGGACACCAGTAGCAGTTTTCACTTAAGGAATGAAGAAGAACTTCAGCCAGTTGCCTGGTCATTGCCTGAAAAACAATAATAAAAAATATATATATATTAAAATTAGGAAAACAAATGTATGCTGTGTTATCTGTTGATCTTGGAATAACCTGCGTTGCCCATTTACTTTCTGCAAGCAAATTACCATGTTTAGAGGATTGCATTCTATGGAACCTCAACCCTGACTAAGGGGCATATTCCACATATAAACCACAGGGCTTTTTTAGGTAAGGTACGAATAGAAATCCGGGGTAATTAAGGCTTTCTGACTTCACCAAGGCCACAGAGAGTGTGCTGACCCATAGTTAACCAGAATCTATGGGTTAACGCACATTGGGGGTCATTCAGACCTGATGACACGTTACATTTTTTCGCTGCGCTGCGATCAGGTCAGAACTGCGCATGCGTATGCACCGCAATGTGCAGGCGCGTTGTACGGGTGCAAAGCGGATCATTGCTGTGCGATGGGTTTTACGAAGAATCCATTCGCACAGCCGATCGCAAGGAGATTGACAGGAAGAAGACATTTGTGGGTGGTAACTGACTGTTTTCTGAAAGTGTTTGGAAAAACGCAGGCGTGTCCAAGCACTTGCAGGGCGGGTGTCTGACGTCAATTCCAGGCCCGGACAGGCTGAAGTGATTGCAGCGGCTAAGCAAGTTCTGGACAACTCAGAAACTGCACAAAACTTTTTTGTAATGCTTGGCTGCACATACGATCGCACACTTGCAAAGCAAAAATACACTTCCTTATAGGGGGCGACTATCTGATCGCAGCGCTGCAAAAAAATAGCTAGCGAGTGATCAGGTCTGAATGACCCCCATTATCTGTGGGCTTACCTCCAGAGGAAATGGGCTTTAAACTGAATAGCTCGGGGCATTAAAGGCTATCCTCCCGCGGTAAGCCACGCATCCAATATGCTCGTAGGCCTCCGAAAACTCTTGTCGCTCCAACATACTGTTTTGGTGGCAGATGTATCATATCCCGAAGTATAAATGCGGTGGATATGAGACATAGGACATGGGTTCAGGTAAGAGCCGTCCCGGCAAAGACCTGGAAGCAGAGTGATAGCTTATAGGTTTAGCGTTGGTGTCTGTAATGGACATGCATGGAGCATACGTCATCAAAGGCATTCTCCCGTGCTTGCTAAATCCGAAAGCACAGCAACATATGGGGGCTGTTTTACCATCATAAATCCTGGGTATCGTCAATACTGTATATAGAACAAAGAACCACATATCAACTATAAAGGTGCTAGAGTGGTGATCTGGGATTGGTTTGTAGCCACACTGTACCCTGCAGGCCACCTTGAACTCCTATTTTACATCACTGAATTATGCAACATGACAATGAGCATTATCACAGGGCAATTCCAACCAAAAGTGGACATGGGTCATGAAAAAAAAAAAGTTTGAATAGTCAAAAAATTAATTTCCCAGTGCATCATTCATAGGCCCTCATTCCGAGTTGTTCGCTCGCTAGCTGCTTTTAGCAGCATTGCACACGCTAAGCCGCCGCCTACTGGGAGTGAATCTTAGCATAGTAGAATTGCGAACGCAAGATTAGCAGAATTGCGAATAGAAATTTCTTTGCAGTTTCTGAGTAGCTCGAGACTTACTCTGCCACTGCGATCAGTTCAGTCAGTTTCGTTCCTGGTTTGACGTCACAAACACACCCAGCGTTCACCCAGACACTCCCCCATTTCTCCAGACACTCCCGCGTTTTTCCCAGAAATGGCTGCGTTTTTTCGCACACACCCATAAAACGGCCAGTTTCCGCCCAGAAACACCCACTTCCTGTCAATCACACTCCGATCACCAGAACAAAGAAATTTCTACATAAAGCCGTGAGTAAAATACCAAACTTATTAGCAAATTTACTTGGCGTAGACGCACTGCGAACATTGCGCATGCGCATTAGCGACTAATCGCTCCGTTGCGAGAAAAAAATAACGAGCGAACAACTCGGAATTAGGGCCATAGTCTATAGTAGTTTAAAAATGGGTTGGTTACAGCGTGTCACATGACATGCTGCCATTTTGTCTGATTTCAGTAATGGCTACCAGGCATTAGGCAGACACTGATTGTGACCATTGTTGCTGTTTTTTGAAAACAAAGGTAAGAAACTTGGATTATTGTAGTGTATAACAAAAGTTGAGGACACGTACTGTCAGAAATTATATGTTAATATAGTCAGTGTTTCATGTGGTTTTATGTGAAAGAGCTAAAACAAAGATGATGAAATATGGGTGGTCATTCCGAGTTGATCACAAGTAGCAACTTTTTGCTGCTTGTGCGATCAACTTGACGCTGCCTATGGGGGAGTGTATTTTAGCATAACAGGGCTGCGATCGATTGTGCAGCCCTGCTATGCTAAAAAAGTTTCCTGCAAAACGAGACCAGCCCTGTACCTACTTACCTAGTGCGATGGATCCAGCGATGAAGGTCCCGGCTGTGATGTCAGACATCCGCCCTCAAAACGCCTGGACACGCCTGCGTTCGCCTTACCACACCCGGGAAACGGTGAGTAGAACCCCGATCCCCCTTCCCGCTGTCAATCTTCTTACGATCGGGCCTGCGATCGCTTTTTTCGGTTCTGGCGTTGTTGCCCGGCGACGGCAGCAACACGCGTGTGCAATGCGGGCGCCACGCAGCTGCAGTTCTGACCCGTTCGCACCGCAGCGAAGAACCGCTGCGTGCGAACGGGTCAGAATGACCCCACTGGTAACCATCTGAAAACATTGTTAGAAAGGTACATGACCCTGTACCAGTTAATGCAAGGGGCCTTTTTTCATTTCCTGATTAATGTATTTGATGGTTACGTTGTGATGATTATTGGGTTATCTGTTACACATACATTCCATTTAATATTGCCAAGGTAATAAGAATGACTTTCCAGAAAACTGTACTAAAACAATCTGTGCGGTTTATGCTTTATTGTAAAAAAGTATGGAATAAATATCTGTTGCAGTTTCATCAGCAATTACCATGTCTTTTCCTGGTTACGTCCGTTCCATTTAAACAACGTATTTATTTACAACAGACAACACTGGTGAGGCTTGTTCACACATCATATTTTTATTCACCAGTGGTAGATACAATTGTGGTAACATTTGCTTCTTTATGTACATTTTAAATTTGAAGCAATCCAGGTGTTTATCACAAACATAGTATCTGAGAGTTACATCCATTACTTTGGAACTGCCCCACATCAGCAAATCTACAACTATTGCAAAATAACTGATAAAGAACTATAAAGTTTTTGAATGACCTAATCAGAGTCCAGACCTCAAATCCATTTACACGCTGTGGCAGAAGAACAAATGCCCTTAATTCGTGATTTAAGCAGGATGGGTCCAAAGTTATTCAAATGTCCGAGGTTGATAAACTCATACAGGAAATGATTACACTACATCAGAGCTAGATGACTGATGCTTATGTTCTGATACATAATAATAAAGATTTGAAAAAAGGTTGTGCTTTCTGTTTCACATGACTGTGTCACGTGGACTACAGTGAGCTATGGGCTACCTGGTGGTTCTTGGAGACGCTTACGCAATTACCCTTGCCCAGCAGTCTTTTAGCCTCCTGCAATGCTAGACTTCTCCTACAGCAACCTCCTTTCCAGGCTGAATTAGGTCCACCCCGTACTCAGATGCCCCCAGGTTTTATGTATGGACACGGCGGCTATTGGAGGCTGGGCAAGAGTAAACTGCAGTACGGTGAGACGTTCACTGACACCACCTAGATACCGCTGCACTAAACACAGGGCAGAGAGAAATAACCGAATGCCCATGAGAGCAACAATGCACAGGTGGAATATAAGGGTTCATTCCGAGTTGATCGTAGCTGTGCTAAATTTAGCACAGCTACGATCAGGCACTCAGACATGCGGGGGGGACACCCAGCACAGGGCTAGTCCGCCTCGCATGTCAGTGCCACCCCCCCTCCCACAGAAATGCAAAAGCATTGCACAGCGGCGATGCTTTTGCATTTCAGGAGTAACTCCCGGCCAGCGCAGCTCCAGCGGCTGGCCGGGAGAACCTTCTCGCTGCCCGGGAAGCAGCGGCTGCGTGTGACATCACGCAGCCGCCGCGGCCTGCCCCCCCCCCCAATGGTCCAGCCACGCCTTTGTTGGCCGGACCGCGCCCCCTCCCGCCCAGCAACCACCTCTGCCTGTCAATCAGGCAGAGGCGATCGCTACAATACAACAGCCGCTGGCCACCCAACATGCGTTGGCGCACTGCGGCGCCGGCGCATGCGCAGATCCGACCCGGTCACTGCACTGCGAAAAACTGCAGCGAGCGATCGGGTCGGAATGACCCCAATAATCTTAACACAATCAATATGTATATGCAACAATGCACTGGGTGTTATTAGCAACAAGACTGTATATACATGCAACAATGCACAGGATGGTATAAATAATGAATAAATGCAAAGGCAAAAATCTTTGTACCGTTCCACACAAAACCTGAACCCAAGGCTAGCTGGATCCGATCAGGAAATCAGTCAGGGTCTCAGAATCACGGCTGCTTCACAGGCTGACAGGTTCTCACTTAAAGCAGGAACTATCACCAGCGATTTGGGGAGTGAACTGGAAGTGCATATAAATGCCCTCCAACCAATCAGAATTCTAACTGCAAACTACGTAACCTATTTCCTAAGCAACAGGGAATGCTGTCTGCCAGCGGCATCCCTGTAGCTAGGAGTCCGGAGGCTCCCAGCGTCAGCCTGATTCTAGGCACCAGGCAGGGACCAGGAGACCTTGTGCCTGGCGTCCGCCTGTTGCTAGGCGCCGGATGGGGGTCAGCGGGAGGTGCAGCAGTCCGGCTCCTGGGCAACGGCCGGGACACACGCCTCCTGGTGCTAACAGACTGTACAGGTGGCGGCCGCACTGCCGACTATTTGGTGGTCACATGAGCAACGGGATCTCAAGCGGGACCTCTGTACCTATCTGTGTTTGTGGTCTTCAGCCGATGACATTTTTCAGGCAGCCAATGATGGAAGATACAACCACTAGGGGTGACAAACTGAGTGATGCTAGTCCATTGTGTTGAAAGCGATTTAAAAGAAGTATATATTTAAAATATATCCTACATTCTATTATCCGGAACTTCTTTGGTTTAATTATTTTTAGAGAATTCTGGCTAGGGTGCTCATGGTCTTTTAAAATCACCCTTATATATACACACACACACACACACACACACACACACACACACGTACTTTTTTGGTGTCAATTACAAGACAGAGGGGTCTATTCATGAAGCAGTGAAAAGTGTGGAGAAGTGAGCCTGTGGAGAAGTTGCTCATGGCAACCAATCAGCTGCTCCGTACAACTGTATAGTATGCAAATTATAAATGTTACTTCAATGCTGATTGGTTGCCGTGGGTAACTTCTTCACTGGCTCACTTCTCCACACTTTGCACTGCTTCATGAATAGACCCCTAAATCTGTACATTAGTTGCCCCCTCTCCATCCAGCTCATTCCAGCATTTACAGAAACTGCAAGAGATTAGCGCCATTTAGCTAGTATTGCATATTACCACAATCCATAGCTCGTAGTAGCCTAAACTTTAATTTCAGCTCAAGACAATAAGCAGTTCTGCATGGAAAGTCCACCAGGGGACCACTTTCCCAAGTACAAGTATTCCAAATTATACAAAATAGCTTTTTTAGTATCATTTAAATAAGAATAGCTCTGGGTGATAACTGTCAGGAGAAAAGGCTAGCTAATACACGGTTTCCTTACATCGGGAAGTTTAAGTCAATTAAGTATCTGGCTGGGAGAAATGCTTTAAATGGTGATAACGTGTCAAATGAATTCTCAATGAAATACGGAAGCATGGGGATGGTGAGTAGGGTGGTAAAAGGGCCACATGCAGAAATCAGGGCCTATACCAGGCTGAGTAGTACAGCAGGTAAAACTCCTATATAATAAATGGCTAACGCTGCTCCTCACCTCTAAAGGGGCACTACAAATGTTATTGCACACCGGCGGCCACTAGCTGGCGCCTGATGGAGCAATTTAAGTGTTGCTCCATTCGGGCGCGCATAACCGCAAGTGCTGACATTACTGTTGTGTTGTTCCATCATTATGTTATGTTGTCCCGACACATAAATACAAACACTGCTGCAGGGTGACAATCCCTAAAGAGCTCTGTCCTAGAACATGGAGATTTTTCCCAGGTACATATTTTTCCGTGGTTTACAAGAGTCTACAGGACTCCTAAGGGTATATTTAGTAAGCAGCGTCTTTCCAAATCCGCCGATTGTTCTGCTGGTTGTTGCATTTCAATAGCATTTGCGTTTGAAGGAGAAATATATCACACCTTCTAAGGCCGTAAAGTTTCCCAACCTCGGTCCTCAAGCCACACTAAAGGGCCCTACACATATAAAGATCCGCCGCCGAGCAGCCCAACGGCGGATACGGCCGACGGGCGACCCATCGGCGGGGGTGCAGTGACGGAGGGAGTGAAGTTTCTTCACTCCCCCCGTCACCTGGCTCCATACAAGTGCAGGCAAATATGGACGAGATCGTCCATATTGGCCTGCATGCACAGCCGACGGAGCACCAGCGATGAACGAGCGCGGGACCGGGCATCGTTCATCACCGGTGACTCCACACTCAAAGATATAAACGGTATCTCGTTCAATAATGAACGAGATTGTTCATATCTTTGAGGGTTATCGGCCAGTGTGTAGGGCCTTTAACAGTCCAGGTTTTATGCATCTCCATGCTTGTGCACAGATGGTTAAATCAAAATAACTGAGGTACTAATTAAAACTAAAACCAAGACTGTAAGAATGCCTTGAGGACCAAGGTTCGGAAATACTGTTCTAAATATTTGAGAAGCTGAAAAGTTGCTGTTGTCCATAGCAACCAAGTAGCTAAACTTCTCAACCGCTGATATACACCCACACTTACCAAACCCGTTAATAACACTTATCTATATCTAAAACAAAGAAACTGAGGGTGAGTTTTATCAAATACTGGAGAAAGATAAAGCAGAGAGAGATAAAGTACCAACCAATCAGCTTCTGTCTTTTTTTTTTTTTTTTAACAGCCTATAAAATAATAGTGTAGGCTGGTACTTTATCTCTCCACGTTATCTCTCTCCAATATTTGATAAATCTTCCCCTTAGACATAATTGGTGAGGAAGGGTCAAATTTATTTATTTATAAAGAATTGATAAAGTATGGTGGAGAAGAAAGACCAGCCCCATACCTACAATCAATATCCCGACGGTCAAAATCCCAACAACAATCGAGAGACAGTCAAAATCCCGACAAGGTCAAAATACCGACATTTAAAATATCGACAAGGTCAGAATACCGACGTTTAAAATGTCGACATGTCAAAAAGCCGACGCAAGCTTTTCATTGTTTTGGGGGTGTATGTTGACATATGTTGACATGGACACCGTATAAGTGTACCGCATCCCCTCGCATGGCGAGCGGTTTCGGGCATGGTGCTATATTCCCCCTCCAGGTCCACTGGGATGGTAAAGTATGAACAAGTCGGTTTCAATAAAATAAATCATGAAAAACCCACGTCGACTTTTTGACCTGTCCACATTTTAAATGTCGGTACTTTGACCTTGTCAGTATTTTAAATGTCGGTATTTTGACCTTGTCGGGATTTTGACCGTCGGTCAATGGTTGTCAGGATTTTGTCCGTCGGGATTTTGATTGTAGGTAAATTGACCGCATCCCCTCATAGTATGCCATCTGCCCATCACACAGCACTCAAAGTATCTAAACACGGATGAGAGGTCGTCAGTCAATAGGTCGACCACATATGGTCGACATGCATTAGTTGAACAGGTACAAAATGTTGACATGGTCAAAAGATCAACATGTAAAAGGTAGACAGTGCTTAAAGTCGACAGGTTCAATGGTCGACACACATATAGTCAACACATTGTATTAAACATAGGATAATAGTAACCTGTTCCGCGTGCAGCAGTAGCGGAGCGATACACCTTTACCACGTGAGTGGACGCAGTACACTAATTGAGGACACATGTGGCTCAACATAGACAATGACGCTCAAAAAACGAAAGAAAAAAAGAGCCAACCTTTTTTTGTGTCAACCTTTTGACCCTGCTGACCTTTTGTATTGCCCTCCTTTTACACGTCGACCTACTGACCCCATTGACCTTTTGAGCCTGTTGACCTGGGATGTAATGGCGTCCAAGATCGCTGGAGTTATGAGATGTTGAACGATCTTGGATGTTTTGGATAATAAATAAAAATAAAACAATTTGCTTGAGTGTGCAAGTCTGAATGTATATACAGAAAAAGTATCATATTCGCCGACCTCCTGGCTGCCCCCTAGTCTAGTATTGTGCTGCGATTCAGCACGAAACGCGCCAAGGCCCGTCTGGACCGCACACTTTCGCTCGGTAAGTGGGTGGCTGCGGGCAGGTGGCAGCCAACTCTGGGAGACTTGCCCACTGATTTTTGGGAGCCTCCTGGCCGTTCTGGGGGAGTAGGCGACTCTGGTGTACTTTGAATGTACTTTTAAATATAAAAACACACTTCTGCGGAGCCAATTTCCTGTATTAAGTTGGTCCAAAAAAAAGAAGAAGATAAAACTTCCAGAGAAATCCCAATTAAGTATGAATCCCCTGCTCAGTAAAGGATTGCTACACAGAAACATATGTTCAGTTAGAGAAGAAAAAAAATAATGAATTTTCCTGTATTACTGTACAATCTGTTCCATAATTAGAATGACTGTAACTGAAGTGCTAAGACCATTTTATTCTACACATATGAGCGTGCGTTAATACATTAAGGGCCTAATTCAGATCTGATCGCTAGCAGGCAATTTTTGCACTGCTGCAATCACAAAGTCGCCGCCTACAGGGGGAGTGTATTTTGGCCCTCATTCCGAGTTGATCGCTCGCTAGCTGCTTTTAGCAGCCGTGCAAACGCTAGGTCGCCGCCCTCTGGGAGTTTATCTTAGCTCAGCAGAAGTGCGACCGAAAGATTAGCAGTTCTGCTACTTAAAAATTTCATGCAGTTTCAGAGTGGCTCGATACTTACTCCTAGTTTGCGATAACTGCAGTCTGTTTAATTCCTGGCTTGACGTCACAAACACGCCCTGCGTTCGGCCAGCCACTCCCCCGTTTCTCCAGCCACTCCTGCGTTTTTACCTGGCTCGCCTGTGATTTTTAGCACACTCCCTGAAAACGCTGAGTTGCCGCCCAGAAACACCCACTTCCTGTCAATCAAACAACGAACACTCGAGCAACTGAAAAGCGTCGCTCGAGCTTGTGTAAAACTACAAAGTTTTGTGTGAAAGTACTTAGCGCATGCGCAGAAATGCCATTTTTTAGCCTGATCGCTACGCTACGAAAATCGTCAGCGAGCGATCAACTCGGAATGAGGGCCTTTATCTGTGCAAGTGTGCGATCACATGTGTAGCAGAGCTGTACAAACAGATTTTGTGCAGTCTCTGCGCAGCCCAGGACTTACTCAGCCGATGCGATCACTTCAGCCTGTCCAGGACCGGAATTGACGTCATTAACCCTCCCTGCAAACGCATGAACACGCCTGCGTTTTTCCAACCACTCCCAGAAAACGGTGAGTTGACACCCACAAACGGCTTCTCCCTGTCAATCTCCTTGCGAACGCCTGTGCAAACGGATCCTTTGCACAAACCCATCGCTGAACGGCGATCCGCTTTGTACCCGTGTGACGCGCCTGCGCGTTGCGGTGCATACGCATGCGCAGTTTGGACCTGATCGTCTGCTGTACGAAAATGCAGCCTAGCGATTTGCTATGAATTACCCCCTAAGTTCATTACACAGGCAGTGACTGTGTCTATATACACCCATTCCCCGCTATAGCCTCAATATCACCGGGTCACATAGCCCGCAGCACATCAGCATTACAGCCAATGTCACAACGCATTCTGTTCACCAGAGACATTCATGAGGCCGAGAAATAAATCACGTTATTTAAGACGTACTTAATGTCCTACGGGACCGCTCAGTGGAGGGTATAAAGTCATGCTGTATTTCTGTTCATAACTTTACTCATCTTATCCAACTGCTGTTGGTCCACATTTATACCACTTTCACACATAAACCCCCGGCTTATATCCAGATCAGACCCCGGACGCTGAACAATGGTTGAAGTCGGAGTTACAGTACTTACCCCCTTTCACACCTGGGTGACGGAACTGCGTTATTCTCAGGTCGTCACCCCTCACACCGCACTGGTTCTTCCACTGACACGGGTCTTCCATCTCACAGTGGGTACTTAGGGATGATGTCATCAACAATCGCTACTGTCCCCAACCAATCAACTCCTTTCAGGCACGACCGGGATCATCATGACCAGAGTCATGCCTTTCAGACTGCAGGTGACCCAGGTCGGTCCCAGGAATACCCCTGGTTCCAAGCAGGGTCATGGACCAGTGACATCCGACCCGGGTCTGTGCACACATAGTTGAGACCCTGGTCGAGCCGCAAGCCCCGGCAAAAACCAGGGTCGACAGGGTATGTGTGAAAGAGGTACTATTGTCCCAGGGATGGTATAAGAGAGTAGGGGGCCAGGATCCATGCAGTACGGGGCCCCTCCTCTCTACTGCGCATGCACAAGTCTCTGGGAAAATGGCCACAGTATCACTTTCACTGTGTTTTCTGCTGACACTGTAGTGCCGACGCAGGACTCCATAAAGCTGTGCGAATTGGGCCTATGTGCATCCATTATAGATGCATCAATGTACCTTAGACAATGGGGGTCATTCCGAGTTGATCGTAGCTGTGCTAAATTTAGCACAGCTACGATCATCTTCCCTGACATGCGGGGGGACGCCCAGCATAGGGCTAGTCTGCCCTGCATGTAAGTCCGGCCCCTGCACAGAAGTGCAAAGGCATCACACAGCGGCGATGCCTTTGCACTTCAAGAGTAGCTCCCGGCCAGCGCAGTTTTAGCGTGCTGGCCGGGAGCTACTCATCGCTCCCCGTCTCGCAGCGGCTGCGTGTGACGTCACGCAGCCGCTGCGGCCCGCCCCCCGTTCGGTCCGGCCACGCCTGCGTTGGCCGGACCAAACCCACGAAACTGCGGCCAAACGCCGCCATTCCACCCCCACCCGCCCAGCGATCGCCTTTGCCTGTCAATCAGGCAGAGGCGATCGCATTCCTGCTACGGCCTTCGGCCGTCTGGCATGCGCCGGCGCGCAGCAGGGACCCGTTCGCTCTGCTGCGTTAAAACGCAGCGAGCGAACGGGTCAGAATGATCCCCAATAAATGATAGGGTAAATGTAACAGCCTACGAGTCTCTAGATTCCAAGGGGTAAATTTACTAAGATGGGAGTTCTATTTAAGATGGGATGTTGCCCATAGCAACCAATCAGATTCCAGGTATTATCTTCTAGAAGGTGCTAGATAAATGCGAAGCAGAATCTGATTGGTTGCTATGGGCAACATCCCATCTTAAATAGAACTCCCGTCTTAGTAAATTTACCTCCAAGAATCTAAAAAGCCAAGCCAGGTTGGTCATCATGATAATACAATTCCATTGCATGATATTTTGGCGTAGGACACAACAAATACCCAACAAGATTTACGATTGCAGCTTGCAGTTTAAAAAAAAAAAAGTCTATGTGGAATTGCAGCTTTAAACAAAAAAACAACGAAAAAAACCTAATCATTTTTGCTGCAATAAACAAGAAGGGAAATTGACAGTGAGAACTAACATTGTCTGAACCAATAAAGTGTAATACAAACCAGGGGAGAGATGGTAGTGTCTGGCCTAGGGGAAACGTGATCCACAGACCAGAGCATTCCTTACATATACAGTACACAGCACACAGCACAGTATACAGCTGTTATGGTATGGAATGTATGTAACTTATGCTCAGAAGGCATTGTATAGTTTCTGCAACGTTATTACTGTTATACCAATTTCATTGTGTGACTGCTGTTATTATCTACCTGGATAGAATCCTATTTATACCCCTTTTCCACTGCCCCTAAAACCCGGGTTATTGTTGCGGCTCAATGGAAAAGGGTTAATCCAGGTCCAATGACCAAGGAATCCAAGCCGGCTAGCTTGCAGGGTTGGTCCCTGTCGGTTAAGAGGTAGTGTAAACGGATAAGCCAGGTCTTCCAACCCGGCTACTGTTTACAGCATGGGGGGGGGGGGGGTGGCAACGCACCTGCCTGCTTTCTGCAGCGATGACACACTCCAGGGGCGGGGCCAGTGATGTCAGGGGGCGGAGCCGGAGTCTCTACTGCAGCTGAGACAATAGGCGCCACTGCACCCGTGTGCAGTGTAAACAGCTCCTACCCAGGCGTTATCCGGGTAGGAGTCGCGGTGGAAATGGGGATGTCCCGGGTCTGACTCAGTTTGGAACTGTGTTCCAAATCACGGGTCAGACCCGGAACTTTGGTGGAAAAGAGACATTAGCAATGGTCCCGATTTCCTGGATCAGTTCTGGGATTTCTCTCTCCTAGAAACTTCTCAACCTCAGAACTTTAACAGTTTACTAAAGAGAATAGTTGCCTATAGTAACCAATTAGCATCTAGCAATCACTTTATAGAATGTACTTGATAAATACTACTGTATTGGTTGCTATGGGCAACTTCTCCACTTGTCATTAGAAGGTTTGATACATCTCCACGCTTTCTGGAGTAGAAAAGATGCTGCTCCGTAAATATAGCTCTCAATCCTGATCAACATTTTATCTATTACATAATCAGGGAAAACCTGGGAAATCTACTAATTGGGGGTATATACTGAGTATCAGCCAAACGCAGGAACACTGCCTTGACCCCAGGTGGCGCTTGGCATGAGGGCTGAGTGCCCTGCTGAGTACTGGAATACCGACACAGCTCTGAAACCCAACGTTGGGATCCCGACAGCCAGAATCCCAAACATAAGTATAAGGGGGAGGATTAGGGTTAGGTTGCGGGAGGGGAAGGTTAGGGTTAGGCTGCTGGAGGGGAGAGTTAGATTAGGGTGCGGGTGGGGAGGGTTAGGCTGCAGGAGGTGAGGGTTAGGGTTGGGCACTAGGGGGAGGGTTAGGGATAGGCTGTGGGAGGGAAGGGTTAGGATTAGGCTGCAGGTGCGGAGGGTTAGGGTTAGGCACTAGGGGGAGGGTTAGGGTTAGACTGCAGGAGAGGAGGGTTAAGGTTAGGCACTAGGGGGATGGTTAGGGTTAGGCTGAGGGAGGGGAGGGTTAGGCACTAGGGGAAGGGTCAGGATTAGGCTGGGGGAGGGGAGGGTTAAGGTTAGGCACTAGGGGGATGGTTAGGGTTAGGCTGAGGGAGGGGAGGGTTAGGCACTAGGGGAAGGGTCAGGGTTAGGCTGGGGGAGGGGAGGGTTAGGCACTAGGGGAAGGGTTAGGCTCCGGGAGGGGTGGGTTAGGGTTAGATACTAGGGGAAGTGTTAGGGTTAGGCTGTGGGAAGGAAGGGTTAGGTACTAGGGGAATGGTTAGGGTTAGGCTAGTAGATAAATGCTGATTGGTTGCCATGGGCAACTTCTACAATGGTTCACTTCTCCACTCTTTCCAATGCCTGATACATCATCCCCAGAATGCTGTGCTTGCCATTATCAGGCCCATGGCTTATCAGGCCCATAGCGAATCAGGCCCATAGTGAATCAGGCCCATAGCGAATCAAGCCTATAGCGTATCAGGCCCATAGCAAATCAGGCCCATAGGGAATCAGGCCCATAGCGAATCAGGCCCATAGCGAATCAGGCCCATAGCGAATCAGGCCCATAGCGTATCAGGCCCATAGCGTATCAGGCCCATAGTGAATTAGGCCCATAGCGTATCAGGCCCATAGCGTATCAGGCCCATAGCGAATCAGGCCCATAGCGAATCAGACCCATAGCTTATCAGGCCCATAGCGAATCAGGCCTATAGCGAATCAGGCCCATAGCGTATCAGGCCCATAGCGAATTAGGCCTATAGCAAATCAGGCCCATAGCGTATCGGGCCCATAGCGTATCAGGCCCATAGCGAATCAGACCATAGCTTATCAGGTCCATAGCGAATCAGAACCATAGCGAATGAGGACCATAGCGAAACAGGCCCATAGCAAATCAGGCCCATAGCGTATCAGGCCCATAGTGTATCAGGCCCATAGCGAATCAGAACCATAGCGAATCAGAACCATAGCGAATCAGGCCCATAGCGTATCAGGCCCATAGCGAAGGAGGACCATAGCGAAACAGGCCCATAGCGTATCAGGCCCATAGCAAATCAGGCCCATAAGCGTATCAGGCCCATAGCAAATCAGAACCATAGCGAATCAGAACCATAGCGAATCAGGCCCATAGAGTATCAGGCCCATAGCTAATCAGAACCATAGCGAATCAGAACCATAGCGAATCAGGTCCATAGCGTATCAGGCCCATAGTCAAAAGCCAAAGAATCTATTAGTATGTCCTTGGACCGAGGTAAAACACTGGAGTTCTGGAGTAAACTCCAGAGATTATACTGGTAGGAAATACGAGGCCCTGTATGCAGTGAGCAGCTTGGTAAGGAAGACTGCAAGCAATAATAAACCTCAATAACTAAGGCGATAAAAAGGATTTAAAGGCCTACAATAATCTAGGCTGCTGTAATCAGTAGCATGATGTATAACAGCCAAGACTGGCACTGCAGCTATGGGGCAAAGTCCATTACTAAACTCTTATTACGAGGGCTTGTCCTAGCCAAGATCAGTACATGTACAATGCCTCAGCTACAGAACTCTGTGCTCCCAGGGATTCCAAACATTTTTTATTTTATTTTGCACTAATTTGGGATCCCGGTCACTCTACGAAAAAAACGACACCAAAAAAAAAAAAATCCTCATGTCGACCTTTAGACCTGTCGACCTAGCACATGTCGACCTAGAAACCCTGTCGACCTTCCATCCATGTCGACCGAGTGACTGTCGACCTATAGTGGTCGACCTAATCATTGTCGACCTAGACACTGTCGATTTGATGAACCACACCCGCAGGCTATCTGGTGCCCAATACACAACTGTTTTGTGCCCAGTATACAGCCCTCCAGTGCCCAGTATACAATCCTCCAGTGCCCAGTATACAGCTCTCCAGTGCCCAGTATACAGCTCTCCAGTTCCCAGTATACAGCTCTCCAGTTCCCAGTAAATAGCTCTCTGGTGCCCAGTATACAGCTCTCTTGTGCCCATTATACATCTTTCCAGTGCCCAGTAAATAGCTCTCTGGTGTCCAGTATACAGCTCTCTGGTGCTTAGTATACAGCCCTCCAGTGCCCAGTAAACAGACTTCCAGTGCCCAGTATACAGCTCTCCACTGCCCGGTATACAGCTCTCCAGTGCCCAGTAACAGGTTCATATAAACAAATATCACTGATTATAGAATTAATAGAAAATATTTAATTTAAAACTCTATTTTTCATTTGTTTGTTTGTTTTCGCACTTACATTTTTGTTATTAATATAATGTTGCTGTAATATGTCAGGCCAGATATACCTGTTGTATACTGGGAGTAACACAAGGGTCCATTGAAAATAAAAAATAAAAATAATGTGTATTTTATTAATCGTTCTGCTGTCAGGAGAAGATATTTTTATGATCCTTTACTCGAAACAAATAAAACTTTCACTAAAGTATAAAACAAAGGTTCTCCAATGTCTGAGCTCGTGTTCCTTCACATGTTATTGCAGGGACGCAGTGTATCAGTTGCAGTATGAAAGTAATAAATGAAATCATATTGCTGCAGGACACAGGGAGCCACGTGGGATACAATATTGCACCGGTAACTAAATAATGAAAAGTAATAAAAGCAGAGTCTCTTGTCCCATATTTCACGAATTAGGTAAAAAAACAGATGAGAGTCAAACAAGAATTATATTCGGGACAAAAGAACATTTTCCGTAATTAAAGAGGTAGTATCAGGGCCGTCTTTCCGTATGGGCTCAATGGGCTCTTGCCCAAGGGCCCCAGGAGTATAAGGGCCCTAGGATGATAGCTGAGGGTCCCCTCTTTCCAGGGGTACCAGATTTTTTAAAATCGGCCATGGGGAACCGGAGATATCCGACCTCAAAGTAGTGGTCCCCATCCAAGCCTGTTAATTGCTCTTCCCAGCCAGATATCTCGGGTTCTGTCTGACTTAAGGTGGCCATCCACTACTCAGACTTGTCTGAACTGCAGATCGCATCAGATTTCTCTTGAACTCTACCGGGAGCGTCCCGGGAATCGGATCAGACCCTGGCTTTAATTTTCATTACATTCACTTCAGATATATCTGATGCAATATATCATGTGCCAGATCGCATCAGATATATCTGATGCACACATGCTACATGCGATTGATCTGATGCTGCTGCTGCCGCTGTTCCCCCTCTTGGTGGGTGGGAGTGGTCAGGGAGATGCCAGTCAAGTGACGCTTCAGATGAATCTGATCAGATACATCTGAAGTAAAAGAAACAATCCGATGTGCACCTGTTTTCTTCAGATTCAGATAAATAGTTGGGGCAGCCTCAGAGATCTGTAGTTCAGACATATCTGACACGGGAGTGAGCATTGGATCTGAAGAGCCATCCGATGTGACACTTTTCTTCAGATATGACGGTCAGATGCATTGAAATCTGAAGAAAACTGCCCAAATCTGACTAGTGGATGGGGGCCTTTAGAGTTTTTCTGAGGGTATAATCTAAAAGCTGCGACTCTCTCCTTTTGGTGGACTCTAGCAGCTTGTCTCTACTATTCCCAGAACCAGAAATATCAGCCTTCAAGCAGCTGGTCCCTGCTTCAGCTCCACACGCCTAATATGCAGTTTTAGGTTTTCATTGGTGAATTGCTCTGGCACCTGAACTCTGAGCCCTAATTCCCCAGTACCTTGTGAAAAGTGGGACTCTCTAGTTTTTTATCCCGTTCAAAGCTAAGAAATATATTTTCAGGAACTTGAGATATCTGCAGTCAAGCAAGCTGCCCTCCCACCAGAAAATTATAAATATTAAGCCAACTCCACTATCCACCCCTCCCCTACGTATTAAACACCCCCTACCACCCTAAAAGTCATGTACCAGGGCTTCTTCATTCAGCCCAATGCCCCCTTCTACAGTTTAGCCCCATTTGTGCAGTAAAGGAGTAATTAGCAGAAATGACTGCTCCAGGTCCTACATGCTTAGCGGAAGATAGAACACCCCCTACCACCCGCAGGACTTCAAAGCTTCCACTGTTAGCACCCCCCACCCCTACCACTGGAGGATGGGTAGGGGGCCCAGTGCATTGCTGTGCCCAGGGGCCTACACTGCCTGTTAAGACAGCCCTGGGTAGTATATCCAATTCTGTCAGTAGGCAGTAGTGTCGTGTACACATTCTATTACAGATGTGTGCATTTCAGTGTCAGACCCAAACCTCACAAGCTTTAACCAAAGGGGGATGGAATATGGACGTCTTTGCAAAAGTGACAACTGTTTTATGATTTGGCCATGGGATTTAAAGCAACAATTGTTTGGCTGGCTGGCATTTTATCTTTCTCCAATCTTTGATACATCTCTCCCTTTGTTCTGCGGGATGGGAACATTTATGAAGGAGGGATTGGGAGAGACGCCTTTAAGGAGGTGTTGCTGCTTTACTGATGGGAGCATAGCACTTTTATCCCTGATTTGCCCGCCTGCTGCGCTGTTAATGAGAAGCATTTAGCTCATTTAGCTTCACTTTGACACATTTATGGCCCCGCAATGTCATAAAAATCTTCAAGCATCCAAAAGTGACACACAGAATAAAGGAAACATAGATGCACCCTCACCGTTATGATCCCTTTATTAGATAAATGGGAGTATTTCAAGGGGAAAATGTAAAGTTTAAATAAATGAAACAGGCGGCAGTGGGAGTAGTGACATTTTCATGTTCCCCATTTCCACAGCTTACACAAATGCTCATGTGTAGGGTATTCCCACCTTTTGTGGGTTGCCGCAAACATGAAGTGAGCATGCACCTGGCAACGTGCAGCAAGCCACCTGTTAGCTGTCCCGATTCGATTGCAAATTGACCAATGTTTTGGCACTGCACAGTGCGTATGCGCTGCAATGTTACTGCAACCCTCGTCGCAGTGCCCTAGATGCCGCAACTTGACTGACCTGCTGCAGGCATTTGGGGGAGGAGACCTGAGTGTCGCTCAGATGCAGGATGCTGCGACCGATGGTCGCAATGTTGATTCTATGCTGCGTCTTTATGCGCATGAGCGGGTCCGAGAAGCCACAGATGGGCGTAATTTATCACAGGACGACTTCTGCAGCTTTTGAATATTTTTCCACAGCTTTTTTTTTTTTTTTTTCTGAGGTGCGTGGCTTCATCACCCAATGATCTGTGCAAAAAATCGTGCTGGGGGCATAGGACTTGGACCCTCTCCAAAAGGAGAAGGGCCCCCGTTGCTCCCCTAACCCTCAGAGCCAAAAGGCCTGGAGAAAAAAGAGTCTTCAGGTCCCCTCTTGCCGAAGCGCAGGGGAACCCCTTGAGTCCCCGACCCCCGGACCCAAAAGGCCCCTTAGGGGGCAAGGGTCTTCAGACTTCCCTCCGCCTCACGGCTCGGGGTCGTCCCACAGCTGCTGCATATAAAAGAGGCAGATGCTGAGCAATTAGCACCCACACCCTTCCTTGCTGACCTCTCTGGCTCACTTGCCCTACAGACAAGTCATGTCTACTCTCCCAGAATGCCGGTGACGCTGCCACATTTCAATGACATGTTTTCCACCTCCGTGCCCCAACGTACTTGCCAGTTTGAGCACCTATCTGAAATCACTCTGAAGAAAGGTCAGTAAAGTTGGTAAGTATGACCTAAACTGGTTGCTATGGGTTACTACACACTTCATTACTTGCTTTTACTAGCTTTATGATAAGTGCTGCCAACACTGACATATCAAAACTGAGCAATTGGTAGCAGACACTGGAATCTATGTACTAAGACTTGGAGAGAGATAAAATGGATGGAGATAAAGTACCAGCCAATCATCTCCTAACTGCCAAGTTACAGGCTGTGTTTGAAAACTGATAGCTAGAAGCTGGTTGGTTGGTACTTTGCAGTCTTTGGTATCTATTTACTAAGCCTTGGAGGGAGATAAATGGATGGAGATAAAGGACCTCATTCAGAGCTGATTGCTGCAACGGCAGCGATCGCAGCTTGAAGGCCACTGTCTTGTGCGCAAGCGCAGTGGCCGCACTGCACGCGCGCACATAGTGAGATGAGAAAGCATCTCATTGGTGCGATTGCCTCTGCCTGACTGCTAGGCAGCGCCAGTCACGGGGTGGGAGGGGTTATGCCGGCGCTGGGGGGTGTTCGAATGGCGTTTGGGGAGGGGGGGGGGGGGGCGGTCCGGACAATGCAGGTGTGTCTGGATCGTTGCTGGGGCGGGCCGCGGTGGCTGCGCGATGTCACATGCAGCTGCTGCGACCCAAAACATGGCAGGTAGCCGTCTGTCACTGCAGCTAGTCTGCGTAGGCAGGAAGCTACGCGCCAGATGTGAAAGGGCTTGACAGGCGGGGCGGACTAGCCCTGTGCTGGGTGTTCCCCCACATGTCAAAGATTGTGATCGTAGATGTATTATTTTTAGCACATCTACGATCAGCTCTGAATCACCCCAAAAGTACCAACCAATCAGCTCCTGTCATTTTTCAAACACCGCCTGTAACATGACAGTTAGAAGCTGATTGCCTGGAACTTTATTTCTGTCCAAGGCTTGCTACATAGACCCCCTTTATCGCCATCCACTTTAACTCTCTCCGAAGCGTAGTACATAGAGTTGCTATGGCCTTTCCTTCACTTCCTCCATACGTCTCTTCTGTTTAGGGGTATATTCAATTGAGGTCGAAAACTGCCGTCTGTCGAAAAGACGGCAGTTTTCGACTTTTTAAGGTTGAATCGTGATTCGACCTATTCAATATTTTCGACAAGTCAATGAATTCGACTTGTCGAAAAGCACGTGGATCGGCGGAATAGCTGCCGATCCACGTGCTTGTGTCGAAAACGGGGCCAAACCCGACAGGTTTTGGCCCCCTTTTCGATCATCTCAGTCCGACATCAAAAGATGTCGGACTGAGATGCAGACCCAGAGAAGGAGAGGGGGGAGAGCCGCAGGGAGACGGGGGACTGCCGCGGGCAGCCAGACGAGATCAGCGCTACAGCACGGCGCTGCAGCAGGGTGTCACACAGCTGCGCTGCTCACGGCAGCGTCCACCCGGCTCCAGCAAGCTTGCTGGAGCTGGGTGGACACTGCCGTTAGGTCGGGCGGCTGTGTGACACCCTAATGCAGCGCTACTGTAGCGCTGATCTCCTCTGGCTGCCGGCGGCTCTCCCCCGCTGGTCTCCCCGCGGCTCACCTCCCCCCCTCTCTCCTCCTCTGGGTCACTCATCTCAAGTCAACTTGAAAAAGTCGAATTGAGATGAGATTTGAATAGGGGTTGTCGGATCCATTCCGACAAATGCATGTCGGAATGGATCCGACTTCAATTGAATATACCCCATAATCTCTGTAAGGCGCTGCAGACACCTTGTGACGCCATATAAATAAAAACCAATAATAATAAGAATTTGTCCCTTGTTAGTACATCACCGCCCAGGCCTGAATGTACAGGTCATCATGGATGACGAAATAATAAAACAGGTCATGCAGTATCTTCAGCACAATACAGTATAAAAAATAAAAAAAAAGGACTTACAAAGAGGGTTTAATTTAGTTTTTACACATTTCTGCCCTTTTAAATGGTTTCCAAGTGAAGAAAATGCGTTAGCCTCACAATATCTACATGAAAGTCAGCAATAATCA